>NC_134361.1:128549893-129149893 GCF_048569485.1 Anomaloglossus baeobatrachus
TGAATTTGACACTGAATCAGCTGGAATTCAGGGCACACGTAGTTGGGCACAGGAGGCGGGGGAGGGAGACTACGGAGTGTGTTGGAGGGGGCAGGTACTCATCGCACTATACCTGCCCACTAAGCAGCAGGGCGGCAACATGCTGTTCACCGATTTGCATGTCAACATGATCCTGCCCCTGTTGACATGAAATTACCAGTAGCAGCAAAATCGCGGCAGAAGCGGTCACATGACCAGTC
Source organism: Anomaloglossus baeobatrachus (assembly GCF_048569485.1). Taxonomy (NCBI): domain Eukaryota; kingdom Metazoa; phylum Chordata; class Amphibia; order Anura; family Aromobatidae; genus Anomaloglossus; species Anomaloglossus baeobatrachus. The sequence continues at coordinate 128,550,133 of NC_134361.1, forward strand.
TGAGTCGGGGGAGAGGGGCTGACAGCAGGGCAGGTAAGTAGCCACTATCTACTTACCTGCCCCAATGTAGCCCAATAGGGAAATAATTAAAAAAAAAAGCCAAATAAGCCGGATAACCCCTTTAACTGTTCAAGTTATGTTTGCCAAAAGAGTGTCAAATGTTTTACTACTGAGTCTATGATGGGGACCTGCTATGAAGAAAAAGACATGGATCGCACATCCCACAAAAATACAATGATCTAAAGCCGCTAGGCAAAAAATTAATTATAATAGAACATGAGGTTCTTTTGTTACCATTCTGATCAGATTGTATTGAGCCCACTGCCACTTCACGGCAAACCTCTAGAGTGGGTCCCTATCCTAAACCTTATAGTGCGGCACCGTGCACCAACCACTGCTGCAGCGACAAAGCGCCAGCAGGGCAGGCGACTTGGTGCCTCACAGCACTCATGCTGCGACACGACACCACCACAACAGCGGCCACTACACAGTACCAGCACGCAGTGAGAGGAGCTGCGCACTCACCTCCCACTGGCTCCCATATGTGGACTGGGAGCAAAAAAAGGCTGACCCCTCTTGCAGTCTCCTGCTGATTAAAATCACCTGTGCCAAATGGGGAGAGTGGAGATCCAAGCAAAAAAAAAAAAAAAAAAAAAAGAAGAAGAAGAGGGGGATAGAATGTTGTATAACATGCTATGAAGAAAAGAGACATGGATCGCACATCCCACAAAAATACAATGATCTAAAGCAGCTAGGCAAAAAATTAATTAAATAGAACATGAGGTTCTATTTACCACTGCTGTGGTACTGTGTAGTGGCCGCTTTTGTGGTGGTGTGTCAGTGGGGCACTGAGACCTGGAGCCTTGGGGGCTTTGCCTTGCAGCAATTTTTTTGCCTAGCGGTTTTAGATCATTGTATTTTTGTGGGATGTGCGATCCATGTCTTTCTTCATAGCATGCTATGATGGGGACCGGCTGCTGGGTGATTGATACCAACCTGAAGAAAACAGTAAGGCTGGGCCACACCGGGATTACTGCGATCCCCTCGCATGACACTCGGCTCACGCTGGCAGTACAGCAGAGCCCAGTGTCCCTGCGACTGAGGTCCGACCGTGCGAGCGGACCTTAGCTGCGGGGGGAGCAAGCCAGCACTGAGGAGGGGCGGGCCGGCGCTGCTGAGGGGAGGGAGAGATTTATCTCCCTCTCTCATCCATAGCTGGCTATTGCCATTCACACACTGCACTCGTGGACACCGGTGTTCTGCGAGTGCAGTGAGATTTTTCTCTCCCCATAAACTTAATGGGTGCAAGAGAAAGTGCTGCGATTGTTTTCTCAGTCCGATTAGGGCTGAAAATATAATCGCTCATCTGTGCTGACACACAGGCTAATATTGGTCCGAGTGGAACGCGATTTTTTAATCGCACTCCAGTCACACCGATTTTCATGCCGTGTGGCTTAGGCCTAAGTGTCACACACCCAGCACGAAGTCATCCACACAGACTCTCTGGCGTAGGAGTGCGAAGCCCCCACGGCCTGGCATCCATACCTGCCTACACTAGCCAGGCAATTTTCTGTCACTTCAGTTTTTCAGCATTTTCTTCCAAGAGCTATAACTGTTACAGGCATGCAATTATTTTATTTAACATCTATTTTATACACACCTATACATATATTACACACAGTTGATTTTGTTGGGGCGGAACAAGTAATTCAAAACGAACAGTCATTTTACCAATGTACTAGAAAATAGCAAAATGGGAAAAAAAAATATTCCAAGTGTGTTGAAATATAAAACAAAAGCAATTAGGTAATGGCTTTTACATCATTTATTGTGCTGTAAAAAAGTTACCTGTGAGTGTCATTCTACAGGACTGCACTATTATAGTGATACCAAGCTTGCATAGGTTTTTGTTTTGTATATTTATCCATTTCCAGTCTATCCATAGACAAATGGCTGCCCGATCCACATTCTACTCTGTAGCAACATTCTAGAACATCACTGCATAGTAAAGAGGTTGCACCCAATCGTGTGGCTCAGAGCAGCAACATCCAGATTTCAGACACAGTGGGACTCCACAGAGAATGCAGACACTGTTTATTACTGTCTCTGCCTTCCCAATCACTGTATACACAGTGCTAAACAAGTGCAGTGCACTCTGCATATAGGAAGTGAAAAATGTAATAAAAAGCACCTAATCAGGGAGTTGGGATAAATGGCCTGGTTTGAATTGGTTAGAGAGGACTGGTTACCATATCACAAAGACTACTGTTTTGTTTAGTATTTTATCTCATTTTATTACTGCTGTCCCCCGGGAGTAGTTGAGGGTTTTTTTTCCCCTTAAATCTGTCATTTAGTTCCAAAACATGGCCATTTTCATTTAGTGCTGATGGATAGGTCTGGTTATTGATCCTTCACCAGCAGCCATTGTGCAGACAGAAGTGCTAGTCAGTGTGTGAGAAAATTGCACTAACAGGAGAAAGTGGCTGACTCCTTCGAGACTCTCCATAATTGTTTTTGCTCACCTTGGACTTGAGGTTTAGGAGAAAGCTTTTGAGACACTGATAGAGAAGGGCATATTGACGATGTTCCTGGTCTTGGAAGACCTGTCCCTATGCCTATTAAAGAAAAGTTATTGTAACATTTGTACCATAAACAAAGTGACATTATTATCCCCTTCCTTTGAAAACCTGTACTCTTACCTGTTGACGTTGGTGGGCGTACACTGGAGACACTCTTGGCACATCATGCAGGAGAGCATTCTGGCCTCCAAAAGATAACTGTCTAGTGCTACTTGGGACCCCCAATCGTGATGGTGGTCTAACAGGTGGGGGGGCAGGTGGTAATTGTGAATGTGTTGTAGCCAACTTTACCTGTAAATAGAACTGTAATCAGGAAAAAAAAAAGAAAGAAAAACCCCACTGCCAAGTGTGCAGAATATATTAGGATCTTGCAGAGCAGCTGTCATGTTTAGCATGCAGGCCTGTCTGTAGACAGTATTTATTCATGTTGAAAGGGATGGAATAGGAACTCTGCTGCAAATTAACGTAGTCCTATAGGAAGACATTTAGCATGCGGCAGGCATTCCGACAACCATTACATGATTTTATATGCTCAACAAGAGGAAATGGAGGGGGGCATTTTAACCCAGTGATTGGTTAACTGATTGACAGCTCTTTCTAATAATGATAGAATATTTTAATATGCACCATGTCTCATTGTACCAAACCCAACGAGAGCCGAGATAGTGATACATACAGTGCCTTGTGAAAGTATTCGGCTCCCTTCAATTTTTCAACCTCTTCCCACATTTCAGGCCTAAAACGAAGATAAAAATTTGAATGTTATGGTGAAAAATCAACAAGTGGGACACAATTGTGAAGTTGAACGAAATTTCTTGCTTATATTATACTTTAAAAAAAATAAATACTGTATTTTTCGCTTTATAAGACGCACCTGATTATAAGACGCACCCCCAAATTTGGTGAAGGAAAAGAGAACTTTTTTTTAATGTTAAATAGGGTCCGTCTTATAATGCCAGTGTCCGTCTAACAAATCATATAGGGTATATGTCCCTCATAGCCCCCATCCTAAAATTAGCCCCCTTAATCTGGATATGGCCCCCTTATATTGAATATAGCCCCCTTGTCCTGGCACACGTCCCCCAGTGATGCCACATGTCCCTCATTGACGGCACACGTCCCCTACAGCTTGCACAGGTCTCCTATAGATGGCACACGTCCCCCTGTGCTGCCTGCCCATGGCCCCCTATGGATGACACGTCACCTTGTGTTTGATATGGCCCCCTATGGATGGCACACGTCCCCCTGTGTTAGATATGGCCCTCATGCTGCTGCCCATAGTAAAATAAAAAACCCTTTACTTACCTTCTCCAGCGCTGTCCTCCCTCGTGTCTCCCTCCGTGCTGCTGAGCTCCTGCACTTCCTGGTTTTCAGTGCCGATCATGTGATCGGCACAGCAGAGTGACATCTCTGCGTGCCTGATCACAGCGGCAGCAGTGAGACCGGGGAGACACGCTGGAGGAAGTAAAGAGTTTTTTATTTTACTATGGGCAGCAGCATGGGGGTCATATCTAACACGGGGGGGGGGGGGGCATGTGCCATTAAAGGGGGGCACAGGCACATATATGCGCCGCTCCCCCAGCCCATCACTGCGGTGCGGTTTCAGCACCACGGTGATGGACAGCGGCAGTGCATATATCAGAGGGAGCAGGGGATCTGCCGCTGCCTCCTGCAGCCTTCACCAGCCTCCACCACCACTCCAGAGCTGCCCCTACCTCCCCTGGGCCCTGCAGTATATAATCCATATATTCGGATTATAAGACGCACCCTCTACTTTCCCCCAAAATTTGGGGGAACAAAACTGCGTCTTATAAAGTGAAAAATACGTAACTGAAAAGTGGGGCGTGCAATATTATTTGGCCCCTTTACTTTCAGTGAAGTAAACTCACTCCAAAAGTTTGAGGATCTCTGAATAATCCAATGTTGTCCTAAATGACTGATGATGATAAATATAAGCCACCTGTGTGTAATCAAGTCTCCGTATAAAATGTACCTGCTCTATGATAGTCTCAGTGTTCTGTTTAAAGCGCAGATAGCATCATGAAGACCAAGGAACACAACAGGCAGGTCCGTGATACTGTTGGAGAAGTGTAAAGCCGGATTTGGTTACAAAAAGATTTTCAAAACTTTAAACATCCCAAGGAGCACTGTGCAAGTGATTATATTGAAATGGAAGAAGTATCCTAACACTGCAAATCTACCAATAACCGTCCGTCCATCCAAACTTTCTTCTCAAACAAGGAAAAGACTGATCAGAGATGCAGCCAAGAGGCCCATGATCACCCTAGATGAACTGCAGAGATCTAAAGTTTGCCACAAGCCACCTGGGAGACACCAAACATGTGGAAGGAGATGCTCTAGTCAGATGAAACCAAACTCGAACTATTTGGGCACAATGCCAAACAATAAGTTTGGCGCAAAAGCAACAGCTCATCACCCTGAGCACACCATCCCCACTGTCAAATATGGTGGTGGAAGCATTGTTTGGGCCTGCTTTTCTTCAGCAGGGACAGGGAAGATGTATGGAGCCAAATACAGGACCATTCTTGAAGAAAATCTGTTGGAGTCTGCAAAAGACCTGAGACTGGGACGGAGATCTGTCTTTAAACAAGACAATGATCCCAAACAAAGCAAAATCTACAACTGAATGGTTTACAAATAAACGTATCCAGGTGTTAGAATGGCCAAGTCAAAGTCCAGACCTGACTCCAATTGAGAATCTGTGGAAAGAGGTGAAAACTGTTCACAAACGCTCTCCATCCAACCTCACTCAGCTCGAGCTGTTTGCAAAGGAAGAATGGGCAAGACTTTCAGTCTCTCGATGTGCAAAACCGATAGAGACATACCCCAAGCGACTTGCAGCTGTAATCGCAGAAAACTGTGGTGCTACAGAGTATTAACTTAAAGGGGACGAATAATATTGCACATTCCACTTTTTTTAAAAAAATTTAAAATAAGCAATACATTTCGTTCAACTTCACAATTGTGTCCCACTTGTTGATTCTTCACCATAACATTAACATTTTTATCTTTAAAGCCTGAACTGTGGGAAAAGGTTGAAAAATTCAAGGGGGCCAAATACTTTTGCAAGGCACTGTATCTCCATCATGAATAGTCAAATTTAAAACAATTTAGTTTTTATTTCATAAATCAATAGTACACGTGAAAATAAGCAACTTTGTAATATAGATCAGAAATTTGCTTCTTTCTACCCAAAGACTGTTCATTCTCAATTCATATGTAAGATCTGTATTCAGTGAATGCAGATTATATTACTAACAGGAGATGGCAATTGGTTTGTTTAAGATTCTATGTAGAGGGGAGAGGAGGAGGGCACTAGAGGCAGAGCATAGCATCTTACCAGTATAACCATCTCAGTAATGCAATAAATTTGCATTCATTGAATACAGATTTTTCTAGTAAATTGAGAATGAAAGATCAGTCCTTGAGGAGGAAGACCGATTTCTCACTTATACTGACACAATTTCAATTTCATAAATTAATGGTAAGTGTAAAAACTATGATACTCTAAGGTTACCTTCACACATCAGTTTTTTTACTTCAGGCACAATCCGGTTTGTGGTACAACTGATAAGACTTATCCGTAAAAAAAAAAAAAAAAAACACACACCACACAAAACGGATCAGTTGTAGAAGTTTGTACCTGGCAAAGAATTCAGCTTTGGCCGCGGGTAACCTGAGTAATGTCACTGCTGACAGCACGACTCACTTCAGTTGCTCCGTGGAGCTCACAGCGAGTGGCGGTGCTCTACGGCCGCTCCCGTAAGCTTCCGATGTAGCAGAGCTGAAAGAGTCCTGAGACCTAGTGTGGTTTACGTTGGACCTGGAGGGGTCTTTGTGGATTAAAGTTGTGAAAGAGGGTGTTTTTTTCGGCTTATATTTCAAATAAAGGATTTTTTGGCGTTCGTGTTTATTTACTTTCACTACAGCTTAGTGATGGGAGGGTGTCTCAGACACCTGCCATCACTAACCCAGGATTTAGTGGCAGCTATGGGCTGCCATTAACTCCTTATTGCCCCGACTGCCACCGCATCAGGGCAATCGGGATAAGCCGTGGTAGAGTCCCAGGACCATTTCCGGGTGGCTGCTGGCTTACATTTTTAGGCTGGGGGGCTCCCCATCTTGAGAATACCATCCCTCAGCCGAGTGGCTTTCCCTTGGCTGGTTCAAAATTGGGAAGTGGGAAGGGCAGGGGGGGGATGGGGGGGGGGGGGGCGACTCACGCTTTTTTTTTTTTTATTTTACTGCAAGATATAGACCAGCCTACCGGCGTCTGTGATTGATTGCAGTGAGACAGCTGTCACTCAGCGTGGGGGCTCGACTGACTACAGCCAATCATAGGTGCCGGTGGGCGAGGGAAGCAGTGAATAAGAAATGGAATAATGAGCGGCCGACATTTTCAAAGCAGAAGAAGCAGCGGGAGCAGTGTGACAGCTGTGCCGCGGCAGTGACCGGTGAGTATGAGACAGACACACACACACACACACACACACACACACACTTTCTAATCAGAAAGGAATTTAAACATCTGAGCATGCTGTTTAAAAAACCGGATCAGTTACTGTAATGCGTTTTTTGCCATATTACGACAGATTGGCGCCCATTGGCTTTCATTATACAACCTGCCGCACTGCGCTGGATCAGGTGTGGTGCGGTTTTTTGCCGTTGCCAAAAAAATGTGCCATTGTGCGTTGTTTCCGGCAGCTGGACAAACATATTTCGCCAGATCTTGCGCATGCCGGATGAAATGCGAGGCCATGCGGCACAATCCAGTGCTAATACAAGTCTATGAGGAAAAAACGGATTTGGCGGCATCATACACCGGATCAGTTTTATCCGCAATTCGCCGGATTGTGCCTGACGGCAAAAAACTGATGTGTGAAAGAGGCCTTAGTGAACCAGGCAAGTTAAACATGCTGCATAGTCATGTAATAAATCCTACAAACCTTTAGGGCAGTGGCTTTTGGATTTTTGAATAGACTTCCAGTAGGCTTGCTTATTAAACTGGTTTTTCCTATGGCCTCCATGGTTTGTTTTAGATTTCCCAGGCTAGCCCTTGGCAAACTCTGGCGAGCCATTGGGGGGCGAATAATTCCTCTGCCTGGAATTCCACCCCCTTGTGCAATTTTAGAAACTGCAGGGTCCCTTGCCGTATTCTGACTTGCGCTTTTATACAGAGCTAGAGAACGGCTTGCTGATGGGATGCCAGATGACGTCATTGGTTTTGGTATGGCCTCAGTTGGTGGAACCATGCCCCTCTGCATTCTAAGAGGCAGAGATGACCCAGGTGATGTTTCCACATTTCCTTTGGCTTTACAGTTCAATCCCTGTGCATCGTGTGGTGTGTTCATTTGCTGTTCTCCCTTATTCGCAATTTCATCCTGTACAGAGCCAATACTAGGGTCTTGCTGCACGGAATCCATGACCAGTTTTTGATACTGAAAATTATTTATTCCAGGAACAGGAGTGGAGGTGACAAAAGAAAGAGATCCAATAGAAAAAACACTGATATCATGAGCATTCTCTTCTTCCTGTATCATACAACAGGATTCAGAGAGCAATGGTTGATTAATAGATTCCTTGCAGATAACGTCCGTCTGGGACGTAGTCATCCCTGGGCAACTTTTCTCGGATCCTTCCAATTTCTGCCCTTCCATAGAATGATGATTGGGCTGGACAGGTGGACTCACCTGTGTACTAGGATCAATAGTGACACAAATAACCGAGGTTTGTGCTTCTGAGGCTACTGACTGCAATTCATTCCCATCATTGACCACTAAAGCTTGTTCCTTAGGATCAAGTTTGGATACATTTCTACAATCATTTAGCATCAAGCACTTATTGTCTGCATTCAAGCTGGAGCTGGAATAGGCACTGCTGCGTTTGATCCTGTAGCACCAGTGAGGCTTACGTCACTGAGCCGAGCTGGTGCATCCAAAATGATATTTAAGGAAGGTTGGCTCACCTTTTTAAAGAGTTTACCATGATTATCTGTTACTTGCTCACAACTTTCTTTAGCATGACAAGGTGCTTTGGGATTAGTTTCAGTACATGGGTTAGGCGTCGCTATATCCGCAGACGATTTTGGCATCGTCTTACTGTGTTGAGTATGACAGGTTGGAATTGAATCACAAATTGAAGTTGTACCTGCTGCTCTTTTGGCAGAAGCTTCAGAAAGCATTTCAATGACTTGGGTTATATTGGCTGGTTCTGCTGCCTCACACAAGGATGCCACGTCCTGTGTAGCATTTACACACGACTGTGGCACCAGTTCAATTTCATGAGTAATATTCGCAGTTTTGCTCTCATGCGTGGGAGGGATGTCTTGTGTGGTGTTCACCAAAACTTGTGGCGCTACTTCAATTATCTGAATTGTGTTGGCAGTAGTAACGCCATCAGCCACAGATGTGATGTCATGTGTGGTGTTGGCCGACAGTGTCACTGCATCTATTTCCTGTGTAGAATTGGCAGAAGTTGCACTATCGTGCACTGAGGCAATGTCCTGAGTCATATTAGCAGACAGCAGCCCTACCATTTCAATAACCTGTGTGGTATTCGCTAGATTAACTTCCTCCTGAATAAATGGTATATCTTGTGTTGTATTAGAGGTGGATGGCAAGATTTCAGTCACTATAGTGGCATTTGCCACAGTAATCTCATGCATTGATGTAATGCTCGGCCTGGTGTCAGTAGATTCCTTGCCCTTCTCAATCACATGAGTAATATCAGTGGGTGGCAGCTCATCATAGGTTACCTCAATGTCCTGTACAGTACTGGCACAAAGGTTATCCTCATCCACTTTGCCCATCTGCTCAAGGCAGGTTGGTGAGGGCCCTGCATGTACCGGACTCTTTGTGGTAGTGACCAGAATTTGAGGTGAAGTCTTCAACACTTTGCTAACCTGAGTAGCAGCCATATCTGGTGTTATTACATTGTCCAAGGGCTGCTGTTCAGTATGTAGTAGGTTGTTGGAGGAGACTTGAGTTATCCTTTTGACACTGCGTTTGCTGGCAGGAGAGACATGCAAAGGTAGCAATATTTTAATATCTTTATTTGCTTTGCAGTCACTTATCTCCAGATGTTCTGTCTTCTGCCTCTTCGCACATACACCATTGAGCCCGTCACTTAAAACAGAAAGCCCTTTGATGTTACTTGCAGAACATCCTGGGTTATTTAGAGTTTGACATTCAGATAGGTTAAAATCATTAAGTTGCATATCAGTCTTCTCAAGATCCAGAAGACTCTCACCAAACATTGACAGTCCTTCGACAGGGCTGCTTTCCAGAGAGCGGATGATTGTGGCCACTTCACAAGCCAGTAATGACTTCATTGGTGTACAGTCATATGGAGGGGGCTCCGCATCAATGGTAGACACATCAAATGCCTCCACTTTACGTTTGCCTGGAGTTCGCACAAGTGTTTCCATGTTTTCGATTTGATTAACTATTTCTTGGCACTCGGCAGCAAAGAAACTTCTATATAGTGGAGTCTTGGTGGGACTTTCATGTGACAAGACATCAGTTGAATACGGTTTATTGTGAAGCAGATCTATGCTTGATAGTTTGTCCTGAGGATGCCATTCATCTGACAGATTTGATTCTATATTCACTTCCATAACAGGAGTAAGCTTTTTTTTCATCCTGTCTCTTGATGGCATTGGAGTGCTGAAATATTTGTCACTATTGATAGAAGAGGACTCTGTAGGGTTCTGTTCCTCATTCGCATTGGGAACTGTGGGGTCTGCAAAGTAGGACAGGGACGTATTGGAGACACAAAAAACTGAAGATGAGGAGTAAGAATCGGGAGAAGAGAGCAGAACGTTTTCTTTACTTAGAACAGGAGAGACTACACCATCATAGTTCATTAGGCCACGTGGTCCGGAGAGCTCTATCTTACCGAGAAGAGTTTCAATTCTGTCTTTACCTTGAAGGGCCAATGGAGTATTTGTGAGATCTGTGCATATATTTAGGTTTTGCTCACTTCTTGAACCTGTAGAGGCAGAGTCTAGATTTTGTTCCACATCACCTTTTCTAAACCTTGATTTACTGGGTGGTGAAGAGGGACATCCAGATTCACTCATTCTCCTTTTAAGCGAACTTAATGGCCGCTTCAGTCCATCATTCACACCGGGTTCATTTTTTATGTCCTTTAGTACCATACGTCGAAGTTGTAGGGGACTTTTTGTGCCTATCGGCACTTTTGTTGCTTTTACGGTAGATCCCTCCAGGTTTAAATGTGAAAGCAACTACTCGGTGGTAATGAGTTTTAGATTTCTCTTACAATCTGAAAAAGAAGAAGAACAGCACATTGTTGTGATAAACTATAGGGTTATAGGACCCACTTTTTACACTTGACACAACCTACCACTCCCCCCCCCCCAAAAAAAAAAAAAGTTTGAAAAACACGCACCCAAACGAAAAAAAAAACGACAAAAAAAACCCTTTTATTTCATAAACCAATAGTATGCAAAAAATAAGAAACTTTGTAATATATCTTTGAGAAATCTGCTTCTTTCTCCCCCAGGATTGATCTTTTATTCTCAATTATTGGGTAAAATCCATCTTTACCGACTTAAAAGACACAGTCAGATATACCCATAGATAGAAGGTAACAGCTGGTACTTTCTATATGTTATATTGATGCATGGGGTGGGGGGAGGGGAGCTTGAAATACTCAGACATTTTGCTGCAAAGTTGTCCTCTAAGCACTGGTGGGCTATGTGCACACGTTGTGTTTTTTCATGTGTTTTTTCCTTGCACATTTTAATCAACAAAAGAAAAAAAAGCATACCAGCAAAGTCTATGAGAATCCAAAGAGAAGCAGCATATCAATTCTTTCTGCATTTCTATAATCTTCTGCAATGCTTTATCACTACAGGGGATTATAGCACAGCACTTTGCCTCACACACTATGCATACAGCAAGGTGTGCGAGGCTCTCTGTAGCTCAGTAACCCAGTGTCGTCATGGTGATTGTATTACAGGGACCCAATTGCCAGGGAGAGGTAAGAGATTCCTCTCCCTGCCTTCTGAACGCAGCATTCAGGGGGTTAAACTACCGGGACCACTCCAGGTAGTGAAAGCCATGTCCTGGCTGTAAGATCAGCCGGAGACCTGGCGGCGATTGCGAGGGTACAGCGTCTAAACCCCCTCCCCCCACGAACACCATGACCCAAAAAAAAAGGAAGAAAAAAAAAAAAAGAGCGCGTGTTTGCAGCTGCTTTTTTCCCTACCAAAATAACTGTGTATTAAATAAGCATCGAAAAGCAACATGGATACATAGCCCCACAGTTCTCCACAGAACCTTATGAGCACCAACTGTCACATCCTATCTCAGTAATGGGACAATTTTTCTCAAGGAAAACACATTTTACCCATGAATTAAGAATTAGTGATCTAAAGAGGAGAGAGGAAGGGAGGGGATGTGTGTAAACAAAATCTTTAAGAAGACATACTTTTGGGTGTACTATTGATTTCTGAGAAATGATACTGTATATTAACCTCTTCCCGAGATTTGATGAAGCAGTATATACTATATTGCAGTGCGTTCATGCAAACAGATGTACCAGTACATTCTGGCAATCGGGCGAGCACAGGAAATCACCATGGGAGCTCGAGTTGAATGATAACCATATCAGTCTGTCATCCAGGGTTAGTGCCCAAACTGCCCCTGGCTCTTTAACCCACTATATGTTGCTATCAGTAGCGATTGCAGTATTTAGGGGGCTGAGAGAGGCATACACTTCCTCTCCCAGGCAATCAGGTCCCTCGCGACGTGATCGTGGGGTCCTAATCATTACTAGGGCAAACAGAGGTTTACCTAGCTACAGTGGCCTGTTAGACCATGCCAGGAACATATGTTGCGCCCCTGAGGCTTCAGTCGCCACAGGGTACTGCACCTCAATTAAGATGCAGTACTTATCCTGGATCCAGAAGAGGTCGATACCGGTTCCACCACACACCAAATCATCCACACAACTAGGTTGGCCTTCCCATTGAGGACCAGCTAGGGTAGGGTCTTAAGGCAGTCAACAAACATGGGGGGCAGCCACCCTCAAGCAACAGGATAATGGGGGAGGAACAGCCACCAGGGGGAGTTAAGAGCAACACAACAGTTAGTGAGTTCTCCAGCAGGAGAAGAGAGCAGTCGGGTTTTACAAGTGGGTCTGGTGGGACGCAGGAGTCAATTCAGTCACCGAGGGGAGAGCTTCATTGCTCCCTTGGGACAGACGCTGAGCAGGGTGCAGAATCCTAGGGTCCAGAACCCGTTGCACCTGCATACGGGAGTAAACACTTTAAGAACCGGGGTCCCCAAGATGCGTCAGGCCACGGGGATTCAACACCAAGTGCAAGGAGGAAGGGTCCACCGTCCACTGTACCGGTTCTGATCTCCGACAGATCCAGGATTGACTGGGGCCCAACACAACATCTCTCGGGTAAACCAGGACTGAGTAAAAAACCTTGAACCCACAGAGACTGTCCGCCTGTCCTTGCCGGCATAGGCGCCCGCCATTACTACTCCCCTCATCATCCTCCCAGGGACGCGCTCCATAATAGGCCGTACAACCAGCTTCCCCGCCTCACACAAGTGTGGAGGAGGAGTGTGAGGCGGGGAAGCTGGTTGTACGGTCTATTATATGGCTACAGGTCTGGTATATGAATTATAGGGGGGGCGGGGGTAGTCTAATGATGCGATTGTATTAAGTATTTTACTGTTCTGAAGGCAAGAATTTTACTGCATCATTACTCTAATGCTTTTGCATTGGTGATTGTATAATTACTATATGATTCCCCATATGCTTTAACTTTTCATTATACTAATGTATGACCTGCCTTACCTGTCTATGGGTTTTTATGTAGGTTTTTAATTTGTATTTTTGTCATGAATGTTTTTAGAAAATATGCCATCAATAAACTTCCTTTAACTGGTTTATTGGGATATTTTAGTTGATTCGATGTTGGTATATCCTGATAGGTTAAATTATTGATAATCTTGGTAAATCTTCTAATTTTGGGTTAATAAAAACAAATTATATAAAATTCTGTGACATATGGTGTCCCATGGAGAGTTGTAGTTGTAAAATTATGGTGGTTCTGCTGTTTCAGCACCTGCTCTGCCAATGGCACTCGCAACCATAACAGCAAAGTCTGTGCTATAATATGGCGCTCCTTCCCCTCTGAACTTTGCACTGTGCATGAAAAGTAGTTCCCAATTACATGGGGGGCATTGGCGCACTCAAACTGTGCGTGACACTTTTCTTATTGCCATTATATAGTTAAAAACAAAATAATATTGAGGGCTAAACATTTTAGCAGTAAAAATTGTTGAGTTGTTCTTTTTCACCACCCAATGGTATAAAATTCTATAAGGCACATGTGGTGTCAACATGCTCACTGCACACAACTAATTGTACCATTAGTTTTCTCCTATTACCCTTTTGAAAATTAAAAAATTTGGACCAAAGCAATCATACTGACATTAAATGGATGTTTATATACTTACCCGTCTCAGTCACTGCTGTTGCATCCGGGTCCCGGTCATTATGCCTCATGAATATTCACTGCACTGACTACAGAACCGAAAGCAAGTGTGACAGCAGCGCCGCAGACCGGTAAGTATACAAGTTCATGCTGTCAGTGTGCTATCCAGATGTCACATGGACAGCACACAACAGACACAGGGACATATGGACCTGTGATTAATGAAGAGATGTGTGAAGGGGCCCAAGTTTGTTTTGTGCTACTTGCTTATGAAGCCTAATACACTAGCTAAAGATTAAATGTAAACTGTTACTCTGACTACCTGGATCTGCAGCGGAGTGAGCAAAATCCTTGCAGTGGTTAGAAGCTACTTTTCAGGCAGTGTACAGCTCAGAAGGGAAGGAGTACCATATTATAGTGCAGATTTTGATGGAATGGTTGTTAGGCCATGTGCGCACTTAAGGCTACTTTACACACTGCGATATCGGTCCCGATATCGCTAGTGTGCGTACCCGCCCCCATCTGTTGCGCGACACGGGCATATCGCTGCCCGTGGCGCACAACATCGCCCAGACCCGTCACACATACTTACCTGTCTGGCGACGTCGCTGTGACCGGCGAACCGCCTCCTTTCTAAGGGGGCGGTCCGTGCGGCGTCACAGCGACGTCACTGAACCGCCACCCAATCGCAGCGGAGGGGCGGAGATGAGCGGGACGTAACATCCCGCCCACCTCCTTCCTTCCGCATAGCGGCCGGGAGGCAGGTAGGGAGACGTTCCTCGCTCCTGCGGCGTCACACGCAGCGATGTGTGATGCCGCAGGAACGAGGAACAACCTCGTTACTGCTGAAGTAATGATAATTGGGAATGGACCCCCGTGTCGCCGATTAGCGATTTTTCACTGTTTTGCAACGATGCAAAATCGCTAATCGATGTCACACGCAACGGCATCGCTAATGCGGCCGGATGTGCGTCACGAATTCCGTGACCCCAACGACTCCGCATTAGCGATGTCGTAGCGTGTAAAGCCCGCTTTACCGGATTTTGCCGCGGATTTGCTGCATGTTTCGCTGCAGAAAATGTTCATAACATCTCTGCAGTGAATCACCAGCAAATCCTATGGAGAAAAAAAATCCTGTGCGCACTGGGCGGAATTTGACAGCTGCATGTTTTGCTGCGGGATTCCCGCAGCAAAAACAAGTGCATGTCACTTCTTTTCCGCACATCGCTGCGGGATTTCACTCCATTGACTCCAATGTAATCGTAAAATCCCGCAGGGAATAACGCAGGCAGCAAATTCTGTGCGGTTCACTGCGTTTTCCTGCGTTATTCCCTGCGATATTTCGCGGTTTACCTCCGGTAATGTACATCACTTGCTGCGGTTTTGCAGGGAAGTGATGTCATTACAGGAAGAGGAAGCCGTGCAGAGAGTAAACAGTCACAGACGTCACAGACATAGAACACAGACACATAGAACACACATAGAAAGAAAACGGAAATATAGAAAACAAAGAACGTGGGCTCCGCTGCATATTTACCTTCCAGCCGAGGTAAGCACACAGCAGCGGCCCAGTATTCTCAGGCTGGGGAGGGAGAGGGGCAGGGTTAATGTCCCCCGCCTCACTCCCCCTCCCGCAGCCGAGAATATCAGCCGCAGCTGCCCCGGCACTGTCGCATGCATTATGCGGCAATACCGGCGTCTCCCTGGCTCTTCTTGTCGCCGTGTAGCAGTGGCAGCAAGGTAATACAAGGGGTTAATGATGGTGGGGGACCACCGCCATTAACCCCAGGCTTGATCATGGCAGCGTCTATATGACAGCTGACATGATCAACCCATAAGTAAAGTGAAAAAAACACAGACACCGAAAAATCCTTTATTTTAAATAAAACAAACAAGCCTCGTTCACCATTTTATTAACCCCTCCCGCACTAAAGCTCCGGCGTAATCCACCGCTCCGGCGTAATCCACAGGTCCTGCACTGCTGACATCCAGCCGCGACTGTCACAGACACAGCGCTGAATGAAAGCAGCAGACAGCAGAGGTAATTACCGGTCATTTCCCACGGCCGGTAATGTGAACTCACTGCCGACCGTGGGAAATGCAGCGATCTGTCATCTATCTATCTATCTATCCCTCTATCTATTCTTCTGTCTATCTACTATCTCAGAATTAAATGACTTTTTTTCAATGTGCTTTATTGCATTGAATGCAATAAAGCACATCCCAACCCGCACGCGGCAAAACCGCGGCAATACCGCGAATAATACCGCGGTAAAACCGCAGCAAACCGCGGCAAACCGCATGCGGTTTTCGGGTGCGGTTTCCCGCGGTTTTTTACCGCGGGTGCAGTAATCTTTGAGAACATGCGGAATTTTCTCAAGAAAATTCCATTTCCCAGTGCGCACATAGCCTTACATTGACAGATCCCCTGCGGCGCCAAAACATCAAAAACTGGGACCACTTGTTTAAGAACAGCATGTTACTAACTTACACTGCATCACTAACAAGACAATGGGAACAGTTTAATATAGGAAAGGGACAGGTTTACTTTAATACCGCTAGCTTTATTTTATTACAAAAATCAAAATGGAGAAGATCATTTCTATGGTCCTGCACCACTGCGCTTTGATCTCTACACTGCAATGTAGAACAGAAGTCAGTTTTCCTACGGGTTCCTTAATGTGGTCATCATAAGAATACACAGACTATTCCTGCCACATTGAAAACACTGAATGACAGTACAGGAACCAAAATGAGAAGATAACTACCAATGCTATCAGTAAGGAAACCAACTCCACTACTACACACCTCAACACTGACACTGCACCACCAAGAAGGAAGAGTCACAAGTCACACCGGTCCAATAGCAAGAACCTGTTCTTTTTTGAGTTCGTAATCTTGCAGAACTTTTTCCACTAAGGCCTGGAGAAACTGGCTGGTGTAATGAGCTTTAGTATATTTTACTGCCAGTGTCCTTAAACAATTTCTTTCTTGTCACAAACATATCGAACATTGATGGCAAAATAGTTCAGTGAAATGCAGGGACTCTGGCATCCTAGCATAAAAGATAGTCTGCAAGAGGGACATGCTGGAAATCTGATTGGAAAAGTGAGGAAGTTGATTATTGCCGCCAGAACCCCTAAAATTGATTCCACCTTGGAGACGTGCTGGGAAAGGGGCAATTGTTGATCAAGCCTCTCGGGGCAGCATTTAATGATTGAGCGATTGCTTGAACTAAAACCATTTCTTATAGATATGGCGAACCCTCAGATAACCCTAAATGAAGGTCAATGGACACAGGTGGCTGAATTGAAGGAATTGCTTAATCACAAGTTTACAGTGACTGAAAAATTACAAGCTGAGGATTTAACTCCTGGTATTTTCATAAGCAAGTGGAAAAACTTGCTATTTTGCCTATCACAAAGAGGAGGTTTAATCGCAGATGGCATTTCGGCTTCAATAAAACGGGGAGAGACAACTTTTGGAAAATAAAGTTCTTCGGACAGCTGTTTATGTGGACCCAAGTCATCGTATACTGCTTGATGATCAACAGCTTACTAAAGTAAAAGAAGCTCGAGGTAGCAGTTATGATGAGTGGCCTAAGGGACTGCCTGTCGCGCGGCTACCCAGACTTTAAAATAAAGGGGGGATGTTTTGGGTGGTGAATGGGACAATGTTCGTGACGCCACCCACGGTGTGTGGTAACGTGAGGGGGGGGGGGGAGCCCGGGGACAATGGTGTGGCAGCTCGAGAGGTTAACCCCTCCGTGGGTAGAGTGAGTGGTGTCCTAGGGCTCGGTGATGGATGGAGTGGGAAACCCATCGGGGATGAAGGGATATCCGGTACTCAACCAAACTCTTGAATGCTCTGTCTCCTTTGGTTGAGCACGCTGGGTCCGTGCCCCTTTGGTGTTGCTGGTTGGCCTGAAGCCTTGGCACTGTGTCCTTCAAATGGATCCCTTTTGCTTGGAACTACTCGGATCCCGCTCATCTGCGTGGCTAGCAGGGTGAGCTTGCTCTCAGGGTTCACGCTTGGGATTTTCTGGACGGTTGTGGGAAGTCCTATCCCCCTCATTGCGCTAGTACCCCGATTTTGGAGTGGGTGGGGAACGGTTCCTGAAGACTCTGTTCCGGTTGGGTGAATTACTTGGCTGCATGAAGCTTCTTCCCAGCCTAGGGTCCACGTACCCAGTCGTGCCCTGGCCCCTGCCCGGTTGTAGCACAAGGCAGCCAGCCTGCTCTCTGTAGCAGCACCGTACCCCCTGTCACTATCCTCTGCGACAGGGGTTCCAGCTCCTTCTGGCCAGGCCAACGTCTGGCACCTGGACGGGTAGAGGAGCCCAGCACCACAGCATGACCTGTCCTGTCACCGCTGTCTCACTGCTCAACTACTTACTCAACTGACATCTGGGTGGCCCTATTCCCCTCAGGCTGCCAATGGGTGGTTGGTGGGTGTGGTGCAGAGTGTTCCTCAGGATTTACCGTAGATACACCTGTTGGTAGCAACGCCAAATTGACAGGACCCGAACCAAGGAGGGGCGGGTACCATGCAGAAGGGCAGATTGCACGGCACCCTTGTGACGACCTAATAGGTTACTGATATATATGTGACGCCCCGGCCTTTCTCCACCTGGTGATTTCCATGACTTTTCCTACTCGCTGTTGTGCGTTAGTTATACCACGTACAAATCCATTGGGAGGAGGGAAGACATTCAGGAACGCTTCTCAGCACAGAGAACATTTGGCCAACCTTGCTGATTTTGGCAGGACCAGCCGACTACCCCGAGGGGGCATGTTGGGTGTAAGGATGGGTCTGTGAGCGCTCAGTCAGCACACTGTATGACACTGAGGAGACTCCAGTCATTTTATGCCCCTCTCAGCAGCTGTAGTGGGACTGTACTGGTGGTCTTCCCCATACTGGGAGCACCAGGCAACCACAGTCACTGCAGTAACAAGTGTGATCTCTGCACTGAGCACATAATACAAGGGTCTGTATAGCACTGGGCCACCGGAGCTGTCACTAAGGCCAGGCCTCCGAGTCCTCACTGTAGTAGGGCTAAAGAAGCCCCAATAGGTGACGCACAGCGCCTCCTCCCACTCAACAACGTCTCCTCCCACGCACCACCCCACTATTCCAAGCATTTCCACAGTCTCCACCCCCCACAGCCGCTGTGTCTCCCTGCTCATCACCTGCCAGCAGCGATAGAGCCTTTAGACGCGGGAACCCGTGACAAGTCTCCAGTGCCCGAGTTCTCCACTTACTGTGAGGCGAGCGGCGGCTATGAACACAAAACCGCACATCAACACAAGCCACTGACACCGGACCGAGGCTTCCACCCAACACCAACAGATGTACAGCTTCAAATGCCGCGCGGTGCGAAACTGATTGGTTTATCATTATCACGTGACCCGGCTACATAGAAAACACCCAATCACTGTACAATATAGACAAAACCGAAATGCGCCAATCAGAATTGGCTCAGATTGATCAGGAAGTAATGGGATTCCTAGATTGGATAATCTGCACATTGAAGGCGGAGCTCACAGCGGTGCAGTCTGATTGGTTGCTGTCTATGGAATGACATGCGCAGTCCTGCAGGTGCTGTGTACGGGGGCGTCTTCTACACTGCGTTGTGTGTGCATGGAGACATGAGCAGTGTAAAAAGCAGGAGGTTTCTACCCTACGTGTGACCGGCAACACACCGAGGCTACATGGAAAAATCAGGTTTCGTCTGTTACACCTCTGGGCAGTGCCGTCAGTTTAAAAAGACCACAAGAACAGACTGCTTTCACACATCCGGCTGTAGCAGTGCGGCACAATCCGGCTCTTTGCAGAAAAAACGCAACTGGTTTTTTTTGCCGCCGGTTGCGTTTTTTCCGCATAGACTTTCATTAGTGCCGGATTGTGCCGCATGGCCTTGCGTTCAGTCCGGTTTTTGCCGGATGCAGCATATTTAGCCCATGCGGCGGCCGGATGGAACGTTGCCTGGCATGTATTTTTGTCCAGCGAAAAAAAAAACGGATCGCGCCGCATCCTACCGATGCAGCGCTTTTTCCAATGCATGCCTATGGACGCCAGATGCGGCGCGATGCGTCAAAAACCGCATCCGGCCGCCCCATGCATTTTTGCACTGTGCATGCTCAGTAGTGTGCCACAAGCGGCAAAAACCGGACGGGCCGCATGTAAAAACTTCTGCAAAGGATTTTTTTTTTTCGCCGCATCCGTTGCATAGGTTTTAGAGCCGGATTTAGCCGCACTGCTAAAACCGGATGTGTGAAAGCAGCCTAAGGCTATGTGCGCACTAGGCGTTTTTGCCGCGTTTTTAGCGGCGTTTTTTACCGCGTTTTTGTGCTGAAAACGCAGTGACATTGCTTCCCCAGCAATGTCAATGGGTTTTCAGAAGTGCTGTCCTCACACAGCGTTTTTTTTTTAGCTGCGTTTTTGTGGTGACCACAAAAACGCAGCATGTCAATTATTTCTGCGTTTTCCACTGCGTTTTTCACTCATTGAATTAAATGAGATGTTAAAAACGCAATGAATAACGCATATAGCCGCGTTTCTATGACTAAAAACGCAGCTATAAACGCAAGGGGTGGGCACTACAGTGACGTGTACAGGAAGAGGATTCCTTCTGTTGGTAAACACAGAAGCATGAATCCTCCCGGTACCGTCACCGCTGCCTCCACCTCCCGTCCGGTGCCATGTCAGCTCCGTGCGGCGCCATGTCTGGGCGGGAGGTGGAGGCAGCGGCGAAAACCAAAGTGAACAGTAGAAAAAAAAAAATGTCATATACTCACCTGTCCGCAGGGTCCCGGTGCCATGCCCGCTCCCATCTCCTCCCGGTCCCGCCGCTCTGGCTGTGTGCAGTCTCCCCGGGGCAGGACCTTGTTTGCAGGACCTGGCGCTGATCACCTGATGCAGTCACCTGACGCATCAGCTGATCGCGGTGTCGCCGGCTTTTTCGCGCCCGGCCGGCTATCAGCTGATCCTGCCGTCAGGGGACTTCATCAGCTGATTACCGGCAGCTCCGGCAGCGATCGTATAGGATCAGACTCCTGTCCAATCGATCGCTGCAGGAGCTGCCGGTAATCAGCACAGCACATAAGTGAGTATTATTTTTTTTTTTTCTACTGATGCATCTGCTGATTGTATAATCGGCTTTTATACAATCAGCTGCTGTGTGATGGGATTCAGGCACTTGATCCTGACACATCATCTGATCGCTTCGCCTTCCAGCAAACCGATCAGATGATATTGGATCCTGATTGGACGGCGCGGGACCCTGACCCAGGATTACTGCGGAGGGGGGTTTATTTCAATAAAGATGGAGTCACTAATTGTGTTGTGTTTTATTTCTAATAAAAATATTTTTCTCTGTGTTGTGTTTTTTTTTATCATTACTAGAAATTCATGGTGGCCATGTCTAATATTGGCGTGACACCATGAATTTCGGGCTTAGGGCCAGCTATACAGCTAGCCCTAACCCCATTATTACCTAGCTAGCCACCCGGCTTCAGGGCAGCTGGAAGAGTTGGATACAGCGCCAGAAGATGGCGCTTCTATGAAAGCGCCATTTTCTGGGGTGGCTGCGGACTGCAATTCGCAGTAGGGGTGCCCAGAAAGCATGGGCACCCTGCACTGTGGATTCCAATCCCCAGCTGCCTAGTTGTACCCGGCTGGACTCAAAAATTAGGCGAAGCCCACGTCATTTTTTTTTTTTAATTATTTCATGAAATAATTAAAAAAAAAGGGCTTCTCTATATTTTTGGTTCCCAGCCGGGTACAAATAGGCAGCTGGGGGTTGGGGGCAGCCCGTACCTGCCTGCTGTACCCGGCTAGCATACAAAAATATGGCGAAGCCTACGTCATTTTTTTTTTCTTTTTGGGCAAAAAACTGCATACAGTCCTGGATGGAGGATGCTGAGACTTGTAGTTCTGCAGCTGCTGTCTGCTCTCCTGCATACACTAGTGAATGGAGGATGCTGAGACTTGTAGTTCTGCAGCTGCTGTCTGCTCTCCTGCATACACTAGTGAATGGAGGATGCTGAGACTTGTAGTTCTGCAGCTGCTGTCTGCTCTCCTGCATACACTAGTGAATGGAGGATGCTGAGACTTGTAGTTCTGCAGCTGCTGTCTGCTCTCCTGCATACACTAGTGAATGGAGGATGCTGAGACTTGTAGTTCTGCAGCTGCTGTCTGCTCTCCTGCATACACTAGTGAATGGAGGATGCTGAGACTTGTAGTTCTGCAGCTGCTGTCTGCTCTCCTGCATACACTAGTGAATGGAGGATGCTGAGACTTGTAGTTCTGCAGCTGCTGTCTGCTCTCCTCCATACACTAGTGAATGGAGGATGCTGAGACTTGTAGTTCTGCAGCTGCTGTCTGCTCTCCTGCATACACTAGTGAATGGAGGATGCTGAGACTTGTAGTTCTGCAGCTGCTGTCTGCTCTCCTCCATACACTAGTGAATGGAGGATGCTGAGACTTGTAGTTCTGCAGCTGCTGTCTGCTCTCCTGCATACACTAGTTCTGCAGCTGTCTGCTCTCCTGCATACAATGAACATTTTGAAGAAGGAAATGACATCAGACCTTTTTTTTTTTTTTTTTTTCATCAACAATCTTTAATGGCATTGTGCACTGATTAAAAACGCAGTGAGCAAAAACGCAGCAAAAAACGCACCAAATCGCGGCAAAAACGCATGCGTTTTTGCCGCGTTTTTTAGCCGCGGGTGCGTTTTTTAGACAAAAACGCACATAAAAACGCAGCGTGAAAAAAACGCCTAGTGCGCACATACCCTAAGAGGTCGTCACCGCAGAGCAGCACTTGTGTCTGACTCTCAGGCTCCAGCGGTATAAACACACGTATAGTTATGTGAATATTCACAATAGGAACAATACGGTAAAATGTGCACTGCTAATTAATATTCGCACATTCACACATTAATACCTTTACGCACACAAATCTAACTACGTCAGCGCTAGTGTGTATGCGGCTCTGATCCGCTCCATACGAGGCTGATGCTGGTTACATTACACCCTTGGGGACATACTAAAAAGAATGAAGAAAAGGAATGAACAAAAAGAATAAACTTCTTGGTTCCTAATTATAGAGATGAATAATAGGTTTCATAGACATCATAGACATGGAATGAACATCTATATATATAATTGCCTTATTCTGTCTGTCTTGCTCCAAAATGACGTCATTACAGTGACAACCGTCGCAATAGGGCGTGCGCTAAAGAGCCTACGACCAACGGCTCAGCTAAGTGAACAGCACGAACTACGGCGCGACAGGACGACGCCCGACACCTTTCCCTGCACCCACACGGAGCCCCGACTCCCAGGTGACTGCTGCACCCCCGGGAGCCCACACCGAGAATCCAGCCGAGACATACCCCTGCGTTGCTGGGATCGTGCCGGGAGTCGGCATACTCTGGTAACCATGGTACACATCGGGTAACTAAGCAAAGCGCTTTGCATAGTTACCCGATTGTGTACCATGGTTACCAGCGTAACTCGGCTCCCCCCCCCCGCACTCCGCTCTCCGCATGTATATACTGAACAACTGAACACACACACACGTGAATAGTCACCTTTCCCCAGCCATGCAGTCCCCAGCACTGACGTCCTCAGCGCCATGGCCCCGCTCGGCTCCACCCCCCCCCGCACTCTGCCCTCCGCATGTATACACTGAACACACACCTCCGACACTACTACACCCATCATCCCTGCACATACGCAGGCACTACCGCTCCCATCATCATACCCGCACACACGCAGGCATTACCGCACCCATCATCATTCCCACACACACCCCGGCACTACCGCACCCATCATCATCCCCGCACACTCCAGACCCCGTCATCCCCGCACACACGCAGGCACTACCTGAGTGAAGTCTCCGGTGACAGCGCGGCTCACTTCAGTTGCTGCGTGGAGCTGACACAGAGGAGTCGTGTTCTACGGCGCTCCCTGTCAGCTTCATGTAGCAGAGCTGAAAGCGTCGTGTGGATTACGTTGGACCTGGAGGGGTATTTGGGGATTAATAAAGTGGTAAATGAGGGGTTTTTTTTGCCATTTATTCCAAATAAAGGATTTTTCGTTGTGTGTGTTTATATACTTTCACTTACAGGTTAATCATGGAAGGTATCTCGGGGAGATGCCTCCCATGATTAACCTAGGACTTAGTAGCAGCTATAAGCTGCCATTTAATTCCTTATTACCCCGATTGCCACCGCACCAGGGCAATTCGGGATGAGCCGGGTAGAGTCCCGGGACTGTCACATCTAATGGATGCGTCAATTCTGGGCAGCTGCTGGCTGATATTGTTAGGGTGGTGGGCTCCCCATAACGTGGCGCTCCCCATCCTGACAATACCAGCCTTCAGCCGTGTGGCTTTATCTTGGCTGGTATCAAAATTGGGGGGGACCGCAGGTTTTTGTTTTTTTTAGAGGGGGGGAGAGACCAGGAGTGATTTTAAACGATTTAGATCGTTCTGCTGGACATGCTGAGCATGCGCAGTAGAACGTGACGGGATCCGTCAGCGGATTCCGCCGCTTAGTGCATTGCGGCGAAATCCGCCCCCATAGACAAGCATTAGACACCTTGGCGGATTCTAACGGAATCCGTCAAGGTGCGATATTTTAATGAGCCAAAAAATGCTACATAAAGCGTTCCCTCTGCCCGACGCTGCGTCAAATTAACGACGCAGCATCGTCCAGCCGATGCAATGCAGACACTTGCATTACAGTGCGTCGTCAATACAAGTCTATGGAGAATAGCGCAGTGCGGTAACAGACTGCGCTATTCTCCATAGCGGCGTATTGCGCTGAACGCAAGTGTGAAAGCCCCCGAACACACACACACACACACCTAGATAGTCACCTGTTCCAGCCATGCAGTCCCCGGCACTGACGTCCTCAGCGCCATGACCCCGCTCGCCTCCACCCCCCGCACTCCGCCCCCCGCACACATTACCCTGCAGGATGGGGGCACATGTCAGGAGGGTGGCTGCACCACGATGGGGGCACATACCAGCATTGGGCCACATCACAGCATCAGCATATTTTTGTTATCTTTACACTGTTCATGGCCTCCTTTCATTACAAGCCATGGACATCATTAAACATTAGACTCATCTATTAAAACTGTTCCTTCTGTTGTTTGTCATTTTAAAACCAATAAACAATTATAAGAATACTAAATTAAACCTAACCCATCCAGTCCATTCATTACCTTATTATTCAATCTGAACTTCAAATAAGAAGGAATGGCGGCCACTCACTGGTGAATATTAACGGCAATTTTTATTGCACAATCTGCGGCATTGTTACAATGTAACCAGGGAGGGGGGAGTGCAGGGGCGCCGGACACTCCCCCCTCCCTGGTTACATTGTAACAATGCCGCAGATTGTGCAATAAAAATTGCCGTTAATATTCACCAGTGAGTGGCCGCCATTCCTTCTTATTTGAAGTTCATATTGGATTCCTATACCTCGGCAGAGCACCACAGGGATCGACTGGAGATCTGTGATCCAAGGAAAAACTACAGACTCGTGAGTACACACCTGGGCTTGCAGTGCCTAGCCTTCTCTTTTCTTTTACTTATTATTCAATCTGCTAACCTACATACACATTCTAGACTACCGGATATGTTAGAATCGGGCCACCTTCTAGTAGAATATATGTGGATAATAGGGAAATGTACACATATACCACACAAACAAGTGTATATTTTATTCCCTAAGCTGAGTATTCTGCAGCGATTTGACAGCACATGTGTGCGTCAAATCGCTGCAGAAACACTGCATAATGAATGCAGTATTTTTGTTAAAAAAAGCCGATTTCATGCGCTATGGCTGCTACCCCCACAATAGACAGAGTGGGAGCTGCACCCATAGCGCACGGAATAATTTTATGAACACACGGATTTGGGTCAAAATTTAAGCACCCAAATCGCTCGTTCATAACAGCATCGTGCGCACATATCATGCACAATCTTCATAGATTGTGCAGGGGACGCAGGACGCATGCATTTAAGCTGCAGTGCAATAGGCAGAGTAAATGCATGTAAGTACTCAACGTGCACACGAGCCCTTAGGTGAACATAATAAATAATAATAATTATAATAAATAATAATAATAATGAACATAATAATGAACACAAAAGATACTGTATGTAGATAACAGGGGAATGATCACATATACCACACAAACAAGTGTATATTTTATTCCCTGTGTTAGATACGTGAGGCATGAACATGGAATATATGTAGATAATGGGGAAATGTTGATATATACCACACAAACAAGTGTATTTTTTTTTTTTTGTAAATTCTTTATTTAAGATGTTTCTTAATATTACAGAAATGAAATTGCAACAACAAATAAGCATAAACATGTATTTTTCAGATGAAAGGAAAGAGAAAAGGAAAGGAAAGAGGGAGAGATGGGGACGTGAGGTTGGTATAAAGTAAAGAGAGGACAAGGGGTTGGGAATGTAGAGGGGGTAGCGGAAGGGGAAAAAGGTGAGATTCCCACCTATTTCTAAGAAGGTGTCTGGTTACTAGGATTTATATATATGAAAGTATGAAAAGGCTTTGTTTTCAGAGGTGTGTATGAGCAACGTGTTTGTTTTGCTTAACTGTCTATTCGGTTTCTGAGCTAATGTGTTATCTTTGGATGAGCAAATTTGTCAAGAGATTTTAGTTAGCTTTTGGTATCTGTCCCATTTGTCCCAAGATTCTAAAAGCTTCGCATTTTTCCTACTGTAAAGGCCCAGTCACACACAACGACTTACCAGCACCAGCGATCCCGAAAACGATGTGACCTGATAGAGATCGCAGGTAAGTCGCTGGGAGATCGCAGGTGAGATGTCACAGAGTCAGATCTTACCAGCGATGCAGGAACAATACAGGTCGCAGTAGCGACCTGTATAACGATCTCAGCAGTCACTGTGACCCAGTCACACAGTGTCAAACACAGCGATGTGTCCTGCTCAGCAGGACATCACCTTTGAAGAAAATGGCCTGGACCATTCTGCAACGACTAGCGATCTCACAGCAGGGGCCTGATCGCTGGTAGATGTCACACATAACGAGATCGCTAACGGGATCGCTACTACGTCACCAAATGGTGACTCAGCTGCGATCTCGCTAGCGATCTCGTTATGTGTGACGGTACCTTTAGGGCTGGTTCACACTAAGTGACAGCGACAACGAGGTCGCTGTTACGTCACCATTTTCTGTGACGTAACAGCGACCTTGTAAGTTGCTGTTATGATCGCTGCTTAGCTGTCAAACACAGCAGCCGAAGCAGCGATCATAACTGCGAGAGCAGGGAGCCGCGCACACTGCTTAGCGCTGGCTCCTTGCTCTCCTAGCTACAGTAGACATCGGGTTAATTAACCCGATGTGTACTGCAGCTACATGTGCAGAGAGCCGGAGCCGGCAGCACAGGCAGCGTGAGAGCTGCGGAGGCTGGTAACTAAGGTAAATATCGGGTAACCACCTTGGTTATCCGATGTTTACCCTGGTTACAGCTTACCACAGCTGCCAGATGCCGGCTCCTGCTCCCTGCTCGCTTCATTTCGTCGCTCTCTCGCTGTCACACACAGCGATCTGTGTGTGACAGCGGGAGAGCGCCTTTGAAGAAAACGAACCAGCGCTGTGTGTAACGAGCAGCGATCTCGCAGTAGGGGCCAGATCGCTGCTCAGTGTCACACACAGCGAGATCGCTAATGAGGTCACTGCTGCGTCACAAAAACCGTGCCGTAGCAGCGATTTCGGTAGCGATCTCGCTATGTGTGAAGCACCCCTAATGCAATCGGGCTTTTTCATGTATACTTATAAGATTTGATTCATTGAACCACTCGGTTAGACTCGGTGCATCACCTTCTTTCCAGTGTCTGGCTATTAGAAGTTTTGCTGCATTTATGAGATGAGGTATTATTGAGAGTTTGTTTAGGTGTTCCTTTTATGGATCTAGATTGAGGATAATAAAGTTTGGGTTGAAAGGGAGTTTGGTCTTGAGAGCATTTTCTATGTGAATTTTAATGGAATCCCAATATTTTGCTATTTTTGGGCAATGATACCAAATGTGTGAAGGGGTGCCAGTCATTTGATTACATCTCCAGCAGTGTGGCGACAAGGAGTTGTCAATTTTGTAGAGAATGTCTGGGGTTTTATACCACCGTGAGATAATTTTATAGTTGAGTTCTTGATATCTAGATGAGGTTGATAGGTTGTGGGCGTTGTTGAAGATCATTTGAATTTCACTAGGGTTGAACGTGGTGTTTACTTCCATTTCCCATCTGTTAATGTAAGAAGGTTTTACCAAAGTGTTATATAGTAGCTTGTATATTTTTGAGATTAGCCTATTCTTCCCTTGAGCATGTAGTAGAAATTCTTGTTGGGGGGACGGGTTTGAAGGGGAAATATCTGGGATGTGATATGAAGCTAGGTCTCTAATGATAGCTAGGCCTTTATCTTTTAAATCTATTGGATTAAAGATGGATTTTAGCTCTTGTATAGTTCATGGTTATGGATTATCTCTGATAGTTTTATGTTGCAGAGATTTTTTGATGTCCTAATTTTGTTTTTTAGGAGTCTAAATTTTTGCGGGATTACATGTAAAATGGGGGTGGCTCTGCAAATGTTCGGAATTAGATCTAGTTTTTTATTAAATTTGTGCCAGAGCTTAAGTGTTACTTTGATAAAAGGGTTCAGTATGTCTTTATATTTGAATCTGTTGTGAGGGGTTGGCCATAGAAAATGTGATAGGTCTCCTTTTAAGTTGCTGATTTCCAAGGTAGTCCACAGTTTTGTAGGGGGGTTTGTCCTCATCTCCATGAGTCTGGCTATGTGTGTGGCTAGCCAATAGCGTTCAAAATCTGGGAGTCCTGTACCTCCTTTAGATTTAGGAGCCGTCAGTATAGTGTACTTTAGTCTATGGCTCTTTTTAAGCCATATAAAATTTGAGATCATGTTTTTCAATTTGCTGAAGAAATGTTGTGGGATATCTGTAGGGATTACTTGTAGAAGATATAAGATTTTTGGCAGAATGATCATCTTGATTAAATTGGTTCTCCCAAACCACGAGATTGGTAAACTGCTCCAAGCGGAAATGTCGGCTTCTATTTTGTGAAAAAGTGGCTTGAGATTCAGATCGTATAGTTGAGACAGGGAGTTGCTAATTCTTACGCCTAGGTGGGTGATGGAATTGCTAATACTGAAAGGGGATGATTCTGATACATCTTTCCATATTTTGGGGGGAATGTTAATGTTTAATAAATGGGATTTTGAAAAATTTATTTTGAAGTTGGAGACTTCACTATATAACTTGAAATCTGCGGTAAGGGCCTTAATTGAATTTGAAGGGTTCGTTAAAATGAAAAGTATGTCATCTGCAAATGCCGTGGATTTGTATTCTATTTGGTTGCATTTCAGGCCTGAGATCTTGGGATTTTGTCTTATTTTCTGGAGAAAGGTTTCTATTGTTAGAATAAATAGAAGTGGTGAAAGCGGACAGCCCTGTCTGGTTCCATTTTTTATGTTAAAACTAGAGGACAGTTCATTATTTATTTTTCCTTTAAAGGCTAACTCCGGCACACTATTAATTTCCCATAAACCAAAGTAGAACGCAGTAATTAGATGTCAAAATCCTTTTCTTTTATTTTGTTAGTGCAAGACGTGAAAAAAACGGTGCTGTACAATTGTCCGCCAGGTGTCGATGTTTCGGCTAACAAGCCTTCATCAGGTCGGACAGGCTGAATACATTATTTACAGATGAGAAAAACAAAACAAAGAAAGGAGATCAATCAATTGTAATAAATGGCTGCATTGTCAGGGTACACAAGGCAAAAAATTGAACATCAGAAAACATAAGTAATGACAAAACCATAGAGACAAGGGTACATGAATTAATGCATACAGTTTAAACATGGAGGAAACCACGCATAAAGATTCACAGAACCTGTTGATTATTATTGTAATATAACCCGGTGGATATAGGATGAAGAAGCAACGTGGAGTGACCGTTAGGTATGGAAAACATGATAAGAATGCTCATCTTGACCTACACTGGAATAGCAGCCTGGTGAGTATGTAGAATGGCTGTGAGAATGTAAAGACCTCCGTGCAGAGACAGCTGAAGGAGGAAAAAACAAAATGTAAAGGAAAAAGGAAGAGATCAGGAAAAAAAGTGTTTGTATAGACATACCCTCTATAGGGTCCCTGGGTAATGCCGGCATGTGGGATCAGACCCTAGGAATGTGTGTGGATCCTAGTGAGGAAGTCTGGAACAGAGAACATGAGACATACTCATAGAGGTATGGGAATAGGGAATGACCTATTAGGTTGGGTAACAGGGTGATACTGATCATCAGGTAGGGTCCATCAGGGGAAGTAAAGTGTTGATTACCTCTGTGGTAGTATATGTCTCTTGCTGGAGTGTCCAGACGCTTAGAAAATATGGCGACCACGAGAGTGTCAGGGAGAAGGCAGCCCCTGCAATGTGATGTCAGTGTCCAAGGCTCATTAAATAGAGTGGGTAAAAAAGGGGGGGATTGAGTAAAAGGCAGAAGTAATGTTACCTATTGACTTCAGTGATATAGCCTGGAGTAAGGTCCGTTGGGCTTGAGAAATAATACACTCATAAGATTGTCAAGGAGAGGGCAGCATTCTCATTTTTATTCTCTATATTCTATATTAGTGTTGAATATTTTCTTAAAGAAGGGCAGCTGGTTAGTATTTTGGGCGTAGATGTTTATGATTGTGTATAAGGAGTTGTATAGTTGGCATTTCAAGAAGATGAACCTGCCGTCTGGATTATAAATGACGTCTTTGAGGTTAAAGGTTATCTTTTTATGGATAATAATCGAGACCCCTTTATTTTTCTTGATTGGGGAATTGGCATCTGGTGTAGACCTTATTTTTTGTTACTGGTGTGTACGTCTTCTTGAAGTGAGTCTCCTGGAGAAGAGCGATATCTATTTGGTGTTTGTTAAGATAGCTCAGTATTTGTGATCTTTTTTGGGGGATGTTCATGCCTTTAACATTGAATGTTATAAAGTTAAGATTAGCCATAGTTACCATGAAATAATTGATAATTTATCTTTGAAATTTGGGTAGGTATCTGGGAAGGGTGAAAAAGATTTAGTATAGGATAGAGTGTGAGATATTTGAGTCTCTTAGCCATAGCCTTGAGACGTGGATTTCTCAAATTGAGAAATGAAAAAACAAAGAAAATTTGCAGCTGGAAGGGATAGGGTAAGCCAAGCCAATCCCTTCCAGTGTAATCTGCAATAGTGGATTTTCCAGTCTGTGGGGGCGTGGACCTTGGATGTAGTACTTTTAGACAGTATATGTACTTGACACTTTCAGTGAAGTGAACTAGGGGGCACTATCTCCCAGCTAAGTCTTATCAGTAAATGTAATGTAAGAGGGTGAGATAACAAGTCAGTTATAAATGATAAATAATAACCAATTAAAGCAAACATTCCATATTTGTATAGTTACAACCAATGGTCTTCGGTTCTGTTGCTTGAACGATGAGGATAGAGGTCATGAGCGTCCAAGAGAGTTCTTTGTAGAATTGTGATTTGATTGAGCGATATGCACAAATCACAGGCAGATAGAAAGAGGACTGAGTCCCGATATCTCTATTTCAACAAATTTAATGTCTTTAGAACAGGAACTGAATTGGGAACGTACGCAATCATGTTGTAAACTTAGACAAAACTACGACTTCTCTCCAATTCTCTCCTCCTCCCCGGAACGATAACGTTGGGTGGAAGGTTAACAGAGGGAGAGGAGGGGGAGAGAGAGAGGAAATAAAAAAAAGGATTTTTTTTTTATATAAATATCTTTTCTTTTCCGTTTCTCATCAGGGTATTTCTTAAACTTGAATGATGAGGTCAGGTATATAAAGGTATTGGAGAGTAATCATCCATTTTCATCTTGTTCCCCTTGTCTTTTTCTTGGAGTCTTCTTTGGCCCCTGATTCAGTTTTCTCACTTTACTTGCTCTGGGTGGTGATGTTGTGGTCCATTTGTCACGTTTAGGTAGTGCAGGCAAGTGAAGGAAATCTTCAGCGGAGGTCCAATCTGGTATCTTTATATGCATTAAGTCCAACTTATTGCGGACAAAGGGAAGATCGTCTGGAGTTCTGATTATTAGATTTTTGTTGTCAAAGGAGATGGCTAAACCAAAAGGAAACATCCATCTGTAGATTATATTTTTTTCTCTCAGTGTTTTTGTTAAGGGCTGTAATTGTCTTCTCAGATCTAAAGTGAGCTTTGAAAGGTCCTGATAGATTTGTATTTCTGTCTCTTCATATTCAATCTTGCGGGTGTATCTCGCTTTTTCGTAGATTTGTTCCATTATTTTAAAGCTTTGTAAACAACATAGAACATCCCTTGGTTTATCCCAGTTTGCTGTTTTGGGTTTGTAAACTCTGTGGGCTCTTTCTAACCCTATGTCAATGGTTTCTTCTTTGCCAAGTAGAGTATCAAATATCTGTGTGAATGTCTTTGTCTTCTACTGATTCTGGTAATCCTCGAATTCAAAGGTTATTCCTTCTGGACCTGTTCTCAAGATCATCTATGTGAAGTTTTTGCAAGAAGATCTCTTTTTGTTTGTCGATCAGGATTTCTGTCACTCTCTCTGAGGGCGTTGTAATTTGGTCAAAGTCGTTTTCAAGGGTATGAACTCTTGTATAGATCTGTTTTATGTCGCTTTTAAGTTCAGCCATCTCTTCTTTTATGGTCTGCGTGAATTCTTTAAATAGGTTTCTGATGCAGTTTGCTGTAGGAAGGGCTTTGATGTGTTCCATGAGATTTCCGCTTAGTGTCTCTTCATCCTCATCACTGTCTGACAGTGTGAAGTTGGTGGTTGGTGCTTGTCTGGATTTTTGTGCTGACATCTCTTGGGTGTGTTGTTTTTTAGATTTATCCCCTTCCTGGTTCTTCTTTGGAGTTTTCAGGGTTTTGTTTGGCTCGTCAAATTGGAATTTGTAGTTTTTCCCCATTTTCTAGACCTGGTCTTAATAGAACTTTGCTGGGAGAAAGTAGGTTGGGTTAACGCATTTGGAGTAAGCTTGTCCTCTTTTTTTTTTGTTTTCCTTTCCCCCTTTAACTTTCTATATCTCAGCTGCTGCAGCCCTTTTCTTATCTTGACCACTAGATGTCACTGTTCACCACTGTTGCACATTGTTCTTGCACCTTATACTGGAGCTTCTGTTTGTTGTATGCTTAGAATCATCAGCTCTAGCCAGGGGCGTAACTAGGGGAGGGCTGGGGGGGCACGTGCCCCGGGCGCAGTGTGCCAGGGGGGGGGGCGCTGTCGGGACCCACGTGCACCTTTCAGCAAGGACGGTGATGTATGCTGCGGCCAAGTTCTGGGGCCGCAGGCAGCGCTCATGCCGACAGCTGCAGGCTCTTAGATCCACACTTGAAGGCAGCCTTCACCGCTGTGTAGGGGTAAGTTTGTCTGTGGGCGGAGCTAGCACGCACCGTGCACTGGCCTGCCCTGCCGTCCCACAGATGAAGGTAGATGATAGAATGTATGGGCTCTGTCCAGGTATGACTTAATTTGTCATGAAGCTGGTCACTCCCATTACCTGGAAGGAGCCCATACATTCTAGGCTCAACACACAGAGGAAGAAAGGAGCCGCCGAGCTGTATGTCCTGTCACCCACAGTGTTGTATACCCTGCAGAACTACCTATAATATCCCCCCCACCACAGTGCTACATACCCCCAGAACTGTCTATAACCCCCCAGTGATGTATACCCCACAGAACTGCCTATAATATCCCCCCACCGCAGTGCTATATACCCCCAGAACTGTCTATAACCCCCCAGTGATGTATACCCCACAGAACTGCCTATAATATCCCCCCACCGCAGTGCTATATACCCCCAGAACTGTCTATAACCCCCCCAGTGTGATATACCATGCAGAACTGCCTATATCCCCCCCCACCACAGTGCTATATACCCCCAGAACTGTCTATAACCCCCCAGTGATGTATACCACACAGAACTGCCTATAATATCCCCCCACCGCAGTGCTATATACCCCCAGAACTGTCTATAACACCCCCAGTGCGATATACCCTGCAGAACTGCCTATAATATCCCCCACCTCAGTACTATATACCCCAGAACTGTCTATAACCCCCCAGTGATGTATACCACACAGAACTGCCTATAATATCCCCCCACAGCAGTGCTATATACCCTCAGAACTGTCTATAACCCCCCCAGTGCGATATACCCTGCAGAACTGCCTATAATATCCCCCACCTCAGTGCTATATACCCCAGAACTGTCTATAACCCCCCAGTGCTGTTTACCTCACAGAACTGCCTATAATATCCCCCCCACCGCAGTGCTATATACCCCCAGAACTGTCTATAACCCCCCCCAGTGCTATATATCCTGCAGAACTGCCTATAATATCCCCCACCTCAGTGCTATATACCCCCAGAACTGTCTATAACCCCCCAATGCTGTATACCCCGCAGAACTGTCTATCCCCCTCACCACAGTCCTGTATACCCCCAGAACTGTCTATAACCCCCCCAGTGCTATATATCCTGCAGAACTGTCTATCCCCCCACCTCAATGCTATATACCCCCAGAACTGTCTATCCCCCCACCCCAGTGCTATATACCCCCAGAATTGTCTATCCCCCAACCCCAGTGCTGTATACCCCCAGAATTGTCTGTCCCCTGACCCTAGTGTTGTATACCCCAGAACTGTCTGTTCCCTGACCCCAGTGCTGTATATCACCCCAGAACTGTCTGTCCCCAGTGCTGAATAGCACCCCAGAACTGTCTATCCCCCCAACGCCAGTGCTGTATACCCCTAGAACTGTCTGTCTCCTGACCCCAGTGCTGTATACCCCCCAGAACTGTCTGTCCCATGACCCCAGTGCTGAATAGCACCCCAGAATTGTCTGTTCCCCCCATCCCAGTGCTGTATACCCCAGAGCTGTTTTTCCCCCACTACAGTGCTGTATACCCTCAGAGCTGTTTGTCCATCACCCCAGTGCTGTATACCTCCCAGAGCTCTTTGTCTCCCACTCCAGTGCAGTATGTCGCCCACTCCAGTGCAGTATACCACCCAAGAGCTGTATACCCCCAGAGCTGTATCTCTCTCCAACCCAGTGCTATATACCCCCAGAGTTGTTTGTCCCCCCACTCCAGTGCTGTATACCCCCCAGAGCTATATACCCTCTCAGATCTGAATGCTTCCCTCTAGAACTGTATGTCCCCTCTGGAGCGGTATGTCCCCCCCCCATTGCTGTATGTCCCCAGCCTCCCCTGTGATGTGTATACAGCAGTGTCAGTGTGCTCTGTGTGTGTGGCTATGTCTTTTAGTCATGGCCACCAATCAGCGTGGCACAGCAACATGCCACGTGGAGCTGGATGGAGACAAGCGGGGAGGTGAGTGAGGCTGCTGCCGGCTTCCCCATATTAATAATATCTGCAATGTGTCTATGTGCATGTATGATGTGTGTCTGTGTATGTCAGTGTATATGACTGTGTATAGATTTATCTCTGTTTATATGTATTTTTGTGAATTTGTCTTTAAATATGTATATATATGTATGCTTGTATGTGTACATATTTGTGTATGTGCGTGTCTATGTGAGGATGGGGCCCATTGAGACTCACCTAGGGCCCACAAAAACCTGGAGCTGGCCCTGCCTACACCTGCATTTTGCCGCCCCCGTAGTTGGAGCCGGTAATTCTGAGTCCGACTGTCAAGGAAAGGGGATAGCATGACAGGATAGTGTGAAGCCATAGCAAGGAGGGGGAGTGTGATGAGGGGCCCAGTATAAAGACTGGGCAGTATAAGGGGCCATAGTGTAGAGGACAGTGTGACTAATTCTCATCATTAGGCCTCAGTCCCACTTGCGCATTGCTTCCCATACAAGATCATCAGATGCGATATGCTAATGACTCCCGACTCAGGCTCTGCTGTGAGCGTGAGCCGAGTGTCATGCGACTGTGATCCGATCTTGCGATCAGATCACAGCTGCGGACAAGACGAAGGGAGGGAGTAATTTCCCCCTTATCCACGGCCTCTCTGCGTACATTGTACTGCACTCTGATTACATCAAAGTGCAGTGCTATATTCACACACTCCCGTAGACTTGTATGGGTGAGTGAGCTGAGAATCTCTGACACTCGCAGCATGCTGAAATTCTTTTCTGATGCCAATATATCATGAAAAATCAATTGCAGATGGACACTCGATATTTTATCAGATTGCACTCGTCCGTGCAAAACACAAGTGGAACTGCGACCTTACCGTAGTTCCTGTATAGTCCGCAGTCTGATGATGACTGTTAACTCCCAAGAATCTACTTACCATTGTTAAAAGGAATCTGTCACCAGGTTTTTGTGCCCCCATCTGAGAGCAGCATAATGTAAAGACAGAGACCCTGATTCCAGCGATGTGTCACTTACTGGGTTGTTTGCTGTCATTTTGATAAAATCCATGTTTTCTCTGCTGCAGATCTAGCAGTTATACAGGGCTGATGAATATGCTGGTCTACCTGGCAGCATACCAATTAGTCCTGTAGTGATAATCTACTGCTGATTAAACAGTGATTTTTATCAAAACTACACTAAGCAGCACAGTAAAGCTTGCTTTACACACTACAATATATCTTACGATGTGTCGGCAGGGTCACGTCGTAAGTGACGCACATCCGGCATCGTTAGTGTTGGTGTAGCGTGTGACAGGTACGTGCGATTGCGATTGAACGTTAAAACGTTCATCGCATGCACGTCTTTCAATTCCTAAATATTGCACGTCAGGTTGTTCAATGTTCCCGAGGCAGCACACATCGCAGTGTGTGACACCCCGGGAACATTAAACGACAGCTTACCTGCGTCCCGCGGCTCCCGCCGGCAATGCGGAAGGAAAGATGTGGGTGGGATGTTTACCTCCCGCTCAGCTCTGCCCCTCCGCTTCTATTGGCCGGCTGCCGCGTGACGTCGCTATGACGCCGAATGTCCCTGACACTCCAGGAAGTGGATGTTCGCCGCCCACATGAAGGTCGTATGGAAGGTAAGTACGTGTCACAGCTTTTAATCGATTGTGCGACACGTTCAACAAATTGAACGTGCCGCACATACGATGGGGGCGATTACGATCGCATACGATATCGTATGTGTAATCGTAAGGTGTAAAGCAGGCTTAAGTGACACACTGCTAGAATCAGGATCTCTACCCCTACATTATGCTGCTCTCAGATAAGATGTTAATATCCTAGTGACAGATTGCCTTTAAGGATGTATTGGAAGTTGTAGATTTTTGCAATAGAAATGTCTATGTGTCTGACCTGACATTACAATTGATGTACCATGCTTGTGGTTCTGATGATGTATTTCTCTACTGAAGAAGGTTTTGATGCTGTTTCTGAACTGGTGGGGTTATATTGATGTATTTCTGTACTGCTGGTGGTTGTGATGCTGTGTTTCTGTACCTCTGGTGGTTCTGGTGCTGTTACTAGTTCTGATCCTGTACACATGTAGCAATACATAAATTGTGAGATTGGACCATCCCTTTACTTAGAATTTGGCTATACTGCTTAATTTTATAAGTAAAGTCTTGTCCAGGTTTGAGATGAAAGTTTCTAATCTCTCTAGGTGACTGCAGGCTTCTGAATTCTTACAGCGCTTGCACATTTTTAGTATTCTCCAGTGCCAGTGGCGGGAGTGGATGGTCATATGAGCACAAGTATGAGATTTTTATATTTCTGGCCATATTATGATTTCACGTGTCCGGCCTTACTCAATTCATTTTTATTGGCACGTGACCATATGTATGTAAATCGCATACTTGTGGTTTCGTGACCTCTCACCGCCGGCACCAGAGATTCCTGACAGTGTGCAGTGTGAGAATTCAGCAGTCTGCAGTCACAGAGTGACACAGAGTGACTGCAGATTTTTATATCAAACCTGGAGAAGCACTTTACTTAAAAAAAATTAAACAGTTTAACCCAATCCTAGCAGCATGTAATATACTCCCTGTCAGGATTCAGCTCTGCTTCTGGTTCTAGTAGTCATCATATGGCCCCTCCACTCATATGTGATTTTCATACCTACATGTGACAGTTCGCTTTTCTTCCTACGTTTCTCTTTGAACATCAAGTGAATTATTAAGAGCAGCTCGTCATCATGTGACTGTAAGTGTGCAAATCACATATGAATAATTGGTCACATGGGGGGCGCCAAACTGAATTCTTGCCCCGTGTGCTGGAAAGCCTAGATACACCTCTGGCTCTAGCTGTACTTTTTATATATCAAGGTATAACCTAGAGGGGTTTTATGTCCAGCCACTTAGGTTTTGCTGCATTAACATGGGGTGAGCAGCAATTGCGATCCAGCAACAGGCAGCTTGGGATGAGTTAAATTTCCCCTGTGCTGGTCTTTTATTGTCCAGATGAGCAGGGGGGGGGGGGGGGGGGGGGGGGGGGTTGGGGAGGGAACCAGGCTGCTCTGGTCTTGGTACTATGGGGAGATAAGGTATGCACACCAGTGACTATGTGATATGGATTGGCAATAGGTGTGGTTGGGGAGGGTTCACAAACGAAAAACTACTAACAATAAGGAATAACGTTTGGAACACCATTCTAAGTCTGAACTGGGTGCAAAAACCTAAAAAAACATCACTATGGGGAGATAAGGTATGCACATTTCATGTATTCCCCTTACATAGTCACTGGTGTGCATACCTTATCTCCCCATAGTGATGTTTTTTTAGGTTTTTGCACCCAGTTCAGACTTAGAATGGTGTTCCAAACGTTATTCCTTATTGCTGGTCTTGGTGCTGTCCTAGGAACTTAACCCCTTACACATACCTCCCAACCGTCCGGGACTTGCGCGATTTATCAGGGCTGTCCCGCACTCCCGCGGCTCACAGCTGATGTCCAGGGCTGTCCCCTCAGTGAAGTGAATAAATTAAATTAAATTATCATCGGCTCTGGATTTTCGGGGCGGCCGGGACTCAAATTCGTGGAACTGTGAGTTCATTGTTTCAAAGGCAGCAGCTTTACCACTGAGCTACTGCCTGTAATGAAGGCAATAGGAAGATTTTGTTATCTTGACCTCTATACTGCAGGTGAGACACCAGAAGCAGATTATTCAGCTGCAAAGATGGATGGAGGGATGGATGAATGGAGGGATAGAGGGAGGGATAGAGGGAGGGATAGAGGGAGGGATGATAGAGGGATGAATGGAGGGATAGAGGGAGGGATGAATGGATGATAGAGGGATGAATGGAGGGATGAATGGAGGGATAGAAGGAGGGATGAAAGGAGGGATAAATGGATGAAAGGAGGGATAGAGGGAGAGATGGATGGATGATAGAGGGATGAATGGAGGGATAGAGGGAGGGATAGAGGGAGGGATAGAGGGAGGGATGATAGAGGGATGAATGGAGGGATAGAGGGAGGGATGAATGGATGATAGAGGGATGAATGGAGGGATGAATGGAGGGATAGAAGGAGGGATGAAAGGAGGGATAGAGGGATGAAAGGAGGGATAGAGGGAGGGATGGATGGATGATAGAGGGATGAATGGAGGGATGAATGGAGGGATAGAGGGAGGGATGGATGCATGGATGATAGAGGGATGAATGGAGGGATAGAGGGATGGATGGATGGATGATAGAGGGATCAATGGAGGGATAGAGGGAGGGATGGATGGATGATAGAGGGATGAATGGAGGGATAGAGGGAGGGATGAATGGAGGGATAGAGGCAGGGATGGATGGATGATAGAGGGATGAATGGAGGGATGATTGGAGGGATAAAGGGAGGGATGGATGAATGATAGAGGGATGAATGGAGGGATAGAGGGATGAAAGGAGGGATAGAGGGAGGGATGGATGGATGGATGATAGAGGGATGAATCGAGGGATAGAGGGAGGGATGGATGGATGATAGAGGGATGAATGGAGGGATGAAGGGAGGGATAGAAGGAGGGATGAATGGAGGGATAGAGGGATGAAAGGAGGGATAGAGGGATGGATGGATGATAGAGGGATCAATGGAGGGATAGAGGGAGGGATGGATGGATGATAGAGGGATGAATGGAGGGATAGAGGGAGGGATGAATGGAGGGATAGAGGCAGGGATGGATGGATGATAGAGGGATGAATGGAGGGATAAAGGGAGGGATGGATGAATGATAGAGGGATGAATGGAGGGATAGAGGGATGAAAGGAGGGATAGAGGGAGGGATGGATGGATCGATGATAGAGGGATGAATGGAGGGATAGAGGGAGGGATGGATGGATGATGGAGGGATGAAGGGAGGGATAGAAGGAGGGATGAATGGAGGGATAGAGGGATGAAAGGAGGGATAGAGGGATGGATGGATGATAGAGGGATGAATGGAGGGATGAATGGAGGGATAGAGGGAGGGATGGATGCATGGATGATAGAGGGGTGAATGGAGGGATAGAAGGATGGATGGATGGATGATAGAGGGATGAATGGAGGGATAGAGGGAGGGATGGATGATAGAGGGATGAATGGAGGGATAGAGGGAGGGATGAATGGAGGGATAGAGGCAGGGATGGATGGATGATAGAGAGATGAATGGAGGGATGAATGGAGGGATAAAGGGAGGGATGGATGGATGATAGAGGGATGAATGGAGGGATAGAGGGATGAAAGGAGGGATAGAGGGAGGGATGGATGGATGGATGATGGAGGGATGGATGGATGATAGAGGGATGAATGGAGGGATGAATGGAGGGATAGAAAAAGGAAGGGATAGAGGGATGAAAGGAGGGATAGAGGGAGGGATGGATGGATGATAGAGGAATGAATGGAGGGATAGAGGGAGGGATGGATGCATGGATGATAGAGGGATGAATGGAGGGATAGAGGGAGGGATGGATGGATGATAGAGGGATGAATGGAGGGATAGAGGGAGGGATGAATGGAAGGATAGAGGGATGGATGGATGGATGATAGAGGGATCAATGGAGGGATAGAGGGAGGGATTGATGGATGATAGAGGGATGAATGGAGGGATAGAGGGAGGGATGAATGGAGGGATAGAGGCAGGGATGGATGGATGATAGAGGGATGAATGGAGGGATGATTGGAGGGATAAAGGGAGGGATGGATGAATGATAGAGGGATGAATGGAGGGATAGAGGGATGAAAGGAGGGATAGAGGGAGGGATGGATGGATGGATGGATGATAGAGGGATGAATGGAGGGATAGAGGGAGGGATGGATGGATGATAGAGGGATGAATGGAGGGATGAAGGGAGGGATAGAAGGAGGGATGAATGGAGGGATAGAGGGATGAAAGGAGGGATAGAGGGATGGATGGATGATAGAGGGATCAATGGAGGGATGAATGGAGGGATAGAGGGAGGGATGAATGGAGGGATAGAGGGATAAAAGGAGGGATAGAGGAAGGGATAGAGGGAGGGATGGATGGATGATAGAGGGATGAATGGAGGGATAGAGGGAGGGATGAATGGATGATAGAGGGATGAATGGAGGGATGAATGGAGGGATAGAGGGAGGGATGAAAGGAGGGATAGAGGGATGAAAGGAGGGATAGAAGGAGGGATGGATGGATGATAGAGGGATGAATGGAGGGATGAATGGAGGGATAGAGGGAGGGATGGATGCATGGATGATAGAGGGATGAATGGAGGGATAGAGGGATGGATGGATGATAGAGGGATGAATGGAGGGATAGAGGGAGGGAGTGATGGATGGATGATAGAGGGATGAATGGAGGGATAGAGGGAGGGATGAATGGAGGGATAGAGGCAGGGATGGATGGATGATAGAGGGATGAATGGAGGGATGATTGGAGGGATAAAGGGAGGGATGGATGAATGATAGAGGGATGAATGGAGGGATAGAGGGATGAAAGGAGGGATAGAGGGAGGGATGGATGGATGGATGATAGAGGGATGAATGGAGGGATAGAGGGAGGGATGGATGGATGATAGAGGGATGAAGGGAGGGATAGAAGGAGGGATGAATGGAGGGATACAGGGATGAAAGGAGGGATAGAGGGAGGGAGGGATGGATGGATGATAGAGGGATGAATGGAGGGATAGAGGGAGGGATGGATGGATGATAGAGGGATGAATGGAGGGATAGAGGGAGGGATGAATGGAGGGATAGAGGCAGGGATGGATGGATGATAGAGAGATGAATGGAGGGATGAATGGAGGGATAAAGGGAGGGATGGATGGATGATAGAGGGATGAATGGAGGGATAGAGGGATGAAAGGAGGGATAGAGGGAGGGATGGATGGATGGATGATGGAGGGATGGATGGATGATAGAGGGATGAATGGAGGGATGAATGGAGGGATAGAAAGAGGAAGGGATAGAGGGATGAAAGGAGGGATAGAGGGAGGGATGGATGGATGATAGAGGAATGAATGGAGGGATAGAGGGAGGGATGGATGCATGGATGATAGAGGGATGAATGGAGGGATAGAGGGAGGGATGGATGGATGATAGAGGGATGAATGGAGGGATAGAGGGAGGGATGGATGGATGATAGAGGGATGAATGGAGGGATAGAGGGAGGGATGAATGGAGGGATAGAGGCAGGGATGGATGGATGATAGAGGGATGAATGGAGGGATAAAGGGAGGGATGGATGGATGATAGAGGGATGAATGGAGGGATAGAGGGATGAAAGGAGGGATAGAGGGAGGGATGGATGGATGATAGAGGGATGAATGGAGGGATAGAGGGATGGATGGATGATAGAGGGATGAATGGAGGGATGAATGGAGGGATGAAAGGAGGGATAGAGGGATGAAAGGAGGGATAGAGGGAGGGATGGATGGATGATAGAGGGATGAATGGAGGGATGAATGGAGGGATAGAGGGAGGGATGAATGGAGGGATAGAGGGATGAAAGGAGGGATAGAGGGAGGGATAGAGGGAGGGATGGATGGATGATAGAGGGATGAATGGAGGGATAGAGGGAGGGATGAATGGATGATAGAGGGATGAATGGAGGGATAGAAGGAGGGATGAAAGGAGGGATAGAGGGATGAAAGGAGGGATAGAAGGAGGGATGGATGGATGATAGAGGGATGAATGGAGGGATGAATGGAGGGATAGAGGGAGGGATGGATGCATGGATGATAGAGGGATGAATGGAGGGATAGAGGGATGGATGGATGATAGAGGGATGAATGGAGGGATAGAGGGAGGGATGGATGGATGATAGAGGGATGAATGGAGGGATAGAGGGAGGGATGAATGGAGGGATAGAGGCAGGGATGGATGGATGATAGAGGGATGAATGGAAGGATGATTGGAGGGATAATGGGAGGGATGGATGAATGATAGAGGGATGAATGGAGGGATAGAGGGATGAAAGGAGGGATAGAGGGAGGGATGGATGGATGATAGAGGGATGAATGGAGGGATAGAGGGAGGGATGGATGGATGATAGAAGGATGAAGGGAGGGATAGAAGGAGGGATGAATGGAGGGATACAGGGATGAAAGGAGGGATGGATGGATGATAGAGGGATGAATGGAGGGATAGAGGGAGGGATCGATGCATGGATGATAGAGGGGTGAATGGAGGGATAGATGGATGGATGATAGAGGGATAGAGGGAGGGATGGATGGATGATAGAGGGATTAATGGAGGGATAGAGGGAAGGATGAATGGAGGGATAGAGGCAGGGATGGATGGATGATAGAGGGATGAATGGAGGGATGAATGGAGGGATAAAGGGAGGGATGGATGGATGATAGAGGGATGAATGGAGGGATAGAGGGATGAAAGGAGGGATAGAGGGAGGGATGGATGGATGATGGAGGGATGGATGGATGATAGAGGGATGAATGGAGGGATAGAAGGAGGGAGGGATAGAGGGATGAAAGGAGGGATAGAGGGAGGGATGGATGGATGATAGAGGAATGAATGGAGGGATGAATGGAGGGATAGAGGGAGGGATGGATGCATGGATGATAGAGGGATGAATGGAGGGATATAGGGAGGGATGGATGGATGATAGAGGGATGAATGGAGGGATAGAGGGAGGGATGAATGGAAGGATAGAGGCAGGGATGGATGAATGATAGAGGGATGAATGGAGGGATAGAGGGAGGGATGGATGGATGATAGAGGGATGAATGGAGGGATAGAGGGAGGGATGAATGGAGGGATAGAGGCAGGGATGGATGGATGATAGAGGGATGAATGGAGGGATGAATGGAGGGATAAAGGGAGGGATGGATGGATGATAGAGGGATGAATGGAGGGATATAGGGATGAAAGGAGGGATAGAGGGAGGGATGGATGGATAATAGAGGGATGAATGGAGGGATAGAGGGAGGGATGGATGGATGATAGAGGGATGAATGGAGGGATAGAAGGAGGGATGAATGGAGGGATAGAGGGATGAAAGGAGGGATAGATGGAGGGATGGATGGATGGATGATAGAGGGATGAATGGAGGGATGAATGGAGGGATAGAGGGAGGGATGGATGCATGGATGATAGAGGGATGAATGGAGGGATAGAGGGATGGATGGATGGATGATAGAGGGATGAATGGAGGGATAGAGGGAGGGATGGATGGATGATAGAGGGATGAATGGAGGGATAGAGGGAGGGATGAATGGAGGGATAGAGGGAGGGATGGATGGATGATAGAGGGATGAATGGAGGGATGAATGGAGGGATAGAGGGATGGATGGATGAATGGTTGGATGAATGGAGGGATAGAGGGAGGGATGGATGATAGTGGGATGGATGGATGATAGAGGGATGGATGATAGAGGGATATATAGATACACGACAGATAATAGATAGATAGAGATAGAATCATAGATAGATAGAATCATAGAT
This sequence comes from Anomaloglossus baeobatrachus, assembly GCF_048569485.1. Classification (NCBI taxonomy): domain Eukaryota; kingdom Metazoa; phylum Chordata; class Amphibia; order Anura; family Aromobatidae; genus Anomaloglossus; species Anomaloglossus baeobatrachus. The sequence goes on from NC_134361.1 coordinate 128,595,108, forward strand.
AGATAGAATCATAGATAGATAGATAGATAGATAGATAGAGGGATAGAGATAGATAGATAGATAGATACTGTATCTCAATGTTGGTGAAAGAGTCAGATTCATTTGTTCCCATAAAACTACTATAAAGAAATGAGGAAAAAAATACAAATACAATTTTTTTTTTTTTTTTTATCTTCACCACCTTGGATTCAAACCAGCAACGTTCAAAACTTGTGTCCAGCAACCTCCTGGCTTTCCTAGCTGCTCTAGCTGTTGAGCCACTAGGATTGATGATGTCAGAGGGAGGATTTCACATAAATGAACCTACAATGCAGCCTCTTACACAGCAGATTACACAGGACACAGCTACATTGTACAGAGCAGCATCTCTATGTCCTGTATTCTAGAGGGAGAGGAAAAGAGGATTTTTTTTTCTTCTAATAAAGTTACTAAAAATAATAAAAAAAAATAGAATAATGTAATTTTATTGCACTTTTTTATAAAATAATAAACATCACAAATCAGCAAATAACATGGACATATTTGGTGTCCCTGTAATCGTAATGACCTGAAGAACACAGCGATCAGATTATTTATGGGGATCGGTAAATGGCGGGAAAAAAAAGGCGCAATTTATTATTTTTCTTTATTAAAACCCATAAAAAATGTAATAAAAATGGATCACTGAGGCCGTGTTCACACATAGCGTAAATGCTGCATTTTTTCTGCAGGTGTCCGCGCCACGAGTGCAATAAAAATGTTCTCTGATTATTGCGTGTGTGCGGTATTTTTTATACATTGTCCCCCTTATTTGATACATGTTTGTTGCTGATGTGAATCCTGAAGCTTATAAAGAAAGAAACACCAGATCCGCACAGTTCAGCGGCGTCTTTCCACGCATCAGGAGCAGAGATTTCATGACGTCTCATCCACTTTGCTTGGACAATTAGTCCATATTCACATGCAGTGTAAATGCTGCATTTTTTTCTGCTGTTTCTTTGCACATTTATTCTGCTGTGTTTAATTGTCCAAGTAAAGTGGATGTGATTCCATGAAAAGACGCTGCTGAATTCTGCGGTTTTCGGGGGGTGGGGGGGGTGTTTCCGTGGAGGTTTCTATGTGGAGCTTAAAAAATGCAGGAAAAAGCTTCTTTGTACAATAAAAACAGTTAAAAACGCAGATTCACATCTGAACCAAAAACGCATTAAATAATGGAGAAAAGGCAGAAAAAATGCAGCAAAAATGGAAAAAACAGAGAAGATTGTTATTGTGTAGTTTGGTGCAGACAGAAACAAAAAGAAACAGAATTTATGCAACGTGTGAACACAGATCGATAGGCACAAATAAGCAACATGTCATATAGTGACACAGAAATATAAAAAAATTCTGACTGCTATAAATATGAATGAACAGTCCGGGGCATCTGCTGAATGACCCTTACTGCCAAATGGGTGTGGCTAGGGGTGTGGCTAGGGGCGTGGTCAAAATCTGCGCGCCGCATACTTTGTCCCTCTTTCCTTTCTTGAAAAGTTGGGAGGTATGCCTTACAGTTCTGTCTCCTCTCCCTGAGCCTTCCCCTCCTCTCTGTAAACCCCAGTACAGGAGTGGATCCCAGGCCAGTGTCTCTGTTCCTGTTTTCCAGGTACCTCTGCTGATTGATGGTGTAGCTATCTGCTGTGCTCTGCTATCAGCAGTCTCTCTCCCTCTCCTCACAGCGTTACAAATGGTGGTGCAGGGGGAACTTGGGGCCACACTCTCTCAGGTGGCAACCCAATCCAGGAGCAATTAGGTGATATTTATCCTTGGGCGCAGGCCTCCTCTCCTCCAGAGCCCCTCTCTCTAGCTCCAGCCAGGAGAAATGAAGGGGGGAGGGAGGTCGGAGTGGTGCAGGTGCTGTGCCTCTCTGCTGGATTCTAATGGCAGCTGCTCCCATACATCTAGCAAGCCCTCTCTCTTCTGGCCTTCTCCCTCAGTCCCTGCAGGCAGTGGGGCAGGAAGGAGCTTGGAGCAATGCTTCTTCTGTCAGTAAATCGCAGTGCTGCTGCACCCTCCTAGTCTCTGGGGACTGGTAGTTGTATGGTTGGTATGGCTGCTACTTTAGGCCCTGGCTTCAGCACTGTAATCAGGCCGCTACTCACTCAGTCTCCACAACGCTCCAAAGTTGTTTTCCTGGGCTCCACAGCAGATGTAGGGAGATGGATTTTGTCTTGGGGCCACTTTTTCTTAAGGATCGGCGTTGGATGTCACTAGATTACAAATTGAGATGCAGGAGCTCCTCCATGTGCATCCTTCTTCTTCAACAAGTGTATATTTTATTCCCTAAGCTTTTTAGGTGGGGAATGAACACGGAATATATGTAGATAATAGGGGAATGAACACATATACCACACAAACAAGTGTATACTTTATTCCCTGAGCGTCTTAGGTAGGGAAAGAACATGGAATATGTGTAGATAATAGAAGAATGAACACATATACCACACAAACAAGTGTATACTTTATTCCCTGAGCGTCTTAGGTGGGGAATGAACATGGAATATGTGTAGATAATAGAAGAATGAACACATATACCACACAAACAAGTGTATAATTTATTCCCTGAGTGTCTTAAGGCTTCGTCACACACAGAGATAAATCTTTGGCAGATCTGTGGTTGCAGTGAAATCATGGACATATTGTTCCATTTGTACACAGCCACAAACCTGGCACTGATTGTCCACAATTTACTGCAACTACAGATCTGCCACAGATCTGCCACAGATCTGCACCAGATTTGCCACAGATCTGCCACAGATCTGCCACAGATCTGCCACAGATCTGCCACAGATTTATCTCTGTGTGTGACAGAGCCTTTAGGTGAGGAATGAACATGGAATATACCGTATGTGGATAATAGGGAAATGTACACATATACTACACAAACAAGTGTACATTTTTTTTTTCCTAAGCTTCTTAAGTGGGGAATGAACATGGAATATATGTGGATAATAGGGGAATGAACATATATACCACACAAACAAGTGTGTATTTTGTTCCCTGAGCGTCTTAGGTGGCGAATGAACATGGAATATATGTAGATAATAGGGAAATGAACACATATACCACACAAACAAGTGTATACTTTATTCCCTGAGCGTCTTAGGTAGGGAAAGAACATGGAATATGTGTAGATAATAGAAGAATGAACACATATACCACACAAACAAGTGTATAATTTATTCCCTGAGCGTCTTAAGGCCCCGTCACACACAGAGATAAATCTTTGGCAGATCTGTGGTTGCAGTGAAATCATGGACATATTGTTCCATTTATTTTATTCCCTGAGTGTCGTAGGTGGGGAATGAACATGGAATATATGTGGATAATAGGGAAATGTACACATATACCAAACAAACAAGTGTATTTTTTATTCCCTAGACTTCTTAGGGCTCATGCGCACGTAACTGCTGAATATTCTGCAGCGATTTGACAACACATGTGCACATCAAATTGCTGCAGAAACAATGTATAATGAATGCAGTATTTTTGTTAAAAAAAAGCCTATTGCATGCTCTATGGATGCTGCCCCCACAATAGACAGAGTAGAGTAGAGAATAGACAGAACTCGGGTCACTGCTGTGGACCCCGCACTGACCTCACAGTGTCACCTGAATTCACTGTCATCGTGTGGCTCTGTCTCTGTGTGCTGTCATGAATCATGGTGGCACTCAGAGACAGAGCCATAGGATGACAGTGAACTCGGGTGAAACTCTGAAGTCACAGCTGCGGGGCCGTGCACTACTGCCTGTGTCCTGGCACTGACCTCAGAATTCATCCTAGTTCATTACAGCACACAGAGACAGAGCAACGCCATGACAATGAAGTCGGGTGAAGCTCTGACGTCACTGCTGCGGACCCTGCACTACTGCCTGTGTCCTGGCACTGGCCTCAGAAGCTCATCTGAGTTCATTCTCATCGCGTGTCTCTGTCTGCTGACTGCACTGTCAAAAATGCATCCAAAACGCATGCAAAACGCATCCAAAATGCATGCGTTTTGGATGCATTTTTTTGTCAAACGCAGTATTATTTACAGTTGTCAAAGTCTGCCAAAGGGTGCATTTTTTTTTTTCTTCAAATCAAGAACGCAGGGTGCGGATATACCCTTAGAAGTGCTTCAGGCATCTGGTTTTGCACTTGGGAGTATCATATTTGCCCGTTGCAAAAACCAGCTCTAGTTCCCCGTCATATTGGGATTCCAGCAGCCTTGGTATCTGATCTCCAGAGTAGAAATTTCTTTATGGAACCTTTTTCCATGTTCGTCAGTTACCGTATATACTGGCGTATAAGACGACTTTTTACCCCCTTAAAATAATGGCTACAGTGGGGGGTCGTCTTATACGCCGGATATACGGGGGGGGGGTGTATATATATATGTACACTGCAGCGTCCAGGGGAGGTGGGGGCAGCAGCTCTGGAGCACATGGGAACGCTGCGGGCTGCAGCCTTTGATCTCCTGCACCCGCTCATATAATATGCACAGCCGCTGTCCATCTCCAATGGTGCTGAAATCGCACGCAGTGAGGGGCTGGGGCAGCGGTGCATATTATATGAGCCTGCGTCCCAGTGTGATCGCACATGCCCACCCCTGTGTTAGATTTGGCCCCCAGGCTGCTGCTCATTCTAAAATAAAAAAGCTTTACTTACCCCTGCAGCGTTTCTCCCCATGTCCCTGCTTCCACTGTGATCAGGCAGGCAGAGATCTCAGGCTGCTGTGCCGATCACATGACCGCACTGAGAACCAGGAAGTGGAAGAACAGAAGCACGGAGCCAGACAGGAGGGAGCGCAGCGCTGCAGGAGATAAGGAAAGAGGGTTTTATTTTACTTTGGGCAGCAGCCTAGGGGCCATATCTGACACAGGGGGACTTGTGCGATCTATAGGGGCCATGGGCAGCACTATGGGGGCGATATCTGACACAGGGGGACTTGTGCGATCTATATAGGGGCCATGGGCAGCACTATGGGGGAGATATCTAACACAGGGGGACTTGTGCGATCTATATAGGGGCCATGGGCAGCACTATGGGGGCGATATCTAACACAGGGGGACTTGTGCGATCTATAGGGACCATGGGAAGCACTATGGGGGCGATATATAACACAGGGGGACTTGTGCGATCTATATAGGAGCCATGGGCAGCACTATGGGGGCGATATCTAACACAGGGGGACTTGTGCGATCTATAGGGGCCATGGGCAGCACTATGGGGGAGATATCTAACACAGGGGGACTTGTGCGATCTATATAGGGGCCATGGGCAGCACTATGGGGGAGATATCTAACACAGGGGGACTTGTGCGATCTATATAGGGGCCATGGGAAGCACTATGGGGGCGATATATAACACAGGGGGACTTGTGCGATCTATATAGGAGCCATGGGCAGCACTATGGGGGCGATATCTAACACAGGGGGACTTGTGCGATCTATAGGGGCCATGGGCAGCAGCATGGGGGCGTTATCTAACACGGGAACGTGTGCAATCCATAGGGGACCATAGGCAGCACAGGGGAACGTGTCCCATCACAAGGGGGCTATATTCAATATAAGGGGGCCATATCCAGATTAAGGGGGCTAATTTTAGGATGGGGGGCTATGAGGGACATATACCCTATATGATTTGTTAGAGGGACACTGGCATTATAAGATGGGCCCCATTTAACATTAAAAAAAAAAATTCTCTTTTCCTTCACCAAATTTGGGGGTGCGTCTTATAATCAGGTGCGTCTTATAAAGCGAAAAATACAGTATATATCATACAGCAGGGGTCGGGAACCTATGGCTCGCGAGCCAGATATCGCTCTTTTGATGGCCGTATCTGGCTCGCAGACAGGGCTCCTACCTGTCTATGGGCAAATGCCGGGGCCCTGGAGAGCCGGGGGGGCCCACTCGGCCTCGTCAGTTCTCCTGTCCCTTGGCCGGGGCCCACTCGCCTTTATAGTTCTGCTGCCCCCGGCCGAGTTCCGGGGACCACAGTCCTCGGCAGCAATCTGCGGCGCCGTCACTTTAAGGCGCGCAGACATCCTGTTTTGAATTTCATCTGTGGGCGGAGCTACCGCCTTCTCAGTCCCACAGATGAAGGAGGCGAGCTTCTGTCCGGCGCTGTGTGGGCCCCCTCTCCACCGTGACCTAATCGGGTAAATGCCCTCCCCGCCTCCCCATTATGGGCCCCGGTGAGCTGATTCTAACCCCCCAGATGTATGCCCTGCCAATCCCCCCCCGCCGATGCCGCGGGTGCTGTACCCGCCGAGCCGCGGGTGCAGGCCCCACAGAGCAGCAGAGTTGTGTGTATTTGTCTGTATGTAGCAGAGTTGTATGTGTTTGTCTGTATGTAGCAGAGTTGTATGTGTTTGTCTGTATGTAGCAGAGTTGTATGTGTTTGTCTGTATGTAGCAGAGTTGTATGTGTTTGTCTGTATGTAGCAGAGTTGTATGTGTTTGTCTGTATGTAGCAGAGTTGTGTGTGTTTGTCTGTATGTAGCAGAGTTGTATGTGTTTGTCTGTATGTAGCAGAGTTGTATGTGTTTGTCTGTATGTAGCAGACTTGTATGTGTTTGTCTGTATGTAGCAGAGTTGTATGTGTTTGTCTGTATGTAGCAGAGTTGTATGTGTTTGTCTGTATGTAGCAGAGTTGTGTGTGTTTGTCTGTATGTAGCAGAGTTGTGTGTGTTTGTCTGTTTGTAGCAGAGTTGTGTGTGTTTGTCTGTTTGTAGCAGAGTTGTGTGTGTTTGTCTGTTTGTAGCAGAGTTGTGTGTGTTTGTCTGTTTGTAGCAGAGTTGTGTGTGTTTGTCTGTTTGTAGCAGAGTTGTGTGTGTTTGTCTGTTTGTAGCAGAGTTGTATGTGTTTGTCTGTATGTAGCAGAGTTGTATGTGTTTGTCTGTATGTAGCAGAGTTGTATGTGTTTGTCTGTATGTAGCAGAGTTGTGTGTGTTTGTCTGTATGTAGCAGAGTTGTGTGTGTTTGTCTGTATGTAGCAGAGTTGTGTGTGTTTGTCTGTTTGTAGCAGAGTTGTGTGTGTTTGTCTGTTTGTAGCAGAGTTGTGTGTGTTTGTCTGTTTGTAGCAGAGTTGTGTGTGTTTGTCTGTTTGTAGCAGAGTTGTGTGTGTTTGTCTGTTTGTAGCAGAGTTGTGTGTGTTTGTCTGTTTGTAGCAGAGTTGTGTGTGTTTGTCTGTTTGTAGCAGAGTTGTGTGTGTCTGTTTGTAGCAGAGTGTAGTACCATTGTTTCAGTCCAGTTGTGGCTTTATACAGCAGGGAGGAGCATTCCTTGCTGTACTAAGTGAACATTGGAGCGATTGATCTGTCAATGGCCCTTTAAAAACATATTGTATGGCTCTCGCGGAATTAAAATTAACATGTTGCAATCAAAGCAGACTTTTTTTCATTTGGGAGCGGGGTAGTCTTATACAGTGAGTATATCCCAAATTCTATATTTTTAGGGCAGAAGTTGGGGGTCGTCTTATACGCCCAGTCGTCTTATACGCCGGCATATACGGTACATCTCCCAAATTGGGCGGAAAAAAAGTCAAGATTAATCTGTAAAAATTACATTTTCAATGACATTTGGCAGCCATGTTGTTCATATGCATTAAGCATGTTGTCCATTTGTTCAGCTCGTCTGTTCCCAAGTCAATTCTGTACAACAAGCACAAATGCTCCAAGCTGCTGAGTTTTGTTTGGCCATCATGCATTAATTTGTTTATTTTGGGGCCAATTTTTACCTTTATTTTAGCCTCAGTTTTCAGTTCTCCTTCCAATCCTGGAAATCATTTCTATAATGATCAATTGCAACCACAAACATTTTTTTGTAAACCAAGTTTAGTGTGAAGCCGTGGAAGATAAACTTTTATTTATTTGTTTAGTAACCCCTTAAGGACGAAGCCAGTTTTGTACTGAATGCCCAGGCCATTTTTTGTAATTTTGACCAGTGTCCCGTTATGAGGTTATAACTCTGGAACGCTTCAACGGATCCTGGCGATTCTGACATTGTTTTTTCGTTACATATTGTACTTCATGTTAGAGGTAAATTTAGGATGATATTTTTTGCTTTTATTTGTGAAAAAAATCAGAAATTTGACAAAAACATTTAAAATTTTGCAATTTTCACACTTTTAATTTTTATGCCCATATACCAGAGAGTTATGTCACACAAAATAGTTAATAAATAACATTTCCCACATGTCTACTTTACATAAGCGCAATTTTTGAAACAAATTTTTTTGGGGTTAGGAAGTTAGAAGGGTTCAAAGTTCATCAGCAATTTCATATTTTTTCAACAAAACCATTTTTTTAGGGACCACATCACATTTGAAGTGACTTTGAGAGGCCTAGGTGACAGAAAATTCCCAAAAGTGACACCATTCTAAAATCTGCACCCCTCAAGGTACTCAAAGTCACATCAAAGAAGATTATTAACCCTTCAGGTGCCTCACAGGAACTAAAGCAATGTGGAATGGAAAAAAAAATTTACATTTTACCTAAAAATGTTGCTTTAGCGCTAATTTTTTTACTTTTTCAAGAGGTAACACCAAAAATTGGACCTCACACTTTGTAACCCACTTTCTTATGAGCGCGGTGATACCCCACATGTGGCGGGAAACCTCTGTACTGGCAAATGGTAGAGCTTGGAACGAAAGGAGCAACATTTGAATTTTGGAAAGCAAATTTGGCTAAAACAGATTGCGGGCACCATGTTGCATTCACAGGTCCCCTAAAGTACCTAAACAGCAGAAACCCCCTCAAGTGACTCCATTTTGGAAACTAGACCCCTCAAGGCTTTTATCTAGGTGTATAGTGAGCATTCTTGAATCCACGAGTACTTCACAGAATTTGATAAGCTTAGGTCACCATATTTAAAATTTTAATTTTTTTCACAAATGTTATGTTGGAGGGCATAGCTTATTGAAAAAAAAAGTTCTTATAAAGAATAAATATTAAGGTATTTGTATTGAATATAGATAAATGCTGACATAGTATGGTGTATATATATCCATCTGGATCTTTACAGCAAAAGGATTACATCATGTGTAACTGCGTTCAGAGAATTTCCCTATATGGATTTGGACAGCTGTATAAGTATGACACGGAGCGAGGGGGACTCTCTCTTACATGTGTCGTCAGTCTGGGGAAGCAGCTACAGCCCTCCACGAAGCAAGATATGGCTGTCAGGTCTCCAGTATGATTCTATTCAGAACTAAGGAAAGATGAATGAATATTTCTATTGATTAGTATGGACTAATTGAACTCTCTTACGTAAGCTAACAAGAATATTATTTTTCTTTTCTGTAACTGAATTGCAACTTTATAATTTGGCAACCATTTTTATCAGATATAAAATACATTTATTTTTTACACATTTTGAAGTCCATCTTTCATGCGTCTTATCACGTATTTGAAGAAAAATATATTTAAGAGTATACTTTTAACATTTGGCGAGTTGAGCCATTCGTGTTTTTTTAAATTTTTTGTACTTGTTCCTTTACTTTGCACAACGGGGGACAGCAGTAATAAATATCTCCTGCAAATTGTCAGGGAATTGACAGTTTATAAAAATCATGCGGGACCTAGGAAATATGGATAAGTCAAGTCGCACGAATGTTTTTTTAAATTAACTTTAAAGAGTTTACAAAGCCACAGAAGATAATCCTTTGACGTGTCTTTGGAGGAAAAAGAATAAGTCAGTCCATAAAGTATTGGACGTGCTAAACGAGGTGAATCCAGTCTCATATTGGGTCATTCCAGGTAAGAAAATGGATTTTATCTCTTTTTATGCGAAGCAAGGTAAACTTCAGTTCACATACTCAGATATTTCTAATGTAGAAAAGCTTTGGTTAAGCCTTTATGGGGAATGTGAACTTGAGAATTCACGTGTAGAATGTGCAATGTCTTTTAATAGAGAGAAACAGAAAATCAGGAATGTCTGTCATTTAGTCCATCAATTTAACAAGTTAGTGTTAGAAAAATGTAAAAATGGTGGAAATGGACAACTTGAAATGTCAGTAAGTGATATTGTGAATTCTGACTGTAATGTTGCAAATGAAAAGTCAGATTTTGACTGTAATTTTGCTAATCAAAATCCTGAAGATGGCCGCAGACATGTGCTGTCTATTAAAAGTGACCTTCAGGACACCGATAAAGAAGCAGGAAATAACATTAGAGAAGCCAGAAGGGGGAGGAGTCAGAGAAGGAAATGACATAGAGAAGACAGAAGGGGGAGAGGTCAGAGTAGGAGACGTGCAAAAAGTTGTCAGAGAAGGACATGTGCAGAGATGAGAAAATGGCAGAGATCAGTTTCTAAAAATAGAACAGACTAAGTTAGGGATTAAACTTAGAAAGAATCTTTTGGATATATGCAAATTAATTCCCTCATATAATTCCAAAATACATGTATGCAGAAATTCAGAAATATTTTAAAGTAGTGTTGAAAAGTTAAATTTAACCAATAGTGAGAAGACTCAAATATTCCATATGTGGATACCCAAGCAATTTTTCAGACAGCTGGCATTAAAAAAGTCTTCTGACAATGAGACATTTGATTGTTCAAATGATGATGACATCACAAGGCTGAGAAATCTCATTTTCTGTGAAAAGAATGAATCTAATCCAAATTATGAGATGTTGAAGGAATTACAAATTGAACACAATGAAAGTACGTTCTCATTCATGTCCGTTTATGAACGTTTACATAGGGCGGTCATTCCAAATGTCAGATTACATTCTTTAATTTACACATTCATAAGGAAATTTAATTTCCTTGATGATACAACCTGTACTATGGCATTAAAGAAAAAGTCCCTATTCGAATGTACGACATTTATCGATTTTGTTAGAAATCACCAAATTCAATCAGAACAGAAATTAATTAATTCTGCAAAACCAAAAAAGGTGGCATTTTATGACAAACCAACAGTGTCTCCCAGATCCAAATATTCCTGTGACAAAATATATGAAATTCGTAGGAAATTGCATGTAAATTACAAATCATACAATAGATCTGATACTGATGTCACAGACAATTTATTTTTTAAAAGCTTTGAAAGACAGAAACAGGTGGATTCTCCTGAAATGTCTTGTACAAATCCCCTCCCCTTGTCACTATTGAGGAAAATGTCATCCAGAGAATTTGACATCCAGGGACAGCTGGGTAGTCCTTCGGAGAGAGACATTCTTTCTCATTTAAGGAAAAAAAATGAGTTACAAAATAATTTCAGAGATTCCAAAAGTTTAAAAATGACTATAATAGATCGAATCTTTGAAGAAAAATTGAGGTTTGGTTTGCAGCTGGATAAAGGGGATTTCTGGATAAATTAATTTTATTATTTGATATTCATAATTATTCATATACAGTGCATCTATGCATTACGTATATGTATATATATATATATATATATATATATATGTTCATATAGCATATTATATATTTAAAAGTAGTGATAGTAAAATCAAAGTTATATTTTCATTCAGTTATATGATAGTTTAATTGTATAAATTAATAGTTTGATCTCTGTATATGAATAATAATATTTTAAAAAAAATAATAATAAGAAGAAAAAGTATAACTTATTTTAAGTGTTTCATTTTTATCATAAATATGATAATTTTATTCTTTTATTTCCCTCAGAATTTATCAGTAAAGCGGATTGATGAAGTATTAACTTTTTATTTCTAAATTTGTTCTTATCCTGAATCAGGTAACATATATCTTATATTTGGGTAAGGCTATATTTTCTCAGGTAGCAATCGTCAGGGGGAAGATCAGTTGTTTTTAACATTTTTCTTTTTATATCTTCCTTAATGTTATTTGAAATGTAATATGAGTTTTTGGAGTGGTATGCTTAAATTTGCTTGCTTTGTTGGAATGGAATGTTTTTTTGTATTTAACCAACAAAGCATGTGACTTTAAATACTGAGCTAATAATAATAAGTGTCTGTCTGTCCTATGGTCAAACGTATAGTATGTGACTATCAAAGGTACCTGGTACTCATGAGAAAATGTAATCCGTATACTTCAAAAAGTACTTCAAATTAGTATCACATTTTTGAAACGCGCATAGACAAATTGGAAAATCAAAAAGGGGATATGTATTGTCAATGTTTATCTGTATGTGGATAGGTTTGTATATACAGTGAGGCAGTCTAATTGACTGAACAGCTGTTGACTGAAATTCTATCCAGAGGTCTTTGAAGCTTCCAAAGGAAAAAAAAAAAAGGAAACTTTTTTTTTTAACTTCAAAGTTAGGTATCTATATATGTATGTATATTATTAGGATAAATAAGTTATACATTAGTAGTAGTAGTAGTAGTAGTACATAAGTATTAATAATGAAGGAATTTATACAGAATATATATATATATATTTTTTTTTTTACTTTCCAATTTAAAGTTTTATTGAATTTTTGAAAAAAGAACACATTAAGAAAACAAAGATCCGTTATAACAAATGATGTGAATGAAACGTCTATGCGATACAACATCCTCGCAGACTTCGTAGTAGTATGCAGATGGTTGATACATGGGCAGTCAATTTAAGCCACAAAAAATATACATATATATAAAAACAAAAAAGGAGAGGGTGAGGAGAGTGGCTGTCAAACTATGTAGAGAGGGGAGAAAAAGTCAGAGAGAAAGAGAAAAGGAAAAAGAGATAAAGAATAGGACGCGTCGGCCGGGTCTGATACAATGTCCGTTGGATCATGACGTATCGGGAAAGTGAAGTATGTTGTCTGAGGGGGATAGGGCCAAAGTACCTAATTTCCGGAGATTAAATTCAAGAAATTTCTTACCAGACAGGAATGATTCCCACTGAAAGAATTTAGTGGCCGTCTCTACCGTCTGCCCACGCGACTTGGCCATCACCATTTCCATGCGGTGGATCACATTCACCTCCATTACCCACTCATCCAGTGTAGGGGGGACAGGGTCCTTCCAACGCCGTGGAATCACTGTCTTAGCCGCCTGAAGAAGGTGGCCTAAGAGGGATTTTTTGTAGGCCTTTTCCGGTACGTTAAAGATGTACAACAAAACTGCCTCTGGGCGACTAGGGACTGTGATCCTGGTGACCTCTTTTATGGATCCTAGTACTTTGTTCCAAGAGTCCACCAGGCTCGGGCAATGCCACCAGATGTGGGACATGGTGCCCCCCTGCGCTCCACAACGCCAACAGGTATTGGGTACTTCTGGGCACCACGCATGGAGGGATGCTGGGACCCTGTACCACGAAACGTCTGATTGAGCTCTGCCTCCCATGCTGCGCAGAAGCGAGGAAGAGACGACTCTGCCGCGCTTGTTGTGAGCTTGTACACTTTTGATATCGCGTGACGTGTGTCGGAGGGCGCGGTACAGAGGTTTTCAAAGGGTGTTTGGGGCGAGGGATGGGCCAGGACATTATCTTGTGAGGTAATAAAGTGTTTGAGTTGGGCATATTCAAAGTGGAACCGCATTTTAAAATTACGATTTTCTACAATCTCTAAGAGCGGCAGGAGGCATCCCTCCAGGGCCACCTGGTTCAATCTCAAGGGGTTCTGTTTCATGCTACCCAAAAAATTGTTGGAGGATGCTCCCGGTAAAAAATTTGGATTGTCAGTTAGAGGCATAAGGGGACCCCCAGGCTGAAGCAAGCGATTGCGTGGTGGTGTAGAGTGTACAATTTTCAAGGTTTGTTTGGTGCTATATGACATCTCAACCTTATGTTTGGTGAGGAGTGGCCAGGTCCACGGCAGGGTCGGCACTGACAGAGGGCATACATCCTGAGCCAGACAAACCCAAAGTTTGGATCCGGAGCTATGCAAAAGATCCAATACTCTGGCATGGGCAGCCGCCAGGTAATATCGCCTGAAATCGGGCAACCCCACTCCGCCTGCGTTCTTGGTCCTGGTTAAGACGCTGCTTCTGAGACGGGCGCGCTTCTTTGACCAGACAAATTGATTGAATAAGTGCTGAATCCTGGCCCAATAGGTTGCCGGGACATAAACCGGGACCGTCTGTATCAAATACAACAGTCTTGGTAGAGCCGTCATCCGGAGAGCGCCAATCCTACCAATCCAAGAAAGAGTACCTCTTTGCCGTGAGGCTAAGTCTCCTTCAAGTTTTGACAGAAAACTTTGATAATTTAATGAAAAGAGTCTGGTCAGATCGGATGGGATATTAATGCCTAAGTAACCGATACTGCCGTGGGGTGACCATCTAAAAGGGAAGTTTGATTTTATAGCATTTATTGTTGTTTGGGGCAGAGAGATATTTAGGGCCTCTGATTTATCAAAATTAATTTTAAAGTTGGACCACCTGCTAAAGCGGTTCAGTTCCACCATTAGAGACGGGAGAGATGTAAGGGGGTTACATAGATACACAAGGAGATCGTCTGCAAAAGCGGCGCATTTATGCTCTCGGCTAGCGGTCCTGATTTCCTGAATATCTGGGTTGTTCCTAATGGCTGACAGCAAGCATTCCATGACTAAGATATATAATGAAGGTGACAGGGGACACCCCTGTCGGGTCCCATTCTGGATGGAGAAGGGTTTCGACAGAGTACCATTAATCTTGAGATAAGCAGTCGGAGATTGGTATAAGGCCATGATCTTAGACGAAAAAACTGGTCCCAGGCCTATATGTTCCAGTGTCTGTGAAAGTGACTGCCAGGAGACTCTGTCGAAAGCCTTCTCGGCATCTAAAGATAGCAACATCAAGGAACGTTTCTTAGTATGTGCGTGTTGAATTAGGTCCAGTGTCTTTATGGTATTGTCCCTTGCCTCCCTGCCCGGGACAAATCCGGCCTGGTCTAAATGAATCAGGTCTGGAAGCAGAGGGCCAAGTCTATTTGCCAGAAGCTTGGCATATATTTTTAAATCTACATTAAGGAGTGATATAGGTCTAAAACTACTACACGCCGTGGGGTCTTTTCCAGCCTTAAGGAGCAGAGAGATATGGGCCATGGTAGAGTGGGGAAGGAAAGGGACAGAGTCTGAAATTGAATTGAAGGAGAGAAGCATTAAGGGTGCTAACTGTTCTGAAAAGGATTTGTAAAACTTGGCGGGGAGTCCGTCGGGCCCAGGACTCTTATTACTCGGTGTGTCACGAATCACCGCCAATATATCCTCCAATGAGAATGGGCTTTCTAGGTCTTCAATTATAGAACTGTTGAGACGTTTAAAAGGTGAGGGCATTGAAGGACATCCATCGCTCGACCCAGGGGAGTCGACAGGCAAATTGTACAGCTTGGAATAAAAGTCGTGAAAGGTATTTGAGATGTCCTGGGTGGCATAAAGCAGTTCGTCGCGTGAATTTTTGATGCAAGGAATGAGAGTATGGGCTCTCCTTTCTCTCAGTGCATTAGCCAGCAATCTACCTGGCTTGTCCCCAAACTCATAAAACCTCCCCTTCCCCAACTGTAGTAAGCGCTTATACGAAGAATCTAACAGTTTTTTAACCTCTATCCTAGCTTGTAGAAGAGCTTGTAAGTTTGCGGCCGATAAGGATCGCTTGTGGAGGAGCTCCAGTTCAGAGACCCTATGGAGAGCTTTTACTATGTCTTGAGCCCTTTCTTTTTTAATTCGGGACCCATGTTTAATAAAAATGCCTCGTAGAACGCACTTCAATGCTTCCCACTTATAAGTGGGGGCTGTGTCATCCAGTGAGTGGTCCTCTATGAACCTTGTGATAGAGGTCTGAACATCGGTAACACAGAGCTCATCCAGTAGCAATGATTCATTCAGCCGCCACGACCCTCTAGGGGCCGAGAGAGAAGGGATTTCAATTGTACAGTATACCGGCGCGTGGTCTGACCACAGTATGTTATCCATCTCAGTATGTTGAATCCAGGGAAGAGCATTGTGCTGTAGTAGTATGTAGTCTATACGACTATATGAGTCTTGTGTGTGGGAATAGAAACTATAGTCTCTGTCCGACGGGTGTTTTAGTCTCCAAGTGTCGAACAACTGGATGTGCAACAAAGCCTTTTTGATACGTTTAATGGTAGTGTATGCAATGCTAGATTTCCCCCTGGAATTATCCAACGTGGGGTCAAGAGTGACGTTGAGGTCGCCGCATAAAATAGCAGTACCTTGTATCAAGGGGATTGCGGCGTCGACCAAACGAACAACATAGCTGTCCTGTTTTTGATTTGGGGCGTACGCATTGATTATTGTGAATGTCTGGTCCCCCACCTTCAGCGAGAGGATAATATATCGTCCAAGACTATCTGACGTGTACTTTAAGATTTGGTGTGGGAGAGATTTATGAATGGCTATCGCCACATCTTTAGAACGGGAGTCTGGGCTATCTGAGGATACCCATGTCTGGTAGTACTTATTTTTAATAATGGGGGCATGACCTTGTTTGAAATGGGTCTCCTGGAAACATACTATGCTCACCTTCCGCTTATGAAGGTGGTAGAGAATCTGTCTCCGTTTCTCCAGAACATTGAGGCCCTTGGGGCATTAAAAGAGGCGATGGTTAGGTCCGCCATCTATAAAGGGATAGAATATTAAAGATATATGAGAAAAGGGATCGAACACGATCAGCCCGGCCGCCAGGGGTAAGTGAAAGAAAAGACTTGAGCTGGGAAAAGTGTAGCAGGGAGAAAAACAAAAAGAACAGCAGGCATAAAGACCTTGCACAATAGTCTAAGTCTGAACAAACGTTCCAAGGGAACTTATCCGCCTCCACTAGGCAGAACAGAGGATCCCAACCTATTTGGGGGAAAAAGAAGTCAGACATAACAGAGCAAAGCTCGAAATATGCTTAAAACATTAGAGATAACCATAAACACCGGCAAATATATCAAATGCTTATGCAATATGGGCAATGAGTAGATTTTAAGGCAACATGACAACGTCGGTTAACTTAAATGGCTGTAAAAGGTATAGGTCAAGAAGGCAGGTGCCGCAACTGGGCTCTTCTATGTCGTCGGCTGTGGACGGCCTGATCTACGACCCCTTTCTCCTCTCGGGGGTAGCCCCCCACTGGGCTCTGCAGGTGGGGTCGGCCTGGAGGTGCCGGCTGGTCCCCTGGGGACCCAAGACTGAAACAGGGTGGTAGGCCATGTTGGGATGGATATTGGAGGCAGACCCAAGCCTGAGATGAGTGCCGGCAAGTCCTCTGGGGAACGCAAGACCCACCACCGCGAGTCCTTCTGTACCGATAAGGAGAATGGGAATCCCGACCGGAACGGTAGACCCTTTTCTTTTAGGATATCCAGAAGGGGCTTAAGAGTAGCATGCTGAGCTAGGATGTGCCATGAAAGATCCGGCATTATGCGGATGGCAAAGCCATTGTATGATAGGTTTTGCTTCCTCCGAGCCGCTTGTAAGATGGCCTCTTTGGCGGTGAAAAAGTGCACCCTGCACACGACATCTCTTGGGCGGGGGGGTCCTCTGGATCCGGAAGGTGGAGGGCCCTGTGGGCTCTGTCAAGTTCAAGAGGGGCTCCAGGTGGCCTCTTTAATAAGCTATTAAAAATAACGTGGAGGACTGCGGGAATATCAGGAGCGGCAATGGACTCAGGGAGGCCTCTAACACGTAGATTGTTCCTTCTGTTTCTGTTTTCCAAATCATCCACATGTTGTTGGAGGGCAAATAATTGCTTAGATTGGTTTTTTACTGACTCCTGGATAGATTGAATAGAAACCTGAGAATTTGATTGCCGCTCGTCAAGGGCATCCACCCTATGAGTAAGTGAGGAAAGTTCATTTCGCAGTTGGATAAATTCCTGTTTACATTCCGCTACCACTTGATTGGCCAGCGCTGCTATTTCGTTCTTGGTTGGAATCGCCTGTAGCAGTGACCGCAGATCTGCCAAGGATGCCGGACGTTCCTCACCCATGTAGGCGGCAGTATGGGACATGTTGGGGTATGCACAAAAGGAGTCCTGTAGAGCCGGACCATATATCAATTTCTGCGAACCTTGGGGGTTGTTTATACTTTCCCATGCCTGTGGCATTGCCGCAAGTCGGAGTGGGGGGGATCCCCGCGCCTTGGGCCCTCTGATCGCGGGCATCAGTGTGCCCCTATCCGGCTCCCCATCTGGGCTCATCAGGCTCTCTGCCCAGGAGGAGCCAGTGGACCAGCTCTCTGAATGGGTAGGGGATATCTTCCTCTGGGGGATTCCCCAGGACTCATTAGTCGCCACTAGGGGACTATGTGGCCTCTTTCCATATCCAAGGCTCCCTGTGGACCCTGAGGCCTCTAATAGGGGAGAAGTACTGAAGATGGTGTCACAGTCCCTGATTTTGGCCCCCTCCACCAGGTGCCCCTGCAGGTTCAGTGCCTGTGGGGTGCCCACAGGCAGTCTATTGGGTTTAAATGGGGCCCCTTCCTCCCCTCTAACTATGGCACCTGAATGCAGGGATGATGTCATCTTCTCCTCTGCTGCTCGGTGCGGTGACACCTTCTCCTTTGCCTGGGGCTGCAGCGGTGAGTCCGTGCCCGCGCCTGAGCAAATGTGCGCCCTGCTCTCACCGGCCGCAACTGCTTGATTACCATGCGGTTTGACGGAGCTCTCGAGTCCCTGCAGAGTTGTGGCGGGGCGTGTGGAAGGCGGGGGTATGGCTGTGTCTTCTGCCGCTGAACAGTCGCCCCGCTCCCCATGTGCGCGGCCGCCATCTTGGAATGGCGCCGCCGGCCTCACCGCTTCTTTCTGTGTGGGACGTCCGCTGGTTCCGGCCGCTACCATGGGGCTGCCTGTGGGTCCCTCTACTTCACGGGGATTCCCCGCTGCTTCTCCCCTCCTCCGAATTACCGGGGCTGCTGTAGTCTCGGGCATCGGATCTAATACAGGAGCAGGATCTGCAGGCCCCAACACCCGTCCTGGCTGTGATATCGTACCAGGCTCCCGAGATCGGGTAAGATAGACTCCAATCTCGCTTTGAGAAGAGGGTGGTCACCTTGGGGTGTGGGGCTTGACCTTTTTGGCGGAAGATTTGCCCATTTTAGATAGAAAAACCGGCTCTATGGGGGATTGTAGACAGGAGCTCAAGGAAACAGCGTCTTTACTCAGGCATGTCCGGCTCCGCCCCCCGAATATATTTTATTCATAGACATATTTCTTTAGTATAAATGTGACTGCTAGAGAGGGGGAAACAAAGGCGCAATAGGGTCTTACCCGGTAATAACCGTGTGAAGATATAAATAGGTACACTCACCTGATGAGGTTGTGCCAGTCACAACCCCCTATTGAGCATGTGAGTTTCCGCGTGGTTCAAGCAGCGGCCCCGTGCAGACGTAGTGAAAAATATATATATATACATATATGAGAAACGGGTTTTAGCCGCGCTAAAAAACCACTGTTGTCAGGGTGTTAATAAAAATCTTTTATTACAGCACTCCAACGCGTTTCAGAGACAAGGGCCGTCTCCTTCTTCAGGGCAAAAAGTGAATATATACACACAGTATGCAGACCGGTTATTTATAATGGAGTCCATACCGCCACGTTGACATCTATGACGTCAATGCTCTCATGGTAACGGAGTGACTCATAGACACGTGAAACTGCAAAGGAGGAGTATTTTCTACTAACATGAAAAACATATATAAGAGCATAATAAAAATAAAAATAAAAAACATGAAATGAATATAAAAATAAAAATAAAAATATGTGGAAAATATATATACACTGCTTGGTTTTTTTCAGAGTGCGTCAAAATGATAACAGACGTATGTGTTTGGTATGATTCCCGAACTCAAAAAGGGTAAGACACTGAGTTCAACACAGGGTGGTTAGTAATCATCCGTTACTCCAAAGCTGACTGGTTACAGTGGAAAAGAAAATTGAGAGGTTTCTCTAGTGCCACATTGAGGAGATAAATGGATATATGGGGGAATCAAATGCACCGATTTAATAAAGGAATGTGCATTAGGAATATATTGGTGACATCAACCCAAAGGAAGATAGGATTATAATCAAAGTGTTAGAAGAATTCCTAGAAAGCAGGGGACAGTGCACGTGAGGGGGAAGTAGAGCGCCTGCGCGAAGACACTGAGCAGGTTCTCAAAGGGAACCGGGGTAAATTAAGTTCAGACCGTGGGAACTAAAGGAAGGCGCATGCGCGGAGACACAGTGAAGGTGATTAAGGTTCAGATGTGTAGAAAAGCAGACCGCATCAGTGTTCTGGGTGCAAAGAGGGAAAGAGGAAACAGTAAAAACAGTGACCAAAGAGACAAGTGAGACAGGAGCGCGGCTAAAACCCGTTTCTCATATATGTATATATATATATATATTTTTCTCCAAAACTATAACAGATGCAAGCTTGTCCTGTTTCGTGGAGATGATATTTAATAAAATAAGTAGAAATCCACTAAAAGTTTCGTTTGGTTATCTTGCAATCCCAAGATAATCGTCCCCATGCTCCAAATCCATTTTAAAGCCATTTTTAAGGCATTTCGCACATAAATGAAATGATCACATTTTTCTCCAAAACTATAACAGATGCAAACTTGTCCTGTTTGATGGAGATGATATTTAATAAAATAAGTGGAAATCCACTAAAAGTTTTGTTTGGTTATCTTGCAATCCCGAGATAAACGTCCCCATGCTCCAAATCCATTTTAAAGCCATTTTTAAGGCATTTCGCGCATAAATGAAATGATCACATTTTTCTCCAAAACTATAACAGATGCAAGCTTGTCCTGTTTGGTGGAGATGATATTTAATAAAATAAGTGGAAATCCACTAAAAGTTTTGTTTGGTTATCTTGCAATCCCGAGATAATCGTCCCCATGCTCCAAATCCATTTTAAAGCCATTTTTAGGGCATTTCGCGCATAAATGAGACGATATACTGAGGGAAGGTTACGTTGTACACATTGTAAGAATGCCATCGGCTACATTATTAATGGCCGGTATGTATCACATGAGTGGTGTGATCCTCAGGAGTGCTGGTACTTTTAGTGCCACATGTTTTGCTTTAGTGTTCACAGGGTGAGGATTAAAGGTGGCTGGAGAGATGGGTGGGTCTGGTCACCTACATAAAATGGAGCTTGTTTGTTTGGCACATGGTGCAGTGTGAGAAGGCTGTTTGTGTGTGAAACCTCTGGGAAGAATCCTCTGGGTGAAGAGAGTATTGGAAAGTCCGGACCTGGACCGCGTGTAGAGGTCTGAAACCTCTGGGAGGAACCTTCTGAGGGAAATGAAGATTCACTTCTGTCTGGAGTGAGCAAGTGGAGGGAGACATCTCCACTGGGATACTTCGGCTGAGTGATATCCGAACCTAAGCAGGAGTACCACGACTTATACGGACTGGGAAACTGGGTTCCTGAGGAAACAACCTCTGAGAGGTAAAGGAGTTGTTAGACTTATAATTGAGGCACAGAAACCTCTCTGAAGAAAAAGGACTGGAATCCATGTGTGTGTTTTCCTTTAAGCCAGAAGAGGCTTTGTTATGTTGTTGAAGTGCAGTTTATGAGATATTTAATAAACTGCTGGAGTTGTTAATGGACTGTGTTTCCTGTGCTACCTCGCACCGCAGGAAGTGAGCAAGTAAAACCACGCATTATACTCTGTGTGAATGGTGTGCAGCATCACATTTGGTGCTAGACTGAGGGCAGCGATCAAAGTACTGTAATGCGCAGACGCGAGGAAAGGTTAAATGGAACCTGTCAGGCAGGGGCGTACATAGAAATCATGGGGCCCCATAGCAGAATTTCTAATTGGGCCCCCCCCAAAAAAAAACAATTAATAATAATAAATAAAAATATTCAGCTGGGACACAGAAGAGCATATTTCACAACTTTACAGCCCTTACCATGTAATTTTCCTCTTATTGAAGCCCCTAGATTCCCCTTTTATTGCAGCCATAAAATATGATTCCAAGAAAAGTGCCCCCCAAACAGGGCCGTATTTGGGGTTTATGCTGCCCTAGACACTGTCAGTGATGGTGCCCCCTTCTCATCAGTCAGAGTAAGGGTATGTGCACACAGAATTTTGTTTTCAGACAGATCCGCCCTGTAACCCGCCCAAAAACCCCAAACTCTAAATATTAAAGAAATGAACTCATACACTGCAATGTAAACGACTTGCTGTTCATATGTTCAGTCTTTGGATTTTTTTTTAAGCGCGTCAGGTTTCCTCAGACATGAAGCGGCTGACAGTGACCGGTCCATTATATGGTGGCTTCTGCTTGGATGCCGCTTACTAGTTCATTTAAAAAATAAGTAAAATCCAGTAGCTAAAACATGTTAGAAAAAACAACCAAGAAGCAAAAAAAAAAAAAAAATATTTGCTTCAGGATAAAATGATGACTGTCCTGAAGTGTTTTCTGTCTGAATAATTCCGGGGGTTCACAGACAACTACAAGAGGTGTGCACATGCCCTGATAGAGCCCAGAGCCTTCAGATAGTAGTTAAGACCTCCATACACATTAAGCTAAAGTGGTCTAAACCCGTCAATATCGACGGGTTCTGCTGACAGCCCAATGTGTATAGGGGCTCTCAAATCTGATTGTCGGGGGGGAATAAGGATCCAGCATGTCCGACTACAGAATGTAGAAGTGTAGATCCTATTATCCTCTAAATGATAAGCTGCTTCCGGAGATGTCCAGCAGCGGCTTTAATAGAGAACACAAACACTTGGCAGAGTGAGTGCTCCTGTATATGGGAGAGCTGAGGAAGATAGCTGTCGGCTGAAAGATCAGACTAAGCTGTATGGGGGCTTTAGTCTATTACTTATTTGGCTGACAGACATGCAGATAGCTGTATTTTTAGTCCAGCACACTGACGCTATGTTTTAGGCTCAAGACTGATAAGGTAAAGATTACAACAGCCACATGACTATCACCAGAACTACCATCAGTACAGTAATACATAACTAAAACCACACTAAATACAAGAATACGTAACCAATACCACAGTTAGTACAGTAATACATCAGCAGAACTACTGTCAATACAGTAATATATCACCAAAACCACCCTAAATACAATAATACATCACCAAACCCACCCTAAAGACAATAATACATTGCCAAACCCACCCTAAAGACAATAATACATCACCAAAACCACCATCAGTACACGAATACATTGCCAACTTCGTACAGCAATCAAGTGCAGTGTCAGGTTAGACCCATATACATATATGTATTGCATTAACGCACAACTCCCAGTATGTCCTTAACAATGGTAAGGCGATGCTGGTAGTTGTTACCAGCCATCATTAGACTGTGGACCATATAAGAACCACAATACTGATTAGTCCCAGGCAGTAGACTTAACTTTTGGAAGAGATCTTATATGTTTAGGTCCATTAATTCTGAGGAGATTAGTAGGGCAGAGGTGGGCTCAGTAGGGAGAAGGGGCATCATGGGGTGGGACTTAAGACCCCCACCAATTGCTCAAAAGTCCTCTTAAGTGCACAGCTCAGGAGACAGAACTATGAAATTTTACTCCCGGAATCCATTCTGTCTGCATATTCTGGTTCTCGGAAACACTCGGGGCCACGGTAGTCGGACCCCCAGTGATTGGAAAGTTATTCCCCATCCCAAGGATAGGGGGTAAGTTTCCAATGTGAGAAAACCCCTTTAAAGCAGCATTAACACTGCAGCCAAAGATGGGAAACTGATTTATCTAAACAGTGTCCATCACCCGATGCGCGAGCAAAAAACTTTCATTCGTCAGGTGAGATGATTTTTAAGCTGACTGAAAGGGAATCTGTCACCCCAAAATGACACCTAGACTGCAGAAATATTTATATGGGGGACATGATCTGTGGAGAAATAATCCCACTCATATAGTTCAGCTTAAAAGGGACTGGTCACAACCTTTAATATTAAACTGCTTCATCGTCTTGCTAGTCAGAAAATGTGCATCACTTACATTGCGCCACTAACAAGACATTGGGGGCAGTTTAAAATTGTAAAAGGGTGTAACAGGTTCCCTTTAATATTTACTGAAAAAAACACATTTATTTGATATGAAAATGAGGACATTTCTGCGCGGCCTAAGCCTGGGTGCACAATACCACCTAATATAGGAAAATACTAGCCAGGCCTTTGTCTTGATTAATAGTGATCCATTGGTGAGAGTGAGCACCGTAACACCAGATCTCCTGACTGCACCGCACCCAACACTGCGGCACACTCCAAGCATCAGTGCGGGTGTGCACACAACACAGGAGGAGCACAGCGGCACACTCCAAGCATCAATGCGGGTGTGCACACAACACCGGAGGAGCAAAGCGACACACTCCAAGCATCAGTGCGGGTATGCACACAACACAGGAGGAGCACAGTGGCACACTCCAAGCGTCAGTGCAGGTGTGCACACAACACAGGAGGAGCACAGCGGCACACTCCAAGCGTCAGTGCAGGTGTGCACACAACACAGGAGGAGCACAGCGGCACACTCCAAGCGTCAATGCGGGTGTGCACACAACATAGGAGGAGTACAGTGAGGAGGGGGACACGGCGCTGTGATGTGCTGTCTGCTAACTTCAACAACCTTCCTCCTTATTGAATCTGCAGTCAAATACAGGCAGCAACCAGGTGTCAGAACGTACCTGCATCACATTGCATGCACACCCACGCGGACACTGCAGTCACATTGCATGTGCACCCATGCGGACACTGCAGTCACATTGCATACACCCACACTGACACTGCAGTCACATTGCATACACCCACACTGACACTGCAGTCACATTGCGTGCACCCACACTGGCACTGCAGTCACATTGCGCGCACCCACACTGACACTGCAGTCACATTGCGTGCACCCACACTGGCACTGCAGTCACATTGCATGCACCCACACTGGCACTGCAGTCACATTGCGTGCGCACCCACACTGACACTTTGAGTGCTACTCTGCTCCTCCAGTGTCAGAACACGTGCAGAAATGCTAAGTGATTTTAGACAATGTATGGAGAAAAGAGCTACATATGGCAGGGAGCACACCTACAATAATGTGTATATAAAAGGCAAATCTTTATTGTGACAGCAAGAATAAAAACACTTAAAAAATGTGACACACCAAATAACACGGCCTGATACCCCTTGTGACCACCGTCATATACACAGCATGAGCAATAATATTCAATAATATAGACGTCATACATATAAACTATGAATCATGCAAAAGTGTAGAAAGGCTGATGAAATATCTCACATAAATGCAAGATGCCAACTGGCTTGTTCACAGTCAGAAAAACCTGCTATAAGAAATATATATATAAACATATAGTAGCAGTGCCAAACGGCCATAAAAACAGTCATATCCTAAAGGAGATATGTTGTATAGGCAACAAACAGTACCAATATGTATCAGAGGACCAATAATACCTCCTAGAACACGTAATGGCAAGCAATTATACATACACAGGCAGGAACTGTATAGAATATGGCAGCCAAAAAATGGGAAGGAATTATACCATAAGCAAGTAGGAAAGCCAAAGGTGGTACACAGGGGTCAGAAAATACCGTGGGGAACCCACGCGTATCGCCGCACAGCGGCTTCCTCAGGGCAAGTGTGTACATTGCAGCCCACAACAAAGAGGGTATATAAGCCAATTCATTTAAAGTATATAAAGATCACCTGTGTGGAGGCTGGCAGAGAATCCCGATCATGGCCATATGGGAGCGTGTATTACAGCGGCTGTAATGCATGAAGATGCGCGCCGCCATCTTGAAAATTCCGCGCATGCGCGGAAAGTCCAAGATCGGTGCGTGTCATCGACAGGAAACTGCGCATGCGCAATCTCCCGAGTAACCGGAGAAGCAGCAGTAATCAAGGGGAATCCTGTGTATGATTTCAAGAGACCACAGCACCCGCAAAAAGTGTGGTAATGAGACCAGAAGTATAAATATATATCGCAGGGACAACCAGACTTCAGTGCAAGAGGTAAAGTAAGGTAAAGAAAATAAAAAGAGGGGTAAATAAATGAAGAAAAGTACAAATAAGTATAAAGAAAAATAAATCAATGAAGAATAAAAGAAAAGGAGAAAAATGAAAAAATAAAAATAAAAAATGAGTGAAAACCAAAAAATATAATAAAAAATAAATAAAAAATAAAAATTAAAATTAAATAAATGAAAAATAAATAAAAAATAAAAAATAAAAAATAAATAAGAAATAAATAATAATAAATAATAATAAGTGAAAAATAAAAATAATAATAAAAAATGTAAAAAATACAAAATAAAGAAAATAGAAATAAAAATAAAGATAATGATAAGCTGAAAATGAAATATGATTAAATTAGGAGCATTTTACAATATCCAATATACACTAAAAGTCAAAGAAGTTCCACAGGTACTCCGTATAAAGTGAATGGATCATCTTGCGCAATAGAGAAACAGGTTACATAATCCACACTCGGTGGTCATTATTTGGAATATGAAATGAAGCCCAGAAGATCCACAGAAGGCAACAATGAGACAAAGAAATTCCCCAGATGTTACATATGTCATGAGATAAACTTCTGACAAGGACGAAAGTCTAAACTTTATGCCCCACAGTCGATAGTCTTATGTGGGATAGCGACCAAATGCCAGGAAGTCCACAAGAGAGAGAGGGAAGTCCAAGATGTTCCCCGGCTTTTCCATGTAGAATAGAATAGACGTCTTGCCGGAGGAGAATCCAAATTTCATAATCCACAGTCGGTAGTCCTGTACCGGGTGTAGACCAAGGGTTAGGATATCTACAAAAGGAAGAGGGAAGGCATAAGAAAGAGGGGCGAATCACCCCAAAAAACCCGTGAATAGAAGATCTTCATTCAGTCCATCCGGGGCCACCGAATTTAAATTATATATCCACTTTGCTTCATTTTGGAGTAGCCACTTATGGCATGAGCCACCTCTCCCATTACCAACAAACTTCTGTAGTCCCAAAATACGAATATTTGTACAGGACCCATGGTGGTATGCCAAAAAGTGTGCCGCCACCGGAGTTATGGGATTACCTTTTTCCTGATCCGTAGACAACTACAAGAGGTGTGCACATGCCCTGATAGAGCCCAGAGCCTTCAGATAGTAGTTAAGACCTCCATACACATTAAGCTAAAGTGGTCTAAACCCGTCAATATCGACGGGTTCTGCTGACAGCCCAATGTGTATAGGGGCTCTCAAATCTGATTGTCGGGGGGGAATAAGGATCCAGCATGTCCGACTACAGAATGTAGAAGTGTAGATCCTATTATCCTCTAAATGATAAGCTGCTTCCGGAGATGTCCAGCAGCGGCTTTAATAGAGAACACAAACACTTGGCAGAGTGAGTGCTCCTGTATATGGGAGAGCTGAGGAAGATAGCTGTCGGCTGAAAGATCAGACTAAGCTGTATGGGGGCTTTAGTCTATTACTTATTTGGCTGACAGACATGCAGATAGCTGTATTTTTAGTCCAGCACACTGACGCTATGTTTTAGGCTCAAGACTGATAAGGTAAAGATTACAACAGCCACATGACTATCACCAGAACTACCATCAGTACAGTAATACATAACTAAAACCACACTAAATACAAGAATACGTAACCAATACCACAGTTAGTACAGTAATACATCAGCAGAACTACTGTCAATACAGTAATATATCACCAAAACCACCCTAAATACAATAATACATCACCAAACCCACCCTAAAGACAATAATACATTGCCAAACCCACCCTAAAGACAATAATACATCACCAAAACCACCATCAGTACACGAATACATTGCCAACTTCGTACAGCAATCAAGTGCAGTGTCAGGTTAGACCCATATACATATATGTATTGCATTAACGCACAACTCCCAGTATGTCCTTAACAATGGTAAGGCGATGCTGGTAGTTGTTACCAGCCATCATTAGACTGTGGACCATATAAGAACCACAATACTGATTAGTCCCAGGCAGTAGACTTAACTTTTGGAAGAGATCTTATATGTTTAGGTCCATTAATTCTGAGGAGATTAGTAGGGCAGAGGTGGGCTCAGTAGGGAGAAGGGGCATCATGGGGTGGGACTTAAGACCCCCACCAATTGCTCAAAAGTCCTCTTAAGTGCACAGCTCAGGAGACAGAACTATGAAATTTTACTCCCGGAATCCATTCTGTCTGCATATTCTGGTTCTCGGAAACACTCGGGGCCACGGTAGTCGGACCCCCAGTGATTGGAAAGTTATTCCCCATCCCAAGGATAGGGGGTAAGTTTCCAATGTGAGAAAACCCCTTTAAAGCAGCATTAACACTGCAGCCAAAGATGGGAAACTGATTTATCTAAACAGTGTCCATCACCCGATGCGCGAGCAAAAAACTTTCATTCGTCAGGTGAGATGATTTTTAAGCTGACTGAAAGGGAATCTGTCACCCCAAAATGACACCTAGACTGCAGAAATATTTATATGGGGGACATGATCTGTGGAGAAATAATCCCACTCATATAGTTCAGCTTAAAAGGAACTGGTCACAACCTTTAATATTAAACTGCTTCATCGTCTTGCTAGTCAGAAAATGTGCATCACTTACATTGCGCCACTAACAAGACATTGGGGGCAGTTTAAAATTGTAAAAGGGTGTAACAGGTTCCCTTTAACCCTTTCACGACCGGCCGATTTTTCGCTTTCCGTTTTTTTTTTTCGCCATTCTTTTTCTGAGAGACGTAACTTTTTTATTTTTCAGTCAATATGGTCATGTGAGGGCTCATTTTTTGCGGAACGAGCTGTACTTTTAAATGAAACCATCAGTTTTACCATATTGTGTACTAGAAAATGGCAAAAAAATTCCAAATGCTGAAAAATTGCAAAAAAAGTGTGATAGCACTATGGTTTTTGAGATATTTTATTCACTGTGTTCACTATATGGTAAAACTGATGTGTGGGTGTGATGCCTCAGGTCAGTGCGAGTTCGTAGACACCAAACATGTATAGGTTTACTTTTATATAAGGGGTTAAAAAAAAATCGGAAATTTGTCCGAAAAAAGTGGCGCACGTTTTACGCCATATTCCGTGACCCGTAGCGTTCTCATTTTTCGGGATCTTAGGCTCAATGACGGCTTATTTTTTGCGTCTCGAGCTGACGTTTTTAACGGTACAATTTTTGCGCAGATGCTACGTTTTGATCGCCTCTTATTGCATTTTGCGCAAAAGTTGTGGCGACAAAAAAACGTCGTTTTGGCGTTTGGAATTTTTTTGCCGCTACGCCGTTTACTGATCAGATTAATTGATTTTATATTTTGATAGATCGGGCGTTTCTGAACGCGGCGATACCAAATGTGTGTATATTTTTTATTTTTTTAACCCTTTAATTTTCAATGGGGCGAATGGGGGGTGATTTGAACTTTTAGGTTTTTTTGTTTTTTTTTAATTTTTTAAAACTTATTTTTTTACTTTTTTTTTTTATTTTACTAGTCCCCCTAGGGGGCTATTGCGATCAGCATTCCGATCGCTCTGCAGTATCTGCTGATCACAGCTGGAAGGCTGTAAACAGCAGATACGCTGTCTTTCTCTTTTGCTGTGCCTCGGGCACAGCGAAAGTGAAACCAATTCATGTGTAGTACAGGAGTCATCACATGACCCTGTACTACCATGACAACTATCGGGAGTCACGTGATTGCGTCACGTGACTTCCGGTTTCGGCGGTAAGTAAAACTTTACCGCGATTGCGCTTATAATGGCGCTGTCAGGTATTGACAGCGCCATATAAGGGGTTAATCGGCACGAGCAGATAACGATTCTGCTCGTGCCTAGCAGGCACACATCTCAGCTGTGAAAATCAGCTGAGATGTGTGCCGATCGCGGCATGCTGCCGCCGGAGGACCGCGGGCAGTAAGATTATGTCATTTAGGACGTAATTTTACGGCCCGCGGTCGTTAAGGGGTTAATATTTACTGAAAAAAACACATTTATTTGATATGAAAATGAGGACATTTCTGCGCGGCCTAAGCCTGGGTGCACAATACCACCTAATATAGGAAAATACTAGCCAGGCCTTTGTCTTGATTAATAGTGATCCATTGGTGAGAGTGAGCACCGTAACACCAGATCTCCTGACTGCACCGCACCCAACACTGCGGCACACTCCAAGCATCAGTGCGGGTGTGCACACAACACAGGAGGAGCACAGCGGCACACTCCAAGCATCAATGCGGGTGTGCACACAACACCGGAGGAGCAAAGCGACACACTCCAAGCATCAGTGCGGGTATGCACACAACACAGGAGGAGCACAGTGGCACACTCCAAGCGTCAGTGCAGGTGTGCACACAACACAGGAGGAGCACAGCGGCACACTCCAAGCGTCAGTGCAGGTGTGCACACAACACAGGAGGAGCACAGCGGCACACTCCAAGCGTCAATGCGGGTGTGCACACAACATAGGAGGAGTACAGTGAGGAGGGGGACACGGCGCTGTGATGTGCTGTCTGCTAACTTCAACAACCTTCCTCCTTATTGAATCTGCAGTCAAATACAGGCAGCAACCAGGTGTCAGAACGTACCTGCATCACATTGCATGCACACCCACGCGGACACTGCAGTCACATTGCATGTGCACCCATGCGGACACTGCAGTCACATTGCATACACCCACACTGACACTGCAGTCACATTGCATACACCCACACTGACACTGCAGTCACATTGCGTGCACCCACACTGGCACTGCAGTCACATTGCGCGCACCCACACTGACACTGCAGTCACATTGCGTGCACCCACACTGGCACTGCAGTCACATTGCATGCACCCACACTGGCACTGCAGTCACATTGCGTGCGCACCCACACTGACACTTTGAGTGCTACTCTGCTCCTCCAGTGTCAGAACACGTGCAGAAATGCTAAGTGATTTTAGACAATGTATGGAGAAAAGAGCTACATATGGCAGGGAGCACACCTACAATAATGTGTATATAAAAGGCAAATCTTTATTGTGACAGCAAGAATAAAAACACTTAAAAAATGTGACACACCAAATAACACGGCCTGATACCCCTTGTGACCACCGTCATATACACAGCATGAGCAATAATATTCAATAATATAGACGTCATACATATAAACTATGAATCATGCAAAAGTGTAGAAAGGCTGATGAAATATCTCACATAAATGCAAGATGCCAACTGGCTTGTTCACAGTCAGAAAAACCTGCTATAAGAAATATATATATAAACATATAGTAGCAGTGCCAAACGGCCATAAAAACAGTCATATCCTAAAGGAGATATGTTGTATAGGCAACAAACAGTACCAATATGTATCAGAGGACCAATAATACCTCCTAGAACACGTAATGGCAAGCAATTATACATACACAGGCAGGAACTGTATAGAATATGGCAGCCAAAAAATGGGAAGGAATTATACCATAAGCAAGTAGGAAAGCCAAAGGTGGTACACAGGGGTCAGAAAATACCGTGGGGAACCCACGCGTATCGCCGCACAGCGGCTTCCTCAGGGCAAGTGTGTACATTGCAGCCCACAACAAAGAGGGTATATAAGCCAATTCATTTAAAGTATATAAAGATCACCTGTGTGGAGGCTGGCAGAGAATCCCGATCATGGCCATATGGGAGCGTGTATTACAGCGGCTGTAATGCATGAAGATGCGCGCCGCCATCTTGAAAATTCCGCGCATGCGCGGAAAGTCCAAGATCGGTGCGCGTCATCGACAGGAAACTGCGCATGCGCAATCTCCCGAGTAACCGGAGAAGCAGCAGTAATCAAGGGGAATCCTGTGTATGATTTCAAGAGACCACAGCACCCGCAAAAAGTGTGGTAATGAGACCAGAAGTATAAATATATATCGCAGGGACAACCAGACTTCAGTGCAAGAGGTAAAGTAAGGTAAAGAAAATAAAAAGAGGGGTAAATAAATGAAGAAAAGTACAAATAAGTATAAAGAAAAATAAATCAATGAAGAATAAAAGAAAAGGAGAAAAATGAAAAAATAAAAATAAAAAATGAGTGAAAACCAAAAAATATAATAAAAAATAAATAAAAAATAAAAATTAAAATTAAATAAATGAAAAATAAATAAAAAATAAAAAATAAAAAATAAATAAGAAATAAATAATAATAAATAATAATAAGTGAAAAATAAAAATAATAATAAAAAATGTAAAAAATACAAAATAAAGAAAATAGAAATAAAAATAAAGATAATGATAAGCTGAAAATGAAATATGATTAAATTAGGAGCATTTTACAATATCCAATATACACTAAAAGTCAAAGAAGTTCCACAGGTACTCCGTATAAAGTGAATGGATCATCTTGCGCAATAGAGAAACAGGTTACATAATCCACACTCGGTGGTCATTATTTGGAATATGAAATGAAGCCCAGAAGATCCACAGAAGGCAACAATGAGACAAAGAAATTCCCCAGATGTTACATATGTCATGAGATAAACTTCTGACAAGGACGAAAGTCTAAACTTTATGCCCCACAGTCGATAGTCTTATGTGGGATAGCGACCAAATGCCAGGAAGTCCACAAGAGAGAGAGGGAAGTCCAAGATGTTCCCCGGCTTTTCCATGTAGAATAGAATAGACGTCTTGCCGGAGGAGAATCCAAATTTCATAATCCACAGTCGGTAGTCCTGTACCGGGTGTAGACCAAGGGTTAGGATATCTACAAAAGGAAGAGGGAAGGCATAAGAAAGAGGGGCGAATCACCCCAAAAAACCCGTGAATAGAAGATCTTCATTCAGTCCATCCGGGGCCACCGAATTTAAATTATATATCCACTTTGCTTCATTTTGGAGTAGCCACTTATGGCATGAGCCACCTCTCCCATTACCAACAAACTTCTGTAGTCCCAAAATACGAATATTTGTACAGGACCCATGGTGGTATGCCAAAAAGTGTGCCGCCACCGGAGTTATGGGATTACCTTTTTCCTGATCCGTAGCTGCCAGGTTGATGGTAGAAAGGTGTTTTTGTGCTCTTTTCCTGAGCTCCTGGGAAGTCTGACCAACATAAATCATGTTACATGGGCATATTAAGGCATAGATGACATTCTTCGTTTTACAATTAATGTAAGCCTTCAGAGGGTGCTTTGAAGAGTTTTGTGGATGACAGAAGATGTTTGGCACAGGATGCATGTATCTGCAGATACTACAATTGCCACATGGAAAAGATCCCCTAAGGGATATACCCCGATTTAGTTTGTGGCAAATCCCAGAAAAATGGCTGTCAACCAGAGTATCCTTCAAATTAGGAGCTCTTCTAGCTGTCAGCAGGGGACGAGGACTAACCACCTGTGCTGTTTGAGTATCCGCCACCAAAATATCCCAATGCTTCTGTAAAATGTTTTTGATCTTACCCCATTGGTCATTGTACGTAGTGATGAACCGAGTACGAGCATCATTCGTCCGACATTTTGGAGTAATAAGTGACAGTTGAGATTCTGACATAGCCCGTTGATGGGCTCTGGAGATGGTGCTCCTGGGATAGCCGCGTTCAAGAAATCTAGAAGTGAGATTTTTCGCCTGTAATTTATAATTGGCATCATCAGTACAATTGCATCTAATGCGCAAAAACTGGCCAGTCGGAATACCTTGTCGAATGTGCAGGGGATGAAAGCTCTGATATTGAAGAAGACTGTTTGTAGAGGTGGCTTTACGGTACAGGTTTGTAGAGAGCGCATTACCCTTGGTTGACACTTCCAGGTCCAAAAAAGTGACTGTAGAAGAAGAGATGGTAGAAGTCAAAAATATATTGAACCTGTTATTATTCAAGGACGTCAAAAACTGCACACAATCCCCCTCCGAGCCCCGCCACACAAAGAAGACGTCATCAATGTAGCGATGCCAATGCATGACGTGAGTACTGAAGGCGGGTAATGAATAGACAGTAGTGGCCTCCCACCACCCCAAAAAGAGGTTAGCGAAAGCCGGTGCGCACCGTGCGCCCATAGCCACCCCAGAAATCTGTCTATAAAACTTCCTATCAAATAGAAAGTAGTTATGCTGGAGAATGAACTCCAGCAAATCAATCAAAAATGAATCATGCATGCGGTCAGACCCACCCTGGAGATCCAGAAAGTGTGTGACCGCATGCATGCCATCCCTGTGCCTGATATTGGTATATAATGATTCAACATCACAGGTGACCAAAAGGTCACCTGGAAGAAGTACAATATTTTGGCAAATCCGAATGAAATGTGAGGAGTCCTGAATGAAAGATGGCAACGCACTAACCAATGGTTGGAGAAAAAAATCTACATAAACACTGGCTTTCTTGCATAAGCTGCCAATGCTTGCCACAATAGGTCGACCAGGTGGCTTGGTTGTGGATTTGTGCACCTTCGGTAGCATATAAAAGGTGGGAATAATCGGGTGCTCGATCCACAAATATTTCTTCTCACTCTCAGTGATAATCCCCAATTGCCAGGCAGAATCCAATAAATGTCGGAACTTAGATGTGAAAAAGGTTGTGGGATCAGATGGGAGTTTGGAATAAAACTCCTTATTACTCAACTGTCGGTTAGCCTCTTCCAAATATAAATCCACTGGCCACATCACAACATTCCCCCCTTTGTCCGCGTCTTTCACCAAGAAGTTCTTATTATTTTTCAAACTCTGAATAGCTAGTTTCTCCGCCCGACTGAGATTAGGGGCCCTTGGTGTAAAAAGTTGCAATTTATATATATCTGCTTTAACAAGTTCGAAAAAGATACGGACAGCTGGTACCAATGAAAGGGGGGGGTTGGCAGTGGATTTGTTCTTAAAAGG
The DNA here is from genome assembly GCF_048569485.1 of Anomaloglossus baeobatrachus. Classification (NCBI taxonomy): domain Eukaryota; kingdom Metazoa; phylum Chordata; class Amphibia; order Anura; family Aromobatidae; genus Anomaloglossus; species Anomaloglossus baeobatrachus. Next base: position 128,629,754 of record NC_134361.1, read on the forward strand.
GAAACGAGGGTTACCTGAGCCACTCTCGTTTTCTTGTAATAGATCCAAAAGATCTTGAAACGCATTCTGCTCCTCCGATCTCATATTGTCGACTACCGTAGGTTTGTTATACAAGACCTGAAAAATTAAGTTTCTGCAGAACAAAAAAAGGTCCTTAGTCAGAGTAAATTTGTCCAATGAACATGTCGGAGAAAAGGTGAGACCTCTTTCCAACACAGACGTCTCCTGTGGGGTCAGTGTATAATCGGTCAGATTGATAATCCGGAGTTTGTCAATACTCACCTGGCCAGCCGGCTCTGAGATAGAAGCCATTTCTAAGGACGTTTGGCCCTCCCCACATTGGTACGCTGGGGTCCCCGATTCCTGGACCTGGTGTATCTTGGTGAATGAACGCCCACGCCGGCCCCCTCTTCTGGTCCGGCGTCTTGGTCGCTGTCCACCGAGGACAAAAAATCACTGGAACTATTACCAGCCATGGATGTCTGGCCAGTTTGCCGAGGGATATGGTTCCTAGAACGTGTCGGACGTCTCAAATTCCCTCTATGCTTCCATCTATATGCCGACTTAGTGTCAAAATCGGTCTGATCCCGATGAAATTTCTTCCTTTTTTTAATCTATAATCTCTTTCTCATACACATCCATAGAATCTTTCAACTTTTGCTGGAACGTCAAAACTTGGGCTTGATTATCAGTTTTTGCTAATTTGGTTTCAAGGTCTTTTATATTGGTTTTAGTTGTCGCCAGAAGTGTTCTATCGTGTTCTAGTAACATATTGATCAATATATTAGAACAGCGACCCAGACCCTGCTCCCACGTCTCCTGGAAATCCAGGGAGGGTTCCCAGGCCGGAAAAATCGAAACCCGAAGGCCCCTCGGTACAATCCCAATGCGCAAATACTCCTCAAGATACCGGATGTTCCACCACAATCTTATGCCGGTTTTGTGGGCTGTGGTCAAATCGGAAGTGAGCAATGTAAACTCATCCGTGCTGCTAGTAGTATGAGTACCCAGTCCAAACACATGGCCAGATTGGGCCAAGCATGCCGCTTCACGCGATTCCCAGTCCATATGGGATCACCGCCACAACCAAAATATGTAATTTATATATAGCAATAACAATGTTTAAATATTTAATGCAAGGTGTGCTACCTTAGAAAAGCCCACAACAATGAGGGCAAAAAAGGACCAAGCGGAATAAACAGGGCAGGTGCACCACCTCAATAATAACCAATGGTTAGGTGCTCACACATGTAGCGGAAAGAACTGAACAATGTATGGAGAAAAGAGCTACATATGGCAGGGAGCACACCTACAATAATGTGTATATAAAAGGCAAATCTTTATTGTGACAGCAAGAGTAAAAACACTTAAAAAATGTGACACACCAAATAACACGGCCTGATACCCCTTGTGACCACCGTCATATACACAGCATGAGCAATAATATTCAATAATATAGACGTCATACATATAAACTATGAATCATGCAAAAGTGTAGAAAGGCTGATGAAATATCTCACATAAATGCAAGATGCCAACTGGCTTGTTCACAGTCAGAAAAACCTGCTATAAGAAATATATATATAAACATATAGTAGCAGTGCCAAACGGCCATAAAAAACAGTCATATCCTAAAGGAGATATGTTGTATAGGCAACAAACAGTACCAATATGTATCAGAGGACCAATAATATCTCCTAGAACACGTAATGGCAAGTGAATGCTAAGTGATTTTAGACAGCACTGACTAAGGACGAGGGACTGTCTTTAATATGCAAATAAGAGGGTGCACATCTGCACCAAGACACCGGCCGCAACAGGGTGCACAGAACAGTCTGCATATATATAATAAAATATTAAGTTAAAACTATACATGCCAGAGCGACGTCCCCTATATAAATGTGTCTGCAGATTAATTGGCATTTTGGGAGTAAAAGTAAAATGTCATCGCTCTTAGCAACACATTGTCCTGCGTCTCCCAAGACTTCCCTCTTGTTTGGTCTGCTGCAGCACATACTGCAATGGTGCCCGTATAGGGAATGTGTCACCAGGTTTTTTTCTCCCCCCTCTGAGAGCAGCATAATGTAGAGACAGAGACCCTGATTCCAGTAATGTGTCACTTACTGAGCTGTTTGCTGTCATTTTCTCTGCTGCAGATCTTGCAGTTATACAGAGTTCATGAATATGCTGGACTACCTGCAGCACTCCAAGATTAAAGGCTGCTTTACACCAGAAGATCTATCGTGCGATAGATCGTCGGGGTCACGGTTTTTGTGACACCTCCTAGTGACGCAGTATCGCTCACAAATCGTGAGTCGTGTACTGGTCGCTAGGTTTCATAATATCATTTAATTTAATTGTTTATCGTTCCCGGGGTAGCACACGCCGCTCCGTGTGACAACCCGGGAACAATGAACATCGCTTACCTGCGACCCGCAGCTCTCGCCGGCTATGTGGAAGGAAGGAGATGAGCGGGATGTTTACATCCCGCTCATCTCCGCCCCTCCGCTTCTATTGGCCGGCGGCTGTGTGACGTCATTGTGACGCCGAACGTCCCTCCCACTCCAGGAAGTGGACGTTCGCCGCCCACAGCGAGGTCGGACGGGAGATAAGTACGTGTGACGGGGGGTTACCGACTTTGTACGCCACGGGCAGCGATTTGCCTGTGACGCAAAAAGGACGGAGGCGGGTACGATCGATTGTGAAATTGCACAATCGGTCGTACCGTGTAAAGCAGCCTTAAGGAAAACAGAGCAGTGTATATGGGCTTCATTAGGAGTGAAAGGCAACAACTTCAATGGGTATGCACAAATAAGAAACAGAAGTCTTTAAATTTGCCTAAGTATCTGTATATCCAGGGCCGTATTTATTTGCCATTAGGCACCTGTGGTCCCGTGCCTGGGGCACCACGTTGCGCGGGGCGGCACTTTCTGGCTGCAAAAAAAAAAAATTAAATTTATTTTTTTTCATCTTCTCCCCCTCCGGACAGTCTATTAAATCCGCTGTGTTTTCGGAGGGGGAGGGGAAGGGGGCCGGGGGGGGGGGGGGGTGAGAGACGAGAGACGCACTTCCATTTATCTTTATCTGCGTCTTTAAGACGCGAATACAGATAAACTGTGGACGCCGCCGGGCACAGAGAACTGATTGACCCTGGAAGTGCCTGCACTTCCGGGGTCAGAGGCGCGCCAATCAGCTCCGTGCTGTGGCATCCAATGCTGCAGATACCGCGGAGGACAGAACACTCACCGGAGCCAGCAGCATCAGGAGGATGACAGACACCGTAGGAGGAGCGGCAGCAGCAAGAGGAGGCGGGAGGCACAAGAGCAGGTAACCGCTGGCAAAGTTCCAGTGCTGTGAAGTGAGGATTCTGGAGGAGGAGCAGGCAGGCTACAATGTGAGTATAGTGGACGAGGGACAGGCAGAGGCAAAGGCTGCAATGTGAGTATAGTGGACGAGGGACAGGCAGAGGCAGAGACTGCAATGTGAGGATAGTGGACAAGGGACAGGCAGAGGCTGCAATGTGAGGATAGTGGACGAGGGACAGGCAGAGGCTGAGACTGGGGGGAGAGAGGCTGAGACTGGGGGGAGGCTGGAGGGAGGCAGAGGCTGAGACTGGGGGGAGGCTGGAGGGAGGCAGAGGCTGAGACTGGGGGGAGGCTGGAGGGAGGCAGAGGCTGAGACTGGGGGGAGGCTGGAGAGAGGCAGAGGCTGAGACTGGGGGGAGGCTGGAGGGAGGCAGAGGCTGAGACTGGGGGGAGGCTGGAGGGAGGCAGAGGCTGAGACTGGGTGAGACTGGAGGGAGGCAGAGGCTGAGACTGGGGGGAGGCTGGAAGGAGGCAGAGGCTGAGACTGGGGGGAGGCTGGAGGGAGGCAGAGGCTGAGACTGGGGAGAGGCTGGAGGGAGGCAGAGGCTGAGACTGGGGGGAGGCTGCAGGAAGGCAGAGGCTGAGACTGGGGGGAGGCTGGAGGGAGGCAGAGGCTGAGACTGGGGGGAGGCTGGAGGGAGGCAGAGGCTGACACTGGGGGGAGGCTGGAGGGAGGCAGAGGCTGAGACTGGGGGGAGGCTGGAGGGAGGCAGAGGCTGAGACTGGGGGAGGCTGGAGGGAGGCAGAGGCTGAGACTGGGGGGAGGCTGGAGGGAGGCAGAGGCTGAGACTGGGGAAGGCTGGAGGGAGGCAGAGGCTGAGACTGGGGGGAGGCAGGAGGGAGGCAGAGGCTGAGACTGGGGGGAGGCTGGAGGGAGGCAGAGGCTGAGACTGGGGGGAGGCTGGAGGGAGGCAGAGGCTGAGACTGGGGGGAGGCTGGAGGGAGGCTGAGACTGGGGGGGAGGCTGGAGAGAGGAAGAGGCTGAGACTGGGGGGAGGCTGGAGGGAGGCAGAGGCTGAGACTGGGGGAGGCTGGAGGGAGGCAGAGGCTGAGACTGGGGGGAGGCTGGAGGGAGGCAGAGACTGAGACTGGGGGGAGGCTGGAGGGAGGCAGAGGCTGAGACTGGGGGGAGGCTGGAGGGAGGCAGAGGCTCAGACTGGGGGAGGCAGAGGCTGAGACTGGGGGGGAGGCAGAGGCTGATGCTGGCAGAGGCTGGGGGGAGGCAGAGGCTGATGCTGGCAAAGGCTGGGGGGAGAGAGGCTGATGCTGGCGGAGGCTGGGGGGAGAGAGGCTGATCCTGGCAGAGGCTGGGGGGAGGCAGAGGCTGATGCTGGCGGAGGCTGGGGGGAGAGAGGCTGATGCTGGCGGAGGCTGGGGGGAGAGAGGCTGATGCTGGCGGAGGCTGGGGGGAGATAGTCTGATTCTGGCGGAGGCTGGGGGGAGAGAGGCTGATGCTGGCGGAGGCTGGGGGGAGAGAGGCTGATGCTGGCGGAGGCTGGGGGGAGAGGGGCTGATGCTGGGGGAGGATGGCTGGAGAGAGGGTGGTGCTGGAGGAGGCTGGGTGGAGAGAGGCTGATGCTTGCGGAGGATGGGGGGGTGAGGCTGATGCTGGCGGAGACTGGGGAGTGAGGCTGATGCTGGCGGAGACTGGGGAGTGAGGCTAATGCTGGGGGAGGCTAGGGGGAGAGAGGCTGAAGCTGGGGAGCAGAGGCTGATGCTGAGGGAAGAGAGGCTGAGGCTGGGGGAGGCTGGTGGGAGAGAGGCTGATGCTGGGGGAGAGGTTGCTGCTGGAGGCGGGGGTATAGAGGCTGATGCTGGGGGAGAGGCTGCTGTTGGTGGAGTGGGAGAGAGGGGCTAATGCTAGAGACAGGGGACAAGGGTTGAGGGATAGTGCAATGACAAAATCGATTAGGTGGGGTGGAGTGTAAGGACTCAGAATTAGAGGGTGGCAGCATTGGGAGCTCATTATGGAGAAGGGACAGCATGTGTGGGCTCAGTATGGAGTGGAGCAATGTAGGGGAGTCAATATCAAGAGTGGGGTAGTGTGTGTGTGTTGGGGGGTGTCTCAGCATAAGCTCTAGTGTGGTGGTCTTAGCATGAGTGTGGCAAAATGGAGGTGTCATTATGGGAAAGAGGAAGGCAGCATTAGGAGCTCATGGAGAGGGGCAGCATGCATGGGACATTGTGAGGAGGGGGCAGCATGCATGAGACATTGTGAGGAGGGAGCAGCATGCATGGGACACTCTGAGGAGGGAGCAGCATGCATGGGACACTGAGGAGGGGGCAGCATGCATGGGACACTGTGAGGAGGGGGCAGCATGCATGGGACACTGTGAGGAGGGGGCAGCATGCATGGGACACTGTGAGGAGGGGGCAGCATGCATGGGACACTGTGAGGAGGGGGCAGCATGCATGGGACATTGTGAGGAGGGGGCAGCATGCATGGGACACTGAGGAGGGGGCAGCATGCATGGGACATTGTGAGGAGGGGGCAGCATGCATGGGACATTGTGAGGAGGGGGCAGCATGCATGGGACATTGTGAGCAGGGGGCAGCATGATGTGAGGACAATGTGCAGATCATATTTCGAGGAAGGTGTGGTGGATATAATTTATAAGGGAGGGTAGTGTGTAGTTTATTAGGGGCAGTGTCACAGTCACAGTATATAAGTGGGGACGATGTGGTGGGAATATTTTATACTCATGCTATGTTTTGATGTGCCTGTGGTGATCTCCATTGGGGGGGGGTTAGTGCCCTTCGTTTCTCATTGATACTTTTTAAAGTGTTTTACAGAGTAGATCTGCCTTAAACAGATGTCGTGTGCGAAAACTCAGTTTTACGTTGTCACTAAGGGGCGCGACCACTTAAAGTGCCTAGGGCAGCATGAAGGCAAAATACAGCCCTGTGTATATCCCATGGTCAATAATTAGCTATAGTGCACATAAAAAGTTTTATTAGACACAAGGTACATGAGGTATAGAATATAATAAAACATACAGGACAGGATTTGACAATGACAGGCGAATAATCCCCATGTGTGTCCACATGCGATCTACCCCTATTGGTAAGCTCCCTGTACTGCTAGCCAGTGCTGTTGTGGTTTTCTATGGATCACTGTTTTTCTAGCCTGTGATTATCTGACTTTGTTCAGTACACTGCTTTAGGACCCCTTCACATGTCCGTGAAAAACACGCACGTGTGTTACAGCCGTTTTTCGGTTCCGTGTCCCGTTTTTGTGTCCGTTTTTATGGTTTGTGTGGCATCTGTGTGAATTGCGTATGCTAGCCGTGTTTGTGTGTAGAACGTCCGTGTGTGCGTGTGGAATGAACGTGTATGTGTACGTGGAATGTCCGTGTGGAATGTCCGTGTGTGTGATGCACAATGTCGTTTATAAATGTCGGCTGACAGCCGACAGAGTTGTGCGATGAGAATGAACTTGGGTGAACTTCACCCGACTTCATCCTCATACCGCGGCTTTGTCTGTGTCGAGTATTGATTAGCGGTCACCTGTGAAGGATTCACCGGTGACCGCTAATCCCCCGAGTGACTCAAGTTTCCCCCCCTCTCTCATACTCACCGATCCCCGATCACCGGCGCGGCGCTGCACGGCATTCACACTGCTGCGGCGGCTTTTACTATTTTGAAAAAGCCGGCCGCTCATTAAACAATCTCGTATTCCCTGCTTTCCCCGCCCACCGGCGCCTATGATTGGTTGCAGTGAGACACGCCCCCACGCTGAGTGACAGGTGTCTCACTGCACCCAATCACAGCAACCGGTGGGCATGTACTGTGCAGTAAAATAAATAAATAATTAAAAAAAACGGCGTGCGGTCCCCCCAATTTTAATGCCAGCCAGATAAAGCCATACGGCTGAAGGCTGGTATTCTCAGGATGGGGAGCTCCACGTTATGGGGAGCCCCCCACCCCAACAATATCAGTCAGCAGCCGCCCAGAATTGCTGCATACATTAGATGCGACAGTTCTGGGACTGTACCCGGCTGGTGCTTTGGCAAATCGGGGTAATAAGGAGTTAATGGCAGCCCATAGCTGCCACTAAATCCTAGATTAATCATGTCAGGCGTCTCCCCGAGATTCCTTTCATGATTAATCTGTAAGTTACAGTAAATAAACACACACACCAGAAAAAATCCTTTATTAGAAATAAAAAACACAAACATATACCCTGGTTCAACAATTTAATCAGCCCGAAAAAGCCCTCCATGTCCGGCGTAATCCAGGATGGTCCAGCGTCGCTTCCAGCTCTGCTGCATGGAGGTGACAGGAGCAGCAGAAGACACCGCCGCTCCTGACAGCTCCACGCGGCAAATGAAGAGTGCCGCGCGATCAGCTGAGCTGTCACTGAGGTTACCCGCTGTCAACGCTGGATCCAGTGACAGCGGGTAACCTCAGTGACAGCCCAGCTACTCACCTCAGTTGCTGCATGGAGCTGACAGGAGCGGCGGTGTCTTCTGCTGCTCCTGTCACCTTCATGCAGCAGAGCTGGAAGCGACGCTGGACCATCTTGGATGACGCCGGACATGGAAGGCTTTTTCGGGCTGATTAAATTGGTGAACCAGGGTATATGTTTTTGTTTTTTATTTCTAATAAAGGATTTTTCGGCTGTGTGTGTTTATTTACTGTAACTTACAGATTAATCATGAAAGGAATCTCGGGGAGACGCCTGACATGATTAATCTAGGATTTAGTGGCAGCTATGGGCTGCCATTAACTCCTTATTACCCCGATTTGCCAAAGCACCAGGGTAAATCGGGAAGAGCCGGGTACAGTCCCAGAACTGTCGCATCTAATGTATGCGGCAATTCTGGGCGGCTGCTGACTGATATTGTTAGGGTGGGGGGCTCCCCATAACGTGGAGCTCCCCATCCTGAGAATACCAGCCTTCAGCCGTATGGCTTTATCTGGCTGGCATTAAAATTGGGGGGGACCGCACGCCGTTTTTTTAAATTATTTATTTATTTATTTTACTTCACAGTATAGACACGCCCACCGGCAGCTGTGATTGGGTGCAGTGAGACACCTGTCACTCAGCGTGGGGGCATGTCCCACTGCAACCAATCATAGGCGCCGGTGGGTGGGGAAAGCAGGGAATACGAGATTGTTTAATGAGCGGCCGGCTTTTTCAAAATAATAAAAGCTGCCGCAGCAGTGTGAATGCCGTGCAGCGCCGCGCCGGTGATCGGGGAACGGTAAGTATGAGAGAGGGGCGGAAACTGACCGACAGACTATGAGAGAGGGACAGACAGACAGAGAGACCGACAGAGAGACCGACCGACGGACTCAGGGAGATTGACCGACATACACAGAATTTGAAAGAATGGCCGACATCACTAGAAATAAAAACACCAAACGGACACGGACTATATGTAGATGCATACGTGTTTACTAACGTGTGTGCACATACCCATAGACTTTCATTGTGTCCACGTGTGCGTGCTCCGTGCAGATAACGGACATGCATCCGTGCAAAACGCAAACACATACGGATCACGGACACGCACACACGGACATAATGAAATAACGCATGTGTGACCACAATCATAGATTAACATTGGTGCATGTTTGTCCATGTCTCCGGTATATACGGAAACGGAACAAACACGCACGTGTTTCACGGACGTGTGAAGGGGGCCTTAAGTAAAGGCTGCTAGTTGTTTTCATGTATAAGCTTGGTTCTATCACTCAGCACTTTGTATATCAGGAGACAGTATATGAATGACCCTGCATGTGGCCCCACATGGGGATTATTCGCCTGTCATTGTCAAATCCTGCCCTGTATGTTTTATTATATTCTATACCCCATGGACCTTGTGTCTAATAAAACTTTTTATGTGCACTATAGCGTTTATTATCGCTAATTATTGACCATGGGATATACAGATACAATTTAAAGACTTCTGTTTCTTCTTATTTCTGCAGCACACCAAGTAGTCCTGTAATGATAATTGCTGCTGATTAAACAGTGATTTTATCAAAACTACACTAAGCAGCCAAGTAAGTGACAACACTGGAATCAGGATCTTTGCCCCTACATTATGCTGCTCTCAAATTAGGTGGCAAAAACCTGGTGACAGACTCGTAATTCTCCTCACTAAAGAGTAACCACCCTAACTAAGCCCAAGGCTGTGCCCAAGAATAAATAACTGCCCATCACTGAGCTCACTTCACCAAAAATGACCCCACACCGTGTCACTTATAGTATACAGCCTCCACATTCTCTCCTATAACATTTCCACTACACTGCCCCCTCAAATGAAAACCCCCACTGTCCTCACCACTGAATTATACCCTCCAGACCTTCCTCACTTATGACCTCCACTATCCCCCACCTCTCCATGAAGCCCCCACTTCACTGTCCCCCTCATGTTGTCCCCACTCTATAATGAACCTTCTGCTTCGCATTCTGTATACCGAGCCCTCCCAGGGTCCTAACTGAGCGCTCCCCATGCTGCCCCTTCTCCATATCAAGCCCCCTCCATACCAAGCCCACCATGGTTCCCCTTCCATACCGAGCACCCCCCATGCTTACCCATTCTCCATACCATGCCTCCCATTCTCCATACTGCAACTCCCATTCACTATACTGTCCACCACCCTCATTCCTCCCCACCATTTTCCCACTCTGCTCCATACCCAATGCAGGCGCACCCCCATCCCGCTTCATCCCCCATGCTACGCACCCCTATCATGCTCCATCCTCCATGTTGTGCCCCCACATCATGATCATCCCCCCATCCTCCATGTTGTACCCCCACATCATGGTTCATCCCCCCATCCTCCATGTTGCACCTCCACATCATGCTTCATCCCCCCCATCCTCCATGTTGTGCCCCCACATCATGATTCATCCCCCCATCCTCCATGTTGCGCCCACACATCATGCTTCATCCCCCCATCCTCCATGTTGCACCCCCACATCATGCTTCATCCCCCCATCCTCCATGTTGTGCCCACACATCATGCTTCATCCCCCTCAACCTACATGTTGTGCCCCCACATCATGCTCCATCCCCCCATCCTCTATTTTGCGCCCCCACATCACGCTTCATCCCCCCATCCTCCATGTTGCGCCCCCATATCATGTTTCATCCACCCATCCTCCATGTTGTGCCCCCACATCATGCTTCATGCTCCCATCCTCCATGTTGCGCACCCACATCATGCTTCATCCCCCATCCTCCATGTTGCGCCCCCATATCATGCTTCACCCCCCCCATTCTCCATGTTGCGCCCCCACATCATGCTTCATCCCCCCATCCTCCATGTTGTGCCCCCATATCATTCTTCATCCCCCCGATCTTCCATGTTGCGCCCCCACATCATGCTTCATCCCCCCATCCTCCATGTTGTGCCCCCATATCATGCTTCATCCCCCCCATCCTCCATGTTGCGCCCCCACATCATGCTTCATCCCCGCCATCCTCCATGTTGTGCCCCATATAATGTTCTATCACCCCATCCTCCATGTTGTGCCCCCACATCATGCTTCATCCCCCCATCCTCCATGTTGCGCCCCCACATCATGCTTCATCCCCCCATCCTCCATGTTGTGCCCCCATAACATGTTCCATCCCCCTCATCCTCCATGTTGTGCCCCCACAGCATGTTCCATCCCCCTCATCCTCCATGTTGCGCCCCCACATCATGCTTCATCCCCCCATCCTCCATGTTGTGCCCCCATATAATGCTTCATCCCCCATCCTCCATGTTGAGCCCCCACATCATGCTTCATCCCCCATCCTCCATGTTGTGCCCCCATATCATGCTTCATCCCCCCCATCCGCCATGTTGTGCCCCTATATCATGCTCCATCCCCCCCATCCTCCATGTTGTGCCCCCATATCATGCTTCATCCCCCCATCCTTCATGTTGCGCCCCCACATCATGCTTCATCCCCTCATCCTCCATGTTGCACCCCCACATCATGCTTCATCCCCCCTCATCCTCCATGTTGCGCCCCCACATCATGCTTCATCCCCCTCATCCTCCATGTTGCGCCCCCACATCATGCTTCATCCCCCCATCCTCCATGTTGTGCCCCCATATCATGCTTCATCCCCCCCATCCTCCATGTTGCGCCCCCACATCATGCTCCATCCCCCCCATCCTCCATGTTGCGCCCCCACATCATGCTCCATCCCCCCCATCCTCCATGTTGCGCCCCCACATCATGCTTCATCCCCCCATCCTCCATGTTGTGCCCCCACATCATGCTCCATCCCCCCCATCCTCCATGTTGTGCCCCCACATCACGCTCCATCCCCCCATCCTCCATGTTGTGCCCCCACATCATGCTTCATCCCCCCATCCTCCATGTTGCACCCCCACATCATGCTTCATCCCCCCATCCTCCATGTTGTGCCCGCACATCATGGTTCATCCCCCCATCCTCCATGTTGCACCTCCACATCATGCTTCATCCCCCCCATCCTCCATGTTGTGCCCCCACATCATGATTCATCCCCCCCATCCTCCATGTTGCGCCCACACATCATGCTTCATCCCCCCATCCTCCATGTTGCACCCCCACATCATGCTTCATCCCCCCATCCTCCATGTTGTGCCCACACATCATGCTTCATCCCCCTCAACCTACATGTTGTGCCCCCACATCATGCTCCATCCCCCCATCCTCTATTTTGCGCCCCCACATCACGCTTCATCCCCCCATCCTCCATGTTGCGCCCCCATATCATGTTTCATCCACCCATCCTCCATGTTGTGCCCCCACATCATGCTTCATGCTCCCATCCTCCATGTTGCGCACCCACATCATGCTTCATCCCCCATCCTCCATGTTGCGCCCCCATATCATGCTTCACCCCCCCATTCTCCATGTTGCTCCCCCACATCATGCTTCATCCCCCCATCCTCCATGTTGTGCCCCCATATCATTCTTCATCTCCCCGATCTTCCATGTTGCGCCCCCACATCATGCTTCATCCCCCCATCCTCCATGTTGTGCCCCCATATCATGCTTCATCCCCCCCATCCTCCATGTTGCGCCCCCACATCATGCTTCATCCCCGCCATCCTCCATGTTGTGCCCCATATAATGTTCTATCACCCCATCCTCCATGTTGTGCCCCCACATCATGCTTCATCCCCCCATCCTCCATGTTGCGCCCCCACATCATGCTTCATCCCCCCATCCTCCATGTTGTGCCCCCATAACATGTTCCATCCCCCTCATCCTCCATGTTGTGCCCCCACAGCATGTTCCATCCCCCTCATCCTCCATGTTGCGCCCCCACATCATGCTTCATCCCCCCATCCTCCATGTTGTGCCCCCATATAATGCTTCATCCCCCATCCTCCATGTTGAGCCCCCACATCATGCTTCATCCCCCATCCTCCATGTTGTGCCCCCGTATCATGCTTCATCCCCCCATCCACCATGTTGTGCCCCTATATCATGCTCCATCCCCCCCATCCTCCATGTTGTGCCCCCATATCATGCTTCATCCCCCCATCCTCCATGTTGCGCCCCCACATCATGCTTCATCCCCTCATCCTCCATGTTGCACCCCCACATCATGCTTCATCCCCCCTCATCCTCCATGTTGCGCCCCCACATCATGCTTCATCCCCCTCATCCTCCATGTTGCGCCCCCACATCATGCTTCATCCCCCCATCCTCCATGTTGTGCCCCCATATCATGCTTCATCCCCCCCATCCTCCATGTTGCGCCCCCACATCATGCTTCATCCCCCCCATCCTCCATGTTGTGCCCCCACATCATGCTCCATCCCCCCCATCCTCCATGTTGCGCCCACACATCATGCTTCATCCCCCCATCCTCCATGTTGTGCCCCCACATCATGCTCCATCCCCCCCATCCTCCATGTTGTGCCCCCACATCACGCTCCATCCCCCCATCCTCCATGTTGTGCCCCCACATCATGCTTCATCCCCCCATCCTCCATGTTGCACCCCCACATCATGCTTCATCCCCCCATCCTTCATGTTGCGCCCCCACATCATGCTTCATCCCCCTCATCCTCCATGTTGTGACCCCACATCATGTTTCATCCCCCTCATCCTCCATGTTGCGCCCCCACATCATGCTTCATCCCCCTATCCTCCATGTTGCGCCCCCACATCATGCTTCATCCCCCCATCCTCCATGTTGCGCCCCCACATCATGCTTCATCCCCCCATTCTCCATGTTGCGCCCTCACATCATGCTTAATCCCCCTCATCCTCCATGTTGCGCCCCCACATCCTGCTTCATCCCCCTCATCCTCCATGTTGCGCCCCCACATCATGCTTCATCCCCCCATCCTCCATGTTGTGCCCCCATATCATGCTTCATCCCCCCATCCTCCATGTTGCGCCCCCACGTCATGCTTCATCCACCCATTCTCCATGTTGCGCCCCAACATCATGCTTTATCCCCCCCATCCTCCATGTTGCGCCCCCACATCATGCTTCATCCCCCCATCCTCCATGTTGTGCCCCCATATCATGTTCCATCCCCCTCATCCTCCATGTTGCGCCCCCATATCATGCTCCATCCCCCTCATCCTCCATGTTGCGCGCGCCCGCTCCCCCCGGGTTGCTTGTTCGGCGTTGTCTTTGGCTGTAAAGCGCTTACCTGCTCCATACTGCATCTCCGGTCCTCTGCGGCGGCTCCATCACCCATTCTCCGTGGTGGCGGTTGCAGGATCACCCATCTTCCTCGGCGGCGGCTCCATTTCCCGTCCTCCTCTGCGCGGCGCTGCCTCACGCTGCTGTGACCTCTGCACAGTGAGCGCACGGCAGCACGTCAGGGCGGGGAGCTGATTGCAGCTCCTCTGACCCCTGAAGTGCCGGCACGCTCACAGTTCCATTTATATTCGCGTGTTATAGATGCGACTATAAATGACTGCGGCGCCCCCTCCCTCCTCCAAAAAGACGCCGGATTTAATAAAGAGTTTGGAGGAGGGAGGAAGATTTAAAAATTTTTTTTTTTTTTTAAAGTTTTGGTCTGGGCGCCGCCCCCTTGGAAGGCGCCGCCCCAGGCACGTGCCCTCAAGTGCCTAATGGCTAATACGGCCCTGCCCCCAAACACAGTCCGTATCTTACATCAGTATTTGTATCCAAATCCAGCAGTGGGTGATAAATACAGAAGTGGTGCCTGTGTTTCTATTATACTTTTCCTCTGATTGTTCCACTCCTGGTTTTGGCTACAAATACTGAGGTAAAATACTGACCAAATACTCAACATGTGCACGGGGCTTTAGAAGAGAATAATGGGCCTCAGATAGTCCTCCATATAGTAAAATGAAGAGGCGTTTACTTGTTTTCACCAGACAACCTCTGTAAGTGCATATGTGCTACAGTGTTGTAATCACAGGACAGGGAGGGGTTAACAATTCAAATATTTAATCTCTATTGGAAATAAAGAATCTTTCTCATATTGATATAAGAGAGAAAGTGACCTCCATACACAACACAATCCACTATACCACTATACCAAGACCAATAATACCACATACAAGAGAGAAATACTGCCACACTATGACCAGACAACATATTACCACCACATAGTGACCGAATTTAACCACATCCAAAAGAAGAAATAGTTCAACACTATGACCAGACCACATAGTGACCGAATAATACCACATGCAAGGGAGAAATACCGCCACACTGTGACTAAACCACATGGTGACCAGATAATACCACATACAAAAGAGAAATACCACCATATCGTGACCAGACCACATATTAACACGATAAAAGTGACCAAATACAACCACATACAAGGGTCAAATACTAACATGCCATGACCAGACCACATACTGACTGAATAATACTACAATAATGATCATGAATAAAAACCACAATACTAATAACACTAATATTACCATCAGTGCCATTATACACAGGAGCTCTGTATAGTGTCAGTGTACAGGTAATACAGTGATCACCAGTGACATTATACACAGAAGCTCTGTATATAGTGTATAGTGTGTGTGTGTACATGTAATACACTGACTTACCAGTGACGTCTCTAGCTGACGTTGTTCACCTTCGCTTTTCCTCTCCATCTGGTGCTGACCGCCATCACTTCTTCCAGCCAGAACATGCCTCTGCAGAAAGTAACACACGGTCACCTATAGCTGATTACTCCCAGGGCACATTCCACACTGTTTCCCCAATTTCTACACTACATCAGACTTTTGTTCCCACCATGGAAGACAGTATCCTAAAAAATAAACTATATTTCATCAGTAATATTGTCCCCTAATTTGCCCTTACAGTAATTATCTCCACTATTTGCCATCATAAACCAATAATGTATGTTCTTCACTCTGGCCCCATTTAGTAATTATGTCCCTCATCCTGGCTTCCTGTATTTAATAATGTTTCCAATCCTAGCCCCCTTTATTTAATAATGTCTACCTTCCTGGCCTCCTATATTTAATAATGTCTCCCATCCTGGACCCCTATGTTCCTCCATCCCAAGCACCTAAATTGCCCCATCCTGAGCTCCTATGTTCCTCTATCCCAGGCCCCTAAACTGCTCCATCCTGAGCCCCTATGTTCCTCCATCACAGGCCCCTAAACTGCCCCATCTTGGGCCCCTATGTTCCTCCATCCCAGACCCCTAAACTGCCACATTCTGGGCCCCTATATTCCTCCATCCCAGGCCCCTAAACTGCCCCATTCTGGGCCCCTATGTTCCTCCATCCCAGGACCCTAAACTGCCCCATCCTGGGCTCTTACATCCATTACTCTGTCCATTCCCAGAGGGAAGAACAAAAAGATTCTTCTCACCTCCCTGCGCTCCCCCCCCCCCCACTCTGGGGCTTCATATCCCATGTGGTCAAATGGCCACCCAACCCATCCGAGGCAACGCAATGACATCAGAGCGTGGTGCATAACAGCGATGTTTAAAGATGTGATGTAGGCCCACATACATGCATACACATGCAGACAGGCACACACTGACACATGCATGCAGACATTCACACACGCACACATACGAAGATGCACTGACATGCAAACGTATGTAGACACACATACATGCACACACGCTTACATACATAGACAAACAGATATACAAAGACAGACAAATGCATGCAGACAGGAACACAGACACATGCATACAAATGCACACAGACATGAACACTCATGCAGACAAGCACACACACACACTCATACATACGTAAACACACACGCATAAACACACAAAGGCATGCACACAGACACGCATATGCAGACACAGAAATGCGCACATACACATATACGCTTATATACGTAGACACACAGACAAATGTACAGACATGCTGACACACACAAACAGGCACACATACACATAGGCAGGAACACAGATATGCACACATGCAGAAAAATGTACATACATGTAGACAGGTGCATGTAGACACACATGCACATATTCACATAGACACGCACATGAACGCAGATATACACACACACATAATCATGCAAACAGACGCACGCACATAGACAAACGCACACACACAAGAACGTAGCAAGTCACTTGCAAGCACACGGATACAGACAGACATATGTAGACATGCAGAAAGGCAAACACATGCAAAGACACAAACACATGTAGACACAGGCATAAGCCTGCACACACTGTATGTGGTGTGTGTATGTGGAGTGTATGCGGTGTATATGGATGTCGACACACAAACGTAGGCACATACATGCACACAGAATACAGACAGGCACATGCACAAATACACAAACACAAATGCATACACATATATACACACAAACACACACACACACACACACCCATATATACACACACTCATATATTATATATATATATATATATACACATACACTCATATATAAAATATATACAGTATATATAGATATACACACACACACATATGCACAGACTCATATGCACACACACACACACACACACACACATATATACACACACACATAAAGTACAGACCAAAAGTTTGGACACACCTTCTCATTCAAAGAGTTTTCTTTTGTTTTATCACTCTGAAAATTGTAGATTCACATTGAAGGCATCAAAACTATGAATTAACAAATGTGGAATGAAATACTTAACAAAAAAGTGTGAAACAACTGAAAATATGTCTTTTATTCTAGATTCTTCAAAGTAGCCACCTTTTGCTTTGATTACTGCTTTGCACACTCTTGGCATTCTCTTGATGAGCTTCAAGAGTTAGGCGGGCTTTGCACACTGCGACATCGCAGCCCGATGCTGCGATGCCGAGTGCGATAGTGCCCGCCCCCGTCGCAGCAGCGATATGTGGTGATAGCTGGCGTAGCGAAAGTTATCGCTACGCCAGCTTCACACACACACTCACCTGCCGTGCGACGTCCCTGTGGCCGGCGGCCCGCCTCCTTGTTAAGGGGGCGGGTCGTGCGGCGTCACTGTGACGTCACACGGCAGGCGGCCAATCGGAGAGGAGGGGCGGAGATGAGCAGGATGTAAACATCCTGCCCACCTCCTTCCTTCCGCATATCCTACGGAAGCCGCAGTGAGGCCGGTAGGAGATGTTCCTCGCTCCTGCGACTTCACACACAGTGATGTGTGCTGCCGCAGGAGCGAGGAACAACATCGGACCGTCGCGTCAGCGTAATCATGGATTACGCCGACGCTGCACCGATAATACGATAACGACGCTTTTGCGCTCGTTAATCGTATCATCCAGCCTTTACACACTGCGATGTCGCATGCGATGCCGGAAGTGCGTCATTTTCAATTTGACCCCACCGACATCGCACCTGCGATGTCGCAGTGTGCAAAGCCCGCCGTAGTCACCGGAAATGGTTTTCACTTCACAGATATGCCCTGTCAGGTTTAATAAGTGGGATTTCTTGCCTTATAAATGGGGTTGGGACTATCAGTTGTGTTATGCAGACGTCTGGTGAATACACAGCTGATAGTTCTACTGAATAGACCATTAGCTGCTTTTCTCTTGCCATAATACACATTCTAAGTAGAGTTGAGCGCGGTTCGAGGTTCTCCAGTTCGCGGCTCGAGTGATTTTGGGGGCTGTTCTAGATCGAACTAGAACTCGAGCTTTTTGCTAAAGCTCGATAGTTCTAGATACGTTCGAGAACGGTTCTAGTAGCAAAAAGACAAGCTGATTACTAGCTGGATTTCCGCTGTAATAGTGTAAGTCACTCTGTGACTCACACTATTATGAAATTTCAGTGTATAATGTGCGGTAACAGCGCATTCAGATCACTGCTGTTTGTATAATGGCGATCGCCATTTTATTTATTTTTTTCCTTGTCTTCCTTCCCTAAGCGCGCGCGTGTAGTGGGGCGGGCCAGCATGTCAGCCAATCCCAGACACACACACAGCTAAGTGGACTTTTAGCCAGAGAAGCAACGGCATGTGTGATAGGATGTCCATGTCACATGTCCCTGCATTATAAAAACGAGTATCTGCCCGTCCGGACGCCATTATCTCTTCTGCGTCTGGGTGTCAGTCACCGCCGGTGTAGCTCCTGTCTCCGATACTGCTGTGTACGCTCTATACACAGCGCTATACAGAATAGGGATAGAAGTTTCTTTCAGCCCTTCTAAGGGCTAATACCGGCAGGGTCAGAGCCATAGGTGACAATCAGGGCAGTGAAAACAGATGTTAACAGCTACACAAGATGACAGCGTCTGTGTAGCTAAAGTCAGGGATTTCCTCGCTGCATTTCCCCATTAGGAGGGATAGAAAAGGAGGCTTCCTTTCCTGTACCCAGACCCACAACCCTGCCACTGTACCCTCCTGCCCTTTGCACACTCAAACTCATTGTTACTAAGCCATTATACTAGCAAACACTGAGTAAACTTAGTGGCATCCTAAAAGTGGCTGTTGGACTTCTGTATTGTCCCACTAGTGCAAAGATATTTGCAGCACATCTGCCTGCATTGCACACTCAAACTCATTGTTACTAAGCCATTATACTAGCAAACACTGAGTAAACTTAGTGACATCCTAAACGTGGCTGTTGGACTTCTGTATTGTCCCACTAGTGCAAAGATATTTGCAGCACGTCTGCCTGCATTGCACACTCAAACTCATTGTTACTAAGCCATTATACTAGCAAACACTGAGTAAACTTAGTGGCATCCGAAACGTGGCTGTTGGACTTCTGTATTGTCCCACTAGTGCAAAGATATTTGCAGCACGTCTGCCTGCATTGCACACTCAAACTCATTGTTACTAAGCCATTATACTAGCAAACACTGAGTAAACTTAGTGGCATCCAAAACGTGGCTGTTTGACTTCTGTATTGTCCCACTAGTGCAAAGATATTGCAGAACGTCTGCCTGCATTGCACACTCAAACTCATTGTTACTAAGCCATTATACTAGCAAACACTGAGTAAACTTAGTGGCATCCTAAACGTGGCTCTTGGACTTCTGTATTGTCCCACTAGTGCAAAGATATTTGCAGCACGTCTGCCTGCATTGCACACTCAAACTCATTGTTACTAAGCCATTATACTAGTAAACACTGAGTAAATTTAGTGGCATCCTAAACGTGGCTGTTGGACTTCTGTATTGTCCCACTAGTGCAAAGATATTTGCAGCACGTCTGCCTGCATTGCACACTCAAACTCATTGTTACTAAGCCATTATATTAGCAAACACTGAGTAAACTTAGTGGCAACCTTAACGTGGCTCTTGGACTTCTGTATTGTCCCACTAGTGCAAAGATATTTGCAGCACGTCTGCCTGCATTGCACACTCAAACTCATTGTTACTAAGCCATTATACTAGCAAACACTGAGTAAACTTAGTGGCATCCTAAACGTGGCTGTTGGACTTCTGTATTGTCCCACTAGTGCAAAGATATTTGCAGCACGTCTGCCTGCATTGCACACTCAAACTCATTGTTACTAAGCCATTATACTAGCAAACACTGAGTAAACTTAGTGGCATCCTAAACATGGCTGTTGGACATCTGTATTGTCCCACTAGTGCAAAGATATTTGCAGCACGTCTGCCTGCATTGCACACTCAAACTCATTGTTACTAAGCCATTATACTAGCAAACACTGAGTAAACTTAGTGGCATCCTAAAAGTGGCTGTTGGACTTCTGTATTGTCCCACTAGTGCAAAGATATTTGCAGCACGTCTGCATGCATTGCACACTCAAACTCATTGTTACTAAGCCATTATACTAGCAAACAATGAGTAAACTTAGTGGCATCCTAAACGTGACTGTTGGACTTCTGTATTGTCCCACTAGTGCAAAGATATTTGCAGAACGTCTGCCTGCATTGCACACTCAAACTCATTGTTACTAAGCCATTATACTAGCAAACACTGAGTAAACTTAGTGGCATCCTAAACGTGGCTGTTGGACTTCTGTATTGTCCCACTAGTGCAAAGATATTTGCAGCACGTCTGCCTGCATTGCACACTCAAACTCATTGTTACTAAGCCATTATACTAGCAAACACTGAGTAAACTTAGTGGCATCCTAAAAGTGGCTGTTGGACTTCTGTATTGTCCCACTAGTGCAAAGATATTTGCAGCACGTCTGCCTGCATTGCACACTCAAACTCATTGTTACTAAGCCATTATACTAGCAAACACTGAGTAAACTTAGTGGCATCCTAAACGTGGCTGTTGGACTTCTGTATTGTCCCACTAGTGCAAAGATATTTGCAGCACGTCTGCCTGCATTGCACACTCAAACTCATTGTTACTAAGCCATTATACTAGCAAACACTGAGTAAACTAAGTGGCATCCTAAACGTGGCTCTTGGACTTCTGTATTGTCCCACTAGTGCAAAGATATTTGCAGCACGTCTGCCTGCATTGCACACTCAAACTCATTGTTACTAAGCCATTATACTAGCAAACACTGAGTAAACTTAGTGGCATCCTAAACATGGCTGTTGGACTTCTGTATTGTCCCACTAGTGCAAAGATATTTGCAGCACGTCTGCCTGCATTGCACACTCAAACTCATTGTTACTAAGCCATTATACTAGCAAACACTGAGTAAACTTAGTGGCATCCTAAAAGTGGCTGTTGGACTTCTGTATTGTTCCACTAGTGCAAAGATATTTGCAGCACGTCTGCCTGCATTGCACACTCAAACTCATTGTTACTAAGCCATTATACTAGCAAACACTAAGTAAACTTAGTGGCATCCAAAACGTGGCTGTTTGACTTCTGTATTGTCCCACTAGTGCAAAGATATTTGCAGAACGTCTGCCTGCATTGCACACTCAAACTCATTGTTACTAAGCCATTATACTAGCAAACACTGAGTAAACTTAGTGGCATCCTAAACGTGGCTGTTGGACTTCTGTATTGTCCCACTAGTGCAAAGATATTTGCAGCACGTCTGCCTGCATTGCACACTCAAACTCATTGTTACTAAACCATTATACTAGCAAACACTGAGTAAATTTAGTGGCATCCTAAACGTGGCTATTGGACTTCTGTATTGTCCCACTAGTGCAAAGATATTTGCAGCACGTCTGCATGCATTGCACACTCAAACTCATTGTTACTAAGCCATTATACTAGCAAACAATGAGTAAACTTAGTGGCATCCTAAACGTGACTGTTGGACTTCTGTATTGTCCCACTAGTGCAAAGATATTTGCAGAACGTCTGCCTGCATTGCACACTCAAACTCATTGTTACTAAGCCATTATACTAGCAAACACTGAGTAAACTTAGTGGCATCCTAAACGTGGCTGTTGGACTTCTGTATTGTCCCACTAGTGCAAAGATATTTGCAGCACGTCTGCCTGCATTGCACACTCAAACTCATTGTTACTAAGCCATTATACTAGCAAACACTGAGTAAACTTAGTGGCATCCTAAAAGTGGCTGTTGGACTTCTGTATTGTCCCACTAGTGCAAAGATATTTGCAGCACGTCTGCCTGCATTGCACACTCAAACTCATTGTTACTAAGCCATTATACTAGCAAACACTGAGTAAACTTAGTGGCATCCTAAACGTGGCTGTTGGAGTTCTGTATTGTCCCACTAGTGCAAAGATATTTGCAGCACGTCTGCCTGCATTGCACACTCAAACTCATTGTTACTAAGCCATTATACTAGCAAACACTGAGTAAACTAAGTGGCATCCTAAACGTGGCTCTTGGACTTCTGTATTGTCCCACTAGTGCAAAGATATTTGCAGCACGTCTGCCTGCATTGCACACTCAAACTCATTGTTACTAAGCCATTATACTAGCAAACACTAAGTAAACTTAGTGGCATCCTAAACATGGCTGTTGGACTTCTGTATTGTCCCACTAGTGCAAAGATATTTGCAGCACGTCTGCCTGCATTGCACACTCAAACTCATTGTTACTAAGCCATTATACTAGCAAACACTGAGTAAACTTAGTGGCATCCTAAAAGTGGCTGTTGGACTTCTGTATTGTTCCACTAGTGCAAAGATATTTGCAGCACGTCTGCCTGCATTGCACACTCAAACTCATTGTTACTAAGCCATTATACTAGCAAACACTGAGTAAACTTAGTGGCATCCAAAACGTGGCTGTTTGACTTCTGTATTGTCCCACTAGTGCAAAGATATTTGCAGAACGTCTGCCTGCATTGCACACTCAAACTCATTGTTACTAAGCAATTATACTAGCAAACACTGAGTAAACTTAGTGGCATCCTAAACGTGGCTGTTGGACTTCTGTATTGTCCCACTAGTGCAAAGATATTTGCAGCACGTCTGCCTGCATTGCACACTCAAACTCATTGTTACTAAACCATTATACTAGCAAACACTGAGTAAATTTAGTGGCATCCTAAACGTGGCTGTTGGACTTCTGTATTGTCCCACTAGTGCAAGGATATTTCCAGCACGTCTGCCTGCATTGCACACTCAAACTCATTGTTACTAAGCCATTATACTAGCAAACACTGAGTAAACTTAGTGGCAACCTAAACGTGGCTGTTGGACTTCTGTATTGTCCCACTAGTGCAAAGATATGTGCAGCACGTCTGCCTACATTGCACACTCAAACTCATTGTTACTAAGCCATTATACTAGCAAACACTGAGTAAACTTAGTGGCATCCTAAACGTGACTGTTGGACTTCTGTATTGTCCCACTAGTGCAAAGATATTTGCAGCACGTCTGCCTGCATTGCACACTCAAACTCATTGTTACTAAGCCATTATACTAGCAAACACTGAGTAAATTTAGTGGCATCCTAAACGTGGCTGTTGGACTTCTGTATTGTCCCACTAGTGCAAAGATATTTGCAGCACGTCTGCCTGCATTGCACACTCAAATTCATTGTTACTAAGCCATTATACTAGCAAACACTGAGGAAACTTAGTGGCATCCTAAAAGTGGCTGTTGGACTTCTGTATTGTCCCACTAGTGCAAAGATATTTGCAGCACGTCTGCCTGCATTGCACACGCAAACTCATTGTTACTAAACCATTATACTCGCAAACAATGAGTAAACTTAGTGGCATCCTAAACGTGGCTGTTGGACTTCTGTATTGTCCCACTATTGCAAAGATATTTGCAGCACGTCTGCCTGCATTGCACACTCAAACTCATTGTTACTAAGCCATTATACTAGCAAACACTGAGTAAACTTAGTGGCATCCTAAACGTGGCTGTTGGACTTCTGTATTGTCCCACTAGTGCAAAGATATTTGCAGCACGTCTGCCTGCATTGCACACTCAAACTCATTGTTACTAAGCCATTATACTAGCAAACACTGAGTAAACTTAGTGGCATCCTAAAAGTGGCTGTTGGACTTCTGTATTGTCCCACTAGTGCAAAGATATTTGCAGCACGTCTGCAAGCATTGCACACTCAAACTCATTGTTACTAAGCCATTATACTAGCAAACACTGAGTAAACTTAGTGGCATCCTAAACGTGGCTGTTGGACTTCTGTATTGTTCCACTAGTGCAAAGATATTCGCAGCACGTCTGCCTGCATTGCACACTCAAACTCATTGGTACTAAGCCATTATACTAGCAAACACTGAGTAAACTTAGTGGCATCCTAAACGTGGGGCTGTTGGACTTCTGTATTGTCCCACTAGTGCAAAGATATTTGCAGCACGTCTGCCTGCATTGCACACGCAAACTCATTGTTACTAAGCCATTATACTAGCAAACTCTGAGTAAACTTAGTGGCATCCGAAACGTGGATGTTGACCTTCTGTATTGTCCCACTAGTGCAAAGATATTTGCAGCACGTCTGCTTGCATTGCACACTCAAACTCATTGTTACTAAGCCATTATACTAGCAAACACTGAGTAAACTTAGTGGCATCCTAAACGTGGCTGTTGGGCTTCTGTATTGTCCCACTAGTGCAAAGATATTTGCAGCACGTCTGCCTGCATTGCACACTCAAACTCATTGTTACTAAGCCATTATACTAGCAAACACTGAGTAAACTTAGTGGCATCCTAAATGTGGCTCTTGGACATCTGTATTGTCCCACTAGTGCAAAGATATTTGCAGCACGTCTGCCTGCATTGCACACTCAAACTCATTGTTACTAAGCCATTATACTAGCAAACACTGAGTAAATTTAGTGGCATCCTAAACGTGGCTGTTGGACTTCTGTATTGTCCCACTAGTGCAAAGATATTTGCAGCACGTCTGCCTGCATTGCACACTCAAACTCATTGTTACTAAGCCATTATACTAGCAAACACTGAGTAAACTTAGTGGCATCCTAAACATGGCTGTTGGACTTCTGTATTGTCCCACTAGTGCAAAGATATTTGCAGCACGTCTGCCTGCATTGCACACTCAAATTCATTGTTACTAAGCCATTATACTAGCAAACACTGAGTAAACTTAGTGGCATCCTAAAAGTGGCGGTTGGACTTCTGTATTGTCCCACTAGTGCAAAGATATTTGCAGCACGTCTGCCTGCATTGCACACGCAAACTCATTGTTACTAAACCATTATACTCGCAAACAATGAGTAAACTTAGTGGCATCCTAAACGTGGCTGTTGGACTTCTGTATTGTCCCACTATTGCAAAGATATTTGCAGCACGTCTGCCTGCATTGCACACTCAAACTCATTGTTACTAAGCCATTATACTAGCAAACACTGAGTAAACTTAGTGGCATCCTAAACGTGGCTGTTGGACTTCTGTATTGTCCCACTAGTGCAAAGATATTTGCAGCACGTCTGCCTGCATTGCACACTCAAACTCATTGTTACTAAGCCATTATACTAGCAAACACTGAGTAAACTTAGTGGCATCCTAAAAGTGGCTGTTGGACTTCTGTATTGTCCCACTAGTGCAAAGATATTTGCAGCACGTCTGCCTGCATTGCACACTCAAACTCATTGTTACTAAGCCATTATACTAGCAAACACTGAGTAAACTTAGTGGCATCCTAAACGTGGCTGTTGGACTTCTGTATTGTCCCACTAGTGCAAAGATATTTGCAGCACGTTTGCCTGCATTGCACACTCAAACTCATTGGTACTAAGCCATTATACTAGCAAACACTGAGTAAACTTAGAGGCATCCTAAACGTGGGGCTGTTGGACTTCTGTATTGTCCCACTAGTGCAAAGATATGTGCAGCACGTCTGCCTACATTGCACACTCAAACTCATTGTTACTAAGCCATTATACTAGCAAACACTGAGTAAACTTTGTGGCATCCTAAACGTGACTGTTGGACTTCTGTATTGTCCCACTAGTGCAAAGATATTTGCAGCACGTCTGCCTGCATTGCACACTCAAACTCATTGTTACTAAGCCATTATACTAGCAAACTCTGAGTAAACTTAGTGGCATCCGAAACGTGGATGTTGACCTTCTGTATTGTCCCACTAGTGCAAAGATATTTGCAGCACGTCTGCCTGCATTGCACACTCAAACTCATAGTTACTAAGCCATTATACTAGCAAACACTGAGTAAACTTAGTGGCATCCTAAACGTGGCTGTTGGGCTTCTGTATTGTCCCACTAGTGCAAAGATATTTGCAGCACGTCTGCCTGCATTGCACACTCAAACTCATTGTTACTAAGCCATTATACTAGCAAACGCTGAGTAAACTTAGTGGCATCCTAAACGTGGCTGTTGGACTTCTGTATTGTCCCACTAGTGCAAAGATATTTGCAGCACGTCTGCCTGCATTGCACACTCAAACTCATTGTTACTAAGCCATTATACTAGCAAACACTGAGTAAATTTAGTGGCATCCTAAACGTGGCTGTTGGACTTCTGTATTGTCCCACCAGTGCAAAGATATTTGCAGCACGTCTGCCTGCATTGCACACTCAAACTCATTGTTACTCAGCCATTATACTAGCAAACACTGAGTAAATTTAGTGGCATCCTAAACGTGGCTGTTGGACTTCTGTATTGTCCCACTAGTGCAAGGATATTTGCAGTACGTCTGCCTGCATTGCACACTCAAACTCATTGTTACTAAGCCATTATACTAGCAAACACTGAGTAAACTTAGTGGCAACCTAAACGTGGCTGTTGGACTTCTGTATTGTCCCACTAGTGCAAAGATATTTGCAGCACGTCTGCCTGCATTGCACACGCAAACTCATTGTTACTAAACCATTATACTCGCAAACAATGAGTAAACTTAGTGGCATCCTAAACGTGGCTGTTGGACTTCTGTATTGTCCCACTATTGCAAAGATATTTGCAGCACGTCTGCCTGCATTGCACACTCAAACTCATTGTTACTAAGCCATTATACTAGCAAACACTGAGTAAACTTAGTGGCATCCTAAACGTGGCTGTTGGACTTCTGTATTGTCCCACTAGTGCAAAGATATTTGCAGCACGTCTGCCTGCATTGCACACTCAAACTCATTGGTACTAAGCCATTATACTAGCAAACACTGAGTAAACTTAGAGGCATCCTAAACGTGGGGCTGTTGGACTTCTGTATTGTCCCACTAGTGCAAAGATATGTGCAGCACGTCTGCCTACATTGCACACTCAAACTCATTGTTACTAAGCCATTATACTAGCAAACACTGAGTAAACTTTGTGGCATCCTAAACGTGACTGTTGGACTTCTGTATTGTCCCACTAGTGCAAAGATATTTGCAGCACGTCTGCCTGCATTGCACACTCAAACTCATTGTTACTAAGCCATTATACTAGCAAACTCTGAGTAAACTTAGTGGCATCCGAAACGTGGATGTTGACCTTCTGTATTGTCCCACTAGTGCAAAGATATTTGCAGCACGTCTGCCTGCATTGCACACTCAAACTCATAGTTACTAAGCCATTATACTAGCAAACACTGAGTAAACTTAGTGGCATCCTAAACGTGGCTGTTGGGCTTCTGTATTGTCCCACTAGTGCAAAGATATTTGCAGCACGTCTGCCTGCATTGCACACTCAAACTCATTGTTACTAAGCCATTATACTAGCAAACGCTGAGTAAACTTAGTGGCATCCTAAACGTGGCTGTTGGACTTCTGTATTGTCCCACTAGTGCAAAGATATTTGCAGCACGTCTGCCTGCATTGCACACTCAAACTCATTGTTACTAAGCCATTATACTAGCAAACACTGAGTAAATTTAGTGGCATCCTAAACGTGGCTGTTGGACTTCTGTATTGTCCCACCAGTGCAAAGATATTTGCAGCACGTCTGCCTGCATTGCACACTCAAACTCATTGTTACTCAGCCATTATACTAGCAAACACTGAGTAAATTTAGTGGCATCCTAAACGTGGCTGTTGGACTTCTGTATTGTCCCACTAGTGCAAGGATATTTGCAGTACGTCTGCCTGCATTGCACACTCAAACTCATTGTTACTAAGCCATTATACTAGCAAACACTGAGTAAACTTAGTGGCAACCTAAACGTGGCTGTTGGACTTCTGTATTGTCCCACTAGTGCAAAGATATTTGCAGCACGTCTGCCTGCATTGCACACGCAAACTCATTGTTACTAAACCATTATACTCGCAAACAATGAGTAAACTTAGTGGCATCCTAAACGTGGCTGTTGGACTTCTGTATTGTCCCACTATTGCAAAGATATTTGCAGCACGTCTGCCTGCATTGCACACTCAAACTCATTGTTACTAAGCCATTATACTAGCAAACACTGAGTAAACTTAGTGGCATCCTAAACGTGGCTGTTGGACTTCTGTATTGTCCCACTAGTGCAAAGATATTTGCAGCACGTCTGCCTGCATTGCACACTCAAACTCATTGTTACTAAGCCATTATACTAGCAAACACTGAGTAAACTTAGTGGCATCCTAAAAGTGGCTGTTGGACTTCTGTATTGTCCCACTAGTGCAAAGATATTTGCAGCACGTCTGCAAGCATTGCACACTCAAACTCATTGTTACTAAGCCATTATACTAGCAAACACTGAGTAAACTTAGTGGCATCCTAAACGTGGCTGTTGGACTTCTGTATTGTTCCACTAGTGCAAAGATATTTGCAGCACGTCTGCCTGCATTGCACACTCAAACTCATTGGTACTAAGCCATTATACTAGCAAACACTGAGTAAACTTAGTGGCATCCTAAACGTGGGGCTGTTGGACTTCTGTATTGTCCCACTAGTGCAAAGATATTTGCAGCACGTCTGCCTGCATTGCACACTCAAACTCATTGTTACTAAGCCATTATACTAGCAAACTCTGAGTAAACTTAGTGGCATCCGAAACGTGGATGTTGACCTTCTGTATTGTCCCACTAGTGCAAAGATATTTGCAGCACGTCTGCTTGCATTGCACACTCAAACTCATTGTTACTAAGCCATTATACTAGCAAACACTGAATAAACTTAGTGGCATCCTAAACGTGGCTGTTGGGCTTCTGTATTGTCCCACTAGTGCAAAGATATTTGCAGCACGTCTGCCTGCATTGCACACTCAAACTCATTGTTACTAAGCCATTATACTAGCAAACACTGAGTAAACTTAGTGGCATCCTAAATGTGGCTCTTGGACTTCTGTATTGTCCCACTAGTGCAAAGATATTTGCAGCACGTCTGCCTGCATTGCACACTCAAACTCATTGTTACTAAGCCATTATACTAGCAAACACTGAGTAAATTTAGTGGCATCCTAAACGTGGCTGTTGGACTTCTGTATTGTCCCACTAGTGCAAAGATATTTGCAGCACGTCTGCCTGCATTGCACACTCAAACTCATTGTTACTAAGCCATTATACTAGCAAACACTGAGTAAACTTAGTGGCATCCTAAACATGGCTGTTGGACTTCTGTATTGTCCCACTAGTGCAAAGATATTTGCAGCACGTCTGCCTGCATTGCACACTCAAATTCATTGTTACTAAGCCATTATACTAGCAAACACTGAGTAAACTTAGTGGCATCCTAAAAGTGGCGGTTGGACTTCTGTATTGTCCCACTAGTGCAAAGATATTTGCAGCACGTCTGCCTGCATTGCACACGCAAACTCATTGTTACTAAACCATTATACTCGCAAACAATGAGTAAACTTAGTGGCATCCTAAACGTGGCTGTTGGACTTCTGTATTGTCCCACTATTGCAAAGATATTTGCAGCACGTCTGCCTGCATTGCACACTCAAACTCATTGTTACTAAGCCATTATACTAGCAAACACTGAGTAAACTTAGTGGCATCCTAAACGTGGCTGTTGGACTTCTGTATTGTCCCACTAGTGCAAAGATATTTGCAGCACGTCTGCCTGCATTGCACACTCAAACTCATTGTTACTAAGCCATTATACTAGCAAACTCTGAGTAAACTTAGTGGCATCCTAAACGTGGCTGTTGGACTTCTGTATTGTCCCACTAGTGCAAAGATATTTGCAGCACGTCTGCCTGCATTGCACACTCAAACTCATTGTTACTAAACCATTATACTAGCAAACACTGAGTAAATTTAGTGGCATCCTAAACGTGGCTATTGGACTTCTGTATTGTCCCACTAGTGCAAAGATATTTGCAGCACGTCTGCATGCATTGCACACTCAAACTCATTGTTACTAAGCCATTATACTAGCAAACAATGAGTAAACTTAGTGGCATCCTAAACGTGACTGTTGGACTTCTGTATTGTCCCACTAGTGCAAAGATATTTGCAGAACGTCTGCCTGCATTGCACACTCAAACTCATTGTTACTAAGCCATTATACTAGCAAACACTGAGTAAACTTAGTGGCATCCTAAACGTGGCTGTTGGACTTCTGTATTGTCCCACTAGTGCAAAGATATTTGCAGCACGTCTGCCTGCATTGCACACTCAAACTCATTGTTACTAAGCCATTATACTAGCAAACACTGAGTAAACTTAGTGGCATCCTAAAAGTGGCTGTTGGACTTCTGTATTGTCCCACTAGTGCAAAGATATTTGCAGCACGTCTGCCTGCATTGCACACTCAAACTCATTGTTACTAAGCCATTATACTAGCAAACACTGAGTAAACTTAGTGGCATCCTAAACGTGGCTGTTGGACTTCTGTATTGTCCCACTAGTGCAAAGATATTTGCAGCACGTCTGCCTGCATTGCACACTCAAACTCATTGTTACTAAGCCATTATACTAGCAAACACTGAGTAAACTAAGTGGCATCCTAAACGTGGCTCTTGGACTTCTGTATTGTCCCACTAGTGCAAAGATATTTGCAGCACGTCTGCCTGCATTGCACACTCAAACTCATTGTTACTAAGCCATTATACTAGCAAACACTAAGTAAACTTAGTGGCATCCTAAACATGGCTGTTGGACTTCTGTATTGTCCCACTAGTGCAAAGATATTTGCAGCACGTCTGCCTGCATTGCACACTCAAACTCATTGTTACTAAGCCATTATACTAGCAAACACTGAGTAAACTTAGTGGCATCCTAAAAGTGGCTGTTGGACTTCTGTATTGTTCCACTAGTGCAAAGATATTTGCAGCACGTCTGCCTGCATTGCACACTCAAACTCATTGTTACTAAGCCATTATACTAGCAAACACTGAGTAAACTTAGTGGCATCCAAAACGTGGCTGTTTGACTTCTGTATTGTCCCACTAGTGCAAAGATATTTGCAGAACGTCTGCCTGCATTGCACACTCAAACTCATTGTTACTAAGCAATTATACTAGCAAACACTGAGTAAACTTAGTGGCATCCTAAACGTGGCTGTTGGACTTCTGTATTGTCCCACTAGTGCAAAGATATTTGCAGCACGTCTGCCTGCATTGCACACTCAAACTCATTGTTACTAAACCATTATACTAGCAAACACTGAGTAAATTTAGTGGCATCCTAAACGTGGCTGTTGGACTTCTGTATTGTCCCACTAGTGCAAGGATATTTCCAGCACGTCTGCCTGCATTGCACACTCAAACTCATTGTTACTAAGCCATTATACTAGCAAACACTGAGTAAACTTAGTGGCAACCTAAACGTGGCTGTTGGACTTCTGTATTGTCCCACTAGTGCAAAGATATGTGCAGCACGTCTGCCTACATTGCACACTCAAACTCATTGTTACTAAGCCATTATACTAGCAAACACTGAGTAAACTTAGTGGCATCCTAAACGTGACTGTTGGACTTCTGTATTGTCCCACTAGTGCAAAGATATTTGCAGCACGTCTGCCTGCATTGCACACTCAAACTCATTGTTACTAAGCCATTATACTAGCAAACACTGAGTAAATTTAGTGGCATCCTAAACGTGGCTGTTGGACTTCTGTATTGTCCCACTAGTGCAAAGATATTTGCAGCACGTCTGCCTGCATTGCACACTCAAATTCATTGTTACTAAGCCATTATACTAGCAAACACTGAGGAAACTTAGTGGCATCCTAAAAGTGGCTGTTGGACTTCTGTATTGTCCCACTAGTGCAAAGATATTTGCAGCACGTCTGCCTGCATTGCACACGCAAACTCATTGTTACTAAACCATTATACTCGCAAACAATGAGTAAACTTAGTGGCATCCTAAACGTGGCTGTTGGACTTCTGTATTGTCCCACTATTGCAAAGATATTTGCAGCACGTCTGCCTGCATTGCACACTCAAACTCATTGTTACTAAGCCATTATACTAGCAAACACTGAGTAAACTTAGTGGCATCCTAAACGTGGCTGTTGGACTTCTGTATTGTCCCACTAGTGCAAAGATATTTGCAGCACGTCTGCCTGCATTGCACACTCAAACTCATTGTTACTAAGCCATTATACTAGCAAACACTGAGTAAACTTAGTGGCATCCTAAAAGTGGCTGTTGGACTTCTGTATTGTCCCACTAGTGCAAAGATATTTGCAGCACGTCTGCAAGCATTGCACACTCAAACTCATTGTTACTAAGCCATTATACTAGCAAACACTGAGTAAACTTAGTGGCATCCTAAACGTGGCTGTTGGACTTCTGTATTGTTCCACTAGTGCAAAGATATTCGCAGCACGTCTGCCTGCATTGCACACTCAAACTCATTGGTACTAAGCCATTATACTAGCAAACACTGAGTAAACTTAGTGGCATCCTAAACGTGGGGCTGTTGGACTTCTGTATTGTCCCACTAGTGCAAAGATATTTGCAGCACGTCTGCCTGCATTGCACACGCAAACTCATTGTTACTAAGCCATTATACTAGCAAACTCTGAGTAAACTTAGTGGCATCCGAAACGTGGATGTTGACCTTCTGTATTGTCCCACTAGTGCAAAGATATTTGCAGCACGTCTGCTTGCATTGCACACTCAAACTCATTGTTACTAAGCCATTATACTAGCAAACACTGAGTAAACTTAGTGGCATCCTAAACGTGGCTGTTGGGCTTCTGTATTGTCCCACTAGTGCAAAGATATTTGCAGCACGTCTGCCTGCATTGCACACTCAAACTCATTGTTACTAAGCCATTATACTAGCAAACACTGAGTAAACTTAGTGGCATCCTAAATGTGGCTCTTGGACATCTGTATTGTCCCACTAGTGCAAAGATATTTGCAGCACGTCTGCCTGCATTGCACACTCAAACTCATTGTTACTAAGCCATTATACTAGCAAACACTGAGTAAATTTAGTGGCATCCTAAACGTGGCTGTTGGACTTCTGTATTGTCCCACTAGTGCAAAGATATTTGCAGCACGTCTGCCTGCATTGCACACTCAAACTCATTGTTACTAAGCCATTATACTAGCAAACACTGAGTAAACTTAGTGGCATCCTAAACATGGCTGTTGGACTTCTGTATTGTCCCACTAGTGCAAAGATATTTGCAGCACGTCTGCCTGCATTGCACACTCAAATTCATTGTTACTAAGCCATTATACTAGCAAACACTGAGTAAACTTAGTGGCATCCTAAAAGTGGCGGTTGGACTTCTGTATTGTCCCACTAGTGCAAAGATATTTGCAGCACGTCTGCCTGCATTGCACACGCAAACTCATTGTTACTAAACCATTATACTCGCAAACAATGAGTAAACTTAGTGGCATCCTAAACGTGGCTGTTGGACTTCTGTATTGTCCCACTATTGCAAAGATATTTGCAGCACGTCTGCCTGCATTGCACACTCAAACTCATTGTTACTAAGCCATTATACTAGCAAACACTGAGTAAACTTAGTGGCATCCTAAACGTGGCTGTTGGACTTCTGTATTGTCCCACTAGTGCAAAGATATTTGCAGCACGTCTGCCTGCATTGCACACTCAAACTCATTGTTACTAAGCCATTATACTAGCAAACACTGAGTAAACTTAGTGGCATCCTAAAAGTGGCTGTTGGACTTCTGTATTGTCCCACTAGTGCAAAGATATTTGCAGCACGTCTGCCTGCATTGCACACTCAAACTCATTGTTACTAAGCCATTATACTAGCAAACACTGAGTAAACTTAGTGGCATCCTAAACGTGGCTGTTGGACTTCTGTATTGTCCCACTAGTGCAAAGATATTTGCAGCACGTTTGCCTGCATTGCACACTCAAACTCATTGGTACTAAGCCATTATACTAGCAAACACTGAGTAAACTTAGAGGCATCCTAAACGTGGGGCTGTTGGACTTCTGTATTGTCCCACTAGTGCAAAGATATGTGCAGCACGTCTGCCTACATTGCACACTCAAACTCATTGTTACTAAGCCATTATACTAGCAAACACTGAGTAAACTTTGTGGCATCCTAAACGTGACTGTTGGACTTCTGTATTGTCCCACTAGTGCAAAGATATTTGCAGCACGTCTGCCTGCATTGCACACTCAAACTCATTGTTACTAAGCCATTATACTAGCAAACTCTGAGTAAACTTAGTGGCATCCGAAACGTGGATGTTGACCTTCTGTATTGTCCCACTAGTGCAAAGATATTTGCAGCACGTCTGCCTGCATTGCACACTCAAACTCATAGTTACTAAGCCATTATACTAGCAAACACTGAGTAAACTTAGTGGCATCCTAAACGTGGCTGTTGGGCTTCTGTATTGTCCCACTAGTGCAAAGATATTTGCAGCACGTCTGCCTGCATTGCACACTCAAACTCATTGTTACTAAGCCATTATACTAGCAAACGCTGAGTAAACTTAGTGGCATCCTAAACGTGGCTGTTGGACTTCTGTATTGTCCCACTAGTGCAAAGATATTTGCAGCACGTCTGCCTGCATTGCACACTCAAACTCATTGTTACTAAGCCATTATACTAGCAAACACTGAGTAAATTTAGTGGCATCCTAAACGTGGCTGTTGGACTTCTGTATTGTCCCACCAGTGCAAAGATATTTGCAGCACGTCTGCCTGCATTGCACACTCAAACTCATTGTTACTCAGCCATTATACTAGCAAACACTGAGTAAATTTAGTGGCATCCTAAACGTGGCTGTTGGACTTCTGTATTGTCCCACTAGTGCAAGGATATTTGCAGTACGTCTGCCTGCATTGCACACTCAAACTCATTGTTACTAAGCCATTATACTAGCAAACACTGAGTAAACTTAGTGGCAACCTAAACGTGGCTGTTGGACTTCTGTATTGTCCCACTAGTGCAAAGATATTTGCAGCACGTCTGCCTGCATTGCACACGCAAACTCATTGTTACTAAACCATTATACTCGCAAACAATGAGTAAACTTAGTGGCATCCTAAACGTGGCTGTTGGACTTCTGTATTGTCCCACTATTGCAAAGATATTTGCAGCACGTCTGCCTGCATTGCACACTCAAACTCATTGTTACTAAGCCATTATACTAGCAAACACTGAGTAAACTTAGTGGCATCCTAAACGTGGCTGTTGGACTTCTGTATTGTCCCACTAGTGCAAAGATATTTGCAGCACGTCTGCCTGCATTGCACACTCAAACTCATTGGTACTAAGCCATTATACTAGCAAACACTGAGTAAACTTAGAGGCATCCTAAACGTGGGGCTGTTGGACTTCTGTATTGTCCCACTAGTGCAAAGATATGTGCAGCACGTCTGCCTACATTGCACACTCAAACTCATTGTTACTAAGCCATTATACTAGCAAACACTGAGTAAACTTTGTGGCATCCTAAACGTGACTGTTGGACTTCTGTATTGTCCCACTAGTGCAAAGATATTTGCAGCACGTCTGCCTGCATTGCACACTCAAACTCATTGTTACTAAGCCATTATACTAGCAAACTCTGAGTAAACTTAGTGGCATCCGAAACGTGGATGTTGACCTTCTGTATTGTCCCACTAGTGCAAAGATATTTGCAGCACGTCTGCCTGCATTGCACACTCAAACTCATAGTTACTAAGCCATTATACTAGCAAACACTGAGTAAACTTAGTGGCATCCTAAACGTGGCTGTTGGGCTTCTGTATTGTCCCACTAGTGCAAAGATATTTGCAGCACGTCTGCCTGCATTGCACACTCAAACTCATTGTTACTAAGCCATTATACTAGCAAACGCTGAGTAAACTTAGTGGCATCCTAAACGTGGCTGTTGGACTTCTGTATTGTCCCACTAGTGCAAAGATATTTGCAGCACGTCTGCCTGCATTGCACACTCAAACTCATTGTTACTAAGCCATTATACTAGCAAACACTGAGTAAATTTAGTGGCATCCTAAACGTGGCTGTTGGACTTCTGTATTGTCCCACCAGTGCAAAGATATTTGCAGCACGTCTGCCTGCATTGCACACTCAAACTCATTGTTACTCAGCCATTATACTAGCAAACACTGAGTAAATTTAGTGGCATCCTAAACGTGGCTGTTGGACTTCTGTATTGTCCCACTAGTGCAAGGATATTTGCAGTACGTCTGCCTGCATTGCACACTCAAACTCATTGTTACTAAGCCATTATACTAGCAAACACTGAGTAAACTTAGTGGCAACCTAAACGTGGCTGTTGGACTTCTGTATTGTCCCACTAGTGCAAAGATATTTGCAGCACGTCTGCCTGCATTGCACACGCAAACTCATTGTTACTAAACCATTATACTCGCAAACAATGAGTAAACTTAGTGGCATCCTAAACGTGGCTGTTGGACTTCTGTATTGTCCCACTATTGCAAAGATATTTGCAGCACGTCTGCCTTTATTGCACACTCAAACTCATTGTTACTAAGCCATTATACTAGCAAACACTGAGTAAACTTAGTGGCATCCTAAACGTGGCTGTTGGACTTCTGTATTGTCCCACTAGTGCAAAGATATTTGCAGCACGTCTGCCTGCATTGCACACTCAAACTCATTGTTACTAAGCCATTATACTAGCAAACACTGAGTAAACTTAGTGGCATCCTAAAAGTGGCTGTTGGACTTCTGTATTGTCCCACTAGTGCAAAGATATTTGCAGCACGTCTGCAAGCATTGCACACTCAAACTCATTGTTACTAAGCCATTATACTAGCAAACACTGAGTAAACTTAGTGGCATCCTAAACGTGGCTGTTGGACTTCTGTATTGTTCCACTAGTGCAAAGATATTTGCAGCACGTCTGCCTGCATTGCACACTCAAACTCATTGGTACTAAGCCATTATACTAGCAAACACTGAGTAAACTTAGTGGCATCCTAAACGTGGGGCTGTTGGACTTCTGTATTGTCCCACTAGTGCAAAGATATTTGCAGCACGTCTGCCTGCATTGCACACTCAAACTCATTGTTACTAAGCCATTATACTAGCAAACTCTGAGTAAACTTAGTGGCATCCGAAACGTGGATGTTGACCTTCTGTATTGTCCCACTAGTGCAAAGATATTTGCAGCACGTCTGCTTGCATTGCACACTCAAACTCATTGTTACTAAGCCATTATACTAGCAAACACTGAATAAACTTAGTGGCATCCTAAACGTGGCTGTTGGGCTTCTGTATTGTCCCACTAGTGCAAAGATATTTGCAGCACGTCTGCCTGCATTGCACACTCAAACTCATTGTTACTAAGCCATTATACTAGCAAACACTGAGTAAACTTAGTGGCATCCTAAATGTGGCTCTTGGACTTCTGTATTGTCCCACTAGTGCAAAGATATTTGCAGCACGTCTGCCTGCATTGCACACTCAAACTCATTGTTACTAAGCCATTATACTAGCAAACACTGAGTAAATTTAGTGGCATCCTAAACGTGGCTGTTGGACTTCTGTATTGTCCCACTAGTGCAAAGATATTTGCAGCACGTCTGCCTGCATTGCACACTCAAACTCATTGTTACTAAGCCATTATACTAGCAAACACTGAGTAAACTTAGTGGCATCCTAAACATGGCTGTTGGACTTCTGTATTGTCCCACTAGTGCAAAGATATTTGCAGCACGTCTGCCTGCATTGCACACTCAAATTCATTGTTACTAAGCCATTATACTAGCAAACACTGAGTAAACTTAGTGGCATCCTAAAAGTGGCGGTTGGACTTCTGTATTGTCCCACTAGTGCAAAGATATTTGCAGCACGTCTGCCTGCATTGCACACGCAAACTCATTGTTACTAAACCATTATACTCGCAAACAATGAGTAAACTTAGTGGCATCCTAAACGTGGCTGTTGGACTTCTGTATTGTCCCACTATTGCAAAGATATTTGCAGCACGTCTGCCTGCATTGCACACTCAAACTCATTGTTACTAAGCCATTATACTAGCAAACACTGAGTAAACTTAGTGGCATCCTAAACGTGGCTGTTGGACTTCTGTATTGTCCCACTAGTGCAAAGATATTTGCAGCACGTCTGCCTGCATTGCACACTCAAACTCATTGTTACTAAGCCATTATACTAGCAAACTCTGAGTAAACTTAGTGGCATCCGAAACGTGGATGTTGACCTTCTGTATTGTCCCACTAGTGCAAAGATATTTGCAGCACGTCTGCCTGCATTGCACACTCAAACTCATTGTTACTAAGCCATTATACTAGCAAACACTGAGTAAACTTAGTGGCATCCTAAACGTGGCTGTTGGGCTTCTGTATTGTCCCACTAGTGCAAAGATATTTGCAGCACGTCTGCCTGCATTGCACACTCAAACTAATTGTTTCTAAGCCATTATACTAGCAAACACTGAGTAAACTTAGTGGCATCCTAAATGTGGCTCTTGGACTTCTGTATTGTCCCACTAGTGCAAAGATATTTGCAGCACGTCTGCCTGCATTGCACACTCAAACTCATTGTTACTAAGCCATTATACTAGCAAACACTGAGTAAATTTAGTGGCATCCTAAACGTGGCTGTTGGACTTCTGTATTGTCCCACTAGTGCAAAGATATTTGCAGCACGTCTGCCTGCATTGCACACTCAAACTCATTGTTACTAAGCCATTATACTAGCAAACACTGAGTAAATTTAGTGGCATCCTAAACGTGGCTGTTGGACTTCTGTATTGTCCCACTAGTGCAAGGATATTTGCAGTACGTCTGCCTGCATTGCACACTCAAACTCATTGTTACTAAGCCATTATACTAGCAAACACTGAGTAATCTTAGTGGCAACCTAAACGTGGCTGTTGGACTTCTGTATTGTCCCACTAGTGCAAAGATATGTGCAGCACGTCTGCCTACATTGCACACTCAAACTCATTGTTACTAAGCCATTATACTAGCAAACACTGAGTAAACTTTGTGGCATCCTAAACGTGACTGTTGGACTTCTGTATTGTCCCACTAGTGCAAAGATATTTGCAGCACGTCTGCCTGCATTGCACACTCAAACTCATTGTTACTAAGCCATTATACTAACAAACTCTGAGTAAACTTAGTGGCATCCGAAACGTGGATGTTGACCTTCTGTATTGTCCCACTAGTGCAAAGATATTTGCAGCACGTCTGCCTGCATTGCACACTCAAACTCATAGTTACTAAGCCATTATACTAGCAAACACTGAGTAAACTTAGTGGCATCCTAAACGTGGCTGTTGGGCTTCTGTATTGTCCCACTAGTGCAAAGATATTTGCAGCACGTCTGCCTGCATTGCACACTCAAACTCATTGTTACTAAGCCATTATACTAGCAAACACTGAGTAAACTTAGTGGCATCCTAAACGTGGCTGTTGGACTTCTGTATTGTCCCACTAGTGCAAAGATATTTGCAGCACGTCTGCCTGCATTGCACACTCAAACTCATTGTTACTAAGCCATTATACTAGCAAACACTGAGTAAATTTAGTGGCATCCTAAACGTGGCTGTTGGACTTCTGTATTGTCCCACCAGTGCAAAGATATTTGCAGCACGTCTGCCTGCATTGCACACTCAAACTCATTGTTACTAAGCCATTATACTAGCAAACACTGAGTAAATTTAGTGGCATCCTAAACGTGGCTGTTGGACTTCTGTATTGTCCCACTAGTGCAAGGATATTTGCAGTACGTCTGCCTGCATTGCACACTCAAACTCATTGTTACTAAGCCATTATACTAGCAAACACTGAGTAAACTTAGTGGCAACCTAAACGTGGCTGTTGGACTTCTGTATTGTCCCACTAGTGCAAAGATATGTGCAGCACGTCTGCCTACATTGCACACTCAAACTCATTGTTACTAAGCCATTATACTAGCAAACACTGAGTAAATTTAGTGGCATCCTAAACGTGGCTGTTGGACTTCTGTATTGTCCCACTAGTGCAAAGATATTTGCAGCACGTCTGCCTGCATTGCACACTCAAACTCATTGTTACTAAGCCATTATACTAGCAAACACTGAGTAAACTTAGTGGCATCCTAAACGTGGCTGTTGGGCTTCTGTATTGTCCCACTAGTGCAAAGATATTTGCAGCACGTCTGCCTGCATTGCACACTCAAACTCATTGTTACTAAGCCATTATACTAGCAAACACTGAGTAAACTTAGTGGCATCCTAAATGTGGCTCTTGGACTTCTGTATTGTCCCACTAGTGCAAAGATATTTGCAGCACGTCTGCCTGCATTGCACACTCAAACTCATTGTTACTAAGCCATTATACTAGCAAACACTGAGTAAATTTAGTGGCATCCTAAACGTGGCTGTTGGACTTCTGTATTATCCCACTAGTGCAAAGATATTTGCAGCACGTCTGCCTGCATTGCACACTCAAACTCATTGTTACTAAGCCATTATACTAGCAAACACTGAGTAAATTTAGTGGCATCCTAAACGTGGCTGTTGGACTTCTGTATTGTCCCACTAGTGCAAGGATATTTGCAGTACGTCTGCCTGCATTGCACACTCAAACTCATTGTTACTAAGCCATTATACTAGCAAACACTGAGTAAACTTAGTGGCAACCTAAACGTGGCTGTTGGACTTCTGTATTGTCCCACTAGTGCAAAGATATGTGCAGCACGTCTGCCTACATTGCACACTCAAACTCATTGTTACTAAGCCATTATACTAGCAAACTCTGAGTAAACTTAGTGGCATCCGAAACGTGGATGTTGACCTTCTGTATTGTCCCACTAGTGCAAAGATATTTGCAGCACGTCTGCCTGCATTGCACACTCAAACTCATAGTTACTAAGCCATTATACTAGCAAACACTGAGTAAACTTAGTGGCATCCTAAACGTGGCTGTTGGGCTTCTGTATTGTCCCACTAGTGCAAAGATATTTGCAGCACGTCTGCCTGCATTGCACACTCAAACTCATTGTTACTAAGCCATTATACTAGCAAACACTGAGTAAACTTAGTGGCATCCTAAACGTGGCTGTTGGACTTCTGTATTGTCCCACTAGTGCAAAGATATTTGCAGCACGTCTGCCTGCATTGCACACTCAAACTCATTGTTACTAAGCCATTATACTAGCAAACACTGAGTAAATTTAGTGGCATCCTAAACGTGGCTGTTGGACTTCTGTATTGTCCCACCAGTGCAAAGATATTTGCAGCACGTCTGCCTGCATTGCACACTCAAACTCATTGTTACTAAGCCATTATACTAGCAAACACTGAGTAAATTTAGTGGCATCCTAAACGTGGCTGTTGGACTTCTGTATTGTCCCACTAGTGCAAGGATATTTGCAGTACGTCTGCCTGCATTGCACACTCAAACTCATTGTTACTAAGCCATTATACTAGCAAACACTGAGTAAACTTAGTGGCAACCTAAACGTGGCTGTTGGACTTCTGTATTGTCCCACTAGTGCAAAGATATGTGCAGCACGTCTGCCTACATTGCACACTCAAACTCATTGTTACTAAGCCATTATACTAGCAAACACTGAGTAAACTTTGTGGCATCCTAAACTTGACTGTTGGACTTCTGTATTGTCCCACTAGTGCAAAGATATTTGCAGCACGTCTGCCTGCATTGCACACTCAAACTCATTGTTACTAAGCCATTATACTAGCAAACACTGAGTAAACTTAGTGGCATCCTAAACATGGCTGTTGGACTTCTGTATTGTCCCACTAGTGCAAAGATATTTGCAGCACGTCTGCCTGCATTGCACACTCAAACTCATTGTTACTAAGCCATTTTACTAGCAAACACTGAGTAAACTTAGTGGCATCCTAAAAGTGGCTGTTGGACTTCTGTATTTTCCCACTAGTGCAAAGATATTTGCAGCACGTCTGCCTGCATTGCACACTCAAACTCATTGTTACTAAACCATTATACTAGCACACAATGAGTAAACTTAGTGGCATCCTAAACGTGGCTGTTGGAGTTCTGTATTGTCCCACTAGTGCAAAGATATTTGCAGCACGTCTGCCTGCATTGCACACTCAAACTCATTGTTACTAAGCCATTATACTAGCAAACACTGAGTAAACTTAGTGGCATCCTAAATGGGGCTGTTGGACTTCTGTATTGTCCCACTAGTGCAAAGATATTTGCAGCACGTCTGCCTGCATTGCACATTCAAACTCATTGTTACTAAGCCATTATTCTAGCAAACACTGAGTAAACTTAGTGGCATCCTAAAAGTGGCTGTTGGACTTCTGTATTGTCCCACTAGTGCAAAGATATTTGCAGCACGTCTGCCTGCATTGCACACTCAAACTCATTGTTACTAAGCCATTATACTAGCAAACACTGAGTAAACTTAGTGGCATCCTAAAAGTGGCTGTTGGACTTCTGTATTGTCCCACTAGTGCAAGGATATTTGCAGTACGTCTGCCTGCATTGCACACTCAAACTCATTGTTACTAAGCCATTATACTAGCAAACACTGAGTAAACTTAGTGGCAACCTAAACGTGGCTGTTGGACTTCTGTATTGTCCCACTAGTGCAAAGATATGTGCAGCACGTCTGCCTACATTGCACACTCAAACTCATTGTTACTAAGCCATTATACTA
The DNA here is from genome assembly GCF_048569485.1 of Anomaloglossus baeobatrachus. NCBI lineage: Eukaryota > Metazoa > Chordata > Amphibia > Anura > Aromobatidae > Anomaloglossus > Anomaloglossus baeobatrachus. The sequence continues at coordinate 128,672,735 of NC_134361.1, forward strand.
GCAAACACTGAGTAAATTTAGTGGCATCCTAAACGTGGCTGTTGGACTTCTGTATTGTCCCACTAGTGCAAAGATATTTGCAGCACGTCTGCCTGCATTGCACACTCAAACCCATTGTTACTAAGCCATTATACTAGCAAACACTGAGTAAACTTAGTGGCATCCTAAACGTGGCTGTTGGGCTTCTGTATTGTCCCACTAGTGCAAAGATATTTGCAGCACGTCTGCCTGCATTGCACACTCAAACTCATTGTTACTAAGCCATTATACTAGCAAACACTGAGTAAACTTAGTGGCATCCTAAATGTGGCTCTTGGACTTCTGTATTGTCCCACTAGTGCAAAGATATTTGCAGCACGTCTGCCTGCATTGCACACTCAAACTCATTGTTACTAAGCCATTATACTAGCAAACACTGAGTAAATTTAGTGGCATCCTAAACGTGGCTGTTGGACTTCTGTATTGTCCCACTAGTGCAAAGATATTTGCAGCACGTCTGCCTGCATTGCACACTCAAACTCATTGTTACTAAGCCATTATACTAGCAAACACTGAGTAAATTTAGTGGCATCCTAAACGTGGCTGTTGGACTTCTGTATTGTCCCACTAGTGCAAGGATATTTGCAGTACGTCTGCCTGCATTGCACACTCAAACTCATTGTTACTAAGCCATTATACTAGCAAACACTGAGTAAACTTAGTGGCAACCTAAACGTGGCTGTTGGACTTCTGTATTGTCCCACTAGTGCAAAGATATGTGCAGCACGTCTGCCTACATTGCACACTCAAACTCATTGTTACTAAGCCATTATACTAGCAAACTCTGAGTAAACTTAGTGGCATCCGAAACGTGGATGTTGACCTTCTGTATTGTCCCACTAGTGCAAAGATATTTGCAGCACGTCTGCCTGCATTGCACACTCAAACTCATAGTTACTAAGCCATTATACTAGCAAACACTGAGTAAACTTAGTGGCATCCTAAACGTGGCTGTTGGGCTTCTGTATTGTCCCACTAGTTCAAAGATATTTGCAGCACGTCTGCCTGCATTGCACACTCAAACTCATTGTTACTAAGCCATTATACTAGCAAACACTGAGTAAACTTAGTGGCATCCTAAACGTGGCTGTTGGACTTCTGTATTGTCCCACTAGTGCAAAGATATTTGCAGCACGTCTGCCTGCATTGCACACTCAAACTCATTGTTACTAAGCCATTATACTAGCAAACACTGAGTAAATTTAGTGGCATCCTAAACGTGGCTGTTGGACTTCTGTATTGTCCCACCAGTGCAAAGATATTTGCAGCACGTCTGCCTGCATTGCACACTCAAACTCATTGTTACTAAGCCATTATACTAGCAAACACTGAGTAAATTTAGTGGCATCCTAAACGTGGCTGTTGGACTTCTGTATTGTCCCACTAGTGCAAGGATATTTGCAGTACGTCTGCCTGCATTGCACACTCAAACTCATTGTTACTAAGCCATTATACTAGCAAACACTGAGTAAACTTAGTGGCAACCTAAACGTGGCTGTTGGACTTCTGTATTGTCCCACTAGTGCATAGATATGTGCAGCACGTCTGCCTACATTGCACACTCAAACTCATTGTTACTAAGCCATTATACTAGCAAACACTGAGTAAACTTTGTGGCATCCTAAACATGACTGTTGGACTTCTGTATTGTCCCACTAGTGCAAAGATATTTGCAGCACGTCTGCCTGCATTGCACACTCAAACTCATTGTTACTAAGCCATTATACTAGCAAACACTGAGTAAACTTAGTGGCATCCTAAACATGGCTGTTGGACTTCTGTATTGTCCCACTAGTGCAAAGATATTTGCAGCACGTCTGCCTGCATTGCACACTCAAACTCATTGTTACTAAGCCATTTTACTAGCAAACACTGAGTAAACTTAGTGGCATCCTAAAAGTGGCTGTTGGACTTCTGTATTTTCCCACTAGTGCAAAGATATTTGCAGCACGTCTGCCTGCATTGCACACTCAAACTCATTGTTACTAAACCATTATACTAGCACACAATGAGTAAACTTAGTGGCATCCTAAACGTGGCTGTTGGAGTTCTGTATTGTCCCACTAGTGCAAAGATATTTGCAGCACGTCTGCCTGCATTGCACACTCAAACTCATTGTTACTAAGCCATTATACTAGCAAACACTGAGTAAACTTAGTGGCATCCTAAATGGGGCTGTTGGACTTCTGTATTGTCCCACTAGTGCAAAGATATTTGCAGCACGTCTGCCTGCATTGCACACTCAAACTCATTGTTACTAAGCCATTATACTAGCAAACACTGAGTAAACTTAGTGGCATCCTAAAAGTGGCTGTTGGACTTCTGTATTGTCCCACTAGTGCAAAGATATTTGCAGCACGTCTGCCTGCATTGCACACTCAAACTCATTGTTACTAAGCCATTATACTAGCAAACACTGAGTAAACTTAGTGGCATCCTAAACGTGGCTGTTGGACTTCTGTATTGTCTCACTAGTGCAAAGATATTTGCAGCACGTCTGCCTGCATTGCACACTCAAACTCATTGTTACTAAGCCATTATACTAGCAAACACTGAGTAAACTTAGTGGCATCCTAAACGTGGCTGTTGGACTTCTGTATTGTCCCACTAGTGCAAAGATTTTTGCAGCACGTCTGCCTGCATTGCACACTCAAACTCATTGTTACTAAGCCATTATACTAGCAAACTCTGAGTAAACTTAGTGGCATCCGAAACGTGGCTGTTGGACTTCTGTATTGTCCCACTAGTGCAAAGATATTTGCAGCACGTCTGCCTGCATTGCACACTCAAACTCATTGTTACAAAGCCATTATACTAGCAAACACTGAGTAAACTTAGTGGCATCCTAAACGTGGCTGTTGGACTTCTGTATTGTCCCACTAGTGCAAAGATATTTGCAGCACGTCTGCCTGCATTGCACACTCAAACTCATTGTTACTAAGCCATTATACTAGCAAACACTGAGTAAACTTAGTGGCATGCTAAATGTTGCTCTTGGACTTCTGTATTGTCCCACTAGTGCAAAGATATTTGCAGCACGTCTGCCTGCATTGCACACTCAAACTCATTGTTACTAAGCCATTATACTAGCAAACTCTGAGTAAACTTAGTGGCATCCGAAACGTGGATGTTGACCTTCTGTATTGTCCCACTAGTGCAAAGATATTTGCAGCACGTCTGCCTGCATTGCACACTCAAACTCATTGTTACTAAGCCATTATACTAGCAAACACTGAGTAAACTTAGTGGCATCCTAAACGTGGCTGTTGGGCTTCTGTATTGTCCCACTAGTGCAAAGATATTTGCAGCACGTCTGCATGCATTGCACACTCAAACTCATTGTTACTAAGCCATTATACTAGCAAACACTGAGTAAACTTAGTGGCATCCTAAATGTGGCTCTTGGACTTCTGTATTGTCCCACTAGTGCAAAGATATTTGCAGCACGTCTGCCTGCATTGCACACTCAAACTCATTGTTACTAAGCCATTATACTAGCAAACACTGAGTAAATTTAGTGGCATCCTAAACGTGGCTGTTGGACTTCTGTATTGCCCCACTAGTGCAAAGATATTTGCAGCACGTCTGCCTGCATTGCACACTCAAACTCATTGTTACTAAGCCATTATACTAGCAAACACTGAGTAAATTTAGTGGCATCCTAAACGTGGCTGTTGGACTTCTGTATTGCCCCACTAGTGCAAAGATATTTGCAGCACGTCTGCCTGCATTGCACACTCAAACTCATTGTTACTAAGCCATTATACTAGCAAACACTGAGTAAATTTAGTGGCATCCTAAACGTGGCTGTTGGACTTCTGTATTGTCCCACTAGTGCAAGGATATTTGCAGTACGTCTGCCTGCATTGCACACTCAAACTCATTGTTACTAAGCCATTATACTAGCAAACACTGAGTAAACTTAGTGGCAACCTAAACGTGGCTGTTGGACTTCTGTATTGTCCCACTAGTGCAAAGATATGTGCAGCACGTCTGCCTACATTGCACACTCAAACTCATTGTTACTAAGCCATTATACTAGAAAACACTGAGTAAACTTTGTGGCATCCTAAACGTGACTGTTGGACTTCTGTATTGTCCCACTAGTGCAAGGATATTTGCAGCACGTCTGCCTGCATTGCACACTCAAACTCATTGTTACTAAGCCATTATACTAGCAAACTCTGAGTAAACTTAGTGGCATCCGAAACGTGGATGTTGACCTTCTGTATTGTCCCACTAGTGCAAAGATATTTGCAGCACGTCTGCTTGCATTGCACACTCAAACTCATTGTTACTAAGCCATTATACTAGCAAACACTGAGTAAACTTAGTGGCATCCTAAACGTGGCTGTTGGGCTTCTGTATTGTCCCACTAGTGCAAAGATATTTGCAGCACGTCTGCCTGCATTGCACACTCAAACTCATTGTTACTAAGCCATTATACTAGCAAACACTGAGTAAACTTAGTGGCATCCTAAATGTGGCTCTTGGACTTCTGTATTGTCCCACTAGTGCAAAGATATTTGCAGCACGTCTGCCTGCATTGCACACTCAAACTCATTGTTACTAAGCCATTATACTAGCAAACACTGAGTAAATTTAGTGGCATCCTAAACGTGGCTGTTGGACTTCTGTATTGTCCCACCAGTGCAAAGATATTTGCAGCACGTCTGCCTGCATTGCACACTCAAACTCATTGTTACTAAGCCATTATACTAGCAAACACTGAGTAAATTTAGTGGCATCCTAAACGTGGCTGTTGGACTTCTGTATTGTCCCACTAGTGCAAGGATATTTGCAGTTTGTCTGCCTGCATTGCACACTCAAACTCATTGTTACTAAGCCATTATACTAGCAAACACTGAGTAAACTTTGTGGCATCCTAAACATGACTGTTGGACTTCTGTATTGTCCCACTAGTGCAAAGATATTTGCAGCACGTCTGCCTGCATTGCACACTCAAACTCATTGTTACTAAGCCATTATACTAGCAAACACTGAGTAAACTTAGTGGCATCCTAAACATGGCTGTTGGACTTCTGTATTGTCCCACTAGTGCAAAGATATTTGCAGCACGTCTGCCTGCATTGCACACTCAAACTCATTGTTACTAAGCCATTTTACTAGCAAACACTGAGTAAACTTAGTGGCATCCTAAAAGTGGCTGTTGGACTTCTGTATTTTCCCACTAGTGCAAAGATATTTGCAGCACGTCTGCCTGCATTGCACACTCAAACTCATTGTTACTAAACCATTATACTAGCACACAATGAGTAAACTTAGTGGCATCCTAAACGTGGCTGTTGGAGTTCTGTATTGTCCCACTAGTGCAAAGATATTTGCAGCACGTCTGCCTGCATTGCACACTCAAACTCATTGTTACTAAGCCATTATACTAGCAAACACTGAGTAAACTTAGTGGCATCCTAAAAGTGGCTGTTGGACTTCTGTATTGTCCCACTAGTGCAAAGATATTTGCAGCACGTCTGCCTGCATTGCACACTCAAACTCATTGTTACTAAGCCATTATACTAGCAAACACTGAGTAAACTTAGTGGCATCCTAAACGTGGCTGTTGGACTTCTGTATTGTCTCACTAGTGCAAAGATATTTGCAGCACGTCTGCCTGCATTGCACACTCAAACTCATTGTTACTAAGCCATTATACTAGCAAACACTGAGTAAACTTAGTGGCATGCTAAATGTTGCTCTTGGACTTCTGTATTGTCCCACTAGTGCAAAGATATTTGCAGCACGTCTGCCTGCATTGCACACTCAAACTCATTGTTACTAAGCCATTATACTAGCAAACTCTGAGTAAACTTAGTGGCATCCGAAACGTGGCTGTTGGACTTCTGTATTGTCCCACTAGTGCAAAGATATTTGCAGCACGTCTGCCTGCATTGCACACTCAAACTCATTGTTACAAAGCCATTATACTAGCAAACACTGAGTAAACTTAGTGGCATCCTAAACGTGGCTGTTGGACTTCTGTATTGTCCCACTAGTGCAAAGATATTTGCAGCACGTCTGCCTGCATTGCACACTCAAACTCATTGTCACTAAGCCATTATACTAGCAAACACTGAGTAAACTTAGTGGCATGCTAAATGTTGCTCTTGGACTTCTGTATTGTCCCACTAGTGCAAAGATATTTGCAGCACGTCTGCCTGCATTGCACACTCAAACTCATTGTTACTAAGCCATTATACTAGCAAACACTGAGTAAATTTAGTGGCATCCTAAACGTGGCTGTTGGACTTCTGTATTGTCCCACTAGTGCAAAGATATTTGCAGCACGTCTGCCTGCATTGCACACTCAAACTCATTGTTACTAAGACACTATACTAGCAAACACTGAGTAAACTTAGTGGCATCCTAAACGTGGCTGTTGGACTTCTGTATTGTCCCACTAGTGCAAAGATATTTGCAGCACGTCTGCCTGCATTGCACACTCAAACTCATTGTTACTAAGCCATTATACTAGCAAACACTGAGTAAATTTAGTGGCATCCTAAACGTGGCTGTTGGACTTCTGTATTGTCCCACTAGTGCAAAGATATTTGCAGCACGTCTGCCTGCATTGCACACTCAAACTCATTGTTACTAAGCCATTATACTAGCAAACTCTGAGTAAACTTAGTGGCATCCGAAACGTGGCTGTTGGACTTCTGTATTGTCCCACTAGTGCAAAGATATTTGCAGCACGTCTGCCTGCATTGCACACTCAAACTCATTGTTACAAAGCCATTATACTAGCAAACACTGAGTAAACTTAGTGGCATCCTAAACGTGGCTGTTGGACTTCTGTATTGTCCCACTAGTGCAAAGATATTTGCAGCACGTCTGCCTGCATTGCACACTCAAACTCATTGTTACTAAGCCATTTTTCTAGCAAACACTGAGTAAACTTAGTGGCATCCTAAAAGTGGCTGTTGGACTTCTGTATTTTCCCACTAGTGCAAAGATATTTGCAGCACGTCTGCCTGCATTGCACACTCAAACTCATTGTTACTAAACCATTATACTAGCACACAATGAGTAAACTTAGTGGCATCCTAAACGTGGCTGTTGGAGTTCTGTATTGTCCCACTAGTGCAAAGATATTTGCAGCACGTCTGCCTGCATTGCACACTCAAACTCATTGTTACTAAGCCATTATACTAGCAAACACTGAGTAAACTTAGTGGCATCCTAAAAGTGGCTGTTGGACTTCTGTATTGTCCCACTAGTGCAAAGATATTTGCAGCACGTCTGCCTGCATTGCACACTCAAACTCATTGTTACTAAGCCATTATACTAGCAAACACTGAGTAAACTTAGTGGCATCCTAAACGTGGCTGTTGGACTTCTGTATTGTCTCACTAGTGCAAAGATATTTGCAGCACGTCTGCCTGCATTGCACACTCAAACTCATTGTTACTAAGCCATTATACTAGCAAACACTGAGTAAACTTAGTGGCATGCTAAATGTTGCTCTTGGACTTCTGTATTGTCCCACTAGTGCAAAGATATTTGCAGCACGTCTGCCTGCATTGCACACTCAAACTCATTGTTACTAAGCCATTATACTAGCAAACAATGAGTAAATTTAGTGGCATCCTAAACGTGGCTGTTGGACTTCTGTATTGTCCCACTAGTGCAAAGATATTTGCAGCACGTCTGCCTGCATTGCACACTCAAACTCATTGTTACTAAGCCATTATACTAGCAAACTCTGAGTAAACTTAGTGGCATCCGAAACGTGGCTGTTGGACTTCTGTATTGTCCCACTAGTGCAAAGATATTTGCAGCACGTCTGCCTGCATTGCACACTCAAACTCATTGTTACAAAGCCATTATACTAGCAAACACTGAGTAAACTTAGTGGCATCCTAAACGTGGCTGTTGGACTTCTGTATTGTCCCACTAGTGCAAAGATATTTGCAGCACGTCTGCCTGCATTGCACACTCAAACTCATTGTCACTAAGCCATTATACTAGCAAACACTGAGTAAACTTAGTGGCATGCTAAATGTTGCTCTTGGACTTCTGTATTGTCCCACTAGTGCAAAGATATTTGCAGCACGTCTGCCTGCATTGCACACTCAAACTCATTGTTACTAAGCCATTATACTAGCAAACACTGAGTAAATTTAGTGGCATCCTAAACGTGGCTGTTGGACTTCTGTATTGTCCCACTAGTGCAAAGATATTTGCAGCACGTCTGCCTGCATTGCACACTCAAACTCATTGTTACTAAGACACTATACTAGCAAACACTGAGTAAACTTAGTGGCATCCTAAACGTGGCTGTTGGACTTCTGTATTGTCCCACTAGTGCAAAGATATTTGCAGCACGTCTGCCTGCATTGCACACTCAAACTCATTGTTACTAAGCCATTATACTAGCAAACACTGAGTAAACTTAGTGGCATCCTAAACATGGCTGTTGGACTTCTGTATTGTCCCACTAGTGCAAAGATATTTGCAGCACGTCTGCCTGCATTGCACACTCAAACTCATTGTTACTAAGCCATTATACTAGCAAACACTGAGTATACTTAGTGGCATCCTAAAAGTGGCTTTTGGACTTCTGTATTGTCCCACTAGTGCAAAGATATTTGCAGCACGTCTGCCTGCATTGCACACTCTACTCAATGTTACTAAGCCATTATACTAGCAAACAATGAGTAAACTTAGTGGCATCCTAAACGTGGCTGTTGGACTTCTGTATTGTCCCACTAGTGCAAAGATATTTGCAGCACGTCTGCCTGCATTGCACACTAAAACTCATTGTTACTAAGCCATTATACTAGCAAACACCGAGTAATCTTAGTGGCATCCTAAACGTGGCTGTTGGACTTCTGTATTGTCCCACTAGTGCAAAGATATTTGCAGCACGTCTGCCTGCATTGCACACTGAAACTCATTGTTACTAAGCCATTATACTAGCAAACAATGAGTAAACTTAGTGGCATCCTAAACGTGGCTGTTGGACTTCTGTATTGTCCCACTAGTGCAAAGATATTTGCAGCACGTCTGCCTGCATTGCACACTCAAACTCATTGTTACTAAGCCATTATACTAGCAAACACTGAGTAAACTTAGTGGCATCCTAAAAGTGGCTGTTGGACTTCTGTATTGTCCCACTAGTGCAAAGATATTTGCAGCACGTCTGCCTGCATTGCACACTCAAACTCATTGTTACTAAGCCATTATACTAGCAAACACTGAGTAAACTTAGTGGCATCCTAAACGTGGCTGTTGGACTTCTGTATTGTCCCACTAGTGCAAAGATATTTGCAGCACCTCTGCCTGCATTGCACACTCAAACTCATTGTTACTAAGCCATTATAATAGCAAACACTGAGTAAACTTAGTGGCATCCTAAAAGTGGCTGTTGGACTTCTGTATTGTCCCACTAGTGCAAAGATATTTGCAGCACGTCTGCCTGCATTGCACACTCAAACTCATTGTTACTAAGCCATTATACTAGCAAACACTGAGTAAACTTAGTGGCATCCTAAAAGTGGCTTTTGGACTTCTGTATTGTCCCACTAGTGCAAAGATATTTTCAGCACGTCTGCCTGCATTGCACACTCAAACTCATTGTTACTAAGCCATTATACTAGCAAACAATGAGTAAACTTAGTGGCATCCTAAACGTGGCTGTTGGACTTCTGTATTGTCCCACTAGTGCAAAGATATTTGCAGCACGTCTGCCTGCATTGCACACTAAAACTCATTGTTACTAAGCCATTATACTAGCAAACACCGAGTAAACTTAGTGGCATCCTAAACATGGCTGTTGGACTTCTGTATTGTCCCACTAGTGCAAAGATATTTGCAGCACGTCTGCCTGCATTGCACACTGAAACTCATTGTTACTAAGCCATTATACTAGCAAACAATGAGTAAACTTAGTGGCATCCTAAACGTGGCTGTTGGACTTCTGTATTGTCCCACTAGTGCAAAGATATTTGCAGCACAACTGCCTGCATTGCACACTCAAACTCATTGTTACTAAGCCATTATACTAGCAAACACTGAGTAAACTTAGTGGCATCCTAAACGTGGCTGTTGGACTTCTGTATTGTCCCACTAGTGCAAAGATATTTGCAGCACGTCTGCCTGCATTGCACACTCAAACTCATTGTTACTAAGCCATTATACTAGCAAACACTGAGTGAACTTAGTGGCATCCTAAACGTGGCTCTTGGACTTCTGTATTGTCCCACTAGTGCAAAGATATTTGCAGCACGTCTGCCTGCATTGCACACTCAAACTCATTGTTACTAAGCCATTATACTAGCAAACACTGAGTAAACTTAGTGGCATCCTAAACATGGCTGTTGGACTTCTGTATTGTCCCACTAGTGCAAAGATAATTGCAGCACGTCTGCCTGCATTGCACACTCAAACTCATTGTTACTAAGCCATTATACTAGCAAACACTGAGTAAACTTAGTGGCATCCTAAAAGTGGCTGTTGGACTTCTGTATTGTCCCACTAGTGCAAAGATATTTGCAGCACGTCTGCCTGCATTGCACACTCAAACTCATTGTTACTAAGCCATTATACTAGCAAACACTGAGTAAACTTAGTGGCATCCTAAACGTGGCTGTTGGACTTCTGTATTGTCCCACTAGTGCAAAGATATTTGCAGCACGTCTGCCTGCATTGCACACTCAAACTCATTGTTACTAAGCCATTATACTAGCAAACACTGAGTAAACTTAGTGGCATCCTAAACGTGGCTGTTGGACTTCTGTATTGTCCCACTAGTGCAAAGATATTTGCAGCACGTCTGCCTGCATTGCACACTCAAACTCATTGTTACTAAGCCATTATACTAGCAAACACTGAGTAAACTTAGTGGCAACCTAAACGTGGCTGTTGGACTTCTGTATTGTCCCACTAGTGCAAAGATATGTGCAGCACGTCTGCCTACATTGCACACTCAAACTCATTGTTACTTAGCCATTATACTAGCAAACACTGAGTAAACTTAGTGGCATCCTAAACTTGGCTGTTGGACTTCTGTATTGTCCCACTAGTGCAAAGATATTTGCAGCACGTCTGCCTGCATTGCACACTAAAACTCATTGTTACTAAGCCATTATACTAGCAAACACTGAGTAAACTTAGTGGCATCCTAAAAGTGGCTGTTGGACTTCTGTATTGTCCCACTAGTGCAAAGATATTTGCAGCACGTCTGCCTGCATTGCACACTCAAACTCATTGTTACTAAGCCATTATACTAGCAAACACTGAGTAAACTTAGTGGCATCCTAAACGTGGCTGTTGGACTTCTGTATTGTCCCACTAGTGCAAAGATATTTGCAGCACGTCTGCCTGCATTGCACACTCAAACTCATTGTTACTAAGCCATTATACTAGCAAACACTGAGTAAACTTAGTGGCATCCTAAACGTGGCTGTTGGACTTCTGTATTGTCCCACTAGTGCAAAGATATTTGCAGCACCTCTGCCTGCATTGCACACTCAAACTCATTGTTACTAAGCCATTATAATAGCAAACACTGAGTAAACTTAGTGGCATCCTAAAAGTGGCTGTTGGACTTCTGTATTGTCCCACTAGTGCAAAGATATTTGCAGCACGTCTGCCTGCATTGCACACTCAAACTCATTGTTACTAAGCCATTATACTAGCAAACACTGAGTAAACTTAGTGGCATCCTAAAAGTGGCTTTTGGACTTCTGTATTGTCCCACTAGTGCAAAGATATTTTCAGCACGTCTGCCTGCATTGCACACTCAAACTCATTGTTACTAAGCCATTATACTAGCAAACAATGAGTAAACTTAGTGGCATCCTAAACGTGGCTGTTGGACTTCTGTATTGTCCCACTAGTGCAAAGATATTTGCAGCACGTCTGCCTGCATTGCACACTAAAACTCATTGTTACTAAGCCATTATACTAGCAAACACCGAGTAAACTTAGTGGCATCCTAAACATGGCTGTTGGACTTCTGTATTGTCCCACTAGTGCAAAGATATTTGCAGCACGTCTGCCTGCATTGCACACTGAAACTCATTGTTACTAAGCCATTATACTAGCAAACAATGAGTAAACTTAGTGGCATCCTAAACGTGGCTGTTGGACTTCTGTATTGTCCCACTAGTGCAAAGATATTTGCAGCACAACTGCCTGCATTGCACACTCAAACTCATTGTTACTAAGCCATTATACTAGCAAACACTGAGTAAACTTAGTGGCATCCTAAACGTGGCTGTTGGACTTCTGTATTGTCCCACTAGTGCAAAGATATTTGCAGCACGTCTGCCTGCATTGCACACTCAAACTCATTGTTACTAAGCCATTATACTAGCAAACACTGAGTGAACTTAGTGGCATCCTAAACGTGGCTCTTGGACTTCTGTATTGTCCCACTAGTGCAAAGATATTTGCAGCACGTCTGCCTGCATTGCACACTCAAACTCATTGTTACTAAGCCATTATACTAGCAAACACTGAGTAAACTTAGTGGCATCCTAAACATGGCTGTTGGACTTCTGTATTGTCCCACTAGTGCAAAGATAATTGCAGCACGTCTGCCTGCATTGCACACTCAAACTCATTGTTACTAAGCCATTATACTAGCAAACACTGAGTAAACTTAGTGGCATCCTAAAAGTGGCTGTTGGACTTCTGTATTGTCCCACTAGTGCAAAGATATTTGCAGCACGTCTGCCTGCATTGCACACTCAAACTCATTGTTACTAAGCCATTATACTAGCAAACACTGAGTAAACTTAGTGGCATCCTAAACGTGGCTGTTGGACTTCTGTATTGTCCCACTAGTGCAAAGATATTTGCAGCACGTCTGCCTGCATTGCACACTCAAACTCATTGTTACTAAGCCATTATACTAGCAAACACTGAGTAAACTTAGTGGCATCCTAAACGTGGCTGTTGGACTTCTGTATTGTCCCACTAGTGCAAAGATATTTGCAGCACGTCTGCCTGCATTGCACACTCAAACTCATTGTTACTAAGCCATTATACTAGCAAACACTGAGTAAACTTAGTGGCAACCTAAACGTGGCTGTTGGACTTCTGTATTGTCCCACTAGTGCAAAGATATGTGCAGCACGTCTGCCTACATTGCACACTCAAACTCATTGTTACTAAGCCATTATACTAGCAAACACTGAGTAAACTTAGTGGCATCCTAAACTTGGCTGTTGGACTTCTGTATTGTCCCACTAGTGCAAAGATATTTGCAGCACGTCTGCCTGCATTGCACACTAAAACTCATTGTTACTAAGCCATTATACTAGCAAACACTGAGTAAACTTAGTGGCATCCTAAAAGTGGCTGTTGGACTTCTGTATTGTCCCACTAGTGCAAAGATATTTGCAGCACGTCTGCCTGCATTGCACACTCAAACTCATTGTTACTAAGCCATTATACTAGCAAACACTGAGTAAACTTAGTGGCATCCTAAACGTGGCTGTTGGACTTCTGTATTGTCCCACTAGTGCAAAGATATTTGCAGCACGTCTGCCTGCATTGCACACTCAAACTCATTGTTACTAAGCCATTATACTAGCAAACACTGAGTAAACTTAGTGGCATCCTAAACGTGGCTGTTGGACTTCTGTATTGTCCCACTAGTGCAAAGATATTTGCAGTACGTCTGCCTGCATTGCACACTCAAACTTATTGTTACTAAGCCATTATACTAGCAAACACTGAGTAAACTTAGTGGCATCCTAAACGTGGCTGTTGGACATCTATATTGTCCCACTAGTGCAAAGATATTTGCAGCACGTCTGCCTGCATTTCACACTCAAACTCATTGTTACTAAGCCATTATACTAGCAAACACTGAGTAAACTTAGTGGCATCCTAAAAGTGGCTGTTGGACTTCCATTAGTGTCCCACTGGTGCAATTCTATGTGCAGCACCTCTGCATTGCACACTCAAACTCATTGTTACTAAGCCATTATACTAGCAAACACTGAGTAAACTTAGTGGCATCCTAAAAGTGACTGTTGGACTTCCATTAGTGTCCCACTGGTGCAAATCTATGTGCAGCACCTAAGCATTGCACACTCAAACTCATTGTTACTAAGCCAATATACTAGCAAACACTGAGTAAACTTAGTGGCATCCTAAAAGTGGCTGTTGGACTTCCATTAGTGTCCCACTGGTGCAAATCTATGTGCAGCACCTCTGCATTGCACACTCAAACTCATTGTTACTAAGCCATTATACTAGCAAACACTGAGTAACCTTAGTGGCATCCTAAAAGTGGCTGCTGGACTTCCATTAGTGTCCCACTGGTGCAAACCTATGTGCAGCACCTCTGCCTTGCACAATTAAACTCATTGTTACTAAGCCATTATAATAGCAAACACTGAGTAAACTTAGTGGCATCCTAAAAGTGGCTGTTGGACTTCCATTAGTGTCCCACTGGTGCAATTCTATGTGCAACACCTCTGCATTGCACACTCAAACTCATTGTTACTAAGCCATTATACTAGCAAACACTGAGTAAACTTAGTGGCATCCTAAACGTGGCTGTTGGACTTCTGTATTGTCCCACTAGTGCAAAGATATTTGCAGTACGTCTGCCTGCATTGCACACTCAAACTCATTGTTACTAAGCCATTATACTAGCAAACACTGAGTAAACTTAGTGGCATCCTAAACGTGGCTGTTGGACATCTATATTGTCCCACTAGTGCAAAGATATTTGCAGCACGTCTGCCTGCATTTCACACTCAAACTCATTGTTACTAAGCCATTATACTAGCAAACACTGAGTAAACTTAGTGGCATCCTAAAAGTGGCTGTTGGACTTCCATTAGTGTCCCACTGGTGCAAATCTATGTGCAGCACCTCTGCATTGCACACTCAAACTCATTGTTACTAAGCCAATATACTAGCAAACACTGAGTAAACTTAGTGGCATCCTAAAAGTGGCTGTTGGACTTCCATTAGTGTCCCACTGGTGCAAATCTATGTGCAGCACCTCTGCATTGCACACTCAAACTCATTGTTACTAAGCCATTATACTAGCAAACACTGAGTAAACTTAGTGGCATCCTAAAAGTGGCTGTTGGACTTCCATTAGTGTCCCACTGGTGCAAACCTATGTGCAGCACCTCTGCATTGCACACTCAAACTCATTGTTACTAAGCCATTATACTAGCAAACACTGAGTAAACTTAGTGGCATCCTAAAAGTGGCTGTTGGACTTCCATTAGTGTCCCACTGGTGCAAACCTATGTGCAGCACCTCTGCATTGCACACTCAAACTCATTGTTACTAAGCCATTATACTAGCAAACACTGAGTAAACTTAGTGGCATCCTAAAAGTGGCTGTTGGACTTCCATTAGTGTCCCACTGGTGCAAACCTATGTGCAGCACCTCAGCATTGCACACTCAAACTCATTGTTACTAAGCCATTATACTAGCAAACTTTGAGTAAACTTAGTGGCATCTTAAAAGTGGCTGTTGGACTTCCATTAGTGTCCCACTGGTGCAATTCTATGTGCAGCACCTCTGCATTGCACACTCAAACTCATTGTTACTAAGCCATTATACTAGCAAACACTGAGTAAACTTAGTGGCATCCTAAAAGTGGCTGTTGGACTTCCATTAGTGTCCCACTGGTGCAAATCTATGTGCAGCACCTCTGCATTGCACACTCAAACTCATTGTTACTAAGCCAATATACTAGCAAACACTGAGTAAACTTAGTGGCATCCTAAAAGTGGCTGTTGGACTTCCATTAGTGTCCCACTGGTGCAAATCTATGTGCAGCACCTCTGCATTGCACACTCAAACTCATTGTTACTAAGCCATTATACTAGCAAACACTGAGTAAACTTAGTGGCATCCTAAAAGTGGCTGTTGGACTTCCATTAGTGTCCCACTGGTGCAAACCTATGTGCAGCACCTTTGCCTTGCACACTTAAACTTATTGTTACTAAGCCATTATACTAGCAAACACTGAGTAAACTTAGTGGCATCCTAAAAGTGGCTGTTGGACTTCCATTAGTGTCCCACTGGTGCAAACCTATGTGCAGCACCTCTGCATTGCACACTCAAACTCATTGTTACTAAGCCATTATACTAGCAAACACTGAGTAAACTTAGTGGCATCCTAAAAGTGGCTGTTGGACTTCCATTAGTGTCCCACTGGTGCAAACCTATGTGCAGCACCTCTGCATTGCACACTCAAACTCATTGTTACTAAGCCATTATACTAGCAAACACTGAGTAAACTTAGTGGCATCCTAAAAGTGGCTCTTGGACTTCCATTAGTGTCCCACTGGTGCAAACCTATGTGCAGCACCTCTGCATTGCACACTCAAACTCATTGTTACTAAGCCATTATACTAGCAAACCCTGAGTAAACTTAGTGGCATCCTAAAAGTGGCTGTTGGACTTCCATTAGTGTCCCACTGGTGCAAACCTATGTGCAGCACCTCTGCATTGCACACTCAAACTCATTGTTACTAAGCCATTATACTAGCAAACACTGAGTAAACTTAGTGGCATCCTAAAAGTGGCTGTTGGACTTCCATTAGTGTCCTACTGGTGCAAATCTATGTGCAGCACCTCTGCATTGCACACTCAAACTAGCTCATTGTTACTAAGCCATTATACTAGCAAACACTGAGTAAACTTAGTGGCATCCTAAAAGTGGCTGTTGGACTTCCATTAGTGTCCCCCTGGTGCAAATCTATGTGCAGCACCTCTGCATTGCACACTCAAACTCATTGTTACTAAACCATTATACTAGCAAGCCCTGAGTAAACTTAGTGGCATCCTAAAAGTGGCTGTTGGACTTCCATTAGTGTCCCACTGGTGCAAACCTATGTGCAGCACCTCTGCATTGCACACTGAAACTCATTGTTACTAAGCCTTTATACTAGCAAACACTGAGTAAACTTAGTGGCATCCTAAAAGTGGCTGTTGGACTTCCATTAGTGTCCCACTGGTGCAAATCTATGTGCAGCACCTCTGCATTGCACACTCAAACTCATTGTTACTAAGCCATTATACTAGCAAACACTGAGTAAACTTAGTGGCATCCTAAACGTGGCTGTTGGACTTCTGTATTGTCCCACTAGTGCAAAGATATTTGCAGCACGTCTGCCTGCATTGCACACTAAAACTCATTGTTACTAAGCCATTATACTAGCAAACACTGAGTAAATTTAGTGGCATCCTAAACGTGGCTGTTGGACTTCTGTATTGTCCCACTAGTGCAAAGATATTTGCAGCACGTCTGCCTGCATTGCACACTCAAACTCATTGTTACTAAGCCACTATACTAGCAAACACTGAGTAAACTTAGTGGCATCCTAAACGTGGCTGTAGGACTTCTGTATTGTTCCACTAGTGCAAAGATATTTGCAGCACGTCTGCCTGCATTGCACACTCAAACTCATTGTTACTAAGCCATTATACTAGCAAACACTTAGTAAACTTAGTGGCATCCTAAAAGTGGCTGTTGGACTTCTGTATTGTCCCACTAGTGCAAAGATATTTGCAGCACGTCTGCCTGCATTGCACATTCAAACTCATTGTTACTAAGCCATTATACTAGCAAACACTGAGTAAACTTAATGGCATCCTAAACGTGGCTGTTGGACTTCTGTATTGTCCCACTAGTGCAAAGATATTTGTAGCACATCTGCCTGCATTGCACACTCAAACTCATTGTTACTAAGCCATTATACTAGCAAACACTGAGTAAACTTAGTGGCATCCTAAAAGTGGCTGTTGGACTTCTGTATTGTCCCACTAGTGCAAAGATATGTGCAGCACATCTGCCTGCATTGCACACTCAAACTCATTGTTACTAAGCCATTATACTAGCAAACACTGAGTAAACTTAGTGGCATCCTAAAAGTGGCTGTTGGACTTCTGTATTGTCCCACAAGTGCAAAGATATTTGCAGCACGTC
The DNA here is from genome assembly GCF_048569485.1 of Anomaloglossus baeobatrachus. Classification (NCBI taxonomy): domain Eukaryota; kingdom Metazoa; phylum Chordata; class Amphibia; order Anura; family Aromobatidae; genus Anomaloglossus; species Anomaloglossus baeobatrachus. The sequence goes on from NC_134361.1 coordinate 128,690,713, forward strand.
TGCCTGCATTGCACACTCAAACTCATTGTTACTAAGCCATTATACTAGCAAACACTGAGTAAACTTAGTGGCACACTAAACGTGGCTGTTGGACATCTGTATTGTCCCACTAGTGCAAAGATATTTGCAGCACGTCTGCCTGCATTGCACACTCAAACTCATTGTTACTAAGCCATTATACTAGCAAACACTGAGTAAACTTAGTGGCATCCTAAAAGTGGCTGTTGGACTTCTGTATTGTCCCACTAGTGCAAAGATATATGCAGCACATCTGCCTGCATTGCACACTCAAACTCATTGTTACTAAGCCAATATACTAGCAAACACTGAGTAAACTTAGTGGCATCCTAAAAGTGGCTGTTGGACTTCTGTATTGTCCCACTAGTGCAAAGATATTTGCAGCACGTCTGCCTGCATTGCACACTCAAACTCATTGTTACTAAGCCATTATACTAGCAAACACTGAGTAAACTTAGTGGCATCCTAAACGTAGCTGTTGGACTTCTGTATTGTCCCACTAGTGCAAAGATATTTCCAGCATGTCTGCATGCATTGCACACTCAAACTCATTGTTACTAAGCCATTATACTAGCAAACACTGAGTAAACTTAGTGGCATCCTAAACGTGGCTGTTGGACTTCTGTATTGTCCCACTAGTGCAAAGATATTTGCAGCACGTCTGCCTGCATTGCACACTCAAACTCATTGTTACTAAGCCATTATACCAGCAAACAATGAGTAATCTTAGTGGCATCCTAAAAGTGGCTGTTGGACTTCCATTAGTGTCCCACTGGTGCAAATCTATGTGCAGCACCTCTGCATTTCACACTCAAACTCATTGTTACTAAGCCATTATACTAGCAAGCACTGAGTAAACTTAGTGGCATCCTAAAAGTGGCTGTTGGACTTCCATTAGTGTCCCACTGGTGCAAACCTATGTGCAGCACCTCTGCATTGCACACTCAAACTCATTGTTACTAAGCCATTATACTAGCAAAAACTGAGTAAACTTAGTGGCATCCTAAAAGTGGCTGTTGGACTTTCATTAGTGTCCCACTGGTGCAATTCTATGTGCAGCACCTAAGCATTGCACACTCAAACTCATTGTTACTAAGCCATTATACTAGCAAACACTGAGTAAACTTAGTGGCATCCTAAAAGTGACTGTTGGACTTCCATTAGTGTCCCACTGGTGAAAATCTATGTGCAGCACCTAAGCATTGCACACTCAAACTCATTGTTACTAAGCCAATATACTAGCAAACACTGAGTAAACTTAGTGGCATCCTAAAAGTGGCTGTTGGACTTCCATTAGTGTCCCACTGGTGCAAATCTATGTGCAGCACCTCTGCATTGCACACTCAAACTCATTGTTACTAAGCCATTATACTAGCAAACACTGAGTAAACTTAGTGGCATCCTAAAAGTGGCTGTTGGACTTCCATTAGTGTCCCACTGGTGCAAATCTATGTGCAGCACCTCTGCATTGCACACTCAAACTCATTGTTACTAAGCCATTATACTAGCAAACACTGAGTAACCTTAGTGGCATCCTAAAAGTGGCTGTTGGACTTCCATTAGTGTCCCACTGGTGCAAACCTATGTGCAGCACCTCTGCCTTGCACAATTAAACTCATTGTTACTAAGCCATTATACTAGCAAACACTGAGCAAACTTAGTGGCATCCTAAAAGTGGCTGTTGGACTTCCATTAGTGTCCCACTGGTGCAAATCTATGTGCAGCACCTCTGCATTGCACACTCAAACTCATTGTTACTAAGCCATTATACTAGCAAACACTGAGTAAACTTAGTGGCATCCTAAAAGTGGCTGTTGGACTTCCATTAGTGTCCCACTGGTGCAAACCTATGTGCAGCACCTCTGCCTTGCACACTTAAACTTATTGTTACTAAGCCATTATACTAGCAAACACTGAGTAAACTTAGTGGCATCCTAAAAGTGGCTGTTGGACTTCCATTAGTGTCCCACTGGTGCAAACCTATGTGCAGCACCTCTGCATTGCACACTCAAACTCATTGTTACTAAGCCATTATACTAGCAAACACTGAGTAAACTTAGTGGCATCCTAAAAGTGGCTGTTGGACTTCCATTAGTGTCCCACTGGTGCAAACCTATGTGCAGCACCTCTGCATTGCACACTCAAACTCATTGTTACTAAGCCATTATACTAGCAAACACTGAGTAAACTTAGTGGCATCCTAAAAGTGGCTGTTGGACTTCCATTAGTGTCCCACTGGTGCAAACCTATGTGCAGCACCTCTGCATTGCACACTCAAACTCATTGTTACTAAGCCATTATACTAGCAAACACTGAGTAAACTTAGTGGCATCCTAAAAGTGGCTGTTGGACTTCCATTAGTGTCCTACTGGTGCAAATCTATGTGCAGCACCTCTGCATTGCACACTCAAACTAGCTCATTGTTACTAAGCCATTATACTAGCAAACACTGAGTAAACTTAGTGGCATCCTAAAAGTGGCTGTTGGACTTCCATTAGTGTCCCCCTGGTGCAAATCTATGTGCAGCACCTCTGAATTGCACACTCAAACTCATTGTTACTAAACCATTATACTAGCAAGCCCTGAGTAAACTTAGTGGCATCCTAAAAGTGGCTGTTGGACTTCCATTAGTGTCCCACTGGTGCAAACCTATGTGCAGCACCTCTGCATTGCACACTGAAACTCATTGTTACTAAGCCTTTATACTAGCAAACACTGAGTAAACTTAGTGGCATCCTAAAAGTGGCTGTTGGACTTCCATTAGTGTCCCACTGGTGCAAATCTATGTGCAGCACCTCTGCATTGCACACTCAAACTCATTGTTACTAAGCCATTATACTAGCAAACACTGAGTAAACTTAGTGGCATCCTAAACGTGGCTGTTGGACTTCTGTATTGTCCCACTAGTGCAAAGATATTTGCAGCACGTCTGCCTGCATTGCACACTAAAACTCATTGTTACTAAGCCATTATACTAGCAAACACTGAGTAAATTTAGTGGCATCCTAAACGTGGCTGTTGGACTTCTGTATTGTCCCACTAGTGCAAAGATATTTGCAGCACGTCTGCCTGCATTGCACACTCAAACTCATTGTTACTAAGCCACTATACTAGCAAACACTGAGTAAACTTAGTGGCATCCTAAACGTGGCTGTAGGACTTCTGTATTGTTCCACTAGTGCAAAGATATTTGCAGCACGTCTGCCTGCATTGCACACTCAAACTCATTGTTACTAAGCCATTATACTAGCAAACACTGAGTAAACTTAGTGGCATCCTAAAAGTGGCTGTTGGACTTCTGTATTGTCCCACTAGTGCAAAGATATTTGCAGCACGTCTGCCTGCATTGCACATTCAAACTCATTGTTACTAAGCCATTATACTAGCAAACACTGAGTAAACTTAATGGCATCCTAAACGTGGCTGTTGGACTTCTGTATTGTCCCACTAGTGCAAAGATATTTGTAGCACATCTGCCTGCATTGCACACTCAAACTCATTGTTACTAAGCCATTATACTAGCAAACACTGAGTAAACTTAGTGGCATCCTAAAAGTGGCTGTTGGACTTCTGTATTGTCCCACTAGTGCAAAGATATGTGCAGCACCTCTGCATTGCACACTCAAACTCATTGTTACTAAGCCATTATACTAGCAAAAACTGAGTAAACTTAGTGGCATCCTAAAAGTGGCTGTTGGACTTTCATTAGTGTCCCACTGGTGCAATTCTATGTGCAGCACCTAAGCATTGCACACTCAAACTCATTGTTACTAAGCCATTATACTAGCAAACACTGAGTAAACTTAGTGGCATCCTAAAAGTGACTGTTGGACTTCCATTAGTGTCCCACTGGTGCAAATCTATGTGCAGCACCTAAGCATTGCACACTCAAACTCATTGTTACTAAGCCAATATACTAGCAAACACTGAGTAAACTTAGTGGCATCCTAAAAGTGGCTGTTGGACTTCCATTAGTGTCCCACTGGTGCAAATCTATGTGCAGCACCTCTGCATTGCACACTCAAACTCATTGTTACTAAGCCATTATACTAGCAAACACTGAGTAAACTTAGTGGCATCCTAAAAGTGGCTGTTGGACTTCCATTAGTGTCCCACTGGTGCAAATCTATGTGCAGCACCTCTGCATTGCACACTCAAACTCATTGTTACTAAGCCATTATACTAGCAAACACTGAGTAACCTTAGTGGCATCCTAAAAGTGGCTGTTGGACTTCCATTAGTGTCCCACTGGTGCAAACCTATGTGCAGCACCTCTGCCTTGCACAATTAAACTCATTGTTACTAAGCCATTATACTAGCAAACACTGAGCAAACTTAGTGGCATCCTAAAAGTGGCTGTTGGACTTCCATTAGTGTCCCACTGGTGCAAATCTATGTGCAGCACCTCTGCATTGCACACTCAAACTCATTGTTACTAAGCCATTATACTAGCAAACACTGAGTAAACTTAGTGGCATCCTAAAAGTGGCTGTTGGACTTCCATTAGTGTCCCACTGGTGCAAACCTATGTGCAGCACCTCTGCCTTGCACACTTAAACTTATTGTTACTAAGCCATTATACTAGCAAACACTGAGTAAACTTAGTGGCATCCTAAAAGTGGCTGTTGGACTTCCATTAGTGTCCCACTGGTGCAAACCTATGTGCAGCACCTCTGCATTGCACACTCAAACTCATTGTTACTAAGCCATTATACTAGCAAACACTGAGTAAACTTAGTGGCATCCTAAAAGTGGCTGTTGGACTTCCATTAGTGTCCCACTGGTGCAAACCTATGTGCAGCACCTCTGCATTGCACACTCAAACTCATTGTTACTAAGCCATTATACTAGCAAACACTGAGTAAACTTAGTGGCATCCTAAAAGTGGCTGTTGGACTTCCATTAGTGTCCCACTGGTGCAAACCTATGTGCAGCACCTCTGCATTGCACACTCAAACTCATTGTTACTAAGCCATTATACTAGCAAACACTGAGTAAACTTAGTGGCATCCTAAAAGTGGCTGTTGGACTTCCATTAGTGTCCTACTGGTGCAAATCTATGTGCAGCACCTCTGCATTGCACACTCAAACTAGCTCATTGTTACTAAGCCATTATACTAGCAAACACTGAGTAAACTTAGTGGCATCCTAAAAGTGGCTGTTGGACTTCCATTAGTGTCCCCCTGGTGCAAATCTATGTGCAGCACCTCTGAATTGCACACTCAAACTCATTGTTACTAAACCATTATACTAGCAAGCCCTGAGTAAACTTAGTGGCATCCTAAAAGTGGCTGTTGGACTTCCATTAGTGTCCCACTGGTGCAAACCTATGTGCAGCACCTCTGCATTGCACACTGAAACTCATTGTTACTAAGCCTTTATACTAGCAAACACTGAGTAAACTTAGTGGCATCCTAAAAGTGGCTGTTGGACTTCCATTAGTGTCCCACTGGTGCAAATCTATGTGCAGCACCTCTGCATTGCACACTCAAACTCATTGTTACTAAGCCATTATACTAGCAAACACTGAGTAAACTTAGTGGCATCCTAAACGTGGCTGTTGGACTTCTGTATTGTCCCACTAGTGCAAAGATATTTGCAGCACGTCTGCCTGCATTGCACACTAAAACTCATTGTTACTAAGCCATTATACTAGCAAACACTGAGTAAATTTAGTGGCATCCTAAACGTGGCTGTTGGACTTCTGTATTGTCCCACTAGTGCAAAGATATTTGCAGCACGTCTGCCTGCATTGCACACTCAAACTCATTGTTACTAAGCCACTATACTAGCAAACACTGAGTAAACTTAGTGGCATCCTAAACGTGGCTGTAGGACTTCTGTATTGTTCCACTAGTGCAAAGATATTTGCAGCACGTCTGCCTGCATTGCACACTCAAACTCATTGTTACTAAGCCATTATACTAGCAAACACTGAGTAAACTTAGTGGCATCCTAAAAGTGGCTGTTGGACTTCTGTATTGTCCCACTAGTGCAAAGATATTTGCAGCACGTCTGCCTGCATTGCACATTCAAACTCATTGTTACTAAGCCATTATACTAGCAAACACTGAGTAAACTTAATGGCATCCTAAACGTGGCTGTTGGACTTCTGTATTGTCCCACTAGTGCAAAGATATTTGTAGCACATCTGCCTGCATTGCACACTCAAACTCATTGTTACTAAGCCATTATACTAGCAAACACTGAGTAAACTTAGTGGCATCCTAAAAGTGGCTGTTGGACTTCTGTATTGTCCCACTAGTGCAAAGATATGTGCAGCACATCTGCCTGCATTGCACACTCAAACTCATTGTTACTAAGCCATTATACTAGCAAACACTGAGTAAACTTAGTGGCATCCTAAAAGTGGCTGTTGGACTTCTGTATTGTCCCACAAGTGCAAAGATATTTGCAGCACGTCTGCCTGCATTGCACACTCAAACTCATTGTTACTAAGCCATTATACTAGCAAACACTGAGTAAACTTAGTGGCACACTAAACGTGGCTGTTGGACATCTGTATTGTCCCACTAGTGCAAAGATATTTGCAGCACGTCTGCCTGCATTGCACACTCAAACTCATTGTTACTAAGCCATTATACTAGCAAACACTGAGTAAACTTAGTGGCATCCTAAAAGTGGCTGTTGGACTTCTGTATTGTCCCACTAGTGCAAAGATATATGCAGCACATCTGCCTGCATTGCACACTCAAACTCATTGTTACTAAGCCAATATACTAGCAAACACTGAGTAAACTTAGTGGCATCCTAAAAGTGGCTGTTGGACTTCTGTATTGTCCCACTAGTGCAAAGATATTTGCAGCACGTCTGCCTGCATTGCACACTCAAACTCATTGTTACTAAGCCATTATACTAGCAAACACTGAGTAAACTTAGTGGCATCCTAAACGTAGCTGTTGGACTTCTGTATTGTCCCACTAGTGCAAAGATATTTCCAGCATGTCTGCATGCATTGCACACTCAAACTCATTGTTACTAAGCCATTATACTAGCAAACACTGAGTAAACTTAGTGGCATCCTAAACGTGGCTGTTGGACTTCTGTATTGTCCCACTAGTGCAAAGATATTTGCAGCACGTCTGCCTGCATTGCACACTCAAACTCATTGTTACTAAGCCATTATACCAGCAAACAATGAGTAATCTTAGTGGCATCCTAAAAGTGGCTGTTGGACTTCCATTAGTGTCCCACTGGTGCAAATCTATGTGCAGCACCTCTGCATTTCACACTCAAACTCATTGTTACTAAGCCATTATACTAGCAAGCACTGAGTAAACTTAGTGGCATCCTAAAAGTGGCTGTTGGACTTCCATTAGTGTCCCACTGGTGCAAACCTATGTGCAGCACCTCTGCATTGCACACTCAAACTCATTGTTACTAAGCCATTATACTAGCAAAAACTGAGTAAACTTAGTGGCATCCTAAAAGTGGCTGTTGGACTTTCATTAGTGTCCCACTGGTGCAATTCTATGTGCAGCACCTAAGCATTGCACACTCAAACTCATTGTTACTAAGCCATTATACTAGCAAACACTGAGTAAACTTAGTGGCATCCTAAAAGTGACTGTTGGACTTCCATTAGTGTCCCACTGGTGCAAATCTATGTGCAGCACCTAAGCATTGCACACTCAAACTCATTGTTACTAAGCCAATATACTAGCAAACACTGAGTAAACTTAGTGGCATCCTAAAAGTGGCTGTTGGACTTCCATTAGTGTCCCACTGGTGCAAATCTATGTGCAGCACCTCTGCATTGCACACTCAAACTCATTGTTACTAAGCCATTATACTAGCAAACACTGAGTAACCTTAGTGGCATCCTAAAAGTGGCTGTTGGACTTCCATTAGTGTCCCACTGGTGCAAACCTATGTGCAGCACCTCTGCCTTGCACACTTAAACTCATTGTTACTAAGCCATTATACTAGCAAACACTGAGTAAACTTAGTGGCATCCTAAAAGTGGCTGTTGGACTTCCATTAGTGTCCCACTGGTGCAAACCTATGTGCAGCACCTCTGCATTGCACACTCAAACTCATTGTTACTAAGCCATTATACTAGCAAACACTGAGTAAACTTAGTGGCATCCTAAAAGTGGCTGTTGGACTTCCATTAGTGTCCCACTGGTGCAATTCTATGTGCAGCACCTCTGCATTGCACACTCAAACTCATTGTTACTAAGCCATTATACTAGCAAACACTGAGTAAACTTAGTGGCATCCTAAAAGTGGCTGTTGGACTTCCATTAGTGTCCCACTGGTGCAAATCTATGTGCAGCACCTCTGCATTGCACACTCAAACTCATTGTTACTAAGCCATTATACTAGCAAACACTGAGTAACCTTAGTGGCATCCTAAAAGTGGCTGTTGGACTTCCATTAGTGTCCCACTGGTGCAAACCTATGTGCAGCACCTCTGCCTTGCACAATTAAACTCATTGTTACTAAGCCATTATACTAGCAAACACTGAGTAAACTTAGTGGCATCCTAAAAGTGGCTGTTGGACTTCCATTAGTGTCCCACTGGTGCAATTCTATGTGTAACACCTCTGCATTGCACACTCAAACTCATTGTTACTAAGCAATTATACTAGCAAACACTGAGTAAACTTAGATGGAGACCTTTTGAAACCTGAAGATGCCTTCCCACACTCCATAGGAACCGTTTGTGTCCACGGCTGGCCGTCCTGCATTGGCTCAGTTTGCACTCTAGCACTTTAGGTAAGGGAATACCTCTTAATTGCACACTTGTGCTATATTGTTATTGCATGTTTATTCCCTGCTGCATTATTATGGTTACTTGCAGCATAGCCAGCGGCATCACCATGATTCCCCACCCTTATATGGTGGGCAACCATGGTTTGATTTGACCTACACTTTTCATTTAACAGTTCCCTTGTTACTGGGTATGTTCCCAATTATTGTGACCTGTCTAGGCTAGTTGTAGCCACATACATATAGACTGTGACTAGTTTGTCTCTCTGACCTTTTTTGGCTATTAACACTGGTCTATTCTATGTTGGCATCCCCAGGATATACTGGTAGTGCACCATTTTAATGTAATAAATGTCTTGTTGTGTATTCAATAAAATTTTGTTAATTTTTGCACTTTACTCTTGTCCTCCTGTTTCTCATTCCTGTTATGAGTAGTGCTCGCACCTTCCCTGCCTAATTGAGGGAGGCTTGGTGCTTATTTTCTTATGGCTCTTGATGTGAGTTATGTTATGTTACTGAGTAAACTTAGTGGCATCCTAAACGTGGCTGTTGGACTTCTGTATTGTCCCACTAGTGCAAAGATATTTGCAGTAGGTCTGCCTGCATTGCACACTCAAACTCATTGTTACTAAGCCATTATACTAGCAAACACTGAGTAAACTTAGTGGCATCCTAAACGTGGCTGTTGGACATCTATATTGTCCCACTAGTGCAAAGATATTTGCAGCACGTCTGCCTGCATTTCACACTCAAACTCATTGTTACTAAGCCATTATACTAGCAAACACTGAGTAAACTTAGTGGCATCCTAAAAGTGGCTGTTGGACTTCCATTAGTGTCCCACTGGTGAAAACCTATGTGCAGCACCTCTGCATTGCACACTCAAACTCATTGTTACTAAGCCATTATACTAGCAAACACTGAGTAAACTTAGTGGCATCCTAAAAGTGGCTGTTGGACTTCCATTAGTGTCCCACTGGTGCAATTCTATGTGCAGCACCTCTGCATTGCACACTCAAACTCATTGTTACTAAGCCATTATACTAGCAAACACTGAGTAAACTTAGTGGCATCCTAAAAGTGACTGTTGGACTTCCATTAGTGTCCCACTGGTGCAAATCTATGTGCAGCACCTAAGCATTGCACACTCAAACTCATTGTTACTAAGCCAATATACTAGCAAACACTGAGTAAACTTAGTGGCATCCTAAAAGTGGCTGTTGGACTTCCATTAGTGTCCCACTGGTGCAAATCTATGTGCAGCACCTCTGCATTGCACACTCAAACTCATTGTTACTAAGCCATTATACTAGCAAACACTGAGTAACCTTAGTGGCATCCTAAAAGTGGCTGTTGGACTTCCATTAGTGTCCCACTGGTGCAAACCTATGTGCAGCACCTCTGCCTTGCACAATTAAACTCATTGTTACTAAGCCATTATACTAGCAAACACTGAGTAAACTTAGTGGCATCCTAAAAGTGGCTGTTGGACTTCCATTAGTGTCCCACTGGTGCAATTCTATGTGTAACACCTCTGCATTGCACACTCAAACTCATTGTTACTAAGCCATTATACTAGCAAACACTGAGTAAACTTAGATGGAGACCTTTTGAAACCTGAAGATGCCTTCCCACACTCCATAGGAACCGTTTGTGTCCACGGCTGGCCGTCCTGCATTGGCTCAGTTTGCACTCTAGCACTTTAGGTAAGGGAATACCTCTTAATTGCACACTTGTGCTATATTGTTATTGTATGTTTATTCCCTGCTGCATTATTATGGTTACTTGCAGCATAGCCAGCGGCATCACCATGATTCCCCACCCTTATATGGTGGGCAACCATGGTTTGATTTGACCTACACTTTTCATTTAACAGTTCCCTTGTTACTGGGTATGTTCCCAATTATTGTGACCTGTCTAGGCTAGTTGTAGCCACATACATATAGACTGTGACTAGTTTGTCTCTCTGACCTTTTTTGGCTATTAACACTGGTCTATTCTATGTTGGCATCCCCAGGATATACTGGTAGTGCACCATTTTAATGTAATAAATGTCTTGTTGTGTATTCAATAAAATTTTGTTAATTTTTGCACTTTACTCTTGTCCTCCTGTTTCTCATTCCTGTTATGAGTAGTGCTCGCACCTTCCCTGCCTAATTGAGGGAGGCTTGGTGCTTATTTTCTTATGGCTCTTGATGTGAGTTATGTTATGTTACTGAGTAAACTTAGTGGCATCCTAAACGTGGTTGTTGGACTTCTGTATTGTCCCACTAGTGCAAAGATATTTGCAGTACGTCTGCCTGCATTGCACACTCAAACTCATTGTTACTAAGCCATTATACTAGCAAACACTGAGTAAACTTAGTGGCATCCTAAACGTGGCTGTTGGACATCTATATTGTCCCACTAGTGCAAAGATATTTGCAGCACGTCTGCCTGCATTTCACACTCAAACTCATTGTTACTAAGCCATTATACTAGCAAACACTGAGTAAACTTAGTGGCATCCTAAAAGTGGCTGTTGGACTTCCATTAGTGTCCCACTGGTGAAAACCTATGTGCAGCACCTCTGCATTGCACACTCAAACTCATTGTTACTAAGCCATTATACTAGCAAACACTGAGTAAACTTAGTGGCATCCTAAAAGTGGCTGTTGGACTTCCATTAGTGTCCCACTGGTGCAATTCTATGTGCAGCACCTCTGCATTGCACACTCAAACTCATTGTTACTAAGCCATTATACTAGCAAACACTGAGTAAACTTAGTGGCATCCTAAAAGTGACTGTTGGACTTCCATTAGTGTCCCACTGGTGCAAATCTATGTGCAGCACCTAAGCATTGCACACTCAAACTCATTGTTACTAAGCCAATATACTAGCAAACACTGAGTAAACTTAGTGGCATCCTAAAAGTGGCTGTTGGACTTCCATTAGTGTCCCACTGGTGCAAATCTATGTGCAGCACCTCTGCATTGCACACTCAAACTCATTGTTACTAAGCCATTATACTAGCACACACTGAGTAACCTTAGTGGCATCCTAAAAGTGGCTGTTGGACTTCCATTAGTGTCCCACTGGTGCAAACCTATGTGCAGCACCTCTGCCTTGCACAATTAAACTCATTGTTACTAAGCCATTATTTAGCAAACACTGAGTAAACTTAGTGGCATCCTAAAAGTGGCTGTTGGACTTCCATTAGTGTCCCACTGGTGCAATTCTATGTGCAACACCTCTGCATTGCACACTCAAACTCATTGTTACTAAGCCATTATACTAGCAAACACTGAGTAAACTTAGTGGCATCCTAAACGTGGCTGTTGGACTTCTGTATTGTCCCACTAGTGCAAAGCTATTTGCAGTACGTCTGCCTGCATTGCACACTGAAACTCATTGTTACTAAGCCATTATACTAGCAAACACTGAGTAAACTTAGTGGCATCCTAAACGTGGCTGTTGGACATCTATATTGTCCCACTAGTGCAAAGATATTTGCAGCACGTCTGCCTGCATTTCACACTCAAACTCATTGTTACTAAGCCATTATACTAGCAAACACTGAGTAAACTTAGTGGCATCCTAAAAGTGGCTGTTGGACTTCCATTAGTGTCCCACTGGTGCAAATCTATGTGCAGCACCTCTGCATTGCACACTCAAACTCATTGTTACTAAGCCAATATACTAGCAAACACTGAGTAAACTTAGTGGCATCCTAAAAGTGGCTGTTGGACTTCCATTAGTGTCCCACTGGTGCAAATCTATGTGCAGCACCTCTGCATTGCACACTCAAACTCATTGTTACTAAGCCATTATACTAGCAAACACTGAGTAAACTTAGTGGCATCCTAAAAGTGGCTGTTGGACTTCCATTAGTGTCCCACTGGTGCAAACCTATGTGCAGCACCTCTGCCTTGCACACTTAAACTTATTGTTACTAAGCCATTATACTAGCAAACACTGAGTAAACTTAGTGGCATCCTAAAAGTGGCTGTTGGACTTCCATTAGTGTCCCACTGGTGCAAACCTATGTGCAGCACCTCTGCATTGCACACTCAAACTCATTGTTACTAAGCCATTATACTAACAAACACTGAGTAAACTTAGTGGCATCCTAAAAGTGGCTGTTGGACTTCCATTAGTGTCCCACTGGTGCAAACCTATGTGCAGCACCTCTGCATTGCACACTCAAACTCATTGTTACTAAGCCATTATACTAGCAAACACTGAGTAAACTTAGTGGCATCCTAAAAGTGGCTGTTGGACTTCCATTAGTGTCCCACTGGTGCAAACCTATGTGCAGCACCTCAGCATTGCACACTCAAACTCATTGTTACTAAGCCATTATACTAGCAAACTTTGAGTAAACTTAGTGGCATCTTAAAAGTGGCTGTTGGACTTCCATTAGTGTCCCACTGGTGCAATTCTATGTGCAGCACCTCTGCATTGCACACTCAAACTCATTGTTACTAAGCCATTATACTAGCAAACACTGAGTAAACTTAGTGGCATCCTAAAGGTGGCTGTTGGACTTCCATTAGTGTCCCACTGGTGCAAATCTATGTGCAGCACCTCTGCATTGCACACTCAAACTCATTGTTACTAAGCCAATATACTAGCAAACACTGAGTAAACTTAGTGGCATCCTAAAAGTGGCTGTTGGACTTCCATTAGTGTCCCACTGGTGCAAATCTATGTGCAGCACCTCTGCATTGCACACTCAAACTCATTGTTACTAAGCCATTATACTAGCAAACACTGAGTAAACTTAGTGGCATCCTAAAAGTGGCTGTTGGACTTCCATTAGTGTCCCACTGGTGCAAACCTATGTGCAGCACCTCTGCCTTGCACACTTAAACTTATTGTTACTAAGCCATTATACTAGCAAACACTGAGTAAACTTAGTGGCATCCTAAAAGTGGCTGTTGGACTTCCATTAGTGTCCCACTGGTGCAAACCTATGTGCAGCACCTCTGCATTGCACACTCAAACTCATTGTTACTAAGCCATTATACTAGCAAACACTGAGTAAACTTAGTGGCATCCTAAAAGTGGCTGTTGGACTTCCATTAGTGTCCCACTGGTGCAAACCTATGTGCAGCACCTCTGCATTGCACACTCAAACTCATTGTTACTAAGCCATTATACTAGCAAACACTGAGTAAACTTAGTGGCATCCTAAAAGTGGCTGTTGGACTTCCATTAGTGTCCCACTGGTGCAAACCTATGTGCAGCACCTCTGCATTGCACACTCAAACTCATTGTTACTAAGCCATTATACTAGCAAACACTGAGTAAACTTAGTGGCATCCTAAAAGTGGCTGTTGGACTTCCATTAGTGTCCCACTGGTGCAAACCTATGTGCAGCACCTCTGCATTGCACACTCAAACTCATTGTTACTAAGCCATTATACTAGCAAACACTGAGTAAACTTATTGGCATCCTAAAAGTGGCTGTTGGACTTCCATTAGTGTCCTACTGGTGCAAATCTATGTGCAGCACCTCTGCATTGCACACTCAAACTAACTCATTGTTACTAAGCCATTATACTAGCAAACACTGAGTAAACTTAGTGGCATCCTAAAAGTGGCTGTTGGACTTCCATTAGTGTCCCCCTGGTGCAAATCTATGTGCAGCACCTCTGCATTGCACACTCAAACTCATTGTTACTAAACCATTATACTAGCAAGCCCTGAGTAAACTTAGTGGCATCCTAAAAGTGGCTGTTGGACTTCCATTAGTGTCCCACTGGTGCAAACCTATGTGCAGCACCTCTGCATTGCACACTGAAACTCATTGTTACTAAGCCTTTATACTAGCAAACACTGAGTAAACTTAGTGGCATCCTAAAAGTGGCTGTTGGACTTCCATTAGTGTCCCACTGGTGCAAATCTATGTGCAGCACCTCTGCATTGCACACTCAAACTCATTGTTACTAAGCCATTATACTAACAAACACTGAGTAAACTTAGTGGCATCCTAAACTTGGCTGTTGGACATCTATATTGTCCCACTAGTGCAAAGATATTTGCAGCACGTCTGCCTGCATTTCACACTCAAACTCATTGTTACTAAGCCATTATACTAGCAAACACTGAGTAAACTTAGTGGCATCCTAAAAGTGGCTGTTGGACTTCCATTAGTGTCCCACTGGTGCAAACCTATGTGCAGCACCTCTGCATTGCACACTCCAACTCATTATTACTAAGCCATTATACTAGCAAACACTGAGTAAACTTAGTGGCATCCTAAAAGTGGCTGTTGGACTTCCATTAGTGTCCCACTGGTGCAATTCTATGTGCAGCACCTCTGCATTGCACACTCAAACTCATTGTTACTAAGCCATTATACTAGCAAACACTGAGTAAACTTAGTGGCATCCTAAAAGTGGCTGTTGGACTTCCATTAGTGTCCCACTGGTGCAAATCTATGTGCAGCACCTCTGCATTGCACACTCAAACTCATTGTTACTAAGCCAATATACTAGCAAACACTGAGTAAACTTAGTGGCATCCTAAAAGTGGCTGTTGGACTTCCATTAGTGTCCCACTGGTGCAAATCTATGTGCAGCACCTCTGGATTGCACACTCAAACTCATTGTTACTAAGCCATTATACTAGCAAACACTAAGTAAACTTAGTGGCATCCTAAAAGTGGCTGTTGGACTTCCATTAGTGTCCCACTGGTGCAAACCTATGTGCAGCACCTCTGCCTTGCACACTTAAACTTATTGTTACTAAGCCATTATACTAGCAAACACTGAGTAAACTTAGTGGCATCCTAAAAGTGGCTGTTGGACTTCCATTAGTGTCCCACTGGTGCAAACCTATGTGCAGCACCTCTGCATTGCACACTCAAACTCATTGTTACTAAGCCATTATACTAGCAAACACTGAGTAAACTTAGTGGCATCCTAAAAGTGGCTGTTGGACTTCCATTAGTGTCCCACTGGTGCAAACCTATGTGCAGCACCTCTGCATTGCACACTCAAACTCATTGTTACTAAGCCATTATACTAGCAAACACTGAGTAAACTTAGTGGCATCCTAAAAGTGGCTGTTGGACTTCCATTAGTGTCCCACTGGTGCAAACCTATGTGCAGCACCTCTGCATTGCACACTCAAACTCATTGTTACTAAGCCATTATACTAGCAAACTTTGAGTAAACTTAGTGGCATCTTAAAAGTGGCTTTTGGACTTCCATTAGTGTCCCACTGGTGCAAACCTATGTGCAGCACCTCTGCATTGCACACTCAAACTCATTGTTACTAAGCCATTATACTAGCAAACACTGAGTAAACTTAGTGGCATCCTAAAAGTGGCTGTTGGACTTCCATTAGTGTCCCACTGGTGCAAACCTATGTGCAGCACCTCTGCATTGCACACTCAAACTCATTGTTACTAAGCCATTATACTAGCAAACACTGAGTAAACTTAGTGGCATCCTAAAAGTGGCTGTTCGACTTCCATTAGTGTCCTACTGGTGCAAATCTATGTGCAGCACCTCTGCATTGCACACTCAAACTAACTCATTGTTACTAAGCCATTATACTAGCAAACACTGAGTAAACTTAGTGGCATCCTAAAAGTGGCTGTTCTGCCTTCGTCCACGTGTGAGCTGTGTGGACTCCGGCATACAGCTAACCTTCATCCACTGTTTCAATAAACAGACTCTGTTGCCTTTAAGTCTTTATTTATTAAATGATGATGGATAGGTGGATGATCATAAGAAATGGATGATTGATTGGTAAAAACTATAACAAAAGATACAAATCCATATCAGTACAGGCATATCACAAATAACAGAATGACATACATAGTAGTACTGGTATTTACAGAATCTGCATAACATAGAGAGCAATGCATATGACTGAACACAACATTTACACTGCTGAAGCTGCCCTACACCTGCTCTGCATGTATCACAGCCTATGCAATCTGAGTAGATCCACTGCCACTTCACAGTGCCTACATAACAACTGTACACATATTCCAACACAAATTTGTAGTCTAGTACAATGATTCCTACCGGGATCCATTAGTCAGGAGGAACGATTGAAGAAAAGGTACTGGAGCCAACCATAGCACCTCTGAATCCTATGGAGGCATCAAGACATCTGCGTCTCCAACTCAGTAAGGGAAGGGAAAAAGGGGCAGTCCAAGGAAGTATCTTTTCCTTAAAGCAACAGGCTCAAAACCACAGAAATACTGTAGAGAGGTATGAGGAAAACATAAGAAAGCCAACAGTGACCTCTTGTGGGCAACAAACGATATTACCCTTATCCTATTTAATGAATAGGAGACAGAACACTCCCCGCTTGGCGTTAACCAATGCCACTATTGGACTCCTGAGGGGATAACAACAACACAAGTTCAGTGACTGGTCTGGTGAACAGTTTGTTCTCTCCGAGCTTGCTCACTCTGACCTCTGCCTTGCGTACTCTCCCATCCTTGCTGGGAAAGGGTTTGGTGACTAGGCCGAGTGGCCACTCATTTCGGTGTGATTGACTGTCCTTTACAAGTACCACATTGCCAAGTCTGATGTTTGGATGGTCTTTCTGCCATTTTGTTCTGGTTTGCAGAGTGGAGAGATATTGTTTCCTCCATCTGTCCCAAAAGGCATTGGACACGTTTTGTACTTGCCTCCATTGTCTTCTGTAGAGGTCTTTCTCGGTGAATTCTCCAGGTGGAGCTCCTGGGACACAGGTTTTCTGTGTAAGTAACATGGCAGGAGTAAGAACTGTTGAGTCTCCAGAATCTCCAGAAAGAGCTGTCAATGGCCTAGCATTCATGATAGCTGTAACTTCGGCCAAGAACGTAGTCAAGCTTTCGTGGGTAAGTCTGGTGTTTGCTTGCAAGAGGATAGAATCTAGAATCTTGCGTGCAATTCCTATCATTCTTTCCCAGGTGCCTCCCATGTGCGAAGAGTGTGGCGGGTTGAAGGTCCAGGTGCATCCTTGCTCACCTAGGTACCTCTCTACATTTGTAATGTCTAGATTGGAAGGGATTTGGAGTTCTCTTGCTGCTCCAATAAAGTTCGTGCCTCTATCAGAACAAATGTGCTTCACAGGGCCTCTGATAGCGATGAAGCGTCGAAGTGCATTTATGAAACTTGAAGTGTCCATAGATTCTATTACTTCGATATGAACAGCTCTGACAGACAAACAGGTGAATAGAACTGCCCAACACTTTGCTTCGGCATGGACCTTCCTAGTGCGTCTTGTAGCTACGGACCAGGGGCCAAACACATCCAGTCCAACGTTGGTGAAAGGGGGTTCAGTACTGAGCCTGTCAGGTGGAAGATTAGCCATCTTCTGGTTTTGAAACATGCCACGAAGTTTGCGACACGTAACGCAGTTGAAGATGAGTTTGCTCACGCTTCTCTTCGCTCCGACTATCCATAGTCCAGCCGTTCGTAGACTCCCTTCGGTAAACAAACGACCTTGATGTCTCACCAAGATGTGATGATGTTGAATAAGCAAGGTTGTGACATGATGATGTCCAGGAATTATTACCGGGTGTTTCTCTGAGACTTCTACCTTAGCTTCTTGAATGCGGCCACCTATTCTCAGCAGCCCATCTTTGTCAATGAACGGGTCGAGTTTCCTCAACGCACTGTCTCTTGGAATGGGTAGTCCTTTGTCGAGATTGTCTATCTCCTTGTTGTAGGCTTCATTTTGTACAACATGGAGTATTGTAATCTTGGCTTTCTCTAGGTTGGGAGCAGTAAACGCATGCTTGCAGTGATGCCAACCTTTACTGCATCTCTGATTTGTTGGTAGTTCGGACTTGTAAAACTGAGTCACATGTAGTAAAAAAGCGATGGCTCTAACAAGTGAGTTCCAGGTTGAGAATCTACTGAACCGATGAGATCCGAGGTGATGTCCTGAAACCACTGTATGAAGAGCTGACACTTGAGGACGAAGGTCTTCATCGACATCTGGATCCACCAGTTCGAATGTATCGGGCCTGCTGATGTAGGATGTTGTTCGGTACAGGAAGGCAGGGCCTGTGAACCATGTAGTGTCCTTAAGGTGACTTGGTGCAACGGATCTAGTCGCATGGTCGGCGGGATTGTGATGAGTAGATACGTAATGCCACTGATCAGGGCGAGTTGATCTTCTTATTCTCAATACCCGGTTGCTGACGTAGACATAGAAGCGTCGTGTTTCGTTGCAGATGTATCCTAGTACCACCTTGCTGTCAGTGTAGAACTCTGCATCTTTGATCTCCTGATTCATTCCATCTGAGATAAGTTCAGCCAGCTCTACTGCAAGGACGGCAGCACAGAGTTCCAGTCTAGGTATCGTGTGTTCACGGAGTGGCGCCAGTTTTGTCCGACTCATGACGAACCCAATATGGATCTGTTCATTCACATCAGTGGTTTTAAGGTATACTACCGCTGCGATTGCTTTGACTGATGCATCGCAGAAGATACAAAGTCTTTGAGATTTGACTTCGGTGGATGGCACAGGAGCGTATGGTCGGTTCACATGAAAATCGGTCAAGGCCTCGAGAGACTTCCTCCACTCTGCCCACAGGTCTGCTTTTTCTGCCGGAAGTGGATCATCCCAATCAGATGTCTCTTGGGTGAAGTCTCTTAGCATCATTTTACCTTGGACGGTAACTGGAGCTACGAATCCCAGAGGATCGTACAAACTATTCACAAAGGAAAGGACACCTCTACGTGTGAAGGACTTTTCTTCTTTGTTGATCTGAAAGGTGAAGGCATCTGTCTTCAAGTCCCAAAGTAGTCCTAGGCTCCGTTGCATGGGAAGAGAGTCGATGCTCAGGTCTATGCCCTTCAGATCACTGGAATAGTCTTGAGAGGGAAAGGCTTCCATCAGTTCTCGGCTATTGGATGCAATCTTATGCAACCTTAAGTTGGACTGAGCGAGAATTTCTTGAGCTCTTTTTAGAAGACTGATTGCTGCCTCGTTTGTGGGTGTGGATTTTAAGCAGTCGTCTACGTAGAAATCCTTTTCCACAAAGGATCTAACATCCGACCCGTACTTCTCTTCACCTTCTTTGGCGGAATTCCTGAGACCGTAGATAGCCACGGCGGGGGAAGGACTGTTCCCGAAGATATGTACCCTCATCCGGTACTCTATGATGTCTTTATCTGGGTCATTGTCACGGTACCAGAAGAACCTCAGGTAGTTTCTGTGTTCCTTTTTGATGAGAAAGCAGTGGAACATCTGTTGGATGTCAGCCATAAATGCCACCGTATCTCTGCGGAAACAGAGTAGAACTTCTAAGAGTCTGTTGTTGAGGTCTGGGCCAGATAGTAGGACATCATTCAACGAGACGTCTTCGCACTTGGCACTTGAGTCGAACACCACTCTTATTTGGCCTGGCTTTTTAGGATGGTACACTCCGAAGATGGGTAAGTACCAGCGTTCCTCAGAGTCCCGTAGTGTAGGTGCGATCTCTGCATGGTTATTTCGGAATATCTTCTCCATGAAGGTAAAGAAATGTTCTCTCATCTCGGGAGACTTCTTGAGCTTGTGTCTGAGGGAGACAAATCGACTGTAGACCTGTTCCCTGTTGTTGGGTAGGCGTTGTCTCCGTGGTCGGAATGGTAAGGGTGCCACCCAGCTGTTCGATTTGTCTTTTTTTATTTCTTGGTCCATGATATCCAAGAACATCCTGTCTTCTATGGACATTGCTGTTTTGTTGTCCTTTTTGGTCCTGTGGAAGATTGTACAGCCTATGTGGTCTTGTTCGCCCTCACAAGCGTGGTCTTCGTTGGAAGGAACTGCGAAAGGACATGGCAGAGGAGTACTGCTTGGTAATTCCTTTACCAACAGACTGTTGTGACATGGTCGGAAGAAAGACGGACGTCCATTTTCTAGTGTGTTGGTGAGCATACTGTTGACTGAGGCTGGCTTGTGTGCTCCTCCTAGACAGACATCTCCTATTACGACCCATCCTAGGTCAAGTCTCTGCGCATATGGAGCGTTCTGGGAGCCGTTAATGGACTCTCTAGCCTTATGCACACGTAGCATGTCTCTTCCAAGGAGTAAGGCTATTGGAGCTTCTGAGTCCAGTTCTGGAATCAGGTGAGCTATACGCTTCAGATGGGGGTGATGAGCTGCTACCTCTGGTGAAGGTATCTCGGACCTGTTGTCAGGAATCTGGTTGCACTCCAGTATGGTAGGTAATGATAGGCAGGTCTGGCCATCTATGGGTTCCACCTTGTACCCGCTTGCCTTCCTCCCCGCCGTCTCAACGGTACCTGAACATGTCTTCAAGGAGTAGGGAGAACCGGGGCCTGCAATGTTGAAACTGCTGAAGAAGATGGACTTGGCAAGAGACCTGTTGCTCTGATCGTCCAAGATCGCATAGATCTTAATTGCTTTGTCCCTGCGGCCTGCTGGGTAGACTCTGACAAGGCAGATTTTTGAACAGGACCTTCCTCCTGTGAGTCCTTTACAGATCTCCGTACATTGAGAGGTAACCACCGTGGTGTCTTCATCAGTGTTCTTCTGTTTTCCATCGTGTTCTTCTGCTTGCGGCAACGCTCGTGTAGGTGGTCCAGGGTGTAAGGCTGTATTGTGATCCGTGCTATCACATTCTGCACATTTCACGCTAGCTTCGCAGTTCCTGGCCATGTGCGATGTTGCAGCACAGCATTTGAAGCAGATGTTGTGTTCCTTGAGGAAGCCTTTGCGATCCTCTAGAGACTTCTCCCTGAAGGCTCTGCATTTTAGTAGAGGATGTGGTTTCCGGTGTAGAGGACACTGTTTACTGATATCCTGGGGTTTGTTCTCTTCTGGAGGATGCTTACTCTCTTTGTGAGCAGGACCTGAGGAGACAATGTTAGTTTTGTGGACTGCCACGGGTGTCCTACTGGGTTTGACACCGGGGGCAGTGGTACACGACAGAGTAAAATCAAAACTAGGGTCATTTCTGATTTTAGCTTGCTGAGCTACAAAATCTACAAATACAACAAAAGGGAGGAATGGCACGTTATGTGTTTGCTTATACCGTGGCTGGTCTCTATCCACAAGTGCCTTGTTTGCAACATGGAAGCGGCTATATACAGGTTGCAGGTATAATAATAATAATATAATAATTTTATTCATTTATATAGCGCTATTAATTCCACAGCGCTTTACATACATCAGGAACACTGTCCCCATTGGGGCTCACAATCTAAAGTCCCTATCTGTATGTCTTTGGAGTGTGGGAGGAAACCGGAGTACCCGGAGGAAACCCACGCAAACACGGGGAGAACATACATGAGGTATGTGTGCTCCATTATGGTTCTGCTTTTAACTTTATCTAGGAGGCCGCATGGCACATGAAATACAGAATGTAGAGTAGGACCCCCCTATTGAGATTTGCCGTGACGTTGGCAGGGGTGGCTCAAAAAATTGATCAATTATTTGCTAAAAATCTCATTTTTTTTTTTTTTATTATAGTACAGTTGGAATAAATTTGTGAATTTTCACTTTTTATATGATGCATGCCAATTTCAGATCGTGCTGGTTCCCTTTTTTTCTCTGTTTTGACCGTAGTTATGCTACAAATCTGGTGTCTGACCAACACCATACCATGCACGCCTGATTTTGGCTTGCAATATATTCCTCCTGTTGGTAGCTGTTCAGACTCAGTTACCTCACCCCTTTCCACAGGCAATGCTAATTAAGCACCATTCTTGGATCTGGTCCGCCTTTATCAATGGTTGCTGTTTGACACTGGGAGGATCAGTTCTGATATAGTCCTGGTATGTGTAGGGCTTGCTCCACATGCTGGGACCTGGGCTGGTCTCTATCCACAAGTGCCTTGTTTGCAACATGGAAGCGGCTATATACAGGTTGCAGGTATGTGTGCTCCATTATGGTTCTGCTTTTAACTTTATCTAGGAGGCCGCATGGCACATGAAATACAGAATGTAGAGTAGGACCCCCCTATTGAGATTTGCCGTGACGTTGGCAGGGGTGGCTCAAAAAATTGATCAATTATTTGCTAAAAATCTCATTTTTTTTTTTTATTATAGTACAGTTGGAATAAATTTGTGAATTTTCACTTTTTATATGATGCATGCCAATTTCAGATCGTGCTGGTTCCCTTTTTTTCTCTGTTTTGACCGTAGTTATGCTACAAATCTGGTGTCTGACCAACACCATACCATGCACGCCTGATTTTGGCTTGCAATATATTCCTCCTGTTGGTAGCTGTTCAGACTCAGTTACCTCACCCCTTTCCACAGGCAATGCTAATTAAGCACCATTCTTGGATCTGGTCCGCCTTTATCAATGGTTGCTGTTTGACACTGGGAGGATCAGTTCTGATATAGTCCTGGTATGTGTAGGGCTTGCTCCACATGCTGGGACCTGGGCTGGTCTCTATCCACAAGTGCCTTGTTTGCAACATGGAAGCGGCTATATACAGGTTGCAGGTATGTGTGCTCCATTATGGTTCTGCTTTTAACTTTATCTAGGAGGCCGCATGGCACATGAAATACAGAATGTAGAGTAGGACCCCCCTATTGAGATTTGCCGTGACGTTGGCAGGGGTGGCTCAAAAAATTGATCAATTATTTGCTAAAAATCTCATTTTTTTTTTTTATTATAGTACAGTTGGAATAAATTTGTGAATTTTCACTTTTTATATGATGCATGCCAATTTCAGATCGTGCTGGTTCCCTTTTTTTCTCTGTTTTGACCGTAGTTATGCTACAAATCTGGTGTCTGACCAACACCATACCATGCACGCCTGATTTTGGCTTGCAATATATTCCTCCTGTTGGTAGCTGTTCAGACTCAGTTACCTCACCCCTTTCCACAGGCAATGCTAATTAAGCACCATTCTTGGATCTGGTCCGCCTTTATCAATGGTTGCTGTTTGACACTGGGAGGATCAGTTCTGATATAGTCCTGGTATGTGTAGGGCTTGCTCCACATGCTGGGACCTGGGCTGGTCTCTATCCACAAGTGCCTTGTTTGCAACATGGAAGCGGCTATATACAGGTTGCAGGTATGTGTGCTCCATTATGGTTCTGCTTTTAACTTTATCTAGGAGGCCGCATGGCACATGAAATACAGAATGTAGAGTAGGACCCCCCTATTGAGATTTGCCGTGACGTTGGCAGGGGTGGCTCAAAAAATTGATCAATTATTTGCTAAAAATCTCATTTTTTTTTTTTTTATTATAGTACAGTTGGAATAAATTTGTGAATTTTAACTTTTTATATGATGCATGCCAATTTCAGATCGTGCTGGTTCCCTTTTTTTCTCTTTGTGAGCAGGACCTGAGGAGACAATGTTAGTTTTGTGGACTGCCACGGGTGTCCTACTGGGTTTGACACCGGGGGCAGTGGTACACGACAGAGTAAAATCAAAACTAGGGTCATTTCTGATTTTAGCTTGCTGAGCTACAAAATCTACAAATACAACAAAAGGAGGGAATGGCACGTTATGTGTTTGCTTATACCGTGAACCGTGTGAGACCCACTTTTCTTGTAGATTGTAAGGAAGTTTTTGCACTATCGGATTGACACCCCTAGCGGTATCCAAGAATGCCAATCCGGGCAAATCTCCTTCCTCTTGGGCAACCCGTAACTCTACTAACAGATCACTTAGCTCTCTTAGCCTTTGAAAGCCTTTGGGTCCTATCTTAGGGAAGTCATCAATTCTTTTAAACAAAGCATTTTCAATAAGTTCTATGGACCCATAGCATTCATCAAGTCTCTTCCACGCCAAGTGTAGACCTTTGGGTGGGTTTTTAATGTTAATGTCTCTTAGTCTTTTGGCGTGTTCTACCGATTCACTACCAAGCCATTTTACCAGGAGGTCTAACTCCTCACTACAAGAAAGGTCCAAACCTCTTATGGTGTTCTGGAACGAGGCTCGCCACGACCTATAATTCTCGGCACGATCATTGAACTTTACAAGTCCTTTTGTGACCAGATCTTGACGAGCAAAGAACTTTGCAAAGTCCATGGTGGCTTGGTCAGTGCTGGTGCGAGCCGGTGTATGGTCGTGTCTATTGTGTGGTGTATCACCATACCTGTAGGGTGTTTCCGCCTTCGGAAAGTCAGCATAGTACCTCCCCGGAGAGGAAGGTGTCTCTTTGTGGTAAAATGGTGGTTGTACCTTCCGCCCTGTGGAATAGTAGTTTTGGTGAACCTCCTCGTGCTGTACACTCTCTTGCTTGAAGCGGTGTAATTCGAGGTTGGATGGCTGGCCGTCTGCGTAGTCTGTTCGGTGAAGCACATCTGAGCTGTCATCTATCCTGGAGTATTGGTAGACGTATTCTGCGACGTGCTGTGCTGGATCCTGCTGGTTTAGGTCCGGCCCAAGAACATCGCTGCGTCTTTCTTCGGGGTGCTCTGCCGCTTCCAGGAACTCTGCCTTGGCTATTGCGGCCGCTGTCTCCTTTTCTACGGCAAGTCTTTCTAAAGTCAGTTGCAGACGTGCATTCTCTGCTTCTTGTTCTGATTGCAGACGTGCACTCTCTGTCTGTTTTAGTTTGAGTTGCATTTCCCGTTCAACGAAGGAGGACCTCACTTTAGCTGCTTCGGCCTCAGCGCGGGCGACGGCAGCAAGCTCCCTAATTGAGGATTTAGTAGAGCTTGCCCGTGACCTTGTCTTCAGGGAAGACGCTCGGCTGACAGACATTGTGCACTTGGCTGCAGACTATTTTAGCGGGAAACAGAGTCTATTTGCAGACGGCCTTCCGCGTGGTGGAGAGTGGAATGGTGGTTTCTGGCGTACTGCGGTCTAGTCACTGCGGCTGTATGGTGGCTGCTGCGACATCCATATGCGGTACAGCGTGGATGTTAGCGGTCCCGTACTACAGCCTGCGACCGGCTATCTTTACTGGAGCTGGACTGCGCTCTTGTTCTATGTAGCTGTATGGCGGCTGCTGTAATACCCGTGTGCCGTGTAGCGTGGGTGTTAGCTGTCCCGTACAGTTCGTACAATCGCTGCCTGCGACCAGCAGCCCGTTTTTACTGTTCTGCCTTCGTCCACGTGTGAGCTGTGTGGACTCCGGCATACAGCTAACCTTCATCCACTGTTTCAATAAACAGACTCTGTTGCCTTTAAGTCTTTATTTATTAAATGATGATGGATAGGTGGATGATCATAAGAAATGGATGATTGATTGGTAAAAACTATAACAAAAGATACAAATCCATATCAGTACAGGCATATCACAAATAACAGAATGACATACATAGTAGTACTGGTATTTACAGAATCTGCATAACATAGAGAGCAATGCATATGACTGAACACAACATTTACACTGCTGAAGCTGCCCTACACCTGCTCTGCATGTATCACAGCCTATGCAATCTGAGTAGATCCACTGCCACTTCACAGTGCCTACATAACAATTGTACACATATTCCAACACAAATATGTAGTCTAGTACAATGATTCCTACCGGGATCCATTAGTCAGGAGGAACGATTGAAGAAAAGGTACTGGAGCCAACCATAGCACCTCTGAATCCTATGGAGGCATCAAGACATCTGCGTCTCCAACTCAGTAAGGGAAGGGAAAAAGGGGCAGTCCAAGGAAGTATCTTTTCCTTAAAGCAACAGGCTCAAAACCACAGAAATACTGTAGAGAGGTATGAGGAAAACATAAGAAAGCCAACAGTGACCTCTTGTGGGCAACAAACGATATTACCCTTATCCTATTTAATGAATAGGAGACAGAACAGTGGCTGTTGGACTTCCATTAGTGTCCCCCTGGTGCAAATCTATGTGCAGCACCTCTGCATTGCACACTCAAACTCATTGTTACTAAGCCATTATACTAGCAAGCACTGAGTAAACTTAGTGGCATCCTAAAAGTGGCTGTTGGACTTCCATTAGTGTCCCACTGGTGCAAACCTATGTGCAGCACCTCTGCATTGCACACTGAAACTCATTGTTACTAAGCCTTTATACTAGCAAACACTGAGTAAACTTAGTGGCATCCTAAAAGTGGCTGTTGGACTTCCATTAGTGTCCCACTGGTGCAAATCTATGTGCAGCACCTCTGCATTGCACACTCAAACTCATTGTTACTAAGCCATTATACTAGCAAACACTGAGTAAACTTAGTGGCATCCTAAAAGTGGCTGTTGGACTTCCATTAGTGTCCCACTGGTGCAAATCTATGTGCAGCACCTCTGCATTGCACACTCAAACTCATTGTTACTAAGCCATTATACTAGCAAGCACTGAGTAAACTTAGTGGCATCCTAAAAGTGGCTGTTGGACTTCCATTAGTGTCCCACTGGTGCAAAGCTATTTGCAGCACCACTGCATTGCACACTCAAACTCATTGTTACTAAGCCATTATACTAGAAAACTATGCTGCCAGTTTAAGGGCCGTAGTTGCATTGTCAGGGATAGTTATAGTTGTTTATTCGGCTGTTAATAAAGATAGACCACCACTGCAATCTACACCACCTCTCAATTTTTACTACCACATTTTAAGTGCACAATCTTGTCGCAATCAAAATGAGTGGCAAAATGACAGATGCTGGTGGAAAGGGGAAGAGGAGTGTTGTAAAAGGGAAAAAAGGGTTTGTCCTTGGGGAAGGTGGCAAAGCTCCATTAACATCTGCTGAAGATAGACCATCTTCCAGCAAAATTAAGATGTCTACTACTTACCTTGGACAATCCGATGTGCTCCCTTTTTTACGGACACGAACAACTGGAACAAAGGTAGATGATGGCTAAAAAAAGAAAATGCTTGAATGGATCTCAAGTGGTCCAACAAGTGCCCTCTCCTCCACCTCAACTACCGCATCCAAAAAACACCAGTCCTCTGAGTTGTCATCCCAATCACACTTGCTTTCTCCCAGCTCTGAAGTCTCCATCCGCCCTGCACAGTATGGTGGAACTGAGATGGCTGAATCTGCAGAGCTGGTCAGTCACACTATAGCCTGGGAATCAGAGGTCTGCTCCCAAGCTACAGTGAGTACAGACCAGGAAATGGTCTGCAGTGATGCCCAGAACCTTTGTGACTCAGATTCAGGCCGTGATGACCAAGTTTCTGAGCATAATGTTGACCCTTACTCACAAACTGAAACACCTGTTGTAATAGACAATGAGGAACATACTGATGACGATGAGACGCAGATACCAGATTGGGATGACAACTTAAATATTCGGTCAGGGCAAGAAGAGGCTCGGTCTGAGGGTGAGGGGAGTGCAAACACAACAATTGATGAGGAAGTTCTAGATCCCACCTACTGTCAACCCACAGTCAGGCCCTCGAGGAGGTCAACAGAGACGGTGGAGGAGGATGCAACTGACGACGAAGTTACCTTGCGCCTTCCTGGACAGAGTCGGAGTACTGGTAGCACGTCTACAACTGCATCCTCAGCCACCACTGTGCCTCTGAGCACTAGTCGGGATGGATCAGCAGGTTGCATGCCCTCTAAGCCTTGCCTAGCCTGGTCCTTTTTTGACATAGCAAAAGATCGCCCAAATTATGTGATCTGTAAAATTTGTCATGATTCTGTTAGTAGAGGGCAAAACCTCAGCAGTTTGACAACTTCTTCCATGAATCGTCACATGAATAAATATCATATGTCCCAGTGGGAAGCTCACCGTGCTGCAATGCGGCCTAGCGGAGCGAACCATCCACCACCTGCCCCTTCCAGTGCATCCGCGCGCTCTTCATCTTCTAGGACTGTGGGGACAGCTGTCACACCTGGTTTTCCACACACAACTTCCACCACTGTAACTGCAACAGGCAGTTTGCTTGGTAGATCGTCAGTTGGTTTGGAAGGGGAAACAAGTACGTGTGTACAGCTCTCTCAGACATCGATAGCACCAACGTTGGATGAAGGCAACATCATGTCTACGCCTGCACTTTCCACACAAACCTGCATTTTTCCAGGGACACCCTATTCAACACCGTCTAAACACAGCAGCCAGATCTCTGTCCCTCAGATGTGGACAAATAAAAGGCCATTTCCTGCGACCCATGACAAAGCTTAGAGATTGACTTTATCCCTCTGTAAGCTCTTGGCTACCAAAATGCTGCCTTTTCGCCTGGTGGACACACAGGATTTTAGAGACCTTATGTCTGTCGCTGTGCCCCAGTACCAGATGGCCAGTCGCCACTACTTCTCTAAGAAAGGTGTGCCCGCGCTACACCAGCATGTCGCACACAACATCACCACTTCCTTGAGAAACTCTGTGTGTGAACGGGTACATTTCACCACCTATACTTGGACCAGTAAGCATGGACAGGGACGTTACATGTCGCTGACTGGGCACTGGGTAACTATGGTGATAGATGGTGAAGGGTCTGCTGCACAAGTCTTGCCGTCCCCACGACTTGTGTGTCAATCCTCTGTCTGTCCAAGTTCCGCCACTGCTTCTGCCTCCTTCACCTCATCTGGGTCCTCCACCTCCGCCCCAAGCCTGCCTGGTCAGGCCACCAGCGTTCTCACTGCGCAGAAGGAATCACGCACCCCTCATTACTATGCTGGCAGCAGAGCGCAACGGCATAAGGCGGTCTTTAGCTTGACATGTCTTGGAAATAGGAGTCACACAGCGGCTGAGTTGTGGGCAGCTCTGGAGACTGATTTTAATAAATGGTTGTCTCCACTCAACCTGCAGCCTGGTAAGGCCGTGTGCGACAATGCTGCAAACCTGGGTGCGGCCCTTCGCCTGGGCAAGGTGACACACGTGCCTTGTATGGCTCACGTGTTGAACCTTGTTGTCTAGCAATTTTTAACACACTATGCCGGCCTAGATGGCCTTCTGAACAGGGCACGAAAACTGTCTGCTCACTTCCGCCGTTCAACCACCGCTGCTGAGCGACTTGCATCGCTCCAGAAGTCTTTCGGCCTGCCGGTTCATCGCCTGAAATGCGATGTGCCGACACGCTGGAATTCGACTCTCCACATGTTACAGCGACTGTGGCAGCACCGCCGAGCCCTGGTGCAATACGTCATGACGTATAGCCTGGGCCAACGAGATGCAGAGGTGGGGCAGATCACCCTGATGGAGTGGTCTCAGATCAAGGACCTATGCACCCTTCTGCACAGTTTCGACATGGCGACGAATATGTTTAGCGCTGACAATGCCATTGTCAGCATGACAATTCCAGTCATTTACATGCTGGAGCACACGCTAAACACTATTCGGAGTCAGGGGGTGGGACAACAGGAAGGGGAGGAACTACAGGAGGATTCATATGCGCAAGAGACAACAACATCACCAAGGTCCAGATGTTCATCATCACCAACGCGGCAGGCATGGAACCATGGGGGACAGGGATCAACAAGGGCGCATGGTAGCAGGCGAAATGTTGAGGAAGGTGCAGGAGAACATGACAAAATGGAGGACGAACTGTCCATGGACATGGAAGACTCAGCGGATGAGGGAGACCTTGGTCAAATAGTTGAAAGAGGTTGGGGGGAGATGTCAGAGGAAGAAAGAACAGTTAGCACCTCTATGCCACAAACACAGCGTGGACTTGGTCCGCATGGCTGCGCAAGACACATGAGTGCCTTCTTGCTGCACTACCTCCAACATGACCCTTGTATTGTCAAAATTAGAAGTGATGATGACTACTGGCTTGCCACATTATTAGATCCCACAAGTCCAAATTTTGTGACATAATTCCAGCCATAGAAAGGGACGCACGTATGCAGGAGTATCAGAAAAAGCTGTTACTCGATCTTAGCTCGGCTTTTCCACCAAACAACCGTGCAGGTGCAGGGAGTGAATCTCCCAGTTGTAACTTGACAAACATGGGACGGTCTCGTCATCTTCAACAGTCTACCCGTACCAGTAGCACCGTATCTGGTGCTGGTAACAGTAATTTTATTGAATCTTTTCATAATTTTTTTAGACCCTCCTTTGCAAGGCCACCAGAGACAACAAGTCTGACACATAGTCAACGGCTGGAGAGGATGATACAGGAGTATCTCCAAATGAACATCGATGCCATTACTTTGCAAATGGAGCCTTGCTCATTTTGGGCTTCAAATCTTGAAAAAGGCCAGAGCTCTCCACTTACGCCTTGGAGATTTTGTCGTGTCCAGCTGCCAGCATTGTCTCTGAACGTGTCTTCAGTGCTGCTGGGTGTGTGCTGACAGATAAGCGCACGCGTCTGTCCAGTGACAATGTGGACAGACTAACGTTCATCAAAATGAGCAAGTCATGGATCCACAAGGAATTTACTACCCCTGTGTCATCCTGGGGAGAGTAAATGCTTGTGTATTTTGAATGTGCTTGATGCAAATCTAGCTGTGAAGTGTTCAACTGGGGCACAAGTGCTGCCACTGAAGGGGTGGGTGTGTGTGGCCCAATTTTTGGAAAAAAGGGAGACTCCGCTTGGAGTAACCCTTGCTTACATTGTTTTTAAAAATGATCCAAGATGAACAGAGCTGGGATCAGGAAAGACTTTGCTACCTACCCCGGTGTCATCCTGGGGACGGTTAAGTATGGCGTATTTTTGACTGTGCTTGATGCAAATCTAGCTGTGAAGTGTACAACTGGGGCACAAGTGCTGCCACTGAAGGGGTGGGTGTGTGTGTGGCCCAATTTTTGGAAAAAAGGGAGACTCCGCTTGGAGTAACCCTTGCTTACATTGTTTTTAAAAATGATCCAAGATGCACAGAGCTGGGATCAGGAAAGATTTTGCTACCTACCCCGGGGTCATCCTGGGAACGGTTAAGTATGGCATATTTTTGAATGTGCTTGATGCAAATCTAGCTGTGAAGTGTACAACTGGGGCACAAGTGCTGCCACTGAAGGGGTGGGTGTGTGTGTGGCCCAATTTTTGGAAAAAAGGGAGACTCCGCTTGGAGTAACCCTTGCTTGCTGTGTTTTTTAAAAGGAGCAAGATGAACAAGTCATGGTTCAGCAAAGACTTTGCTACCTACCCTGGGGTCATCCTGGGAACGGTTAAGTATGGCGTATTTTTGAATGTGCTTGATGCAAATCTAGCTGTGAAGTGTACAACTGGGGCACAAGTGCTGCCACTGAAGGGGTGGGTGTGTGTGTGGCCCAATTTTTGGAAAAAATGGCGACTCCGCTTGGAGTAACCCTTGCTTACATTGTTTTTAAAAATGATCCAAGATGCACAGAGCTGGGATCAGGAAAGACTTTGCTACCTACCCCGGTGTCATCCTGGGGACGGTTAAGTATGGCGTATTTTTGAATGTGCTTGATGCAAATCTACCTGTGAAGTGTACAACTGGGGCACAAGTGCTGCCACTGAAGGGGTGGGTGTGTGTGTGGCCCAATTTTTGGAAAAAAGGGAGACTCCGCTTGGAGTCACCTTGCGGTGTTTTACATGATTTTAGAAGGGCGTGCCATGCCTATATCTGTGTCTCCTCGTCTTTTTCCTTGTCCAGCTCTTTTGTTTTTGCATGAGTATATGTCCTTGTCACTTTCCCATATGTTTGTGTTGTGTTGTGAGTTGTTTGTCACCTTTTGGACACCTTTGAGGGTGTTTTCTAGGTGTTTTTATGTGTTTGTGATTGCCTCATATTGTTTCCTATGCGGTTCGAGTGGTTCGCCGAACCGGTTCACCGAACCGAACTCGAATGAGACCTCTGTTCGGCGAACCGAACTCGAGCCGAACCGCGACTGGTTCGATCATCTCTAGTCGTTACACAATATTCGGATGAAACACGAAAACTGAACAAGAAAATAGTGTGTCTGTCTGCATTTGTGTTGTCATGTGGTTCTGATTCTTGTTTTAGGATATTATTGCTCTATATTTTGAATGCGGTCTACATTTACCAACTATTGTATGGGGATTTATGTACATGTAATATAGCATTCTTTGAGCCAAATGACCAGGAATGACCTGGGAGACTGAGTCAGACTGTCTGTTCGAAACGTGGTTAGGAGTGGTGGTGTCATGGGGCGGGAGTCGGAGCCGTGTAGTGATACAGATCAGATGTAAAATGTATGCATTTGTGTTTGTGTTGTGATGTGGTTCTGGATTTTACCATGTGCTATCATCACCCCTCTTTTTTTGAATGCGGCTTACATTTATTAATTTGTATATTTATGATGTGTCATGTACATTCAATATGATATTGTTTGAGTTAAAAGACCAGGATTGTCCTGGGAATTTGAGTTGGGCTGCATGCTCGATATATAGTTAAGTTATGATATAACTTGTATATATCGATTATTGCTATCAGCTATGATGCAATTTATATATATTAAGTATTGTTGCTCTTATGCCTGCTGATATGTACATATCTAATTTCGGGATTACATGTGATAATCGTTCTTAAGGCATCTTATAATTGGTGCCTGTAAACCATCTTACTGTGCATGTAATTTCTTTTATATCGCACTTCCTGTTTCACCTGCCCATATGTGACTTGCTATGCGCACTGTGCAGATGCGACTTCCGGGTGCATACACCCGGCGGCACCTTAAGTGATACCGCCCATGCGTGAATGACGTCATGGAGGGATTTCTTCAGACGCATGCGCGGATGGTCGCTGCTTGCCGCCTGTGTGTGTGCTTTTGTCTTCCGGATCGCGATGCACACGTGCGCACGGAGGGCGGCCTGAGGGCAGATGACCAAGACTTACCTGGTATTTAAGAGGGAGTGTGACGGGGTATACACAACGTGTGATGGCCCTTGAAAAAGGCAACCAAAACGCACGTCGGGCGTGGATCCAGGATTAACCCCCACCAGTCTGAATCTTCTAGGGTATGTAACTATTTTGAATACCTTCCCTGACTGTCTTATGTGATGGACATAGCATAGTGTTAGTATGCAGAGGGACTGGTTTAATCTCTTGATGCTCTGGATTCAGACTGCTGGGGACTTAAGCCTGCTTTACACGAGACGACCGATCGTGCGATTTTTTTTATCCGATGCGTCTCGCCCATGTCTTTTTTTTTTTTTCTGATCGCACATAGGTTGTTGTATATGCGTCACATGATTTGTTTTGATCAACGACCCAATAGCGATCAGTGATATATTGATTGTCCATGGCGGTCATGCCAAAGGCTTCACACATGTTTTGTTTTAGTCAATCTGTCTTTCGTAGGGGCGTTTTTATGTAAACTATACACCTCTCTGTGACGTTGTCTATAGTCTATCACGCCCAGAACCTTGTTTTCCAGCACACTCCTGTCTTTATTCTTTGGCTGATTGGTTGGGTTTAATATAAATCGTCTCTCTTGCGTCCGTCCTTGTTGTCTCGTTTTTCTCTTGTATCTGCAAACATTTTTTCCTGGCATCCTTCTCTTGGAGAATTTTGTTTGTCTTGCATCAAAGGGTTTTTTGTTTTTTTTTGGGGGTTGTTTTTTTTAATGTTATATTTTAATATTGTTCAAATAATATTTTGGTTAAATAAATGATTTTTTACCTTATTTTTGTACATTTTTTAAGCAAAGGTTTTTACCTTTATTTTGTCAATTGTTATTAACATTTTATGTTGTTTTTAAAAAAAAAAAAAAAGGGGGCTAAAATGAATCTTACCACAAATACGGTTGCAAAAGGACACAAGCAGAGGAATCCCGAAAAAAACATATAAGTAACACTGTACTATTATACACACTGCGCCAAGGCTACCCAGAATGGACGAAATTCAGAACACTAGCTCCGGCTTTTATTTCATGATTACCACATCAAAACGCATCAGCGACAACCAATCACAACATATTAGGCGTGTCTATTTAAAATAGCAACTACGCCCTGGAGGCTGATGACGTTCCAAAAAACGATGAAAAAGGACGATGAAAGGTGGTCACACTTATCAATGAGTCGTTCTGAAAGCCAAAAATAAACGATATTATGGAAATAAACGACGAGTACACGATGGCCAATTTTATAACGATTATTGATCGTTTGGAATCACACGGAGGTGACACATGCAAAGATGCCGTTACGAATGGCGTTAGTGCGTCACGAAAACCGTGACCCCAACGATGCATCGCACAATAGATCGACTCGTGTAAAGCAGCCTTTACTGTTTTTCCTTACACCTTGAGGGAATTTATTGTGGTATTTAACCCCTTATTGTATGCACTAAAATCTCCCCCTGTAATTATGGTGTAATGTGCAATTACTGTTGATACTGGTCCCCACATAGTGAGGTTACCTCCTTTTTTTGTCTTCATTATATACTGTTACAGAGTTGGGAAACACACGGTGGTGTGTCTTTTCCCTTTTTTTTACAAAAGGTTTTGTCTAATAAATGTTTAAATTGAAACTACTCCATTGTGTGTCTTTACACATTATTGAACAACATCAAACTATGTAGGATATTAAAAACTGACCTTGATAAGTACAATATTATAAACCAATCTGAATAAGATGTTTGAATGGGCAGATACTTGACAAATGAGATTTAATGTTGATAAATTTAAAGTATTGCATCTAGGACGAAGTTATCCTATAGCTGCGTATACATTAAATGGAAGTAAACTCGAGACTACAGAACAGGAGAAGGACTTGGTTATCCTGGTTACAAATAAGCTGAGCAGCAGCACTCAATGTCAAGCAGCAGCTGCAAAAGCAAAAAAGATTTTAGGGTTTATAAAAAGAGAGATTAGATCCTACGATCCAAACGTATTGTTACCCCTCTAAAAAATAACTTGTAAGGCCACATATAGAATATGGGATCCAGTTTTGGGCTCCACATTTTAAACAGGACATTCAGAAGTTAGAGTCAGGTCAGTTCAAAGGTGGGTAACTAGACTGCTACAAGAAATGGAAGGCCTCCCATATGATGAGAGGTTGAAAAAGTTAGATTTGTTTAGCTTAGAAATTAGAGGAGATCTCATTTATATGCATGAATACATGTGTGGTCAATACAAAGGACTGTAACATGACTTATTCCTTCCAAAGAAAATACTGAGGACCAGGGGGCACTCACTGCGAGTGGAAGAAAGTCAATTCCGGCAGCCAAATAGGAAAGGGTTCTTTACAGTTAGAGCAGTCAGACTGTGGAATACCATACCACTAGAGGTAGTAATGGTAGACACTATAACAGCTTTTTCAAAGGGCTGGATGATTTCCTCAGTACACACAACATTGTTAGTTATAAATGACTTAGTAACAAGACATATAATTGATGGAGGAAGGTTGAACTACATGGACCTAGATCTTTTTTCAGCCTATATATAGCTTCTCTCCTGCACAGGTAAATAAATATCCCTTATTTATCATGTTTATACTTGGGAGATGTACCCATACACTTGCTCTTGACATTAGTGAATAACACGCTGTATCTGTGAGGCCTAAAACACACTTCCGCAAAAAAAACGTCTGTGTGACACAGTCCGTTTTTCGGGTCCGTGTTCCGTTTTTTTGGGGCGTTTCTCCGGTACGTATGGCATCCGTTTGATGGCATATGCGAGCCGTGTGTACGTGTAAAATGTCCGTGTTTGTGTCTAAAATGCCCGTGTATGTGTACGTGGAATGTCCGTGTGGAATGTCCGTTTGTGTGTTGCACAATGTCGTTGATACATGTCGGCTGACAGCAGACAGAGTTGCGCGATGAGAATGAACTCGGGTGAACTTCACCCGACTTCATTGTCATGCCGCGGCTCTGTCTGTGTGCCGCGTACTGATTAGCGGTCACCTGTGAAGGATTCACCAGTGACCGCTAATCCCCCGAGTGACTGAAGTGAGCAGCCCTCTCTCATACTTACCGCTCCCCGATCACCAGCGCGGCGAGGAACAGCTGTGCAGAGAATACACGGCAACAATTACTTTGAATATGCCGGCCGCTCATTAATCAATCTCGTATTCCCTGCTTTCCCCACCCACAGACACGCCCCCCCACGCTGAGTGACAGCTGTCTCACTGCACCCAATCACAGCAGCCGGTGGGCGTGTCTATACTGTGCAGTAAAATAAGTAAATAAATAATTAAAAAAAACGGCGTGCGGTCCCCCCCAATTTTAATACCAGCCAGATAAAGCCATACGGCTGAAGGCTGGTATTCTCAGGATGGGGAGCTCCACGTTATGAGGAGCCCCCCAGCCTAACAATATCAGTCAGCAGCCACCCAGAATTGCCGCATACATTATATGCGACCATTCTGGGACTGTACCCAGCTCTTCCCGATTTGCCCTGGTGCGTTGGCAAATCGGGGTAATAAGGAGTTATTGGCAGCCCATACCTGCCAATAAGTCCTAGATTAATCATGTCAGGAGTCTCTCCCATACCTTCCATGATTAATCTGTAAATTACAGTAAATAAACACACACACCCGAACAATCCTTTATTAGAAAAAAAAACACAAACATATACCCTGCTTCACCACTTTAATAAGCCCGAAAAAGCCCTCCATGTCCGGCGTACTCCAGGATGGTCCAGCATCACTTCCAGCTGTGCTGCATGAAGGTGACCGGAGCTGCAGAAGACACAGCCGCTCCTGTCAGCTCCACGCAGCTAATGAAGGGAATAGCGCGATCAGCTGAGCTGTCACTGAGGTTACCCGCTGTCACTGGATACAGCAGTGGCCGCAGGTAACCTCAGTGACAGCTCAGCTGATCACGCGGCTGTCTTCAGTTGCTGCGTGGAGCTGACAGGATTGGCTGTGTCTTCTGCAGCTCCGGTCACCTCCATGCAGCAGAGCTGGAAGCGACGCTGGACCATCCTGGATTACGCCGGACATGGAGGGCTTTTTCGGGCTTATTAAAGTGGTGAACCAGGGTATATGTTTGTGTTTTTTTTTCCAATAAAGGATTGTTCGGGTGTGTGTGTTTATTTACTGTAATTTACAGATTAATCATGGAAGGTATCTCGGGGAGACGCCTGACATGATTAATCTAGGACTTATTGGCAGGTATGTGGAGATAAGGTATGCACACCAGTGACTATGCAAGGGGAATACATGTAATAGCAGAAACTGCTGTGTGAATACTGACATGAAAAATTCAATAACTATATGTAAGAATGAAATGTGAAAAATGGAACCTGCATTACTGCCATGAATATATGAATAAAGAGAAATTTAGCTACTGAATTGATCAATGCAATAGAGCCCCAACACTACGCCAAAGTATTTCTCTACGTTGGGGTCCCTAGCTTGTGTGTGTCCTCTCATGCAGTTAAAAAACTTACCGTGTATGGGAAGCTGAGACCCAGGCTAGATATACGTATTATGTGGATTGGCAATAGGTGTGAATGGGGTGGGTTCTCAAACGAAAAACTACTAACAAACGTATATATAGCCTGGGTCTCAGCTTCCCATACATGGTAAGTTTTTTAACTGCATGAGAGGACACACACAAGCTAGGGACCCCAACGTAGAGAAATACTTTGGCGTAGTGTTGGGGCTCTATTGCATTGATCAATTCAGTAGCTAAATTTCTCTTTATTCATATATTCATGGCAGTAATGCAGGTTCCATTTTTCACATTTCATTCTTACATATAGTTTTTGAATTTTTCATGTCAGTATTCACACAGCAGTTTCTGCTATTACATGTATTCCCCTTGCATAGTCACTGGTGTGCATACCTTATCTCCATATAGTGATGTTTTTTTTAGGTTTTTGCACCCAGTTCAGACATAGAATGGAGTTCCAAACGTTATTCCTTATTTGTTAGTAGTTTTTCGTTTGAGAACCCACCCCATTCACACCTATTGCCAATCCACATAATACGTATATATAGCCTGGGTCTCAGCTTCCCATACACGGTAAGTTTTTTAACTGCATGAGAGGACACACACAATCTAGGGACCCCAACGTAGAGAAATACTTTGGCGTAGTGTTGGGGCTCTATTGCATTGATCAATTCAGTAGCTAAATTTCTCTTTATTCATATATTCATGGCAGTAATGCAGGTTCCATTTTTCACATTTCATTCTTACATATAGTTATTGAATTTTTCATGTCAGTATTCACACAGCAGTTTCTGCTATTACATGTATTCCCCTTGCATAGTCACTGGTGTGCATACCTTATCTCCATATAGTGATGTTTTTTTAGGTTTTTGCACCCAGTTCAGACATAGAATGGAGTTCCAAACGTTATTCCTTATTTATTGGCAGGTATGGGCTGCCAATAACTCCTTATTACCCCGATTTGCCAACGCACCAGGGCAAATCGGGAAGAGCTGGGTACAGTCCCAGAATGGTCGCATATAATGTATGCGGCAATTCTGGGCGGCTGCTGACTGATATTGTTAGGCTGGGGGGCTCCCCATAACGTGGGGCTCCCCATCCTGAGAATACCAGCCTTCAGCCGTATGGCTTTATCTGGCTGGTATTAAAATTGGGAGGGACCGCACGCTGTTTTTTTTAATTATTTATTTATTTTACTGCACAGTATAGACACGCCCACCGGCTGCTGTGATTGGGTGCAGTGAGACAGCTGTCACTCAGCGTGGGGGCGTGTCTGACTGCAACCAATCACAGGCGTCTGTGGGTGCGGAAAGCAGGGAATACGAGATTGATTAATGAGCGGCCGGCATATTCAAAGTAATTGTTGCCGCGTATTCTCTGCACAGCTGTTCCTCGCTGCGCTGGTGTCTCTCTCTGTGTGGCTAATAGTACTGTGGAGCCACATAAAGTGCTGGCCAAAAGTATTGGCATCCCTGCAATTCTGTCAGATAATACTCAGTTTCTTCTTGAAATTGATTGCAATAACAAATTCTTTGGTATTATCTTCATTTAATTTGTCTTCAATGAAAAAAAATAAAAAAAATTGTCATAAAGCCAAATTGGATATAATTCCACACCAAACATAAAAAGGGGGTGGACAAAAGTATTGGCACTGTTTGAAAAATCATATGATACTTCTCTAATTTGTGTAATTAATAGCACCTGTAACTTACCTGTGGCACCTAACAGGTGTTGGCAATAACTAAATCACACTTGCAGCCAGTTGACAGGGATTAAAGTTGACTCAACCTCTGTCCTGTGTCCTTCTGTATACCACATTGAGCATGGAGAAAAGAAAGAAGACCAAAGAACTGTCTGAGGACTTGAGAATCCAAATTGTGAGGAAGCATGAGCAATCTCAAGGCTACAAGTCCATCTCCAGAGACCTGAAAGTTCCTGTGTCTATGGTGCGCAGTGTCATCAAGAAGTTTAAAGCCCATGGCACTGTGGCTAACCTCCCTAGATGTGAAAGGAAAAATTGACGAGAGATTTCAACACAAGATTGTGCGGATGGTGGATAAAGAACCTTGACTAACATCCATACAAGTTCAAGCTACCCTGCAGTCCGAGGGTACAACAGTGTCAACCCATACTATCCGTCGGCGTCTGAATGAAAAGGGACTGTATAGTGGGATACCCAGGAAGACCCCACTTCTTACCCCGAGACATAAAAAAGCCAGGCTGGAGTTTGCCAAAACTTACCTGAGAAAGCCTAAAACGTTTTGGAAGAATGTTCTCTGGTCAGATGAGACAAAAGTAGAGCTTTTTAGGAAAAGCCATCAACATATAGTTTACAGGGAAAGAAAGAGGCATTCAAAGAAAAGAACACGGTCCCTACAGTCAAACATGGCAGAGGCCCCCTGATGTTTTGGGGTTGCTTTGCTGCCTCTGGCACTGGACTGCTTGACCGTGTGCATGGCATTATGAAGTCTGAAGACTACCAACAAATTTTGCAGCATAATGTAGGGCCCAGTGTGAGAAAGCTGGGTCTTCCTCAGAGGTCATGGGTCTTCCAGCAAGACAATGACCCAAAACACATTTCAAAAAGCACTAGAAAATGGTTTGAGAGAAAGCACTGGAGACTACTAAAGTGGCCAGCAATGAGTCCAGACCTGAATCCCATAGAATACCTGTGGAGAGATCTCAAAATGATAGTTTGGAGAAGGCACCCTTCAAATCACAGGGACCTGGAGCAGTTTGCCAAAGAAAAATGGTCTAAAATTCCAGCAGAGCATTGTAAGAAACTCATTGATGGTTACCGGAAGCGGTTGTTCACAGTTATTTTGGCTAAAGGTTGTGCAACCAAGTATTAGGCTAAGGGTGCCAATACTTTTGTCTGTCCCATTTTTTGTTTTGTGTGAAATGATCAATGATTTGATTTTTGTTTCATTCTTTTTTGTGTTTTTTCATTGCAAGCAAAATAAATGAAGATAATAATACCAAAGAATTTGTGATTGCAATCATTTTCAAGAAGAAACTGAGTATTAACTGACAGAATTGCAGAGGTGCCAACACTTTTGGCCAGCACTGTATGGAGTAATGCCACGGTCAGCGTAAATTGTGTGACACATTTTAGTGCCATTGTTACCCATTTTCCCAATGTAAAAATTTTAAATCTTGGGCTAAAACAAAACTTTTGTGGTAAAAATATTTTTTTTACCGCCCAATGGTATAAAATTATCTGACACATCTATGGTGTCAATATTATCACTGCAGATCTAAATGAATTTATTGAGAGGTATGGTTTGTAAAATGGAGTCACTTATTGGGGGTTCTGCTGTTCTGGCACCCCTGGGTCTCTGCCAATGTGACATGGCACCCCTTAAACATAACAGCAAAATCTACACTATAATATGGTGCTTCTTCTCTGCTGAGCTTTTCACTGTGCCAGAAAAGTAGTTGCTGATTACAAGTACAATATAATGGTGCACTCAAGAAAAATTGCACAACCAACTGAGTCGTCAACTTTTTTACTGTTAGCCATTATATAAATTAAACATTGGGCTAAAACGACATTATAGTGGTAAAAATGTAATTATTCTTTCTTCATCATCCATTGTTATATAATTCTTATTAATTATAAAATTATTAATAATTATTCTTATTAAAATGAATTCATTTAGGGGTGTAGTTTGTAAAATTGGGTCACTTATGGGGATTCTGCTTTTCTAGTACCTCAGGGACTCTGCCAATGTGACATGGCAGCTTCAAACCATTCTAGCAAAATCTGCACTATAATATGGCGCTCATTCCCTTCTGAGCTTTACACTATGCCTCAAAAGTAGTTTTCCACCACTTAAGGGGTATTGGTGAAGAAATTGTATAAAAAAAATGTACCATTTGTTTTTTCTTATTACCCTTTTGAAAGTTAAAACAACATTGAAAGTTAATGCAACATTGTAAGAAATGGGAAATTTTCATTTACACAGCACAATGGTATACAATTCTCTAAATCTCTTGAGGGTGAAAAATGCTCACTACACCCCATTATTCAAATTGTCTCTCCAGAGAGGAAGGAGACAAACTCTAGCGCCACCTATTAGAAGTAGCAATCCTAAAGGGCCATTTACACACTGCGACATCGCTAACGATAAATCGTCGGGGTCACGGTGTTTGTGACACACATCCGGCGTCGTTAGCGACATCGCAGCTTGTGACAGGCTGGAGCGATCTTAAACGATCGCAAAAGAGGCAAAAATCGTTTGTCCGAGAGAGGTCGTTTATTTATGAAAAATCGTTGTGTGGTCAATAGCGATGTTGTTCCTCGTTCCTGCGGCATCACACATCTCTATGTGTGACACCGCAGGAGCGATGAACATCTCCTTACCTCTGGCCACCGGAAAAGAAGAAAGGAAGGAGGTGGGCGGGATCTTCCGCCCGCTCATCTCCGCCCCTCCGCTTCTATTGGACGGCTGCCGTGTGACGTCGCTGTGACGCCGCACGAACCTCCCCCTTAGAAATGAGGTGGTTTGCCGGCCACAGCGATGTCGCAGGGAAGGTAAGT
Source organism: Anomaloglossus baeobatrachus (assembly GCF_048569485.1). Lineage (NCBI taxonomy): Eukaryota > Metazoa > Chordata > Amphibia > Anura > Aromobatidae > Anomaloglossus > Anomaloglossus baeobatrachus. Next base: position 128,733,046 of record NC_134361.1, read on the forward strand.
TGGTGTGACGGGTGTTAGCGAGGTTGTGCGCCATGGGCAGCGATATACCCGTGTCGCACAACCGTCGGGGGCAGGTACGTTCGCTAGCGATATTGATACCGATATCGCAGCATGTAATGTACCCTTAAAAGTCAAAAGTGGCTTTTTAACAAGCCTTTTCATATGACGTGGGATTTATGCCAGATCAGAACCCCAATTGCTACTTCCAATAGATAACAAGTTCAAACAGGTTCCCTTACAACAGGTACGAGTGGAGGAAAGAGGAGCCTCTTAAAGAAGACATTACAGGTCAGTGAGAGCCAGAAATCTTGCAAGTTTTTAGATGACTAAATACTTATTTTCCACCATAATTTGCAAAAATAAATCTTGCCAAATCAGACAAAGTGATTTTCTGGATTTGTTTTCTCATTTTGTCTCTCATAGTTGTGGTTTACCTATGATGCCAACTACAGACCTCTCTTATCTTTGTAATTGGGAGAACTTGCACAATTGGTGGCTGACTAAATACATTTTTCCCCACTGTACATTGTGATAATCTAAATAAGATATATGTGTATCCTTATATTGTGCCATAAAGCATAACTGTACAAAACAAGGTAGGTTCAGCACATAGTGTAATACTGTTAACAAAGGTAGACAGAGGCATAACTTGATTTTGATGCTCCTCAATGGAAGATTTGGACCTAAGAATACCCTCTTGCATGTTGGTCAGATGTATGGGACCTTGTAGTGGTCTAAATCCTTTAATCCCCTTCATTATGTAGTAAAGTAACCCATCCTGTACTAATGTCCCCCATCCTTACCCCTTCCAGATATATATGGTGGGGGGAAAAAAATTATTTAGTCAGCCACCAATTGTGCAAGTTCTCAAACTTAAAAAGATGAGCGAGGCCTGTAATTAACATCATAAGTAGACCACAACTATGAGAGACAAAATGAAAAAAAAAAATCCAGAAAATCACCTTGTCTGATTTGGCAAGATTTTTTTGCAAATTATGGTGGAAAATAAGTATTCAGTCACCTAAATCATGGAAGATTTCTGGCTCTCATAGACCTGTAACTTCTTCTTTAAGAGGTTCCTCTGTCCTCCACGCATTACCTGTAGCAATGGCACCTGTTTCAACTTGTTATCAGTATAAAAGACACCTGTCCACAACCTCAAACAGTCACACTCCCAACTCCACTATGGTGAAGACCGAAGAGCTGTCAAAGGATACCAGAAACAACATTTTTGCCCTGCACCAGGCTGGGAAGACTGAATCTGCAATAGGCAAGCAGCTTGGTGTGATGAAATCAACTGTGGGAGCAATAATAAGAAAATGGAAGACATACAAGCCCCCTAATAATCTCCCTCGATTTGGGTCTCCACACAAGATCTTACCCCGAGGGGTCAATATAATCACAAGAATGGGGAGCAAAGATCCCAGAACACATGGGGGGACCTAGTGAATGACCTGCATAGAACTGGGACCACCATAACAAAGGCTACCATCAGTAACACACTAAGTCGCTAGGAACTAAGATACTGCAGTGCCAGATGTGTTCCCCTACTTAAGCCAGTATATATCCGGGCACGTCTGAAGTTTGCTAGAGAGCATTTGGATTATCCAGAAGAGTACTGGGAGAATGACATATGTTCTGATAAAACCAAAGTAGAATTGTTTGGTAGAAACAAAACTCGTCGAGTTTGGAGGACACAGAATGCTGAGTTGCATCCAAAGAACACCATACCTATTGTGAAGCATGGGGGTGGCAACATCATGCTTTGGGGCAGTTTCTCTGCGAAGTGACCAGGACGACTGATCTGTGTACATGAAAGAATGAATAGGGCCATGTGTCATGAGATTTTGAGTGCAAACCTCCTTCCATCAGCAAGGGCATTGAAGATGAAAGTGGCTGGGTCTTTCAGCATGATAATGATCCCAAGCACACCACCAGGGCAACATAGGAGTGGCTTTGTATGAAGCATATGAAGGTCCTGGAGTGGCCTAGCCAGTCTCCAGATTTCAACCCCATAGAAAACCTTTGGGGGGAGTTGAAAGTCTGTGTTGCCCAGCGAAAGGCCCAAAACATCACTGCTCTAGAAGAGATCTGCATGGAGGAATTGTCCAACATACCACCAATAGTGTGTGCCAACCTTGTGAAGACTTACAGAAAATGTTTGACCTCTGTCATGGCCAACAAAGAATATATAAGAAAATATTGAGTTGAACTTTTGTTATTGACCACATACTTATTTTCCACCATAATTTAAAAAAAAAAAAAAAATCTTACCAAATCAGACAATGTGATTTTCTGGATTTGTTTTCTCATTTTGTCTCTCATTGTTGTAGTCTACCTATGATATCAACTACAAGCCTTTCTCATCTTTGTAAGTGGGAGAACTTGCACAATTGGTGGCTGACTAAATGCATTTTTCCCCACTGTATATTGTGATAATCAAAATAAAATATGTGTATCCTTATATTGTGCCATAACGTATAACTGTACAAAACAAGGTAGGTGCAGCACATAGTGTTTTACTGTTTATCAAAGGAAGAAAGAGGCATAACTTGAGTTTCATGGTCCCCAATGGAAGATTTGGACCTGAGCATACAGATGTTTGGGACTTTGTAGTGTTCTAAATCCTTTAATCCCCTTCATTATGTAGTAAAGTCACCCATCCTGTACTAATGTCCCCCATCCTTGACCCCTTCCAGATATATGTGGCCCACACTCTTGGCCCCTTCCTGATATATATTGTGGTGGAAAAAAGTATTTAGTCAGCCACCAATTGTGCAAGTTCTCAAACTTAAAAAGATGAGAGAGGCCTGTAATTAACATCATAGGTAGACCACAACTACGAGAGACAAAATGAGAAAAACAAAAATCCAGAAAATAACCTTGTCTGATTTGGCAAGATTTTTTTTGCAAATTATGGTGGAAAATAAGTATTCAGTCACCTAAAAACATGGAAGATTTCTGGCTCTCATAGACTTGTAACTTCTTATTTAAGAGGCTCCTCTTTCCTCCACTCATTACCTGTAGCAATGGTACTGTTTAAACTTGTTATCAGTATAAAAGACACCTGTCCACAACCTCAAACAATCACACTCTCAACTCCACTATGGTGAAGACCAAAGAGCTGTCGAAGGACACTTGAAACAACATTTTAGCCCTCCATCAGGCTGGGAAGACTGAATCTGCAATAGGCAAGCAGCTTGGTGTGATGAAATCAACTGTGGGGGCAATAATAAGAAAATGGAAGACATGCAAGCCCCTAATAATCTCCCTCAATCTGGCTCTCCACACAAGGTCTCACCCCGAGGGGTCAATATAATCACAAGAACGGGAAGCAAAAATCCCAGAACACGGGGAGACCTAGTGAATGACCTGCATAGAGCTGGGACCACCATAATAAAGGCTACCATCAGTAACACACTATGCCGCTGGGAACTAAGATACTGCAGTGCCAGACGTGTTCCCCTGCTTAAGCCAGTACATGTCCAGGCCCGTCCGAAGTTTGCTAGAGAGCATTTGGATTATAGAGAAGAGTATTGGGAGAATGTCATATGGTCTGATGAAAACAAAGTAGAATTGTTTGGTAGAAACAAAACTCGTCATGTTTGGAGGACACAGAATGCTGAGTTGCATCCAAAGAACACCATACCTACTGTGAAGCATGGAGTTGGCAACATCATGCTTTGGGGCAGTTTCTCTGCAAAAGGAGCAGGACAACTGATCTATGTACATGAAAAAATGAATGGGGCCATGTGTTGTGAGATTTTGAGTGCAAACCTCCTTCCATCAGCAAGGGCATTGAAGATGAAAGTGGCTGGGTCTTTCAGCATGATAATGATCCCAAGCACACCACCAGGGCAACGTAGGAGTGGCTTTGTAAGAAGCATATGAAGGTCCTGGAGTGGCCTAGCCAGTCTCCAGATCTCAACCCCATAGAAAACCTTTGGAGGGTGTTGAGAGTCCGTGTTGCCCAGCGACAGGCTCAAAACATCACTGCTCTAGAGGAGATCTGCATGGAGGAATTGTCCAACATACCACCAACAGTGTGTGCCAACCTTGTGAAGACTTACTGAAAATGTTTGACCTCAACATCATGGCCAACAAAGAATATATAACAAAATATTGAGTTGAACTTTTGTTATTGACCAAATACTTATTTTCCACCATAATTTTCAAAAAAAATCTTGCTAAATCAGACAAGGTGATTTTCTGGATTTGTTTTCTCATTTTTGTGGTCTACCTATGATGTCAATTACAGGCCTCTCTCATCTTTTTAAATGGAAGAAATTGCACAATTGATGGCTGACTAAAGACTTTTTTTCCCCATATTACCCATCCTGGTATATGTAAGTTCCATCCTAGTATATATATCTTCCATCCGGTGTATATGTCTCCCATCCCGAGACCCATACTGGTATATATGTTCCCCAGCCTGGCCTCCTTCCAGGTATATGTGTCCCCCATCCTGGGCCCTTCCAGTTATATATCACATCCTAGGCCCCTTCTTGCTATACAGTAACAAGCAAAAGGGTAACAATGTTTTGAAATTTTGACTTTCAGGCTCCATATCTCACCATGCTTTGAGCGTGAGACTACCTTAATTTAATCATCTTGGCTATTGCATACATAAATTTGATTTGCAACTATTTAGCATATGATTAGTTATACAGATTATTGCCATGTCACTCCATTGTTACTGTTTTGCTGTGTTTGATAAATCTTTTTCTTCCTGTATATAAAAATTACTACCTGTAGTCACATTCCTTAATAGCTCAGCGTGTTATTAGGATGATTCTCAAGCAAAAGTCACTGATTTGAATTGAGGACCAGTCATGAAGAAGATTTCCCAAGAAAAGAGGAACAGCATAGCGGTTTCTTAGGGAAGAAAATTGCCAAATTCCATCACGTTGGTGTCATGACAGTTGGAAGAATAAGGGTATGACTGCACTTTGCGTTTCCACCTGCATTTCTGCTGCTTTTTAGGTCTGTTTTGAACTGCAGCGTTTTCATGCCAAGACATGCGTTTTGCTTTTCCATAATAGTCTATGGAAAATGTAGATTTCTAGACCGCACTTTGCGTTTTAAAACGCTGTGTTTAATTTGCAGAATTTGTGGCAAAAACCATGCGTTCAAAGAAGCAGCATGTCAATTGTTTTTGCCATTTCTGCAGCGTTTTGCTAACACTGAAGTCAATGAGAAGTAGCAAAAAGCAACAAACATCAAAATTCCTGTGTTTTACCTGCTTTTTAGCTGCAGAAAGAGTGCGTTTTTGACTTAAAAAATGCATGCTTTTCAGACATTAAAATAATGGATTAATATGTCCCTTTACACACACACATAGTCCGACAATTAAATTTTTTAAAATTATGATTTAATTGCTATTTTAGCAATAAATATTATAATACCGCTATAATTTCATAAAATATAACTATTTTCTTAAATACAAAAATTATATATGTTTTGTTTTTTTTCTCTTTTTTCATTCTGTTTGACTATTTAATTTTATTTAGCAGTGTCTTGATGTTCAAAACGCATCTGTCAAAACGCAGGTGAAAAAGCATGGAAAAAATGCTGAAAACGCATCTAAAACGCGGTAAATACACATGCGTTTTTAGCGTTAAATTTCTGGAAAAGGCAACTTTAGCTAAATCAATTAAGGCAAAAATGTGCGTTTAGAACTGCAAGAAGAACGACGCAAAGTGCGGTCATAGCCTAAGAAATGAAACCATGAAGTGGTCGTCCAGGCAAAATACCTGAGTCAACGAGCCGGCTCATCACAAGGTCGATCAGTTCTGGTGTCACAAATATGGCGGTAAAAGTGGCTCATATGCTTTATAACAGATGCTTAATAAGAGTGAGATCATAGATTTCCATGCAATCACTGTGCACCGAACGGTACACAAGTCTGGAATGGTGGCCTGAGAAAAAATGAAGAAGCCTCGACTTCAATATCATCAGAAAAAGAGTTAGCTTGAGTTGGCAAAAAGGTAAAAAAATGGGACAGTTGAAGATTGGAAACAGTTTTTTTGGAGTAATGAGATGAAAGTCAATAGACTACCCTCTGATGGGTTCAAATAGGTCTGGAAGAAAGACGGGAAAAAAGAGACTAATGGATAGAAAAATTGAAGGAACTATCAAGTTCAATGGAGGAAACCTGATGATATGGGGTTATTTCACAGTCAAAGGTGTTGGATACTTGACAAGGATTGCTGAGCTATATGTAAGTATCCTACAAGACAAATTACTTCATTCATTCAAATAATATTGGTATGAAAAGGACAACATAGTGTTCCAGCAGGACAATGACCCGAAGTGTATATCGATATTGGCAAATAAATGGTTTAATGACAATAAAATACAGGTGATGGATTGGCCCCAATAGTCCTCAAACATCAACCCAATCAAACATTTGTGGGTATAGTTTAAGAAAAAGCTGAAAATATACCCAAGTAAGTTGATCAGTATGAACCAAAATTGGATATGTGTAGAAAAGACCAGGGATCAGATGTAGGTCAACACATACTTAATTCTGATCAAGAGAATGCCTGGAAGGATTTAGGCAGTTTTGGAAGCTAAAGGTGACTTTCCAAAATAATAAAAATTAAAATTTAGATTTAAGAATTGTAACAAAAAATCATGCATAGCTCCAAGTGTATACAGAATTTGACAGTTGCAACGCGTTTCGGCTACATAAGTAGCCTTTGTCAAGTAATACTACTAGTCTGTGAGATACTTTTAAATATTTCAATAGGAGACCACTTAACCAGGTAGGTGCAGTTTCTTTTTAGCTAACGAAGCACATTAACCCCTTAGGATAGTCACCGTTATTGGGCTTGTATTGTATCCCATATTTTCAGCTTATGTATGTAATCCTAATTGAAATATTTCCACCTACATATAAAAATGTGAAAATATATAAATATATATGTATCCATATTATAGGTGTAGGATCAATATATATCTGTAACCTATTATGTATAACATGCATTGGAATTATCATCCCATGTTATTAAGGATGCTCAAAGCTTAATTCAGTTACCATATATGTACCAAAATATATATATATATATATATATATATTATCATAAGCCCAAACCTATTCTGGGGGTACAGTTAAAAAACAAATGTGAACAACTAGCAGATAGGGGATATCCGCAGGGATAATGAAAAATGCCCTTCAAGCTGTTAAAAAAATAGATCGTAAAATCTTATTGAAGGGCAGGATTAGAACTCATCATGTAGAAAATAATATCAATTTTATCATGCAATACAGTGAGGACTATAATGATATTATAAGGATTATTAAAAGTTATATTCCTATTCTGAACAGTGATCCCATAACGAGGAAAATATTATCTGACAATACAGTGAAATTTATGGCAAAGAGGGCCCCCACAATTGGAAGCCTAATATCTCCCAGTTTTTTACAGCCAGCTAGTAATAATAACAAAACCTGGCTAAGTCTTTCAGGATTTTATAAATGCCATCATAAGATATGTACATGTTGTTCTCATGCCACAAAGTGCAAAACCTTTACATCTTTGAGTAATGGATGCACCCACAATATTCAAAATGTCATTGATTGCAATACAGCAGGAGTTGTCTATTTAATTACTTGTACTCTTTGCAGTGTCCAATAAGTGGGGTGCACAGTGAGTCCCCTCAAGAAGCGTATAAGGAGACATTTATCTGATGCCATGGGTACTAATGAAATAGGTATCTCTATGGTGTCGAAACATTTTTCAAACGTACATGGAGGAGATAATACTGGTTTTGCATTCTGTGACATAGAAAGGGTTAACAAACCAGTGAGAGGGGGAAATTTCAGGAGAAAAACTCTTAATAGGGAAAGATACTGGATTTTTATGTTACGGACCAGACAACCTGGGGGCCTTAATATTCGCAGGGATTTAATTTTACAGTACAATTAGGGGGTACATATAGTGATTACGCATTGGGAGTGGTTATATGCAAGCCATAATATAGATATATACATAGATATTTGGTTAGTATTTGATAATTATAGTGTTAATAATTATTAACACTATACTTAAGTGTTAATATATTATATATTATATAATATAAGATATATTATAATATATCTATGGTAGAATTGATAATTGAACATCATAACATCATATTCACTGTATGTATCTATTTTCTCTGTGTCTTTACAGATGTCATCTCATAGAATGCAGCAGCACTTGATGCATTCCCAGGACTGTTTTAATATAAATCCCTTACGTATATATCCAAATATATAATAGACCCGGTTGCTGGTTTCAATACGAAAATATTTCTTTGGGCTTATGATAATATATATTTTGGTACGTATATGGTAACTCAAATTAAGCTTTGAGCTCCTTAATAACATGGGATGATAAGTCCAATGCATGTTATACATAATAGGATATATATATATATATATATATATATATATATATATATATATCCTATTATGTATAACATGCATTGGACTTATCATCCCATGTTATTGATCCTACACCTATAATAGGGATACATATTTAATTATGTATTTTCACATTTTTATATGTAGGTGGAAATATTTCAATTAGGATTACATACATAAGCTGAAAATATGGGATACAATACAAGCCCAATAACTGTGACTATCCTAAGGGGTTAATGTGCTTCGTTAGCTAAAAAGAAACCGCACCTACCTGGTTAAGTGGTCTCCTCTTAAAATATTTAAAAGTATCTCGCAGACTAGTAGTATTACTTGACAAATGCTACTTATGTAGCCGAAACGCGTTGCATCTGTCAATTTCTGTACACATTTGGAGCAATGCATGATTATGTTACAATCTGCATTATATTTTTTATAATACGTAAATAAATCATCTGGACATTTATCCTGAGTGGCTCATACCTTTCTCCCAAGCGCTGGATGGTTTCTCCTTTTTTCCTTGATTGCCCAAGTGATGGTGCCTGTTTGTCCGAGCTGCAGGAGGTACGGGGAATATGCCAGAGGGGGTGAGCTGAACTTTGTTCTTTGATTGTGTCCAAATTTTGCACCAGGGCCAATAGCACTCTAGTTACGCCACTGCTGCTGGTGTCGGTTTTACTGTCTGCACTTGGGTTGTTACTCATCAGTGGGTGCTGGGGCCAACTGTTTGACTTCCAATGTACAGTAGTTTTTTACAATTCTTATTCTTTGGAGGCTTTTTTGATATGTTTTTAGAATAATAAACAGGGCTATCATCAGGGCATTACTACTGTGCCTGGTGTAGGGGGCCCGGTGAAGAGAAGGGGGCCCGGCCAGGCCCGGGGTGAATACTTATCTTTATTAAGCCCCCGGCAGGACGGGCCCCTTCTCTTCACCAGGCCCCAGTCACAGCAGCAGCAGAGGTGCCCCGCAGCGTCGCACTCGCTTCACTTCCTGACATGACTAATTTGCGTGCGAAGGGGCGGCACATGGAAATTAGCCATGTACTGTAGTGGAGACAGGGTGATTGGAGCAGAGCAGAGCACCGGCGCGTCATCGCTGGGCCGTGCAGCAGTGTGGTGAGGTCATCACTCTGCGACCTCATTACACTCCTTCAACAGCGGCTGAGGTGGTGAGGACGCGGCAGCCAGCGGGGCAGGTAAGCGCTGTAAGCTGAAGACGATCGCTGGGGGGGCCCGCTGACCTCTGCTTGGGGGCCGCTGATCTCTTCCTGGGACCGCTGATTTCTGCTGGGGGGGCCGCTGATCTCTGCCCGGGCCCGCTGATCTCTGCTGGGGGGGCGCTGATCTCTGCCCGGGCCCGCTGATCTCTTCCCGGCACCACTGATCTCTGCTGGGTGGAGGGCCGCTGATCTCTGCCCAGGCCCGCTGATCTCTGCTGGGGGGGGCGCTAATCTCTGCCCGGGCCCGCTGATCTCTGCTAGGGGGGGCGCTGATCTCTGATGGGGAACCGCTGATCTCTACTGGAGGGGGCCGCAGATCTCTTCCTGGGAATGCTGAACTCTGCTGGGGCGCTGATCTCTGCTGGGGGGGCACTGATCTCTGTCCGGGCCCACTGATCTCTGCTGGGGGGGATGCTGATCTCTGCCTGGGCCCGCTGATCTCTGCTGGGGGGGCGCTGATCTCTGCCCGGCCCGCTGATCTCTGCTGGGGGGGCCGCTGATCTATGCCCGGGCCCTCTGATCTCTGGTGGGGGGGCCGCTGATCTATGTCCAGGGACGCTGATCTCTACTCGGGGGGTGCTGATCTCTGTCCGTGGGTGGCCGCCCGCCGACCGCAGGCCCGCCAACCACAGCCCCTGTCTTGCTTCAGCTAGATCAGGGGTAGGGAACCTCCACCCTGTGGTCTCCTGCCTCCGTTTGCTGTGAGCCTCCTGCCTCCCTTTGCTGTGAGCCTCCTGCCTCCCTTTGCTGTGAGCCTCCTGCCTCCCTTTGCTGTGAGCCTCCTGCCTCCCTCTGCTGTGAGTCTCCTGCCTTCCTCTGCTGTGAGTCTCCTGCCTTCCTCTGCTGTGAGTCTCCTGCCTTCCTCTGCTGTGAGTCTCCTGCCTTCCTCTGCTGTGAGTCTCCTGCCTTCCTCTGCTGTGAGTCTCCTGCCTTCCTCTGCTGTGAGTCTCCTGCCTTCCTCTGCTGTGAGTCTCCTGCCTTCCTCTGCTGTGAGTCTCCTGCCTTCCTCTGCTGTGAGTCTCCTGCCTTCCTCTGCTGTGAGCCTCCTGCCTCTCTGCTGCGAGCCTCCTGCCTCTCTGCTGCGAGCCTCCTGCCTCTCTGCTGTGAGCCCCCTGCCACCCTCTCAGTGCTGTGTGTCACCCTCTCAGTGCTGTGTGGCTCCCTCCAGTGCTGTCTGTGCTCCCTCAGTCCTGTTCATGTCCTCCAGTCCTGTTTGTGCCCCTCTAGTGTTGTCTGTGCCACCGCCAGTGCTGTTTGTGCCTAGCAGTACTGTCAGAGCTCCAGCCCATCCAGTGATGTATATATATGCCCCCAGTCCCTCCTGCTGTGATGTGTGTATATGTCCCCAGCCCCTCCTGTGATATATACATATGCGCTCAGCCCCTCCTGTGATGTGTGTGCCTTGAGCGTCTCCTACCTGATGTATATGATTTACCAATCTGTTGACTGTGCTCCAGACCGAGACAAACTTGGAAAAGCAGTTGTGAGAAGCCACATGATCAATATCACTGAACACCACAGCCGGACCAAAGAGAAGCAGCTCCAGCCACCACAGTAAGGGTTAATTAATCAATAAACCAAATGTGTTAGGGTAATTTTTAAGCTGATAATTTTTTGCGGCCCCAGAAGGGTGGTAGAAATTTCCAAATGGCTCCTGGCAGAAAAAAGGTTCCTCACCCCTGGTCTAGATGCACTGGAGGGTGCTGAAATGCATCACGGCTCACTGTTCAGAGAAGACGCCATGCGACGTGGGAGCCGGGGAGGGTGAGCAAAATGCTTTTGTTTTTCTTGTGCAGCAGACAAATATGCCAGGAGGTCCCCAGGATGGGACATATACTCGTATACTGGGAGGAGGACATATTCACCAGGAAGAGTCAGAAACCAGGCTGGAATCATATATACCCACATGTGCCCAGGAGGGGGATAAATAATAATTATTGCAGGCCCCCAGGATGTGACATCTGTACCGCCCCGCGGCCTCGGCTGCGACCGCCGAGCCGCTCGGGTCCGTGCTCGTGTTCTACGAGTGGTGGCTTGAGCCTCTCACGGACCCGGGGTCACGCCACTCTGCAAAGGGGGGTGGTTGGTTGGCGCTACGCGCGGGGGATGCGGGTGTTTGGGTTTTGGAATTATAGTTCGTGACGCCACCCACGGGTTGTGGTGATTGTGGACACCACCGCTTCGGTGAAGGTACGAGTATTCCCGGGAGCAGTGTAGTGGCGCAGCTAGGTTTTGACCCCTCCGTGGGTAGGGGATGTTGGTCCCGGGGCCCAGTTGGCGAGGGCCGGGATGCAGGGTGCAGTATTGCGGTGCAGCGTGGTGCAGTGCCTGATGGCACTGGTGTACTCACTTTGATACAAGACACTGGAGTCGCTGGTAAACCAAACGGAGTGATGAACGGGGCCTGCAGCCGGCTGCAGCTTTTCCAGTCAGGTTGGCAATGTCTGCCTTTCTCCTGCACCTGTGTGTGTGTATCTTGACTCCTGTGCCTGGGCACAGGTAGTCCGCTCCCCGGCGTATAAGTGTCGTTGGAGCCCGTTTGCCCGCAGATGCTGGCCCTTTGGATCTCTGGCCTTTGGCAGTGGCACTTATCCGGACGGGTTGGGCTGTTGCCTTCAATTGGGACTTAGGTGGGAATGAACCCCTGAGGTCCAGACTGCAATCAGTTGATTTGACTATGGTGGTGGCTTATAGCCTTGTTCGGGGTCGGAGTACCCTGCCTGGTGCTCCAGTATCCAGTTGGCTCCCCGGTTCGGTTCCAGCGGGCCACTACCCTGTCCCGGTCCCTTGCGGTTCCACCGGTCATATTCCCGGTCTCCTGCAGGCGGCCACTACCGTCTGCCTCCTTGCCAAGGGTGGCTGGGTGTGATGTGTGTGTGACTACCTGGGATGACCTGGATAGTCCAGGGCGTCACACATCTATACCAGGAGCAAGACATATACATATACCTTATGTATAAGGTAGAAATTATTTTGGTTTTTCACAGGGGGCGGCGGGAATTTTTTCTCATATTTATACACCATCCAGATACACACCTGTTCACATTGTAAAGGTGCTGCCAGTACGGTTTGAAGTCAGGTTACTACCAGCGTGGGAAACCAGCAAGGGAACCCCTGTTTCATTGTTTTTTTTTCTATTGTATAATGCATATAACAGGGGGTGGTGCTTTGTTTGCTGGTTTTGCACCCCAGCTCCTGGCTGCTTCATTAGCCTCCTTTTTGTTTACCGCCTGATCTTGTAGGTTTTTAAAACCCATAGAAGATGCAGTGTAGTGTAGGACCCAGCAAAGGAGGTTGCCGTGAAGGGGAGCTGGGCTGGTATTACAATGGCCATTATAATATTCTAAATACCTCCATTTATGTATAAGGTAGAAATTATTTTGGTTTTTCACAGTGTGCGGCTGGATTTTTTTTCTCATACACTATATATATATATATATATATATATATATATATATATATATATATATATATAATATATAATATATAATATATATACGCACACACACCAGGAGGCACCCAGGATTTGACATCTATACTAGGAGCAAGACATATACAGTGCCTACAAGTAGTATTCAACCCCCTGCAGATTTAGCAGGTTTGATAAGATGCAAATAAGTTAGAGCCTGCAAACTTCAAACAAGAGCAGGATTTATTAACAGATGCATAAATCTTACAAATATTTTGTGGAATAACCCTTGTTTGCAATTACAGCTAATAATCGTCTTTTATAAGACCTGATCAGGCCGGCACAAGTCTCTGGAGTTATCTTGGCCCACTCCTCCATGTAGATCTTCTCCAAGTTATCTAGGTTCTTTGGGTGTCTCATGTGGACTTTAATCTTGAGCTCCTTCCACAAGTTTTCAATTGCGTTAAGGTCAGGAGACTGACTAGGCCACTGCAACACCTTGATTTTTTCCCTCTTGAACCAGGCCTTGGTTTTCTTGGCTGTGTGCTTTGGGTCGTTGTCTTGTTGGAAGATGAAATGACGACCCATCTTAAGATCCTTGATGGAGGAGCGGAGGTTCTTGGCCAAAATCTCCAGGTAGGCCGTGCTATCCATCTTCCCATGGATGCGGACCAGATGGCCAGGCCCCTTGGCTGAGAAACAGCCCCACAGCATGATGCTGCCACCACCATGCTTGACTGTAGGGATGGTATTCTTGGGGTCGTATGCAGTGCCATCCAGTCTCCAAACGTCACGTGTGTGGTTGGCAAAGATCTCGATCTTGGTCTCATCAGACCAGAGAACCTTGAACCAGTCTGTCTCAGAGTCCTCCAAGTGATCATGAGCAAACTGTAGACGAGCCTTGACATGACGCTTTGAAAGTAAAGGTACCTTACGGGCTCGTCTGGAACAGAGACCATTGCGGTGGAGTACGTTACTTATGGTATTGACTGAAACCAATGTCCCCACTGCCATGAGATCTTCCCGGAGCTCCTTCCTTGTTGTCCTTGGGTTAGCCTTGACTCTTCGGACAAGCCTGGCCTCGGCACGGGTGGAAACTTTCAAAGGCTGTCCAGGCCGTGGAAGGCTAACAGTAGTTCCATAAGCCTTCCACTTCCGGATGATGCTCCCAACAGTGGAGACAGGTAGGCCCAACTCCTTGGAAAGGGTTTTGTACCCCTTGCCAGCCTTGTGACCCTCCACGATCTTGTCTATGATGGCCTTGGAATGCTCCTTTGTCTTTCCCATGTTGACCAAGTATGAGTGCTGTTCACAAGTTTGGGGAGGGTCTTAATTAGTCAGAAAAGGCTGGAAAAAGAGATAATTAATCCAAACATGTGAAGCTCATTGTTCTTTGTGCCTGAAATACTTCTTAATACTTTAGGGGAACCAAACAGAATTCTTGTGGTTTGAGGGGTTGAATAATAAATGACCCACTGAATAAACTTTTCACAATTTAAAAAAAAAAAAAAAAAAAAAAGAAATAACATTCTTTTTTGCTGCAGTGCATTTCACACTTCCAGGCTGATCTACAGTCCAAATGTCACAATGCCAAGTTAATTCCGAAGGTGTAAACCTGCTAAATCTGCAGGGAGTTGAATACTACTTGTAGGCACTGTACACTGAGTGGCCTGGGAAGGGGTCATATATACCAGAAGGACATATATGTATGTGTGTGTATATATATATATATATATATATATTGTCATGCTCTCCGGCTCCCCTGCCACGCTCCCCGGCTCCCCTGCCACGCTCCCCGGCTCCCCTGCCACGCTCCCTGGCTCCTTTGCCAGGCGTCCCCCGCTCCACGGCCTCCATGCTCCCTCACCTGCATCCTCCAGGCAACCCGGTCCCCGGTCCCGGCGCCCATCTGCGTTGCTGAGCGCTCCTGCCGCCTGTGCACCGCTCCCTGCTCTGGCTTCTGGCACCCGGGCCTCGCGCATGCGCATTAGGGCACGCGCGCGGTCATTGACCCTCTCTTAAAGGGCCAGCGTCCTCCAACAGGATATTGAAGATTCAGGTGCAGGGTATATAGGGGGTTCCTTTCCAAGTGGGCGGGGCCTGTTCTTCGTGTTTGCTAAGCTGGGAGTCAGGTCTCCCTGTGCCATTGTCTCGTACTTACCTATCTCTCTTGTAGAGCCGCTCCTGTCTCGCCAACCGGTCCTGACTGTTCCAGAACCCCGAACGGACTGTCCGCCATCTTCTCAGTTCCTACCGTCTCCGATCCCTGAATCCGTGTGGTGACCGACCTCCCCGTTTCACTGGTTTCGGACCCTGCCTGGCATCATCTCGGCCTCCGAACCTGCTCTCCGTCACCCGGACTACCTTCAGAGACTCCGTGGTCCCAGGGACTTCTACACCCATTTCTCTGAACGGACTGTCCTGCTACCCGTAGTGCTTTGGCTACCGGGCACCTTGCCCTCGGTGGGGTGCTCAGTCTAGTGGATCCACCTCCTGGGCCTACCCGTCATCCTGGTCCTTGCAGTAAGAACAGGCCATGGATCCCGCCGATGCACTAGCGGCCCAGCTGGCTGGATTGCAGCAGGAACTCGGACGACAAAGCGAGACCCAATCCCGCATGTTAGCCTTCATGACCTCAGTGGACACCCGTCTGAATACGCTGCAAGCCACAGCTACGTCCCTGGCATCACAGTCCACGTCCACACCTTCCGTGGCAGCCTCCTCAGAAGCCTCTAAACTCCGCTTGGCCTCTCCACCCCGATATGCCGGAGATCCTAAGACCTGCAGAGGATTCTTGAACCAGTGCTCCCTCCACTTTAAACTGCTTCCGCGTCTGTTTGCCTCCGATCAAGCCAAGGTGGCGTTTGTGATGTCCCATCTATAGGGTGAGGCACTGGCCTGGATGAACCCCTTGTGGGAGAAGGAGGACCCTGTAACCACTGACATCCAGGAGTTCCTTCAGGCGTTTAGAACCACCTTCGATGAACCCGGACGTGCCGCCGCGTCCGCCCCATCACTACTCAAACTACGCCAGTGGACCTTGACGGTGGGTCAATACGCCATCCGCTTTCGCACCTTGGCCTCTGAATTAGGGTGGAATAATGAGGCCCTAACCGCCGCCTTCTGGGAAGGACTCTCCGGTCGTATTAAGGACGAGCTGGCCGGCCGCGATGTTCCTTCCACCCTGGATTCCCTGATCGCACTAGCCACCCACGTGGACCTCAGATTCCAGGAACGATCCAAAGAGGTGTCCTGCGAGAGACATCCGATACGGCATTCCTCTCCTCCGCAGAAGTCCGCCGTACTTCAGTCGGCGTCGTCTGGTGTCTCTGTCCACGAGCCCATGCAGATTGACCGTTTGCGGCAGTCCGAACAACGCCGAGCAGAACGGCTCGCCAAGGGCCTCTGCTTCTACTGCGGAGAGGGCACACACCTGCTACGTTCCTGTCCAGAGAGGCCGGGAAACTCCAAAGCCTAGGGCTGGTAGGAGAGGCCACCCTAGGTACTGGGACTCTCTCAGACCTGGTTACGTGGACGGTTCAAGTGACAGCAGGAGAGACGCGGTTCACGGCGGAAGCGTACCTCGATTCCGGGGCAGGAGGCAATTTCATCCAGCAGGCCACGGTGGAGAAGTACCAGGTGCCTGTTACTCCACTCGACAAACCCCTCGTGATTGCCTCTGTAGACGGGAGACTCCTCTCTGACACAATCTCTTGGATCACCAAGCCTGTAGTACTACGCATCGGTGCCCTGCACACTGAGAAAATCACCTTCTACGTCCTCCCGCATATGTCTCATCAAATCCTGCTGGGACTCCCCTGGTTACGGACACACGAACCGTCGGTCAGCTGGCGTGCTGGCGAAATTACCCGATGGGGCCCCTCTTGCCACGAGAACTGCTTGAGGTCCATACAGCCCATCCGACGACCTCCGGTCCCGGAGTCCCTACCAGGACTGCCTTCGGCCTATTGGTCCTTCGCGGACGTCTTTGATAAAAAGGAGTCAGAGGTACTGCCGCCACATCGTCCTTACGACTGTGCCATCGACCTATTCTCGGGAACCACACCACCTCGAGGATGGATATATCCTTTGTCCCCTGCTGAAACAAGGGCCATGTCTGCCTACATCACTGAGAACCTGGCAAGGGGATTCATCCGGAGATCCTCCTCTCCTGCTGGAGCAGGCTTCTTCTTCGTTAAGAAGAAAGAGGGCGACCTGCGCCCCTGCATTGACTACCGGGGATTGAATCAAATCACCGTAAAGAATAAATACCCCCTGCCGCTCATCCCCGAATTGTTTGATTGGCTTAGAGGAGCTCGTTTGTTTACCAAGTTGGATCTTCGTGGTGCCTACAACCTGGTCCGCATCCGCTCTGGGGATGAATGGAAGACCGCATTCAATACTCGCGATGGACACTACGAGTATTGTGTGATGTCCTTCGGCCTGTGTAACACACCGGCAGTCTTTCAAGAACTAGTGAACGACGTGTTCCGGGACCTTCTCTACGTCTGTGTGGTGGTATATTTGGATGACATCCTGGTCTTCTCTCCGGACATCCAGACCCACAGAGAGAACGTGCAGCTGGTACTACAAAGGCTTAGAGAGAATCGCCTGTACGCCAAGTACGAGAAGTGTGTCTTCGAGCAGTCTTCTCTTCCCTTCCTGGGTTACGTAATCTCCGATACCAGCCTGCAGATGGATCCAGAGAAAGTCTCTTCCGTTCTCAACTGGCCCCCTCCTTCCAGACTGAAGGCAATTCAACGTTTTCTCGGCTTTGCAAACTATTACCGTCAGTTCATCCCTCACTTCTCTGCCCTGACTGCGCCTCTCTGCCTTGACCATGAAGTGGGCTAATCCGAAGGACTGGTCACCTGCGGCCGACGCCGCGTTTGGCTCCCTGAAGCGGGCATTTGCTTCATCTCCTGTGCTCCACCGTCCTGAGTTAAACCGACAGTTCACCTTGGAGGTGGATGCCTCCTCCTCTGGGGCCGGGGCAGTGCTCATGCAGAAGTCCTCCACCGGGAAGATAGTCACCTGCGGTTTCTTCTCCAAGAGCTTCTCAGCGTCTGAACGCAACTATACCATCGGTGACCGAGAGCTATTAGCAGTCAAACTGGCTCTGGAAGAATGGCGCTACCTTCTGGAGGGAGCAGTGTACCCCATGATCATTTACACGGACCACAAGAACCTGGAATACCTGCGGTCTGCTCAGTGACTGAACCCACGACAAGCCAGGTGGTCCTTGTTCTTTGCCAGGTTTGATTTTCAGCTCCATTTTCGGCCCGCGGATAAAAATGTGCGAGCAGATGCCTTGTCCAGGTCATTCGTGCCCATGGAACAGGAGGAGGAGACATCCCAGCCCCTCATCTGCCCAAGTAAAATCATTCCGGTGGCTCCTGTCACTCTGGCCCAGATACCGCCCGGGAAGACCTATGTCTCTGAAACTGACAGACAAAAAGTGTTGCACTGGGGCCATGCCTCGAAAATAGCCGGCCATGCTGGTCAGAAGAGAACATGGAGTACAATTGACGTCACTATTGGTGGCCATCCCTTCGCACGGACGTCGCGTCCTTTGTCTCAGCCTGCTCCTCTTGTGCCCGGAACAAGACGCGCAAACACCTGCCATATGGTCGTCTTCTGCCGCTGCCAATCCCCTCCGTTCCGTGGCAACACATTGCAATGGACTTTATTACAGACTTGCCCTTGTCCTCCGGACACACAGTCATATGGGTCGTGGTGGACCGTTTCTCCAAAATGGCTCATTTCGTCCCTATGGCTGGACTCCCCTCTGCGCAGGAACTCGCTGACGCCTACATACAGCACATCTTCCGGTTGCATGGCTTTCCCTCACACATTGTGTCCGACAGAGGAACTCAGTTTACCTCCCGCTTCTGGAGGGCTCTCTGCAAACATCTGGGAGTGACTCTGGACTTTTCTTCAGCCTACCATCCTCAGTCGAATGGCCAAGTGGAACGAGTCAATCAGATCCTGACCTCCTTCTTACGTCACTACGTTAACGCCCATCATGATGACTGGTCCACGCTTCTTCCTTGGGCTGAATTCTCCCATAACCATCACGTCAGTGAGTCCTCCTCCAGCTCTCCCTTCCATGTCGTTTACGGACTTCAGCCTTCCGTCCCATTGCCTGTATCTTCTTCCTCGGATGTTCCTGCTGCTGATACCATAGTCCGTGACTTTTCTACGATTTGGGACTCTGTCAAGACGTCCCTTGGACGTGCTTCCCTGCGGATGAAGAGACACGCAGACAAGAGGAGTCTGGATCCTCCGTGTTTCTCTCCAGGAGATCTGGTCTGGCTTGCTTCCAAATATGTCCGATTTGAAGCTCCCATCATACAAGCTGGGCCCTCGCTACATCGGGCCGTTTAAAGTCATCGGCAAAATAAATGAGGTCTCCTACAAGCTGCAGCTCCCGGCCAAGATGAGGATACCCAACTCCTTCCACGTCTCCCTGCTCAAGCCGGTTGTCCTTGATCCCTTCTCCGCTGCTGCCAGTTCTGCTCCTCCTCCTATTGCTGATGATGACATCTATGCGGTAAGGGATATCGTGGCCATGAAGACCGTGCGGGGCCGACTGTTCTTCCTGGTGGACTGGGCAGGGTATGGTCCTGAGGATAGGGCCTGGGAACCCCGGGAGAATGTGGGTACTCCCCTGATACGTGCCTTCCTGTCCCGGTTGCGGGGAGGGGGGCGTGGGGGAGGGGGTACTGTCACGCTCCCCGTCTCCCCTGCCACGCTCCCTGGCTCCCCTGCCACGCTCCCTGGCTCCCCTGCCACGCTCCCTGGCTCTCCTGCCACGCTCTCCGGCTCTCCTGCCACGCTCCCCGGCTCCCCTGCCATGCTCCCCGGCTCCCCTGCCACGCTCCCCGGCTCCTTTGCCAGGCGTCCCCCGCTCCACGGCCTCCATGCTCCCTCACCTGCGTCCTCCGGGCAACCCGGCGCCCATCTGCGTTGCTGAGCGCTCCTGCCTCCTGTGCACCGCTCCCTGCTCTGGCTTCTGGCACCCGGGCCTCGCGCATGCGCATTAGGGCGCGCGCGCGGTCATTGACCCTCTCTTAAAGGGCCAGCGTCCTCCAACAGGATATTGAAGATTCAGGTGCAGGGTATATAGGGGGTTCCTTTCCAAGTGGGCGGGGCCTGTTCTTCGTGTTTGCTAAGCTAGGAGTCAGGTCTCCCTGTGCCATTGTCTCGTACTTACCTATCTCTCTTGTAGAGCCGCTCCTGTCTCACCAACCGGTCCTGACGGTTCCAGAACCCCGAACGGACTGTCCGCCATCTTCTCAGTTTCTACCGTCTCCGATCCCTGGATCCGTGTGGTGACCGACCTCCCCGTTCCGCTGGTTTCGGACCCTGCCTGACATCATCTCGGCCTCCGAACCTGCGCTCCGTCACCCGGACTACCTTCAGAGACTCCGTGGTCCCAGGGACTTCTACACCCATTTCTCTGAACGGACTGTCCTGCTACCCGTAGTGCTTCGGCTACCGGGCACCTTGCCCTCGGTGGGGTGCTCAGTCCAGTAGATCCACCTCCTATGCCTACCCGTCATTCTGGTCCTTACACACACATATATATATATTATATGTTTTTCCAAGAGTGACAGTGAGACTGTAGGAGGTTTGATGGGTGGGGGCGAAGCTGGGATGGAGCCTGGGCGGAGACCCAAGGGGCCCCGAAAATGTTGCCAGTATGAGGCCCTGAAATTCCTAGTGGCAGCCCTGATAATAGATAAAGGTATCTTATTTGATATGTAATTTATGAAAAATTAAGTGAAAGTAGCCCTTGATCATGTAATATCAGATTCTGTGATTTTTTTTTTTTTTTTATAAAACCCTCTAATTCTTGTTATGTACAATGTACTTTATATGAAATTGTCTGTGTTTTGTATTATTATAGTTGCTTCTGTGGCCATTTATATACAGGTGAAAAATGTGAAATATAAAAAACATTATAAAAAACCATTTGTGAGCTTGTTCTACACCGACCCTTATACAAACAGTGGCAACACAACACATAGATATTGTGAAAGGATTTGCATGCATGTCCTCACACTGACCCTCTTATCAGTGGCCGCACATTTTGAGAAATTCTGTGGTTGGTATCTGGGATGCCAAGAACAACATAAACCCCTCTAGATGGGGCTCAATGGGGTCCATATGTATTCCCTCTGTTGATTACACTGGTCTACATTGTGCAGCCGGTAAAGAGATGACAACAATAGATACTGGATTGATTCTCTTGGAGATAACTTTAACCTTTCTCCTACAAACATAGTCCTAATGGATAAGTATGCCTAAGCATTCTGGTCTAAATTACATGTGGCAGTAACTGAGTTAAAAAAGCAATTCTCCTGTAAAATCCTATATGATCATCTTTGCTTCATTTTGCTTTTCCGGAGAGAACAGTTTGGAGCAAATAATTTCACGTCAATGTACAATATGATGTAGTCACACTGACGAGGGGAGTGGAGCTGTTACTATCACATAGCTGTACCAACGTCGCTGCAGCCCATAGTTGATACTTGTGGTCTGGCAGTTCCCCCTTTCATTATTTTTAGAGATTTTAATGTTATTTCCTTTCATTCTGGCACAAGAAAAATTAAAAATTGACTGTGCTTATGGTCAATGACGTTCTTCTGGTTTCCAGGATAAATATTACTCTTTTTGGATAAGATAAAGCATAGGTACATTGTGCTAACCTCCAGAGCTGGATATGGTTATTACCTACATCAGATATCTTGCAATGTTTGCAGCTTTCCAACAATAATTTTCAGTAATACACTAAGAATTTGTTAACCATGTCAGGATCAGGGAATTCCTTCCAAATCACTACACCATCTTGAGTTAATTTTAGTGACTGCGGATCTATCATACCTAATTTTTTTAGCTTTTTAAAATTTATTTGAAGTGATATATCCGGCTTTGTTTCTGCATTAGTTTTATACATGATTTGGGGGTAATAACTATGTCTTTATTCACATTTCTGATTGCTATTTGAATATGACACCAAATCATTAAAGGGGTTGTCCACTCATTGGACAACCGACAATAGTTTGTCATTCCCCATTTTTACCCTTGTAGCGCCCCACGGGGCAGGTGTTTTAACCTATTCATTGCTGGGTCGGGGGTGCAGATCTTCTGCGATGTCATGGGGTGGCCTGGCCCGGTTTCACTGCCCCGAGGCGTACAGGAGGGAGAGGGAAGGTGGTGGACGGGAGGTAGGATGGAGAATGGGGGTGGTAGTGATGGTTAGGAAAGTCTTTTATGATCGTGACACCACCTGTGGTACACGGCCAGGGACAGGCCACCACTGCAGGTGCTTCTCTCCAGGGCTGATGGTTAGAGTTGCAGCTGGGATGGTGTCGCTCCCCACAGGCGGAGCAGGGTTACATCAGGAAGGATGATTGAGGACGGATGGGTGTGGTGATAGTCCCCGTTGGCACTGAAGCGCTGGGTGACAGCGCCGGTAAAGGAGAGGCCGAGGCAGGGGCTGCGGTTCCAGGTCTTTTTACTCACAAGTAGTTCAGGCGCTGCCCCAAAGTACCGGTCTCCACCACGATGGGCTCCAGCCGACCCCGGATCCGAGAAAGGTCAAGTCCGGTGTGTGTGTGTCAGCCTGTGAGCCCTTTCCTCCTTTGATGTGCTTAGTATCGGACCTCCGTGACGTGAAGCACTTGGGGATCCCGGTGTCCGTAAAGTGTCCCGTTCTGCATGTGTGACGCCCTGGACTAGCCAGTTAGTCACAGACAGGCCCTTGCACAAACACCAGTCCCCTAAAAAGGTAACAGCAGCCAACCTAAAAACCCTGAGTCTCTCCATTCAGGCTTTGACATACACACCCGGGGGCAGAGCCAGGCGGTTGGCCACGCCCAGCAAAGAGTTCGGATAGCCTGAGGTGGGAAAAGCAAGCAGATGAAGTTAGGGAGGAGAGGAGAGTAGTAGTAAAGAGAAAATGTCTGTCGGGGATCTGGGTCGTAGCCAAGAAACCCTGTGGCCAGGAGGCACATGGTGGTTGCCGCCTGCAGGAGCTGGGAAGACAGCTGGTGGAACCGTAGGGACCGGGACAGGGTAGTGGCCTGCCGGTACCGAACTGGGGAACCAACTGGAAACCGGAGCACCAGGAGGGGTACTCAGATCCAGAACAAGGCCCAGAAACCACTAGACCGAGTCAAATTCACGGATTGGGGTCTGGACCTTAGGTTCTTTCCCACCCAAGTCCCGACTGAAGACAACAGCCTAATGAGGGGGATAGAAAGCCACCGCTCAGGCAGAGAGATCCCACGGGCCAGCATCTGCGGGCAAATGGGCTCTCCCGACACACACACACACAGCCGGGGAGCAGACTCCCGTCATGGAAGCACAGGCAGTCAAAGTCTACAAAACGAGGTGCAGGAGAAAGGCGGGAGCCACCAAACCGATTGGGGGGACCAGACGCAGCCGGCTGCGGGTACCGACCACCATCTTTTTGGTTTACCAGAGACTCCGGTGTATTTGTCATAGTGAGTACAACATTGCCCTTGGGCCGCGTACCGCCCCGCATCGCACCAACACGCCCGCACCCCCACATCCTGACCTCAACAACCGGGCCCCAGGCCCATCGACCCCCTACCCACGGAGGGGCTAATACCTGGCTGCATAACACCATCCTCGGGAGCCTAGTCAATGGCAGCAGTGGTGTCCACACTCACCACGACCCGTGGGTGGCGTCACGAACTTAAACCCAAAACCGCGGCTCCGGCCATGAACCTCTCCACCGAAACCCCTCACGTAGTGCCTGCCTCCCTTCAGAGCGACGTGACCCCCGGGTCCGGAGGCGCTCGAGCCACCCACCGACGAGCCTGGATCTGAGCGGCTTGGCTGCAGCCGAGCCCCGGGGCGGTACACATCCTGATAGCGTGGTTCCGTTGTGGGGCCGGTCCTCAACTCCAGATCCTATAGGCTATTTGCTGCAGACTCGGTGGACGAGTACGGTGACTGTTCTAGTGGATCCCCGTGATTCTTGCAAAGTTGGTAGAAAACATGAAGTATGCCTGCCCTAGGGTTCTGTACCCTGGCAGCGCCGGACCTGTGGAAGCAGCCGCCTGCTTCTCCCCAGAGACCGTGTTGAACACCCTGGCCCACAGAGCTGCTCGCGGAACATCTGCTTGGCTCTGTGTCTGAAGCTGTTCTCCTCCTTGTGGTAGTTGTGTTGTGTGTTCTGAGCTGTTGCCCTCAGCCACTGCCACCGTCTGGTTCACTATTCTCACTAGGTCAACCTGCTCTGCCCTCCGTGCGTTCCTGACTCTCACTGGCGGTTGTTTCTCCCTGACCCTGAATCCTCAGTTCCAGTGGATCGGGGAGCCACTGGTGCGGTGGCGTCCTGTAAACCCAAATACTGTAGTGGCCCCTACTGTGATCCGATTCTGGCCCGGCCCCCATTGTGGAGGGCAACCCGGTGTTACTGTATGTATGCGTGAGTGGAAAACCAGCATTGACCTTTCTCGGACCTAGGATAAGTACTATACCCCAATGGGGGTGCAGTACCCTGTCGCGCCTGAAGTTGCAGGGGTGCCACACCCTCGTTAAAGGGGTTGTCCCAGAGGCATAGCTAGGGGTTCAACTCGGGGGGGGGGGACATCTGAATGGGCAGTGGGCCCCAAAGCAGGTAACCATAATAATAACTATGGTGGCGAAGCCTAATCATGGGTATATGGGAACCTCAGCTGATGACACTGATATTACCACTATGTCCTCTAGGACATACAAGAGTTTACAGAGTGCAGTTACTGATAGTGAATTACAGCAGACATTCTTTCAGATGGAATAGTTCACTTTTCTCGTCTTTTCCATCTGGCCCAGACCGACATGACAACTTCTTCCAGCCATGGCTTGTCTACAGAGATTACAAGAAAGTCACGTTTGACTTCTCACATTTCCAGCACCACCCCATCTACCCTCAACCTGCAAAACCTCCTCATCCTTCTGATATCCCAATACTGATTTGCTGCTGTCGTATGTGTCCCTATTACTGTACATGCGGTGTGGCACAAAAACTGTGCTCTTCTTACTGTCCCACATATTAATGCCACCACTGTGCCTCTTACATGGTTATAATGCCTCCTTTGTGCCCTCTAGAAGGTAAAATTGATCTCTAGAAAATTTTAATGCCATGTACAAGTACCATAGAAAAGTGTCAAAATTTTGCTCCCATTTTTGCTCACACTGCACCCAGTGTGCCTGTGATGGTCACAATACCCTGTGTGTACTATAACAATAATGGTTCTTAAGTGTCAACTTAACATTTTATAATATCTTCTACATTGCAGAAGATGGGATTTGGGAATGGCTTGGGTTCAGTTGTTTTATACGGAGCTCCCATGGCAAGAGTGAGAGCAAATGTTGGGGTGTCTGATAGATTGGAGTTGTTTAGGGGAACCAGACAGGGCTGCCCACTGTTTCCTCTAATATTTGCAATAGCTATTGAGCCACTGGCCTGTATAGTGAAAGCAATTGCAGGTCTAGAGGGGTTTCGATACGGAAGAAAAGAAGAAAGAATAGCACTTTATGCGGATGACATATTATTATTTCTTGGGAAGGTTAAGAGTTCACTACCGTGTGCCCAAAATATAATTGAGGAGTTTGGAGTTTATTCAGGTCTAAGGATAAATTGGGGAAAATCTGCAATGATGCTGCTCGGGCCCACTCCGCTATCTTTAATATTCCAGTGGTTCAAGAATTTAAATACCTGGGCATAAATTTCTCCACTCACCCAACTGACTATATAGCATTAAATCTTGCCCCCCTAATGAGTAGAATCAAGGATAAAGTAGAGTTATGTTCGAAGCTCCCATTATCAGCTTTGGGTAGGACGAATCTTATTAAAATGTGCCTCATGCCTAGAATGTCATATATACTACACATCTCCCCGATTTGATTCACTAAATTTTGGTTTATACAAAGAATAACAATGTCAGAGACTTGGTTTGGAAAAAGGGGATCCCTAGGATTAAACTTGAAAAGTTACAGTTGCCTAAAGACCAAGGAGGGTTAGTGTTTCCGCACACTTGGATCTACTTTCCAGCAGCCCAGTTACAACATCTTAGGGGCTGGGCAAGAGAGGGGGAGCAGGAGATTAGAGAACAAGTAATTAAACGTCTACTGGGGAAGAGATTTCTCCTAGACTATCTTGAAGCCTATCTCTTTAAGACCAAAGCAAGTGGCCTTCCTACTCTGAAACTAATACACAACGTATGGCGTACTTGTAAAGAGTTACTGGGTGTAAAGGAATGTTCAAAATATACTCCTATATGGAATAACTCCAGGTTGTATGAGCTAAAGTAATTTGAGGAGTTTGGAGAATGGAGGAGGGTGGGCTTGAGATGGATATATCAGGTTTTTTTGGATGGACAGTTCCGCTCATTTGAACCTCAGAAGCAGGACTTCAGCTTGCCAAACTCTGATTTTTTTCAAGTACTTACAATTGAGGCATGCCATAGCAATTCAGGGGCATACAATAGACTTGTCTGTTTCACACAGTGGGATCTTAGAAAGTGTATTACAGTCTAGTGCTACAAAGGAATATCATCTTATTGTATAACTCCTTGCTGAGGGGCATCTTGGGGGACCCATTGGGTAGCACAAAGTTAGGGTGGGAGAGAGATGTCGGTCCTATTACCCCCAGATGAATAGAAAAGTATCCTAGAGTCCATTAAAGCACTTTGCATTACTACGACCAAGAGAAAGTCGCAACTGTTTCTGGTCCACAGGGCCTAAAGAACCCCAAAAGCGTTATTTAAAATGAAACTTAGAACTGACGATAAATGTCCAAGGTGCATCAGAGAGGGTGCAGCTTTGCTTCATATGTTCTGGTCGTGCTCCTACTTGACTGATCTCTGGGAAAAAATAGGCAACTTGATAGAGAGAGTATTCAATGTAGATATACGCTTTATCCCGAATTGGGCATCTTGGGAGTAGTAGGAGAGGAAGTAGGCCCTGCTGCTACACAACTTGCAGTATCGAAAATTCTATACCAGACGAGGAAAACGATTGCTAGAGACTGGTTGGCTGCTAGCCCACCTGGGATGTCCAACATAATTGTTAGCCTAAATAATACCATTTTAATGAAGAAAAGAATTTATATCAAAAGAGGTGCTATTCCCAAGTTTGATAAACAATGGGGTGAGTGGATTTGAAGTCCTTCTGGGTTTTCTCATTAACTTGCCAGTGATGTGCTCTTTAATTGTTTGCTTTTCTAATCTTGTATTTGGTATGACTTCTATTGCACATTTTTAATTTAGTTAAGGATATAGTGGTACAGGGAGCTATAAAAGGAATGGGCTGTTTTTAGTTATGTAAAGAATATTGTGAACCTTGATACAGTATATATTGCATTCTGATAATGCCATGATCTGTTATGACTATAATGTGCCTAATAAAATTTGTTTGATTTAAATGTACAGCTTCCCTATACACCGCATGATGGGCCCACAGCTCACCTATACACAGCATGATACCTTCACACCTCCCCTATAACACAGCATGATGGGCCCACAGCTCCCCAAAACAATGGTTCACACACTGTATAATGGCCACCACAGTAGCTGATACAGTGATTAATTGTCCCCACAGTAGCCAACATTGTACAATGGCTTTAATAGTATCCTCCCCAAAGTAGTCCTCACAGTATATGACAGCTCCACTATTAGCTCCCACACTGTATAAAGGCCCCCAATTAGTTCCCACACTGTATAATGACCCCTACATTATCTCCTAAACTGTATAAGGGCTCCCACAGTGTATAAGTGCCCCCACACCAGTGGCATAAATAGTCTGATGAACCACAGTGCAAGATTTATATCTGGCCCTGCCATTTCCACCGCACCTGCATGTTGATGTCAGATGTTCGGATCCTGGTCCTTGTAGTCTTCTAAATATTATAAAGATAAAAAGCTGTGGAAAGAAAAGCGCAATAGGGTCTTAGCCTAATATATGCAGGGTACACACAATGAGCAATCCTACTCAACAAATGGAGTTGTGAAAGTCACAACTCCTGTAAAAGCACGTAAATTCCAGATCACGGCAGCAGTACCCCAGGCGGCTGATAACAGAGAGAGGTAGAAAGGGCTTTTGTTCACCGCGCCAATGATCACTGATGAAATTGTAGGATTAATGTAACTTTATTTTGCACAGGTCTTCGCGTTTCTGGAGGCTCTGCTCCCTTCTTCAGGACCGACAGGCACAAGACACATAAAATATATCTATATATATATATATATATATATATATGTTTATATGTTTATGTATATATGTACCCCATTCTGGTATATATGTCCTCCATCCTGGTATATACTGTGTGTGTCAATCCTAGAGCCATTCTGGTATATATGTCTTTCATTCTGGTATTTATGTCCCTCATCCTAGGCATACCTGGTATATACATATATGGTATATGTTCCCCATCCTGGTATATATGTCTCCTTCCTGGTATATATGTCCCCCATCCTGGTATATATGTCCCTATCCTGGTTTATATGCCTCCATTTTGGTATATATGTCCCTATCCTGGTATGTTTGTTACCATCCTGGTATATGTCTCCATTTTAGGCCCATCCTGGTTTATATGTCCTTATCCTGGTATATATGTCCCCATCCTGGGCCCATGGTGGTATATATCTTCAATCCTGGTATATAAGTTTCCATCTTATTCCCATCTTGGTATATATGTTCTCTTCCTGGTATATATATGTCACCATCCTAGGCCCATCCTGGTACATATCTCCCTCATCCTGGTCCTATCCTAGTATATATGTTCCCCATCCTGGTAGATATGTTTCCTTTCTGGTATAAATGTCTCTCATCCTGGTATATATATCCCTACTGGTTTATATGTCCCCCCCTCCTGGTATTTATGTCCACATCTTGGTATATTTGTCACCATCCTGGTTTATACTTCTCCATCCTAGGCCCATTCTGTTTTTTATGTCTTCATCTTGGTATATATGTCCCCATCCGTGGCCCATGCTAGTATATAAGTCCCCAATTGTGGTATATGTCTCCATTCTAGGCCCATCCTGGTATATATGTCCCGTTTCTGGTATATATGTCCTCATCCTAGGCCCATTCTGGAATAATTGGCCGTCATCCTGGTATAAATCTCCCTCATCCTGGGCTCATTTTTGTATATATATTCCCCATCCTGGTATATATGTCTCCTTCCTGGTATATATGTCCGCTATCCTGGTATGTATGTCTCCCAGCCTGGGCTCTATCTTGGTATATAGGTCTCTTCAGAGTCCCATCACTTTCCGATGATATCACCACACTGGGATTCTGAAGTCCTGTGCATGCACTATCATCAACGACAGTGGAGGGAGATTGTGTCTCTCAGCATTACCGCAGAAATTAACTATATTGGCGCTGCACACGCCAATATAATTAACATAGTCAGGATGGGCTACTGATGAGTATAGGGCCAGGGAATACTGCACCGTCTGCCCCCTCAGCAGCTACACTGCTGGGTTGTACACTAAATGGAAACCTCTCTTTCCCCATTAATGCTAACATATAAATAAAAAAAACAAAACAAAACACATACCATATTTTTCGGACTATAAGATGCACTTTTTTCCCACCACATGTTGGGGGAAAGTGGGGGGTGCGTCTTAGCGTCTGAATGTAGGGCATGGCTGCGGGGAATGAGGGTGCAGCAGTGGAGCGGGTCATCGGTGGCATGAGCAGGCTGTAGCAGTGTGGCGCCCCTGAGGCTTCCGTCGCCACAGGTCATTGCACCCCACCAGCGGTGTGATGCCCCATTCTGGGAGAGGAGGAGAGTGAACTCCGGTCCCCTGGTAAATCCACACTACACCCATTGTTAGGCACATACTAGGACCAGGAAAAGTGGCAGGCAACCCTCCCATGCTGCATGCTGGGAGGGGCCGTAAGACCCATCCCTGCTCCTATAGGTTACAGCTTAGCAACTGGGGAGGTGGGAGGAGCCATCTGAGAGCAGACACAGATAGGAAGGTCTAGTTTAGTCAGTCTACCTCAGGGAGTGAGAGAGTGAGCATGTAGTTGGAGGAGAAGAACGAGAGAAAGGAGGGAGGAGGAGGCCTGCTGGAGGCAGGCAAGGAGGAGAAAAGAAAGAAAGAAAGAAAGAAGGAAAGAAAGCTCCAAGTCAGACAGGAGCAGAAAAACAGAAGGAGACGCTTCCTGGTGAAGATCCTGGAACCCAGAGGTCCAGGTGACACCACGTAGGAGACAGAAGGAGTCGCAGGGCCACGGGTAGTCCTGGAGGTACCACGAGCAGTCCTTGATAGGTACCGAAGAGAGGGCCTAGAGGCGCCACGGGTAGTTGCAGGCTGCGGTGGCCTGTTCCACATTAACATCGGTGGAGTGATTAAGCTGCGACAGGGGACGGTCCCTAGAGACTGGAGGAGTGCAAAGACAATCTCCAAACAGTAAAAACCGAGGCCCAGGGAACGTTGTAAACTCCCAGGGCCAGAACCCATAGCAGACCTTCAGAAAAGGGGTAATCAGCCAACAGGTGACCCCCCAGCCTGGAGGCTGTAGTGGAGGCCAAGCCAGGTCCACCCTAACAAAGGCAAGGCTAAGGGAGACAGCGGAAGAAAGAGACACTAAGAGGAGGGCACCGGCTTTTACTCTCTGAATCACCCAGAAACGGCGGAGGTCCCTGACAGTGGTCCCAGCAGTCTGAGGGTCCCTGCAGCTGTGACAAGAACTGTGAGTAAAGAACTTGAACTGCACCCTGGAAGTGGTCTCTGTTATTTCCGCTGCATAGACATTCACAAGCACCAACTGTGCCCCGGGCATTGCTCCACCTGTGGGGAGCAGTACTACCATTGCTGCCATAACATCATCCCGGAGGCCTGACACAGCAGCGGCGGCTTATTAGCCGCATACCACAGGTGGCGTCACGAACACAAACTTAAAGTCATCAGCCACATATTCTACTGACACCCACCAGGGCCACGGAGCCGGGCCCAGCCACCACTGACTACCACCGGACTAGTACGGCCCGGCACCGGGTGTCCCATAGCCCTGGGGTGGGCGAGTCAACTTTTGGCGTCACAAACAGGATTTCGTGCTCGGTCACACCGGGTACTGTGCGCCTGAAGAATCGTGAAACAGACTGTGTATTACAGCGAGAAACCGCCGCCATTAGCGCTGCTGAGAGCGGGAAGAAGGGGGGCGTGAAAGAAGAAAGGGCGCGAAGAGAAGCCCCGCCCCCTTGTCCAAGAAAAGAGCGCAAAGCGGTGCCCGCCATAGAAGGCGGAAGAAGAAGAAATGGCGACCAGATAAGCTGGCCGGCTGGCAGAGAGAGTCTAAATGCCAGACCAGCAGATAAAGACAATGTACCTTATCGCAAACGGAGTGATGCCGGTCGTGATGGGCTGGGCGCCAGTCTGGCGCCAGATGCTAGTGCAGCCCCCGGCCCCGCCTCCGAGAAGGGAAAGGCAGCAGCCGAGTGGCGTGGTCGAGCACCCGAGCAGTGTCCCAGGCAGCATTCCCCAGGTCGGAAGTATGGCGGAGGAGCTGCAGCAAGGTGCACCAGGGACCGGAAGAGTGGATCCCGAGCTGGACTTGCTGAAAGAAGAAATGCGAGTCCTGGCCCGGAGGCTGAGTAGTGTGGAAGTGGAGGCGGACCGGCAGAAAGAAACGCCGAGGGTGCCGGAGGATCTGGAGCGGTGGATGGATGCCGCGGAGCAGAAGCAGGGTGAGCAACCAGAAACCCCGTCCAGTCCGGACCCAGGGCCCCGCCACGCGCCCCCGCTTAGCCCCTTCACTGACCCCCTGGCCTTCCCGGCCTACCCCGCGGACGCCCGGTGGGGCACCGGAGGCCTGCCTGAGACCCCCGCAGACGGAGCCTGGGGTGGGGTGAACCCTGAACAACTAGCGGGCCCCCTGCCGAGTCCCCCTGTGAGCCTCCTGGGAATGGCATCCCCGGGAGTGAATTGGGACGCAGCGCCCATTGAAAGCAGGGGACTGCAGCGGCCGCTGCTCCCCAAGGAAACTCCCCTGGCCAACGAACTGATGTGCCGGAGGCTGGTGGTAGAGTACCAAAGGGAGCGGGAACTCCGGGAGGAGAAACGGAGGGCCCGAGAAGTCGCTAATCTGGCCTCCAAAGAAGAGGTCAGGAAGGCCCTGAAGGGATTCGAGTGCCCAGTAAGACGGGGCACCGTGGTTGATTTCCGGCAGAAAGGCGGCTGGGGCTTCATCCGGGAGCCCGGTCTGGGCAAGGACGTGTTTGTGGCCCGGAGAGACATCGAGGAGCACCTGCCCAGAGGCCACTCAGGGCGCGATGCCAAGCCGGGTGATGTGGTGGAGTATACACGGCTGATGGGGGACCGTGGATGGTACGCGCTGCATGTACATATTCTGCAGGAAGAAGCGGCCCCAGAAGAGCCAGAGTGGCGCCGCACAGCACAAGAGCGCAGCATCTCTCCAAGCAGCAGCACCACCTCAAGGCAGACCCAGGCCACAGAACTGAGCAGACGTCCTGCGACAGCCACTCAGGAGACGCAGACCAGGATCTCCATGGCGTGTGTGATGCAGGGAGCCCGGCCAAAGCAGGGCCCTAGAGACCACAGCAACAGTCCCCTGCAGACAAGCAGCCCTCTGTCGCAACGCCGTACAGCATCTACAAGCAGCCCCACTCCAATCCAGGCTGCAGCACAGCGCAGAAGGTCAGGGACCAGCGCCCAGGGGACCCAGACGATGATCTCATCGGCGTACCTGCTGCCAGGAGCCATGCCGGAGTGGGACCCTGATATCTACCCTCGAGAGTAAAGAAGATGAACAGATGCTGAACTGTACATAGCCCCTCATTCTTTTTGAAGAAGTCCCTCGTGTTTTGCCCCTTATTCTTTTCGAAGATGACACCCTTTCCTGCTGTACTGCCCCTGATGCTTTTTGAAGACGTCACCCCCCATGTTATGTGTTACCGGGCCACTGAACTGGAATGTGGGCCCCGGTGGAAGTGTATGTGTCATGTCATACCAGGCCACTGGACTTAGTGGCTGGTATGTTGTTTATGTGTCCTATGTAACCAGGCCATTGGACTTAATGGCTGGTTGATTTCGTCCCATTATTGTTTGATTGAAAGAAACGAACTGCCGGGCTACTGGACTTGTTGTAGCCGAAAATGTAGATAGTTGCACCCGTTGTGCCCCCTACCAGAATTATGGGGGAAGTGCCCAAACTGTGCAATGAACTGAAAGTGCACACCTAGTTTCTTTATAAGAAGTTCGCAACGTTCACTGATATGTGCCTCCCATAAAGGGAAGAAATGTTTTATTGTTTTATGTTTTGCATACCAAAAATGTTTTGCAGTTCTTCCACATGTTTTTGTTGTTTTTCAGCCCGAGGACGTGCTGGGATTTGCTGTGGGGGAGTGTGGCGCCCCTGAGGCTTCCGTCGCCACAGGTCATTGCACCCCACCAGCGGTGTGATGCCCCATTCTGGGAGAGGAGGAGAGTGAACTCCGGTCCCCTGGTAAATCCACACTACACCCATTGTTAGGCACATACTAGGACCAGGGAAAGTGGCAGGCAACCCTCCCATGCTGCATGCTGGGAGGGGCCGTAAGACCCATCCCTGCTCCTATAGGTTACAGCTTAGCAACTGGGGAGGTGGGAGGAGCAATCTGAGAGCAGACACAGATAGGAAGGTCTAGTTTAGTCAGTCTACCTCAGGGAGTGAGAGAGTGAGCATGTAGTTGGAGGAGAAGAACGAGAGAAAGGAGGGAGGAGGAGGCCTGCTGGAGGCAGGCAAGGAGGAGAAAAGAAAGAAAGAAAGAAAGAAGGAAAGAAAGCTCCAAGTCAGACAGGAGCAGAAAAACAGAAGGAGACGCTTCCTGGTGAAGATCCTGGGACCCAGAGGTCCAGGTGACACCACGTAGGAGACAGAAGGAGTCGCAGGGCCACGGGTAGTCCTGGAGGTACCACGAGCAGTCCTTGATAGGTACCGAAGAGAGGGCCTAGAGGCGCCACGGGTAGTTGCAGGCTGCGGTGGCCTGTTCCACATTAACATCGGTGGAGTGATTAAGCTGCGACAGGGGACAGTCCCTAGAGACTGGAGGAGTGCAAAGACAATCTCCAAACAGTAAAAACCGAGGCCCAGGGAACGTTGTAAACTCCCAGGGCCAGAACCCATAGCAGACCTTCAGAAAAGGGGTAATCAGCCGACAGGTGACCCCCCAGCCTGGAGGCTGTAGTGGAGGCCAAGCCAGGTCCACCCTAACAAAGGCAAGGCTAAGGGAGACAGCGGAAGAAAGAGACACTAAGAGGAGGGCACCGGCTTTTACTCTCTGAATCACCCAGAAACGGCGGAGGTCCCTGACAGTGGTCCCAGCAGTCTGAGGGTCCCTGCAGCTGTGACAAGAACTGTGAGTAAAGAACTTGAACTGCACCCTGGAAGTGGTCTCTGTTATTTCCGCTGCATAGACATTCACAAGCACCAACTGTGCCCCGGGCATTGCTCCACCTGTGGGGAGCAGTACTACCATTGCTGCCATAACATCATCCCGGAGGCCTCACACAGCAGCGGCGGCTTATTAGCCGCATACCACAGGTGGCGTCACGAACACAAACTTAAAGTCATCAGCCACATATTCTACTGACACCCACCAGGGCCACGGAGCCGAGCCCAGCCACCACTGACTACCACCGGACTAGTCCGGCCCGGCACCTGGTGTCCCATAGCCCTGGGGTGGGCGAGTCAGCAGCGCCTACCGTGACCACGTGGCTCATTTCATATGCATGCATCCTCCCGCCCGTTATCTCTCAGCGAGGAAGCCGACTCTGGCAGGTGGGCAGGATAATGGGCGGGGGATACGCGCATAATTAACAGCCGGACTGCATGATCACCCCTGGCAACTACAGCCTGGCATGATCATGTGTTGCTATATTCACTGCCCCCCGCGCATCATCATCAGTGAGGGGGCAGTGAATAAGTACAGTATATTCACCGGCCACTGTTCCCTGCAGCATTGCGATGTCCTCCTGTCTGTTGGCCCGCTAATAAGTGTGGAGAGCGATGTGCACAGCGATGACATCATCACTGTTTGCACCGCTCTCCACACACATCAGCGGGCAGGCAGACAGGACGTCATCGCGATGCTGCAGGGAACGATGACTGGCTCCACACAGGTCAGCGGCGCTGCTGCTGGCACAGACAGGAAGAAGAGCGATGCTGCTGGAGTGAGGAAAGGTGAGTATAAACTTTTTTTTTCTGTGGCACAGGATGCAGGCCACATACCAGGATGGGGATATAGCAGGATGGGGGTATTTAGCAGGATTAGGGTATTTATCAGAATGGGGGTATTTATCAAGATGGGGGTATATAGCAGGATGGGGGTATATAGCAGGATGGGAGTATTTATCAGGATGGGGTATATAGCAGGATGGGGGTATTTATCAGAATGGGTTATTTATCAGGATGGAGGTATATAGCAGGATAGGGGTATTTATCAGAATGGGTTATTTATCAGGATGGAGGTATATAGTAGGATGGGTGTATTTATCAGTATGAAGATATATAGCAGGATGGGGGTATATAGCAGGATGGGGGTATATAGCAGGATGGGGGCTATAGCAGGATGAGGGTATTTATCAGGATGGGGGTATTTATCATGATGGGGGTATTTATCAGAATGGGAGTATATGGCAGGATGGGGGTATTTATCAGGATGGGAGTATATGGCAGGATGGGGGTATGGAGCAGGATGGGTGTATTTATTAGTATGGGGATATATTGCAGGATGGGGGTATATAGTTGGATGGGGGCTATAGCAGGATGGGGGTATTTATCAGGATGGGGGTATTTATCATGATGGGGGTATTTATCAGGATGGGGGTATATGGCAGGATGGGAGTATTTATCAGGATGGGGGTATAGAGCAGGATGGGTGTATTTATCAGTATGGGGATATATAGCAGGATGGGGGTATATAGCAGGATGGGGGCTATAGCAGGATGGGGGTATTTATCAGGCTGGGGGTATTTATCATGATGGGGGTATTTATCAGGATGGGGGCTATACCAGGATGAGGGACATATATACAAGGATGGAGATCATATACAAGGCAGGAGGATCATTACCAGGATGGGGTACCTTAGTAGAGAATTTGGGGACATTACCCCCATAACAGTGTCAGCAGCAGATCCTCACCCCATAACAGTGTGTCATGACCACATTTTTTTCTCAAAATTTTTTCCTATTTTCTTCTAAAACCAGGGTGCGTCTTATGGTCCGGTGCGTCTTATAGTCCGAAAAATACGGTACTCACCTCCGGACAGAAGCCAGCTCTGATTGGGTGCGGGGCTTGATTGGCATAACAACCTCACAATTGCCTCAGGTATGTGAGCACCAACATGGCTAGAACAGCACCGACACATAAGGTGAAAATAAGCTTTTTCATTTTAATGAATACAAACATGGGGAATTAGAAGGGGTTACCTATCCTAATGGTGAGGGCTCAACACCTGCAGCTCAGCTCCCTTAATATCAATTACCCACATTTCGAAAATTGCAAGACCGATATAAAATTCCAAATTTTTGCAAAAAAATAGCATGCAAAGAAATATGCCATGATGAAAATTGAAGCTAAAGCCTTAATAAATTCTCCACATGTGATAGCATTTTATATATGATTTACATTTCCTTTAAATACACATTAATTGCGGATTTGAAATCTAATTGAATTTATTGTAAATGCTAGTAGTGTGAAACTTATGAGTGTTAAAGTTAAGTGTTCTCACAATATGAAGAAAATTGAAAAATGGCCTGAAGATTAGCTAAGGCTGCTTTCACACTTGCGTTGTTTTGCATCAGTTTTAATCCGTCGCCTTGAGGAATTATGGTATCCTTTTAAATATTTTGCAGGATTCTGTTTTTTCCCCATAGACATGTATGGACAACAGATTGCGACTGATAGCCTTGCATTGCATCCGCCGCGTGACGGATCAGTCGTGGAACAACTGACCGTCGGGCGGCAGGAACGCAGCATGTACCATTTTTTGAGAGGCGGAATCCTTTTTTTTTCACTGCGCATGCTTAGATCGTGTTTAATCATTGAAATCAATGTCTATCTCTCTCTCTGTGACCAAACGATCAACTGATCGCCCAGCGACCGGCTGATCAGCTGATTGTTCACAATATTCAGCCTCTGGTAAAGCCGTAAAAAAAAAAAAAAACAGATCGTTGTTTTGCAGCATTAGTCACATCAGTTGTGCCACTATCTGCAACGCATCCGTTGCATCAGTCACAGAACTGATTGTGACGGATGCAAAACAACGCAAATGTGCAAGCAGCCTTAGGAAACAGAATTTCATCAAAATAAGAAATAGAGGTTAGGTAAATTGATGTTTTAGAGATGGTAAATGTTATTGAGAAGGTGGCTGGGATTGCTGACAGTAGAAGGAAAGGTTTCCTAAGTCATTACTTGGACAATCCGTGACTGGTGCTGCTATGGAGGTTATGGAATCCGGCATCAATCGGAGATAATTAAGAACTCTGAAGATGAGGAGATATTCTGCAGGATGTCATGCTTAGAATGCAATATGATGCTCTGCATGCATTTACCAGGCATGCATTACAGTCTGATTTGATAAGGACCTTTTGGAAGGGTCACTTGCTGTGGCTTGATTTCAAGAGATTTTACTAACACTGTTATTTTCAGTACAGGAAAATTAAATTATGTTTGTGAATCATTAAATCAGCTCAGGTAACATAGGGTAAAATGTGGTTAAGATGGATTGCAAATTCATATTGACACCCCATCCTCCAAAATCTAGGTTTGTAACCCAAAGAAATAAATTGTGTAAAATTGTGAATATGAATTTGAATTTTATGCATCTCATTTATGCTGAAAATAGCTGATGTATATGGTATGGGAGGACACAAAAGACACTTGGGTGACATTTTGATATACAGGTACTGTATTTACAGTTTTGACAGGACAAAATAAAAGTTATTGCCCTATCTGTATAGATATCTAAGAAAGAAATAACATGTATGAAGCAAATGTAGATGCTATAGAAGTAACATGTATAAAGCAGAGAAAGATGATATAGAAGTAACATGTATAAAGCAGATAAAGATGATATAGAAGTAACATGTATAAAGCAGATAAAGATGATATAGAAGTAACATGTATAAAGCAGATAAAGATGCTATAGAAGTAACATGTATAAAGCAGAGAAAGATGATATAGAAGTAACATGTATAAAGCAGATAAAGATGATATAGAAGTAACATGTATAAAGCAGATAAAGATGATATAGAAGTAACATGTATATGTGGCGCCCCTGACCTGGTCAGGCACCACTGAGTACTGCACCCATGCTGGGGACAGTACAATACAGGTAATCCAGAAGGCTGACAGGGGTGTGGAACACAGGCGCATAGTGATCAGGTCTCACACATGTACCCATGAGAGGACCCCTGGGGATCCCAGGAGGGGGCAAAGCCTATACCTTCACTGGAATAGTGGAGGGGGCCAAAAGCCTCCATCTCCTCTCAAGGGGTGTGGTAAGAGAATCTGGTTGCTAGGTGGCGTAGGCAAGAACAGGAGAGGAGGGGCAGTGAGTCAGTTAGAAGAGAACTCCAGAGGGCTCAGTGAGGGGCAGACCTGTGGGGTTGATGCTGTCTAACAGCGCCCGCGCAGTGGCTACTGACGGGGGAGAACGGTCAACTAGGAGTGCTGCCTGAAAGCCAGCTTCAGCTAGAGAGAAAGCACGGAGTGGGAAGTAAGGAGACTGCTAGAGAGCACCAGGCCCAACCGGGCGGCAGATCCCGAAGCGAAGATAGATCCAGCTTTCTTCTGCTAAACCTGCCGGTGTGGGGCTCTCAAAGCCCACACCACAACACCACAAAAGCCGCAGCCACGTAACCGCAGTGAGGGCCCATAGGTCACAGGAGGCAAGCAGCTGGAGTGGCCTGGTCCGGGGAACAAGCAAACGGCAAACAAAAAGGGGGAGAGAGGCTGCAGCATCTTCCCTGGGTGACCCCCATAGGGACTCAAAGTCGGGGTCACCCCAAACCACCAAGGGCTAAGGAAGGCGAGTCAGTAGTCACCCTCATAAAGTCAGCCTGAAGGATACCTGGTTCCCATCTGGTTCATCCCAGCTACGCCCGGGCTACTCACCCTGCCATCAAAAGTGAGTAAAGCCCTTGAAAGACAGTTCTGCCTGTGTGAGTCATTCTGCGACTTGTGGTACTACAAACCTACACAGGGCCCTGGGGCTTGCCTCACTCTCAGGAGGCTACTACGTCCGACTGCACCCACCATCAGCCCCAGGCGTCCCCTAACCTGCAGTGGCGGTCCCCACTGACCGCAATACTGAGAGTGGCGTCACGACAAGAAGAAGATCTCCTACCTGTGACAAGATCCAGCTACGTGGAGTCCCTGAAGGTAATGCACCGATACAACACCGGCGGGGCTTCACATCTGGCGTCACGAACAGGATAAGGACTAGACCTGTTCAGACAGGTGACCATGTGCCTGGGCGGTCCGCTTGGAAAATTGGAAGCGCCGCCATATTGCCACCATGAAAAGCGCGCTGAAGAACAACAGCAGCCCGCGCTGGAAGAAGTTACCGCCCACGAAGAGGTGTGGCTACCCAGAGATCCCCTGCAGAGTTCTGACCTTGCCAGCTATGAGAGTGGAAGCGTCCAGAGACGGCGGGAAGGAAAGAGAGCCACAAGCCTGCTACTGGGAGAGGAGCTGCTGAAAGAGGCAGAGCGGAAACTGAACAGCTTGCTACTAGAGGCAACGGCGAGTCCACAGCTGGAGAGTCGTGCAGAAGAGGGCGCAGAAGAAATGGCGTCTGACCGCAGAAATCCAGAACCGGGCTCCGCTGCCTGATGGTATCGGGAGCTGGCCCAGTTCTGCGACCGACTGGAGACCCGGGTCGTGGAGCAGATCCGAGAAGAACGTATGGAACTTCTGGAGATGGCTGCCGCGGTTCAGGCCTATGAGAGGGGAACCGCACGACGAGTGCCAGACCGGACGGCGACGACCCAGACCCCGATGCTGCCACCGATGGGTGAGTCCAGTATTACCCCTGCCGGCCCGGATGCCCCGACCCCTGCTGCCACGCCCGCGGTCCCTGAAGAGGCGCCCGGCGCGGCGACGCTGAGCCAGGCCGCAGCCACGCCAGGTGCGGCCCGCCAAGCCCCGGCCGCCGCAGCGATGCCCTGCTCGGCCCGCCAAGCCCCGGCCGCCGCAGCGATGCCCTGCTCGGCCCACCAAGACCCGGTCCCTGCAGCGACGCCCAGCCCAGCCTGCACAGATCCCATCACAGCTGCGACGCCGATCCAGGCCGCCGCCATACAGGGCGCGGCCCGCCAAGACCAGGCCGCCGCCATACAGGGCGCGGCCCGCCAAGACCAGGCCGCCGCCATGCCGAGCGCGGCCCGCCAAGACCAGGCCGCCGCCATACAGGGCGCGGCCCGCCAAGAGATTGCATCACCACTTACCCCGGCCTGCAAGGCCAGAGCAGACACCGCTCCCCAGTCCAAAGAGGTCCCTGCTAGGAAGCCCCTGATAGGAGAGGACCCCGAATACTGGAAGCTGAAGGCTGACCTAGAGGCCCAGTTCCCACAAGAGATGGTGGATCGGTATCTGCTCCCTCCGCACACCCCCAAGAGGGTTCCGGCAACCCCTGCAGCAACCACGCCAAAGAGTCCCCCGCCTGGGCCTGCTGAAGAAAGCCCATCCCCAGCACTGCCACCAAAGGAGTGCCAAGAAGAACTAAGGGGGAGAGGAGGCCAGGAAGCTGAGGAGCTGACTCCGGAGCCACCGGCAGTGGAGCAATACTCAGAGCCGGAGATGTTACCCTATTCCCGTTGGGATGAGGAGGACTTGACACCGTCTGCTGATGAAGACCAGCCCAGAAACCTCACCTGGGGCCCTGCAGGCATTGAGGTAACAGCCCAGCAGAACCCAGCCCGCAAGACCAGGCGTCGCAACAGAACAACGCTGTCCCCTGCACCACAGTCTCCAGAGCAGAGAGAAGTTGCAGCCAGAGACCTACAGGAGAAAAGGTTACTGAGAAGGTCCAGAGCCCAGGCCAGAGGACCCCTTTGCAGAGGAGTAGTGGAGGATTTCAACTTGAAAAGCGGATACGGCTTTATTGTAGCCCCTGGTATCAAAGAAGGGATATTTGTCAACAGAAGAGATGTGAGCGCTCATCTGCCTAGAGGACACCCTGGCAGAAACCTAAAGATGGGGGATTCAGTACAATTCACTATGCATGAAGGCGAAAGAGGACTGTACGCGCTTGACGTAGCACTATGCACCAGCAAACCTTACAGCCACCCCATGCTACAAGAAAGAAAAGACAGAGATAAAGACACAGATGAAGATCAAGAAAGAAAAGACAAGGAACCTATAGATGAAACTACCTCAGACGACGACAAAGAGCAGGAAAGCAGCAGGTGCCGCCGCCATACAGGCTCAAGCCCTGGTAAAGAGGAGTAAAGTAAAGGAAAGTAAGAAGTTACTGTTTTGACCAGTTTGAAAGTTTGTTTTGCAACGTTCTCAAGTTCAAGTAATGTGCCCACAAAAACTATTGTGAGAAATAAACCTTAAGGCTATGAACTGGCTATAGCCACAAACTCTCGCAGTGTAAATAGTTACACCAGAGGGCACCACCGCCACCAGAGTCAGCCTGTTTAGGGGCTTGGCTCGTCTGCAACCAGGAGGAGCCCGTCCGTATATAGGGCCTTGGCTCACCTGCAACCAGAGAGCACGCCTGTTTATGGGGCCTTGGCTCACCACCACAAAGAGGGTACCTGGTCAGCACCAACTGTGGAGGCCGCCTCTGCATCCTGCCAGAAGAGGCTGAAGGCGCGGATCCACCAAGCCAGGTATACCCTGAAGACCACCAGCCCATGAAAGCCGCCTCTACATCCTGCCAGAAGTGGCTGAAGCCGCGGCCAACGTGAGAGGGTTTTGGGTGGGTTAACGGACTTGTGGGTGGAGGGTGGTGATGTATGGTACCTGGTGCTTTTAAATGTTTTACATGTTTTAATGTTTTATGCATTTTAAAATGTTGTCTTGCAGCCCGAGGACGTGCTGGTGATAACTAAGGGGGAATGTGGCGCCCCTGACCTGGTCAGGCACCACTGAGTACTGCACCCATGCTGGGGACAGTACAATACAGGTAATCCAGAAGGCTGACAGGGGTGTGGAACACAGGCGCATAGTGATCAGGTCTCACACATGTACCCATGAGAGGACCCCTGGGGATCCCAGGAGGGGGCAAAGCCTATACCTTCACTGGAATAGTGGAGGGGGCCAAAAGCCTCCATCTCCTCTCAAGGGGTGTGGTAAGAGAATCTGGTTGCTAGGTGGCGTAGGCAAGAACAGGAGAGGAGGGGCAGTGAGTCAGTTAGAAGAGAACTCCAGAGGGCTCAGTGAGGGGCAGACCTGTGGGGTTGATGCTGTCTAACAGCGCCCGCGCAGTGGCTACTGACGGGGGAGAACGGTCAACTAGGAGTGCTGCCTGAAAGCCAGCTTCAGCTAGAGAGAAAGCACGGAGTGGGAAGTAAGGAGACTGCTAGAGAGCACCAGGCCCAACCGGGCGGCAGATCCCGAAGCGAAGATAGATCCAGCTTTCTTCTGCTAAACCTGCCGGTGTGGGGCTCTCAAAGCCCACACCACAACACCACAAAAGCCGCAGCCACGTAACCGCAGTGAGGGCCCATAGGTCACAGGAGGCAAGCAGCTGGAGTGGCCTGGTCCGGGGAACAAGCAAACGGCAAACAAAAAGGGGGAGAGAGGCTGCAGCATCTTCCCTGGGTGACCCCCATAGGGACTCAAAGTCGGGGTCACCCCAAACCACCAAGGGCTAAGGAAGGCGAGTCAGTAGTCACCCTCATAAAGTCAGCCTGAAGGATACCTGGTTCCCATCTGGTTCATCCCAGCTACGCCCGGGCTACTCACCCTGCCATCAAAAGTGAGTAAAGCCCTTGAAAGACAGTTCTGCCTGTGTGAGTCATTCTGCGACTTGTGGTACTACAAACCTACACAGGGCCCTGGGGCTTGCCTCACTCTCAGGAGGCTACTACATCCGACTGCACCCACCATCAGCCCCAGGCGTCCCCTAACCTGCAGTGGCGGTCCCCACTGACCGCAATACTGAGAGTGGCGTCACGACAAGAAGAAGATCTCCTACCTGTGACAAGATCCAGCTACGTGGAGTCCCTGAAGGTAATGCACCGATACAACACCGGCGGGGCTTCACATATAAAGCAGATAAAGATGATATAGAAGTAACATGTATAAAGCAGATAAAGATGATATAGAAGTAACATGTATAAAGCAGAGAAAGATGCTATAGAAGTAACATGTATAAAGCAGATAAAGATGATATAGAAGTAACATGTATAAAGCAGATAAAGATGATATAGAAGTAACATGTATAAAGCAGATAAAGATGATATAGAAGTAACATGTATAAAGCAGATAAAGATGATATAGAAGTAACATGTATAAAGCAGATAAAGATGATATAGAAGTAACATGTATAAAGCAGATAAAGATGATATAGAAGTAACATGTATAAAGCAGATAAAGATGATATAGAAGTAAC
The DNA here is from genome assembly GCF_048569485.1 of Anomaloglossus baeobatrachus. NCBI lineage: Eukaryota > Metazoa > Chordata > Amphibia > Anura > Aromobatidae > Anomaloglossus > Anomaloglossus baeobatrachus. The sequence continues at coordinate 128,776,695 of NC_134361.1, forward strand.
ATGTATAAAGCAAATGTGTGTGATATAGAAGTAACATGTATGATGCAAATGTGTGAGATATAGAAGTAACATACTGTATATACAACAAATGTAGATGATATAGAATAGAAGTAACATGTATAAAGCAAATGTAGATGATATAAAACTAACATGTATAAACAGATAAAGATGATATAAAAGTAACATGTATATAGCAAATGTGTGTGATATAGAAGTAACATGTATACAACAAATGTAGATGATATAGAAGTAACATGTATAAAGCAGAAATAGATGAAATAGAAGTATCATGTATAAAGCAAATGTAGATGATATAGAATAGAAGTAACATGTATAAAGCAAATGTAGATGATATAGAAGTAACACGTATAAACAGATAAAGATGATATAAAAGTAACATGTATAAAGCAAATGTGTGTGATATAGAAGTAACATGTATACAACAAATGTAGATGATATAGAAGTAACATGTATAAAGCAGAAATAGATGAAATAGAAGTATCATGTATAAAGCAAATGTAGATGATATAGAAGTAACAGGTATAAAGCAGATGTGTGAGATATAGATGTAACATGTATTAAACAAATGTACGTGTGGCGCCCCTGCGGCTTCAGGCGCCACAGGGTTCTGCACCCCCATTATGGTGTAGTACTCATCCTGGGTCTGAGGAAGGTCGAGGCTGATTTTCACATACACAAACATACAGACAGTGGGTTGCCCTCCCCAATGTGGACCAGACCAGGGTCGGATCACAGCAGGAGGTCACTACAGCGGTGGGTTTACAGGATGCCATCGCACCAGGGGCTCCCCAGATCCACTCGACAGGGAACTCGGGGTCAGTATGAAGCAACCACCAGGGGGAGTGAGTAGCACACAGTGGGAAGAGCAGGTTGACCTAGTGATAGTAGTGAACCAGCCGGTGGCAGTGACTTATGGCAACAGCTCGAAACACACAACACCACAACAGCAGGGAGTTCAGCTACAGACACAGAACAGAGTAGACGTGCTGCGAGCAGCTCTGTGGGCCAAGGTGTTCAACACAGTTGCTGGGGAGAAGTAGGACAGCTGCTTCCACTGGACTGGCGCTGTCAGGATACAGAATTCTAGGGCAGGTGTGTCGCCCCTGAACTAGTCAGGGTGTCAAAGGGTACTGCACTCCTTTTTGGTGCAGAGCTCAACCCCCATGGTTCTGGGATCCTAACCTTTGGTATTGCTCCATCAGCATTCAAATCCTAGCCACACCTCACACCAGACCCTGTAAGGCACACCAGTGGGTGGTCTAGCTGGAAAAGGGCCACTCGCCTAGGGGTCAGGCACACTGATGGGAGGGACTTAGAGAGAACAGAGTAGCCCTCAGAGAGTGAGGAGCTAGAGGGAGTTGGAGCTCCCTGGGAGACGTTGGCTAGTTCGCAGACGGTGGTCTGGTATCGGAGGAGTCGGAGACCCAGTCGCAGGGTATTAGAGAGGGGTGCCAGACTTAGTTTTGGAGAATGGTCGGCACCAGGAAATCTAGCAACCGAACCGGTACTGAGCACGGCGGGGTACTGGACTCTAGATCAGGGAGTAGCTTCAGGCAACCTGATAATTAACCTGTGGAGGATAGTCTCTTTATGAATTTTCCCCAAAGGCTCAGAGATCAAAGGCATCAACACAACGAGGGGGATAGGGCTTTCCAGCTTATGCGGCTCACTGAGATCCCAAGTGTCAGCCATCAAGTGTCCTCTAACTAACTGTAAGGAGCGGGACCCTGAAAGCTTCAGGCTGAGGGGTCACTCAGAAAGTCTAAACTTAGTGCATGGAGGCACCTAAAGACTTGGTTTACTCCGGTGTAAGAGTCTGCTTAATGGTCACACCAACATCCATACGGCCTGAGTGAGTACGCAGCTCCCCCCTGAATCTCCCTGGCTGGCCTGCACCATGCTCCCCTACACCTCCACCATCCAGAGTCCCGCTGCCTCCCCTACTGGTGGAGGGAACGTCATCTCGCTGCCCCACTCCATCTCCCCTGGGTACTCCCATCGGCAGCGGCGGTACTCCCCTTACCGCGAACCATGGGTGGCATCACAAACACTAATCCTCTGTAAATAGCCCCCTTTCACTTTCGAGTGACCGCAAGACCCCGGGTCCGGAGACCCTCGAGCCACAGCAACCCCAGATCCGAGCAGTCCGACTGCTGCAGGGGCGGTACACCTCGAAAACTTTGGCGTCACGAACAGGATTCCGACTGGACCCACTAACCTGCGTGACGTGTGCCTTGAAAAATCCAAGCTGCGGTGTCAAAATTCAGTTCCCGCCATTTCCCACCATTTTTGGTGCCTAAACGCCATCTTCCCGACCAAAAGAGCGCAAAGCTGAAGCTCCGCCCCTCATCCAGAGAGCGGGGCCGGAACTGGAAGTTCCAAGTGTTCCCCTGCGCTAGAGCGATTGCGGACGAGAACCAAGGGGTAGAGGGAAGAAGTCGGTACCAGATGATGGGAGCACAGAAGCGCTGCCCCCGCCATAACAGGGTGATGCGGGTGCAGCAGGCGCCGCTCCGGTCGCACGGATCATGCCGATCACCTTACCTTATGTGCCCAGCGCCGCCTGGCTACCTCAATACGATGGCCGACCTGATGTCTTACAGGGATTCAGGCGGAAGATCTGCACGGTCCTGAATATGTATGCCCTGACTGTCCAGCAGCAAGCGTCTGTGGTACTCAGTCAACTGACAGGCGTAGCCGAGTTGGAGGTAGAGACTTGGACTGACGAAGACTGGGCTTCGGTACCCATCATCTTTGAACAGCTGGGGGCTGCATTTGAAACCCGCACTGAGTCTGAGCTGAGGATGAGATTCTACAGCTGCAAATAGCTCCCTCAAGACAGCATTAGAGACTATGCCCTGAAGCTGCAAGCATTGCTGCAGACTTTGAAATTGGTCAACAGAATCAGTGAGCAGGAGGGGAACAAGATGCTCGTCGAGCAGTTCCTGTAGGGCCTGGGGTCCGTGAAAGATCGCAAGCAGCTACGGCTGTGGACCATGGAGCATCCTGTATTCGATTTTTCTACTCTGAAGGAACGGGCTATGAAAGTGTGACGCCCTGGACTAGCCAGGTAGTCACAGGTAGGCCCTTGCACAAACACCCGTCCCCCTAATAAGGTACCAGCAGCCAACCTAAAAACCCTTGTCACCTCTCTCAGTGTTCAATGGTCACACCAGGGGGTGGAGCCAGGTGATTGTCCATGCCCTCCGAGGAGTCCAGAGGGCCTGAGACAGGAAACAAACAGTCAGTCAGTGAGCGGTGGAGTTTAGTGTAGAGTGTGTGGTGGAGTTCAAGCTCAAGTGCAGCAGGCCTGAGGCGTCAGGTCTGCAGCGGCAACACTGACCGGTGCCGGGGTCGTAGCCCTGGTACCGCGGCAAGGAGGCAGATGGTGGTTGCCGCCTGCAGGAGCCGGGAAGACGGCTGGTGGAACCGTAAGGGACCGGGACAGGGTAGTGGCCCGCCGGTACCGAACCGGGGAACCAACTGGAAACCGGACCACCAGGAGGGGTACCCAGAACGAGGTCCAGAAGCCACTGGACCACGTCGAATTTACTGATTGAGGTCTGCACCTTAGGTCCTTTTCCATCCCAAGACCCGAAAGATGGCAACAGCCCACCGAGGGGGATAGAAAGCAAACGGGTTCCCCGACACACATAAAGCCGGGGAGCGGACTACTGTTGCTGTAGCATAGGCAGTCAAGTTCTACAAAAAGAGGTGCAGGAGAAAGACGGGAACCACCAAACTGGTGGGGGACCAGACGCAGCCGGCTGCGGGCACCGACCACCATCCTTTTTGGTTTACCAGGGATCCGGTGTATTTGTCAAAGTGAGTACAACAGTGCCCTCGGGCTGCGCCCCGCACTGCACCGCGCCACACTAACACGCCCGCACCTCGCAACCACCGGGCCCCGGGACCATCACCCCCTATCCACGGAGATGTCAACACCAGGCTGCGCAACACCGTCCCTGGGAGCCTAGTCAACGGCAGCGGTGGTGTCCACACTCACCACAACCCGTGGGTAGCGTCACGAACTTACATCCCTAAACACCACGGCCTCGGCCGTCAACTTCTCCCCACCGAAATCCCCTCACGTAGCGCCAGCCTCCCTTCAGAGCGACGTGACCCCGGGTCCGGAGGCGCTCAAGCCACCCACCAAACGAGCCCGGATCCGAGCGGCTTGGCTGCGGCCGAGCGCGGGGCGGTACAAATGCCCTGCAGCTCCCAGAGGCTATTGACTCTCCTCTCCCATCCTGGCAAGCTGATACCTCTCCTCTACATGTGAAGCCTCCTGCCCTAGCATTGCCAGAACCAACACCCCCGACAATGCCTGTAGGCGGAACCAGTGATTTGTCTTCGCAGGTGCAGCAGCTGAGCAGTGACGTCTCAAGAATCTTAGAGGCAAAACAACTCAAGCCAAAGACCAAGCCAGCAGGGAATATCCAGCTAGCCGACTGCCCAGAGGATGTCCCCTGGATGAGAGGAAGGACCTCAACATACAGAGGAAGGAACCGGTATGGATAGCTTGTTTGTTATAAATGTAATAAGACCGGTCATTATGCCAGGTTCTGTCCTTTAAACGGGCAACCCCTGGGGCCAAGGGCCAATCCCCAGGAATAAACTCACAAGGCACAGCAGACTGGCGAGAGCAGTACGTGGGAGGGCGGCCCATCGTTTCCATCACCCTGGATGGGATCCCGACCTCTGCCCCCCTTGATACCGGCTCCCAGGTAACAACTATCCCTTATTTACTGAACAAGACGTTTTGGTTAGATGATGAACTCACCCCACCAGATGACAGCATTACCATGTATGCCATCAACGGGTTACCAGTGACTCAAATTGGGTTCAAGGAGATGACCATTAAGGTGGGTTGGGTAGCATTAGCGCGACAAGGACTCATAGTCGTGCAGAATGATCCTAGTGACCTGAACCCTAAGATAATTTTGGGAACAAATGTCATTGTGAACTACAGTTAGGTCCAGAAATCTTTGGACAGTGACACAATTTTCGCGAGTTGGGCTCTGCATGCCACCACATTGGATTTGAAATGAAACCTCTACAACAGAATTCAAGTGCAGATTGTAACGTTTAATTTGAAGGTTTGAACAAAAATATCTGATAGAAATTGTAGGAATTGTACACATTTCTTTACAAACACTCCACATTTTAGGAGGTCAAAAGTAATTGGACAAATAAACCAAACCCAAACAATATATTTTTATTTTCAATATATTGTTGCGAATCCTTTGGAGGCAATCACTGCCTTAAGTCTGGAACCCATGGACATCACCAAACGCTGGGTTTCCTCCTTCTTAATGCTTTGCCAGGCCTTTACAGCCGCAGCCTTCAGGTCTTGCTTGTTTGTGGGTCTTTCCGTCTTAAGTCTGGATTTGAGCAAGTGAAATGCATGCTCAATTGGGTTAAGATCTGGTGATTGACTTGGCCATTGCAGAATGTTCCACTTTTTTGCACTCATGAACTCCTGGGTAGCTTTGGCTGTATGCTTGGGGTCATTGTCCATCTGTACTATGAAGCGCCGTCCGATCAACTTTGCGGCATTTGCCTGAATCTGGGCTGAAAGTATATCCCGGTACACTTCAGAATTCATCCGGCTACTCTTGTCTGCTGTTATGTCATCAATAAACACAAGTGACCCAGTGCCATTGAAAGCCATGCATGCCCATGCCATCACGTTGCCTCCACCATGTTTTACAGAGGATGTGGTGTGCCTTGGATCATGTGCCGTTCCCTTTCGTCTCCAAACTTTTTTCTTCCCATCATTCTGGTACAGGTTGATCTTTGTCTCATCTGTCCATAGAATACTTTTCCAGAACTGAGCTGGCTTCATGAGGTGTTTTTCAGCAAATGTAACTCTGGCCTGTCTATTTTTGGAATTGATGAATGGTTTGCATCTAGATGTGAACCCTTTGTATTTACTTTCATGGAGTCTTCTCTTTACTGGTGACTTAGAGACAGATACACCTACTTCACTGAGAGTGTTCTGGACTTCAGTTGATGTTGTGAACGGGTTCTTCTTCACCAAAGAAAGTATGCGGCGATCATCCACCACTGTTGTCATCCGTGGACGCCCAGGCCTTTTTGAGTTCCCAAGCTCACCAGTCAATTCCTTTTTTCTCAGAATGTACCCGACTGTTGATTTTGCTACTCCAAGCATGTCTGCTATCTCTCTGATGGATTTTTTCTTTTTTTTGAGCCTCAGGATGTTCTGCTTCACCTCAATTGAGAATTCCTTAGACCGCATGTTGTCTGGTCACAGCAACAGCTTCCAAATGCAAAACCACACACCTGTAATCAACCCCAGACCTTTTAACTACTTCATTGATTACAGGTTAATGAGGGAGACGCCTTCAGAGTTAATTGCAGCCCTTAGAGTCCCTTGTCCAATTACTTTTGGTCCCTTGAAAAAGAGGAGGCTATGCATTACAGAGCTATGATTCCTAAACCCTTTCTCCGATTTGGATGTGAAAACTCTCATATTGCAGCTGGGAGTGTGCACTTTCAGCCCATATTATATATAGAATTGTATTTCTGAACATGTTTTTGTAAACAGCTAAAATAACAAAACTTGTGTCACTGTCCAAATATTTCTGGACCTAACTGTATATGGGGGAAGTGTTGTTTTTACTCCAACAGTTATCCGAGACTGCAGGAGCAGGGCGACAGAGAGTTCTGCAATGGGAGATCCTGGCCCTCCTGCAGCGACAACAGGTAAATCTATCTGGAGGAGAAATTGGCGGTGAACGGGTAATGGATGTAGCCCCTCTTGTAGTGCCCCCGCGGAGTGACATGATGATATTGTGCAGGGCAGCTGTAGGTTCCCGTGGACAAGATTGTAAGGCAGTGGTAGAACCCCTGCCCTCAGAGCACTGACCTACCGTGTTGACAGCCAGAGGGGTAGTTGATGTTCGGAAGGGGAGGGTGCCCGTGCGAGTGTTGAATTGCAGGGAAGGGGAGGTTAGGTTACCCAGGTATGCCACAATCGCCAAATTGTGCACAGTAAATATAGATTGCATCAAGCAGCAAAATCACCAAACACATCAGCCCAGTTTTCCAGTGACAGTTCTCAAGAGCAGTTAGAGAAGTGGTGCAGGAGCTACATGTAGGCACTGACTCTTCACCTCCACATCACAAGCAGGGGGTCTACAGGGTAGTACAGGAATACGAACTAGTCTTTAGCAAGCAAACAGTAGATTTTGGGAGAATAAAAGGGGTACAACATCACATACCCACAGGTGCTCATCCACCCATCAAGGGAAGGTACAGGGCTATACCACCTGCCCACTACCAATGTGCAAAAGACATGCTGAAAAACATGAAGGAGGCTGGGATCATCCATGACAGTTGCAGCCCATCGGCAGCTCCCCTGGTATTGGTGAAGAAGAAAGATGGCACTATGAGGATGTGCGTGGATTATAGACAAATCAACAAGATCACACATAAAGATGCTTACCCTGTACCCCGGATTGAAGAATCCTTAGCTACCTTGAAATCTGCAAATTAGTTCTCTACCCTTGATCTTACTAGTGGATACTGGCAAGTGGCTGTTATTGAAGAGGACCGTGAGAAGACTGCCTTTGCCACCCTGATTGGATTATGCGAATTCAACAGCATGCCATTCGGGCTGTGCAATGCAACGGAAACATTTCAGAGACTGGAGTGCTGCTTGGGCCATTGCAACTTTGAAACTGTCCTGCTTTACCTAGATGATGGCATTGTGTACTCCAAGACGTATGAAGCACATCTGGAACATCTGGCGGAGGTATTTGAAGCTCTTTCCAGGTATGGGATGAAATTAAACCATCTAAATGTCATCTACTAAAACCCAAGGTTCAGTATCTGGGACATGTGGTTAGCGCCGAGGGTGTGGCTCCAGATCCTGAGAAGATTACGGCTATCCAGCACTGGCCAAAGCCCAAGAACATCAGAGAAGTACGCTAGTTTGTAGGACTGATGGGCTACTACCGAAGGTTTGTGAAAGGCTACACCAAGATAGCAGCTCCCTTGCAGCTCCTAGTTGGCCAAACCAAGCACAGCCAGGCTTCTGGATCTCCATTCACCTGGGGTGAGGAACAAGAGAACTCCTTCAGCCAGATGAAATCTGCCCTAACAAGAGAAGAAATTCTGGCATACCCTGACTACAACCTCCCTTTTGTTCTGTACACTGATGCTAGCAACGTGGGACTAGGTGCTGTTCTATCCCAAGTGCAGAACGGCAAGGAGAAGGTGATTGCATATGCCAGCAGGAAGTTACGTCCCACAGAAAGAAACCCTGAGAACTAAAGTTCTTTCAAGCTGGAGTTCCTAGCACTCGTCTGGGCCATAACCAAGAGATTCAAGCACTACCTGGCCTCTGCAAAATTCATCGTGTACACAGACAACAATCCCTTGACCCACCTGGACATGGCAAAGCTGGGAGCACTGGAACAACGTTGGGTCGCACAACTGGCAAATTATGACTTCACCATAAAATATAGGGCTGGTAGCAAGAACGCCAATGCAGCTGCGTTATCCAGAATGCCCCACTTACCTGATGATGGGAAGGATGAAGACGACTTGGAGGAGAGTGAGTTGCCTGCTTTCCATCGCCCTGTCAGCATGGCACAGTCCTGATTTCACAGCAATCGACAAGAGGCAACCTTCAAGCCATTACCTCATCACGGTGGGCAGGAAGCACAGGATAATGACCCTGCCATCCAGCTAGTCAAGACAATGATATCCCAGGCTGATTCTCACCCGGAGCCAGATGCCCCAGAGGAAGGTAAGAATTTGCAGAAGGACAGGAGTCGACTATATCTACACCAAGGCAAGTTGTGCAGAAGTCTCACAAATCCCAAAACGCATAAGAGAGTATGCCAGATAGTGATCCCTAAGGCGTACGTACTGGTGGTCCTAGAGGCGTATCACGACCGAGCTGGGCACTTTGGGTGGAAGAAGATGGAAATGTTGCTGAGAAGTCGCTTCTATTGGATTGGAATGAGAGACACCATAGAGGAGGACCATGCACCATGGAGGTGCAGAAACTGTGGTCCTTGCGCCTTAAGAAGAAAAGACAGCACCAGCCAGCGAGCACCACTCCAACCGATAGTCACTAAGCAGCCCTTAGAAATTGTAGCTTTGAATCACGTCAAGCTCACCCCATGCAGGAGTGGTTGCACCTATGCACTCATAATGGTGGATCACTATTCAAGATTCCTGGTGGTGCTACCTGTTAAACATCTAACTGCCAGCACAACGGCGAAGGCATTCCAAGCCCACTTTTGCAGGCCGCATGGGTATTCCGACCAAGTCATCACCGACCAAGGTCCAGCGTTTGAGGCTGATATCTTCAAGGAATTCTGCAGTCTGTATGGATGTAGGAAGATACGCACTACACCCTACCATGACCAAACAAATGGGATGTGTGAAAAGATGAACCATCTAGTTATCAACCTGCTAAAGACTCTTCCATTTGAGGAGCGGAACCAGTGGCCTAAAAAACTACCAGATCTCGTTGACATCTACAATAATATTCCTGTGGGCTCCACCAAATGTACACCCGCCTACCTGATGAGAGCCAGACCTGGGAGACTCCCGGTGGACCTAGAAATGGAAGTGGAACTACCTTAAGCTTTCTTGCCCGACGCGGATTGAGACTCACGTCGCCAGATCCAGTATAAGCAAATTCAAGAATATGTTGAAGGGAATTTGAATCAGAGTAGAGAGAAGAAGAAAATAACTTAAACAAGCAGGCAAGAGCTACTCCTTTCTCACCAGGCGAGATGGTGCTAAAGAGAAAAAGAAAGTTACACAAACTGGATGACCAATTGGAGAAAGAACCCTACGTGGTGCAACCTTCTAACTTTGACAATCAGAAGACTTGCCTTATTAGCAAGGATCAAGGAAGAACCACATCTGCCATTTCCAGGGATCACTTAAAGAAGTGTACAGAACCCCTAAGCAGGGCTGCCACTAGAAATTTCAGGGCCCCATACTGGCAAAAGATCGGGGCCCCCTTGAGGCTGCACCCCAGCTCCGCCTCCGCCCCAGCTCCGCCTCCATCCCGCGAATCTTCCACAGTCCCACTGCCACTCTTGGAAAAACTTCACTTCTGCACTACAACCTCACCAATCACACATTAACCCTTTACATTGAACACCGTATCCCACACGCAGCCATCAGATTTTGTTTTGGCCAAAAGATTTTTTTAAGCCTGCCTCCAAGACAAGGTAGACTGTTTTGGCAGGGTCCTACTCTAACTTTTATTTTTTTTTAAATCTAACTTTTTTGGTATATATTTATTTTTGGTATATCTATTTTTTTCTTTAAGTGAATGTGTCACATACAGTTTTTAAACTAATTGAAACCAAATTGTAATAATGCTGAATTGTGGATTTAGACCTAACAACCCCTTCAAAGGGAATCTGTCACCAGGTTTTTAACACCTAATCTGAGCGCAGCATAACATAGGGGAAGAGATCCTAATTCCAGCGATTGTCACTTATTGGGCTGCTTAGTGTAGTTTTGATAACATCACTGGTTAATCAGCAGGAGATTATCATTACAGGGCTACTTGTCATGCATATTCATGAGGTCTGTATAATTGCTAGATCTGCAGCAGAGAAAACATTGATTTTATCACAATGAAAGCAAACAGCCCAGTAAGTGACACATCACAGGAATCAGGGTATCTGTCTCCACATTATGCTGCTCTCAGATGGGGGAGCAAAAACCTGCTGACAGAGTCACTTTAAGGCTCTTTCAGCAGATAGATAGATAGAATCATAGATAGATGGCTAGATAGATAGATAGATAGATAGATAGATATGTGGCGCCCTAGTGGCTTCAGTCACCACAAGGTACTGCACCTCACTTAAGGTGCAGTACTCATCTTGGATCCAGAGGAGGTCGGTACCAGTTGCAAAACACAAACTCACACACACAACCAGGTTGCCCTCCCCATTGGGGACCGGGCTAGGGTCGGGTCTTAAGGTAGTCACCAAACATGGGGGGCAGCCACCCACTAGTGGCAGGGAACCGGGGGGAGGAGCAGCCATCAGGGGGATTAGGAGCTTACACAACAGAGTGTTCTCCAGCAGGAGAGAATAGGAGCAGGACCGGTGCGGTTCAGGGTGCAGAGCATTAGGGTGGAACAAACTTCAAGTTGTATCACCAGAATCTGTGGATAGGGGAATTACATGTCCCTCTGACCACCACGAGATCCCAGAACAAAGTGCCACATAGGGTCCGGAGTCGTAATTACAGTCAAGCTCCACAGTGGCCCAGCGTCACCTACACACGGGACAGGAGCTAACACTACACGAACCGGGGTCCCCAAGCAGCCTCAGGCCACGGGGATCTATCTTTAAAGGCGCAACAAGGAAGGGCCCATCAACCACCATAAAGGTTCTAACTAGAGATGAGCGAACCGGTCGTGGTTCGGCTCGAGTTCGGTTCGTCGAACGGAGGTCCCGTTCGAGTTCAGTTCGTCGAACGTTCGACGAACCGAACTCGAACCGCATAGGAAACAATGGCAGGCATTCACAAACACCTAGAAAACACCCTCAAAGGTGTCCAAAAGGTGACAAACAACTCACAACACAAACATATGGGAAAGTGACAAGGACATATACTCATGCGAAAACAAAAGAGCTGGACAAGGAAAAAGAGGAGGAGACACAGATATAGGCATGGCACGCCCTTCTAAAATCATGTAAAACACCGCAAGGTGACTCCATGCGGAGTCTCCCTTTTTTCCAAAAATTGGGCCACACACACACCCACCCTTTCAGTGGCAGCAGTTGTGCCCCAGTTGTACACTTCACAGCTAGATTTACATCAAGCACATTCAAAAATACGCCATAATTAACCGTCCCCAGCATGACACCGGGGTAGGTAGCTAAGTCATTCCTGATCCCAGCTCTGTTCATCTTGGCTACTTTTAAAAAACACAGCAAGCAAGGGTTACTCCAAGCGGAGTCTCCCTTTTTTCCAAACATTGGGCCACACAGATTCCCCATCAGTGGCAGCACTTGTGCCCTAGTTGCAAACAGGATGTTTTGATTTGCATCAAGCACATTCAAAAATACGCCATACTTAACCGTCCCCAGGATGACACCGGGGTAGGTAGCTAAGTCTTTCCTGATCCCAGCTCTGTTCATCTTGGCTCCTTTTAAAAAACACAGCAAGCAAGGGTTACTCCAAGCGGAGTCTCCCTTTTTTCCAAAAATTGGGCCCCACACATACCCACCCCTTCAGTGGCAGCAGTTGTGCCCCACTTGTACACTTCACAGCTAGATTTGCATCAAGCACATTCAAAAATACGCCATTCTTAACCGTCCCCAGGATGACACCGGGGTAGGTAGCAAAGTCTTTGCTGAACCATGACTTGTTCATCTTGGCTCCTTTTAAAAAACACAGCAAGCAAGGGTTACTCCAAGCGGAGTCTCCCTTTTTTCCAAAAATTGGGCCACACAGACACCCCATCAGTGGCAGCACTTGTGCCCTAGTTGTAAACAGGATGTTTTGATTTGCATCAAGCACATTCCAAATCCACAAGCATTTACTCTCCCCAGGATGACACATGGGTAGTAAATTCCTTGTGGATCCATGACTTGTTCATTTTGATGAACGTTAGTCTGTCCACATTGTCACTGGACAGAAGCGAGCGCTTATCTGTCAGCACACACCCAGCAGCACTGAAGACACGTTCAGAGACAACGCTGGCAGCTGGACACGACAAAATCTCCAAGGCGTAAGTTGAGAGCTCTGGCCATTTTTCAAGATTTGAAGCCCAAAATGAGCAAGGCTCCATTTGCAAAGTCATGGCATCAATGTTCATTTGGAGATACCCCTGTATCATCCTCTGCAGCCGTTGACTATGTGTCAGACTTGTTGTCTCTGGTGGCCTTGCAAAGGACGGTCTAAAAAAATTATGAAAAAATTCCATAAAATTGCTGTTACCAGCAGCAGATACGGTGCTACTGGTACGGGTAGACTGTTGAAGATGACGAGACCGTCCCATGTTTGTCAAGTTACAACTGGGAGATTCACTCCGTGCACCTGCATGGTTGTTTGGTGGAAATGCCGAGCTAAGATCGAGTAACAGCTTCTGCTGATTCTCCTGCATACGTGCGTCCCTTTCTATGGCTGGAGTTATGTCACAAAATTTGGACTTGTACCGGGGATCTAATAGTGTGGCAAGCCAGTAGTCATCATCACTTCTAATTTTGACAACACGGGGGTCATGTTGGAGGTAGTGCAGCAAGAAGGCGCTCATGTGTCTTGCGCAGCCATGCGGACCAAGTCCACGCTGTGTTTGTGGCATAGAGGTGCTAACCGTTCTTTCTTCCTCTGACATCTCCCCCTAACCTCTTTCAACTGAAATTTGACCAAGATCTCCCTCATCCGCTGAGTCTTCCATGTCCATGGACAGTTCGTCCTCCATTTCTTCATGTTCTCCTGCACCTTCCTCAACATTTGGCCTGCTACCATGCGCCCTTGTTGATCCCTGTCCCCCATGGTCCCATGCCTGCCGCGTTGGTGATGATGAACGTCTGGACCTTGGTGATGTTGTTGTGTCTTGCGCATATAAATCCTCCTGTAGTTCCTCCGCTTCCTGTTGTCCCACCCCCTGACTCCGAATAGTGTTTAGCGTGTGCTCCAGCATGTAAATGACTGGAATTGTCATGCTGATAATGGCATTGTCAGCGCTAAACATATTCGTCGCCATGTCAAAACTGTGCAGAAGGGTGCATAGGTCCTTGATCTGAGACCACTCCATCAGGGTGATCTTCCCCACCTCTGCATCTCGTTGGCCCAGGCTATACGTCATGACGTATTGCACCAGGGCTCGGCGGTGCTGCCACAGTCGCTGTAACATGTGGAGAGTCGAATTCCAGCGTGTCGGCACATTGCAATTCAGGTGATGAACCGGCAGGCCGAAAGACTTCTGGAGCGATGCAAGTCGCTCAGCTGTGGCGGTTGAACGTCGGAAGTGAGCAGACAGTTTTCGGGCCCTGGTCAGAAGGCCATCTAGGCCGGGATAGTGTGTTAAAAATTGCTGGACAACAAGGTTCAACACGTGAGCCATACAAGGCACGTGTGTCACCTTGCCCAGGCGAAGGGCCGCACCCAGGTTTGCAGCATTGTCGCACACGGCCTTACCAGGCTGCAGGTTGAGTGGAGACAACCATTTATTAAACTCGGACCGCAGAGCTGATTACAACTCCTAAGCTGTGTGACTCCTATTCCCAAGACATGTCAAGCTAAAGACCGCCTGATGCCGTTGCGCTCTTCTGCCAGCATAGTAAATGAGGGGTGCGTGATTCCTTCTGCGCAGTGCGAACGCTGGTGGCCTGACCAGGCAGGCTTGGGGCGGAGGTGGAGGACCCAGATGAGGTGGAGGAGGCAGAAGCAGCGGCGGAACTTGGACAGACAGAGGATTGACACACAAGTCGTGGGGACGGCAAGACTTGTGTAGCAGACCCTTCACCATCTATCACCATAGTTACCCAGTGCCCAGTCAGCGACATGTAACGTCCCTGTCCATGCTTACTGGTCCAAGTATCGGTGGTGAAATGCACCCGTTCACACACAGAGTTTCTCAAGGAAGCAGTGATGTTGTGTGCGACATGCTGGTGTAGCGCGGGCACACCTTTCTTAGAGAAGTAGTGGCGACTGGGCATCTGGTACTGGGGCACAGCGACAGACATAAGGTCTCTAAAATCCTGTGTGTCCACCAGGCGGAAAGGCAGCATTTCGGTAGCCAAGAGCTTACAGAGGGATAAAGTCAACCTCTTAGCTTTGTCATGGGTCGCAGGAAATGGCCTTTTATTTGTCCACATCTGAGGGACAGAGATCTGGCTGCTGTGTGTAGACGGTGTTGAGTAGGGTGTCCCTGGAAAAATACAGCTTTGTGAGGAAAGTGCAGGCGTAGACATGATGTCGCCTTCATCTAACATTGGTGCTATCGATGTCTGAGAGAGCTGTACACACGTACTTGTTTCCCCTTCCAAACCAACTGACGACTTACCATGCAAACTGCCTGTTGCGGTTACAGTGGTGGAAGTTGTGCGTGGAAAACCAGGTGTGACAGCTGTCCCCACAGTCCTAGAAGATGAAGAGCGCGCAGATGCACTAGAAGGGGCAGGCGGTGGATGGTTCGCTCCGCTAGGCCGCATTGCAGCATGGTGAGCTTCCCACCGGGACATATGATATTTATTCATGTGACGATTCATGGAAGAAGTTGTCAAACTGCTGAGGTTTTGCCCTCTACTAACAGAATCATGACAAATTTTACAGATCACATAATTTGGGCGATCTTTTGCTATGTCAAAAAAGGACCAGGCTAGGCAAGGCTTAGAGGGCATGTGACCTGCTGATCCACCCCGACTAGTGCTCAGAGGCACAGTGGTGGCTGAGGATGCAGTTGTAGACGTGCTACCAGTACTCCTACTCTGTCCAGGAAGGCGCAAGGTAACTTCGTCGTCAGTTGCATCCTCCTCCACCGTCTCTGTTGACCTCCTCGAGGGCCTGACTGTGGGTTGACAGTAGGTGGGATCTAGAACTTCCTCATCAATTGTTGTGTTTGTACTCCCCTCACCCTCAGACCAAGCCTCTTCTTGCCCTGAATGAATATTTAAGTTGTCATCCCAATCTGGTATCTGCGTCTCATCGTCATCAGTATGTTCCTCATTGTCTATAACAACAGGTGTTACAGTTTGTGAAAAAGGGTCAACATTATGCTCAGAAACTTGGTCCTCACGGCCTGAATCAGGTCACAAAGGTTCTGGGCATCACTGCAGACCATTTCCTGGTCTGTACTCACTGTAGCTTGGGAGCAGACCTCTGATTCCCAGGCTATAGTGTGACTGAACAGCTCTGCAGACTCAGCCATATCAGTTCCACAATACTGTGCAGGGCGGATGGAGACTTCAGAGCTGGGAGAAAGCAAGTTTGATTGGGATGACAACTCAGAGGACTGGTGTTTTTTGGATGCGGTAGTTGAGGTGGCGGAGAGGGCACTTGTTGGATTACTTGAGATCCATTCAAGCATTTTCCTTTTTTGGCCACCATCTACCTTTGTTCCAGTTGTTCATGTCCGTAAAAAAGGGAGCACATCGGATTGTCCACGGTAAGTATTAGACATCTTACTTTTGCTGGAAGATGGTCTATCTTCAGCAGATGTTAATGAAGCTTTGCCACCTTCCCCACGGACAAACCCTTTTTTCCTTTTCCAACATGCCTCTTCCCCTTTCCACCAGCAACTGTCATTTTGCCACTCATTTTGATAGCGACAAGATTGTGCACTTAAAATGTGGTAGTAAAAATTGAGAGGTGGTGTAGATTTCAGCGGTGGTCTAGCTTTATTAACAGCAGAATAAACAACAATAATTATCCCTGACAATGCAACTACGGCCCTTAAACTGGCAGTAGTGTTTGCTAGTATAATGGCTTAGTAACAATGAGTTTGAGTGTGCAATGCAGGCAGACGTGCTGCAAATATCTTTGCACTAGTGGGACAATACAGAAGTCCAACAACCACTTTTATGATGCCACTAAGTTCACTCAGTGTTTGCTAGTATAATGGCTTAGTAACAATGAGTTTGATTGTGCAATGCAGGCAGACGTGCTGCAAATATCTTTGCACTAGTGGGACAATACAGAAGTCCAACAGCCACGTTTAGGATGCCACTAAGTTCACTCAGTGTTTGCTAGTATAATGGCTTAGTAACAATGAGTTTGATTGTGCAATGCAGGCAGACGTGCTGCAAATATCTTTGCACTAGTGGGACAATACAGAAGTCCAACAGCCACGTTTAGGATGCCACTAAGTTCACTCAGTGTTTGCTAGTATAATGGCTTAGTAACAATGAGTTTGAGTGTGCAATGCAGGCAGACGTGCTGCAAATATCTTTGCACTAGTGGGACAATACAGAAGTCCAACAGCCACGTTTAGGATGTCATTAAGTTCACTCAGTGTTTGCTAGTATAATGGCTTAGTAACAATGAGTTTGATTGTGCAATGCAGGCAGACGTGCTGCAAATATCTTTGCACTAGTGGGACAATACAGAAGTCCAACAGCCACGTTTAGGATGCCACTAAGTTCCCTCAGTGTTTGCTAGTATAATGGCTTAGTAACAATGAGTTTGAGTGTGCAATGCAGGCAGACGTGCTGCAAATATCTTTGCACTAGTGGGACAATACAGAAGTCCAACAACCACTTTTATGATGCCACTAAGTTCACTCAGTGTTTGCTAGTATAATGACTTAGTAACAATGAGTTTGAGTGTGCAATGCAGGCAGACGTGCTGCAAATATCTTTGCACTAGTGGGACAATACAGAAGTCCAACAGCCACGTTTAGGATGCCACTAAGTTCACTCAGTGTTTGCTAGTATAATGGCTTAGTAACAATGAGTTTGAGTGTGCAATGCAGGCAGATGTGCTGCAAATATCTTTGCACTAGTGGGACAATACAGAAGTCCAACAGCCACTTTTATGATGCCACTAAGTTCACTCAGTGTTTGCTAGTATAATGGCTTAGTAACAATGAGTTTGAGTGTGCAATGCAGGTAGACGTGCTGCAAATATCTTTGCACTAGTGGGACAATACAGAAGGCCAATAGCCGCCTTTATGATGCCACTAAGGTCACTCAGTGTTTGCTAGTATAATGGCTTAGTAACAATGAGTTTGAGTGTGCAATGCAGGCAGATGTGGTGGAAATATCTTTGCACTAGTGGGACAATACAGAAGTCCAACAGCCACTTTTATGATGCCACTAAGTTCACTCAGTGTTTGCTAGTATAATGGCTTAGTAACAATGAGTTTGAGTGTGCAATGCAGGCAGACGTGCTGGAAATATCTTTGCACTAGTGGGACAATACAGAAGTCCAACAGCCACGTTTAGGATGCCACTAAGTTCACTCAGTGTTTGCTAGTATAATGGCTTAGTAACAATGAGTTTGAGTGTGCAATGCAGGCAGACGTGCTGCAAATATCTTTGCACTAGTGGGACAATACAGAAGTCCAACAGCCACGTTTAGGATGCCACTAAGTTCACTCAGTGTTTGCTAGTATAATGGCTTAGTAACAATGAGTTTGAGTGTGCAAAGGGCAGGAGGGTACAGTGGCAGGGTTGTGGGTCTCTGGGTAGAGGAATGGAAGCCTGCCTTTCTATCCCTCCTAATGGGGAAATGCAGCGAGGAAATCCCTGACCTTAGCTACACAGACGCTATCATCTTGTGTAGCTGTTAAACTCTGTTTTCATGGACCTGTCACCTATGGCTCTGACCCTGCCGGTATTAGCCCTTAAAAGGACTGATAGAAAGTGCTATCCCTATGCTGTACAGCGCTGTGTATAGAGCGTACACAGCAGTATCGGTGGTAGGCGCTGCGCCAGCGATGACTGACACCCAGACGCAGAAGAGATAATGGCGTCCGGACGGGCAGATACTCGTTTTTATAATGCAGGGACATGTGACATGGACATCCTATCACACATGCCGCTGCTTCTCTGGCTAAAAGTCCACTTAGCTGTGTGTGTGTCTGGGATTGGCTGACATGCTGGCCCGCCCCACTACACGCGCGCGCTTAGGGAAGGAAGACAAGGAAAAAAAAGAAAAAAATGGCGATCGCCATTATCCATACAGCAGTGATCTGAATGCGCTGTTCCCGCACACTATACACTGAAATTTCATAATAGTGTGAGTCACAGAGTGACTTACTCTATTACAGCGGAAAGCCAGCTAGTAATTAGCTGGTCTTTTTGCTGCTAGAACCGTTCTCGAACGTATCTAGAACTATCGAGCTTTAGCAAAAAGCTCGAGTTCTAGTTCTATCTAGAACAGCCCCCAAAATCTCTCGAGCCGCGAACTGGAGAACCTCGATCCGCGCTCAACTCTAGTTCTAACCTCCAATGGATCCGGGATCGGCTGGGGCGCATCTTGGCTGGAACCACAGCAGCTGATTCAGCCTTTTGATTGCTGTTGCCCCACGCTTCGGTGCCAACGGCCACTACTATTCTCATCATCCTTCCCGGGGCCTCACTCCACCTGTAGGGAGCAGAACCATCCTTGCTGCAACACCATCCGCCCCGAAGGACAGCGACAGCAGCAGCGGCTAATCCCTGGTCACGTACCACAGGTGACGTCACAAGACTATCATCCTCATCATTCCCCCACCATCATCCAAATCCCCTTTTACTGTACACCTCGGGGCCACAAAGCCGAGCAGAGCCACCTGTTACATCCCCCTGACCCGACATCACTGGCCCGGCGACTAGTAACATTTAACCCCTGCCCCGTGGGTGCTACAGATAGATGAGAGACGGAGGGACAGAGGGACGGATGGGCAGAGGGACGGATGGACAGAGGGACAGAGGGACAGAGGGACGGAGGGACGGAGGGACGGAGAGACGAAGGGACGGAGCGACGGAGCGACGGAGCGACGGAGGGACAGTGGGACAGAGGGACGGAGGGACGGAGGGACGGAGGGACGGAGGGACAGAGGGAAGGATAGATGGAGGGACGGAGGGACGGAGGGACAGAGGGACAGAGGGAAGGATAGACGGAGGGACGAAGGGACGGAGCGACGGAGCGACGGAGGGACAGTGGGACAGAGGGACGGAGGGACGGAGGGACAGAGGGACGGAGGGACGGAGGGACAGAGGGAAGGATAGATGGAGGGACGGAGGGACGGAGGGACGGAGGGACAGAGGGAAGGATAGACGGAGGGACGGAGGGACGGAGGGACAGAGGGACAGAGGGAAGGATAGACAGAGGGACGGATAGACAGAGGGACGGATGGACAGAGGGAGGATGGACAGAGGGACGGATGGACAGAGGGACGGAGGGACAGAGGGACGGAGGGACAAAGGGACACAGGGACACAGGGACAGAGGGACGGAGAGACAGAGGGACAGAGGGACAGAGGGACGGAGGGACAGAAGGAAGGATGGACAGAGGGACAGATGGACGGAGGGACAGAGGGACAGAGGGACAGGGGGACAGGGGGACAGGGGGACAGGGGGACAGGGGGACGGAGGGACGGAGGGACAGAGGGAAGGATGGACAGAGGGACGGATAGACAGAGGGACGGATGGACGGATGGACAGAGGGAGGATGGACAGAGGGACGGATGTACAGAGGGACGGAGGGACGGATGGACAGCGGGACGGATGGACAGCAGGACGGATGGACAGAGCGACGGATGGACAGAGGGATGGATAGACAGAGGGACGGATAGACAGAGGGACGGATAGACGGTGGGGGGGTCTCACAGCAGGTGGGGGTCTCACAGCAGGGGGGGTCTCACAGCAGGTGGGGGGGTCTCACAGCAGGTGGGGGGTCTCAGCAGGTGGGGGGTCTCATAGCAGGTGGGGGGTCTCACAGCAGGTGGGGATGGGGTCACAGCAGGTGGCTGTGGGGTCACAGCAGGTGGGGGGGTCACAGTAGGTGGGGGGGTCACAGCAGGTGGGGGTGGGGTCACAGAAGGTGGGGAGATCACAGCAGGTGGGGAGATCACAGCAGATGGAGGAAGGTGAGAGGTGGGACAGGGGCAGCAGATGAGGGAGGGGCAGCGGCTGATGGCGGAGGGGGTGGCAGATGGAGGGGACGCAGCAGATGGGTTCAGTGCTGCTGTATCAGGGGCAGTGACTGCTGCAGCCGGCAGCTGAAGGGTGGGGGCTGGGGCAATGGCGGCGGCTTAAAGGAGACAGTGTCTTTAAACCTACCGATCGCTCCCCTCACCTTCCACGGATGCTGGAGTGAAGCTGAGGGGAGTGGTCACCGGCCCCAGATCCACAGTGATTGGAGAGATCAGTCACAAGGCCGATCTCTCCAATAAGAGCTGGGGGCGGGTGAAACTGAGGTCATCCAGCTCCAGCCAATGATCGGTGCTACAGCTGCACTGATCAGGGCTGGATTTTAATGTTTCAGCCATTTTCAATGGTTGGAACATTACAGTGGCTGTGATTGGCTGACGAACGCCACTCAGCCAATCACAGCCTCCTTAGGTCCAGGGAGGAGACACCACCCCTCCTGAGGTCAAGCAGAGGGCCCCTCCTCCCCGAATCTAAGATATTTGCTTTGATCACAGCCCCCGGGGCCACGATCTCGCCATGACGTACTGGGTACGTCATGGGTCCTTAAGTACCAGGGAGCTATGAGGTACCCAGTACATTTTCAGGCTCTAGGGGCCCGCTCCTGCTTGGGGCCCCTATGCGACTGCAGGTGCTGTCAGTGCAACGTCCCCACCCCCTGCCCATGGGGCCCGGTGAGCAGAGAAATGAAAGGGGAGGGGCCCGGGCTGTCAGCATGCCCAGGCCCCGCCTCATGCTCACTGCATGACCAGCCTGCCCTGCGAAGTGTACTGTCAATGCCCCCTGCGCTGGGGCCCGGTGAGCAGAGGAATGAAAGGGGAGGCGCCTGTCAGCGTGTCCGGGCCCCCCCTCCTGCCTGCTGCTCACCGGGCCCACTACAGGAGTTCCACTAGTAATGCCCTGATGGCGGCCCTGACTCTAAGGTAATGGAATTTTTTTAAATCCTCGGTGTTAGCTAGTGGAATAAAGCCTGCGTTCCAGAGTGAAACAACTGCCAATTCCATGGTGCTGCATGCTTCACAAACTGCGGTCTAGGAAGCAGGCAATGA
This sequence comes from Anomaloglossus baeobatrachus, assembly GCF_048569485.1. NCBI lineage: Eukaryota > Metazoa > Chordata > Amphibia > Anura > Aromobatidae > Anomaloglossus > Anomaloglossus baeobatrachus. The sequence goes on from NC_134361.1 coordinate 128,798,365, forward strand.
TGCCTCACGCTCCCAACCTGCTTTTGATCAGATGCAATCATCATCAACGAGATCAGCTTGGATGTCCCAGCGTTTCGTTCCTTTGTTCATAAAACATACATTTCTGAATCATTTGAATAGAATTTGAATAGAGGGCCACTGGAGTCGGTGGTGTTGGTGGAGGAAGAGGAGGAGGACAAGGCCAACACCCAAATGGCCACATTGGCAATAGCACTGTAAAGTGTTATAGAGTACGTATTCCAACTTTCACACTAATGATATAGGGGACGCAGAAAACTACAAATGACTGCCATCCCTCCCCAATGTCTGTTACAGGGCCCACCTGAGAGCCCTAAGAAGTCTGAGATTTGAGGACAGCCAGTGGCCCTTTCTACATTTGAATATAGGGCCACTGGAGCCGGTGATGCTGGTGGAGGAGTAGGAGGAGGGCAAGGTCAACATCCCAACGGGCACATTGTAGCTGACCTTTTAAAGTCCTGTCAAATTTGTCCCAAAAAAGGTGTGAGACAGACACCAATATAATGTATATGTTACAGCCCTTTCTAATCGAAAAAGATGTAAAAAACGAAATGTGTGAACATATGCTAAAGTGGGTTTTTTTTTAGTTCGGGGCTTCATTTGACATTTTATTACAGTTATTAGGCACTAGAAACTGTGGCACTACACATAGGGGCCCGGCAGCCGCTCTGCGTCTATGTGTAGTGCTGCTGTGTAGTGGCCGGCCTGTGAGTCAGGGGAGCCCAGTGTCAGTAGAGGGGCCCCTGACCTGGAGAGGCCACCAGCCATGTCTGAGCTGCAGGAGTGCTAGTCCTGACCTGCACAGCAGACGGAATCTCCATCCTGCAGGACCTGCGATGATGTCACGCCCATGTGACTGTGTGGGAGGAGACACAGGAGGCCGGGCAGAAAGCAAGACATGCTGAATCCTGAAGATGTGGACACATGATGACTGGTAATAAGAAAAGAGGGGACATGAGGGTGAGGGGGGCTGCAGGGTGAGTGGCATGTGAGGGCTGCAGACTGTGACAGAAGCATGTGAAGGGGTGCAGAGTGTTTGAGAGGGGTAAGTTGGGGTACAGGCAGGGTGAGATATGTGAGCAGGGTGTGTGAGATATGGGGGTGTATTGTGTGTGATATGGAGGGTGCAGGCTGTATGGGAAGCAGGGTGTGTGACATATGGGGGTGTAGTGTGTGAGATCTGGGGGGTGCAGGCTGTATGGGAAGCAGGGTGTGTGTGATATGGGGGTGTAGTGTGTGAGATCTGGGGGGTGCAGGCTGTATGGGAAGCAGTGTGTGTGTGTGGGATATGGGGGGTGCAGGCCGTATGGGGAGCAGTGTGTGTGTGTGTGTGATATGGGGGGTGCAGGCTGTATGGGAAGCAGGGTGTGAGAGATATGGGGGTGTAGGCTGTATGGGAAGCAGGGTGTGTGAGATATGGGGGTGTAGTGTGTGTGATATGGGGGTGCAGGCTGTATGGGGAGCAGGGTATGCGACATATGGGGGTGTAGTGTGTGGGATATGGGGGGTGCAGGCTGTATGGGGAGCAGTGTGTGTGTGTGATATGGGGGGTGCAGGCTGTATGGGAAGCAGTGTGTGTGTGTGGGATATGGGGGGTGCAGGCTGTATGGGGAGCAGTGTGTGTGTGTGATATGGGGGGTGCAGGCTGTATGGGAAGCAGTGTGTGTGTGTGGGATATGGGGGGTGCAGGCTGTATGGGGAGCAGTGTGTGTGTGTGATATGGGGGGTGCAGGCTGTATGGGAAGCAGTGTGTGTGTGTGGGATATGGGGAGTGCAGGCTGTATGGGGAGCAGTGTGTGTGTGTGATATGGGGGGTGCAGGCTGTATGGGGAGCAGTGTGTGTGTGTGTGATATGGGGGGTGCAGGCTGTATGGGAAGCAGTGTGTGTGATATGGGGGGTGCAGGCTGTATGGGGAGCAGTGTGTGTGTGTGATATGGGGGGTGCAGGCTGTATGGGAAGCAGTGTGTGTGTGTGATATGGGGGGTGCAGGCTGTATGGGAAGCAGTGTGTGTGTGGGATATGGGGGGTGCAGGCTGTATGGGAAGCAGTGTGTGTGTGGGATATGGGGGGTGCAGGCTGTATGGGGAGCAGTGTGTGTGTGGGATATGGGGGGTGCAGGCTGTATGGGGAGCAGTGTGTGGGATATGGGGGGTGCAGGCTGTATGGGGAGCAGTGTGTGTGTGTGTGATATGGGGGGTGCAGGCTGTATGGGGAGCAGTGTGTGTGATATGGGGGGTGCAGGCTGTATGGGAAGCAGGGTGTCTGGGCCACTGACAGATACAATTGCTCCAGCGGTCACTTAGTACACAAAGGAGTGTTCCTCTCTGCTGCACTAAGCCACCGCTGGACCTAAACAATAATTCGCTGTAAAATAATAAAATAGATAATTGACATAACTGACAATGCGTTGTGTGACATGTCCAATATTCCAGCTTCTTTCTTCTGCGAATGCCTCAAAGCTGGCATTCTCTCAACATCAGGTGGGAAGAATGCCAGCTTCCAGTCATGCGCAGGAAAAAGAAGAAGCCAGACTGCTGGACTGATGTCATGCATCGCAAGTTCACAATGTAAGTTATTTATTTGATTTTTTTACTGCTAATTACCATTGTTTCAGTCCAGTTGTGGCTTTATACAGCAGGGAGGAGCATTCCTTGCTGTACTAAGTGAACATTGGAGCGATTGATCTGTCAATGGCCCTTTAAACATATTGTACGGCTCTCGCGGAATTATATTTCAAAATATGTGGCGTTTACGGCTCTCTTAGCCAAAAAGGTTCCTGACCCCTGGACTAAAGGCTACTTTACATGCTGCGACATCGCTAGCGATCTCATTAGCGATGTGAAATTCTAGATCGCAAGTGCGACCCGTCGAGATCGCACATGCGTAAAATGACCTATGTACGATCTCGAAAGATCGCACTTGCGCTCTAGAATTTCACATCGCTAATGAGATCGCTAGCGATGTCGCAGCATGTAAAGTAGCCTTTACATTGGGGGTCGAATATTCGCGGATACTCTAATATCGGCGAGGTATTCGCCGGATATCCGTCGAAGCGAATAATAAGGTATTCGATCATACCTAGTAAAAATATAAATAATTTTCCTTCACTGCCTAATAGTATAAAATTTTGTGACACATCTGTAGAGTCAATATGCTCACTACACTCCAGAGTGAATTCTTTGAAGGGTGCAGTTTGTATAATGCTCTGCTAATGTGACATGGAACGCACAAACCATTCCAACTAATTCAGCACTCCAATACGGCACTTCCTTCCCTTCTTTAAATTGTACTGTGCCTATGTGGCGCCCTGGACAAGCCAGGACGTCACAGGTACTGCAACAACACACCCCACACCCCGGTTAGGAACATCAAGGTCAGACACAAATCCTTGTAGCCTCCCTCCAGGGGCTGATGTCCACACCAGGTGGAGCGGAGCCAGGCGGTTGGCTCCACCCACCGAGGAGTTCACAGTTCTGGAGGCGGGAAAAGGAAGGCAGAACAGTTGAGAGAGTAGAGAGTGAGAGTCAGGGGAAGGAGTAGGAGAGGAACTGACTGGCCGTGTCCGGGTACTTGGCCCGGGCACAGAAACAGCAAGGTGGGCAGATGGTGGTGACCGTCTGCAGGAGAGGCCGATTGATGTACAACCGTAAGGACTGGGGACGGGCGGTGGCCCGCCGGTACCGGATCGGGGAGCGAAGAGAAGCCAGCACCATCCGGCAGGGCCTACGGACCCCGACCAGGCTAGGAGTCGCCGTAAAACCGGTCAAATCCGTCAGCGACGGGAACCTCCGGGGTTTCCCAGCAGTAAAGACCCGACTGAAGGCAACCGTCCAAACCGTGAGGGAGATAAAGCTACCGTCAGAGCTAGAGCTCCCAGGGCCAGAGCCTGCGGGCAAAGGAAGGGCTCCCTTAGCCAACATACCGCTGGGGAGCGGGCTATCAGTGGGAAGCCATTGGGGCCGAGAACAGAACACCGGTGCAGGGAGAGACAGTTACCGCCAACCTACCGGGAGTGACCGCCGCAGCCGTCTGTGGGACTCGTCCATCCAGCCGTTTGTTTTACCAGAGACTCCGTGTGCGTTACTGGCTGAGTAAGTACCACCGTGCCGTCTGGCACTGCACTGACCTGCGACCCTGCACCCGGCCAGGCCCCGCAACCCACCTTCCGACCTCCACCACCGGGCCCCGGGACCACCAAACACCCCCTACCCACGGAGGGGAGAAAACATCTCAGCTGCTCCCTGTCAACGCTCCCGTGATCCCCGTACAGAGCAGCGGTGGTGTCCCAACCTCACCACAAATCGTGGGTGGCGTCACGGACAATATCCCTAAACCAAACCACCCTTTTCACTCACGGGCGAGGAGCGCCACTTGAGTCCCCGGGATCCGGCCCACCACTTGAGCCACCGACCGAGAGAGCAGCAGCAGCAGCCGGAACCGAGCAGTGGGTGACCGCAGCGTCCTCCCCGCCCGCGACAACTTGGCGTCACGAACAGGATCTTACCGCTCTGCCGTCTGGTAGAGGTGCGCCTTGTGTCCCGCCGGAGGTGTCCGGCCGAAAATTTCCAGAATCCGCCATCTTGGACGCGAAAAGTCCCCGCTCGAGCGTCTTCCCGAGCAGTGGAGGCGCGAAAGCCGAAGCTCCGCCCCTGAAGAGGAGGTGCCAGAGAGACACCAAGGGGGGAAGGAGACAAGATGTCAGCGCCCGATGAAGCCGCTGGGGGAGCGGTGGACGTAGCCGCAGACGTGCTGGCAGATGGAAATGGGCCCGGCCGTGCTCTGGCCACAGGAGCGGGGGGAGCCGCGGCCCCTGCCCTTGCTCAGCTGATGCCGTTCTCCTTGCCCTATGTGCCCGGAGCTACCTGGCTGCCGCAGTACGACAGGAAACCTGATACCCTGCAGGTCTTTCGGAAAAAGCTTAGCTCGCTTTTGGAACTGTACCCCCTGACTGAGAAGCAGCGTGCAGCAGTGGTGCTGGGGCAGCTAATCGGCACAACTGAGCAGGAGATGGAGACCTGGGCCGAGGGGGACCGGTCCTCTGTGGCCACTATCTTCAAGAAGCTACAGGTTGCCTTTGAAATTCGCACCGGGGCTGAGCTGCGAATGCAGTTTTACCAATGCCGACAGCGGCCTACCGACAGTATCAAAGACTATGCCCTGCGTCTACAAACTTCTCTCCGGACGTTGAAGCGGGTGGACCCCATCAATGATGCTGATAGTAACAAAATGCTGGTAGAGCAATTCGTGCAGGGGATGAGGTCCCCAAAGGACCGCAAACAGCTGCGTCTGTGGGCCTTAGAACACCCTGATGTGGACTTTTCCGTGTTGAAAGAACGGGCCATTAAGGCTCTGCAGCCCCTGGCATCAGAAGTCCCGGAAGCAGCCCCGTGGCCGGCTGAGACGGCTCCCATCATGGTAGCTCCTTCTCCCCCAATGCCGGCAGCGCCTGTGAATTCTGGTGTAATGATGGAGGAACTGGCTGCCCAAGTCCGTCGTATGGATGGAGACCTCGCCAAGATCCTCGCCGCACTGCAGCCTCCAACGAGATCCAGGCCCCTGGAGGGGTTACAGCTCACCGATCGTCCCAAAGATGTTCCCTGGATGCAGCGGAGAAGGGCTACTGACCCGCGGTTTGGACCTCCGATCTGCTACAAGTGCAGCAAGCCCGGTCACTACTCCCGATGGTGTCCGTTAAACGAGCAACCCCTGGGGCCAAGGGCCAATCCTCAGGAGTAGAACCCAGTGGCCCCCCCAACTGGCGGGACCGGTTCATCGGGGCCCGCCCCATCATCCCCCTGGCTGTGGACGGCATCCCGCTGATGGCGCTCCTGGACACTGGATCTCAGGTAACCACGATGCCGTATACACTGTATCAACGTTATTGGGGGGAGGATGAACTTGCCCCTCCAGATAGCAGCATGACATTGATCGCCACTGATGGCCTCCCTTTGACCCAAGTGGGGTACAAACATGTGGCTATGACTGTGGGGCGAACCGAGCTACAATACCAAGGGATGGTCGTGATAAGGAATAACCCCAGCGATCATGATCCAAAGGTGGTGCTAGGAACGAATGTAATGGAGCATTGCATGAGTGAGGTGCTGACCCTACTACAACAGCTGGCCACCACCGCAGCGGGAGGTCGACAAAGGGCGGTGCAGCGAGAGATTCGGGCCTTGATGTACCGGCAGCAAGTGAACTCTGCGGGAGGAGAGATTGGGGGAGTGAGAGTGATGGACATGGCCCCTTTAACTGTGCCTCCCCGGAGCGAAATGATGATCTGGTGTAGGGCAGCGGTAGGTCCCCAGGGACTTGATTACCCAGCCATGGTAGAGCCCATGCCCTCAGAACACTGGCCCACCGTAATGGCCGCCAGGGGAGTAGTGGACGTTAAGAAGGGGAGGGTGCCCGTGAGGGTGCTAAATTGTGGGGAGGAAGAGGTTAGGCTCCCACGGTACGCCACCCTCACCAAACTACTAACCCTGGACCCCCACACCATCCAAGAGGCAGTCTCCCCAACCTCCTCGCCCTCCACCAGTCGCCACACGCCCCCTGCCCAGTTGGGTGAGTGGTGTCGAGAGCTGCATGTAGGCACTGACGATACCCCAACACATCACAGGGACGGGGTATACCGGGTAGTACAGGAATACGAACAGGTTTTCAGAAAACACCCGCTAGACTTTGGGCAGATTAAAGGGGTCCAACATTACATACCCACCGACAGGCACCCCAATATTAAAGAGAGGTATAGGCCTATTCCGCCTGCACATTACCAATGCGCCAAAGATATGTTGAAAAACATGAAAGAGGCAGGGGTTATTCGGGATAGCTGCAGTCCCTGGGCAGCTCCGTTGGTGCTGGTCAAGAAAAAGGATGGCAGAATGAGGATGTGTGTGGATTACCGGAAGATCAACCAGATAACCCATAAAGATGCCTATCCTCTGCCCCGTATTGAAGAATCTCTAGCCGCGCTGAGGACCGCCAACTACTTCTCTACCCTTGACCTCACCAGCGGATACTGGCAGGTGGCCGTAGCCCCCAAAGACTGTGAGAAGACCGCCTTCGCTACCCCCATGGGACTCTGTGAGTTCAACAGCATGCCGTTTGGGCTGTGCAACGCCCCTGAAACCTTCCAACGGCTAATGGAATGCTGTCTGGGACACCTGAATTTTGAGACTGTCTTGCTGTACCTGGACGATGTAATCGTGTACTCACAGACATACGAAGCTCACCTGGAGCACCTAGCTGAGTGGTTCGCGTCCCTTGCCAAGTATGGGATGAAGCTGAAACCCTCCAAGTGTCACCTGTTGAAGCCCAGGGTACAGTACCTCGGACACGTGGTGGGCACGGAAGGCGTCGCCCCAGACCCGGAAAAGATCACTGCCATACAGGACTGGCCGAGGCCGACTACGGTGAGGGAGGTGAGACAGTTCCTGGGCCTAGTGGGCTACTACCGCCGCTTCATAAAAGGGTACACGAAGATGGCTGCCCCCAAGCAAGACCTCCTCGTGGGACAGACCAAGGGTGGTAGGCCTACTGGGACTCCGCTGGTGTGGGAGGAAAAGCACGACGAGTCCTTCCGCCAGCTGAAGGCGGCGTTGACCGGGGAAGAGATCCTAGCGTACCCCGACTACAGCCTCCCCTTCACCCTTTACACTGATGCCAGCAATGTGGGCTTGGGAGCGGTATTGGCCCAGAATCAAGACGGAAGAGAAAGGGTGATCGCTTATGCCAGCCGAAAACTCCAACCCACCGAAAGGAATCCTGAGAATTACAGCTCCTTCAAGCTCGAGCTTCTGGCACTGGTGTGGGCTATCACCGAGCGGTTCCGCCATTACCTAGCATTGGCCAAGTTCACTGCTTACACGGACAATGACCCACTAACCCATCTGGATACAGCCAAGCTGGGTGCATTGTAGCAGCGGTGGGTGGCCAGGCTGGCCAACTATGACTTCACCATCAAATACCGGGCCGGCCGTATAATTGCCAACGCCGATGCCCTCTCCCGGATGCCCCACCTGTCGGAAGAAGAGCTGGACGATGATGACCTCGAAGAGATCGAGTTGCCTGCGTTTCACCGGCCGCCAGTCAAGAAGTTGCGGGTCCATCAACAACAGGTGAGCCTGGACCCACTGCCCAGTAAGGGGTGGCAAGAAGCCCAGGACCAAGCACCCACTGTCCGTTTGGTCAAAACTCTGGTGGAACAGGGCTCGGCTGGAATGGACCCTACTGCCCCTACCGAGGCCCAACGCTTGTGGCGGGAACGAACCCGGTTATACCTGCATCAAGGGAAGCTGTATCGGGAGTTAATCAATCCGAAGACCCACGAGAAGATTCGCCAGCTGGTGATTCCTCAAGCTAACGTGCCCACTGTCCTCCAGGCATACCATGACGGTGCCGGACACTTCAGGTGGAAAATGCTGGAAATGCTGTTAAGAGAGCAGTTCTATTGGAGCGGCATGCGGGAATCTGTGGAGGCCTGGTGCCGAGACTGCGGCCCCTGCACACTGAGAAGAAGGGATGAGGCCAGCCAGAAGGCCCCGCTACGCCCAATCGCTACACATCAACCGCTGGAGCTGGTGGCCCTCGACCATGTGAAGCTCACCCCAAGCCGAAGTGGGTATACTTATGCCCTGACCATTGTGGACCACTATTCAAGATTTATGGTGGTTGTCCCAGTCAAGGACCTGACCGGCCATACCGCCGCTAGAGCATTCCAGGCCTATTTCTGTCGGCCACATGGATACCCGGAGAAGGTACTTACCGACCAGGGCCCGGCCTTTGAAGCGGAGGTGTTCCAAGAATTCTGCCAGCTGTACGGTTGCAAGAAAATTCGGACCACGCCTTATCACGCCCAAACCAATGGCATGTGCGAAAAGATGAACCACTTGGTCCTGAACCTCCTCAAGACGTTGCCGCTGGAGGAGCAGAACCTATGGCCAGAGAAACTACCTGACCTGGTTGATATGTACAACAATATTCCTTCTAGCTCTACAAAGTGCACACCGGCGTACTTGATGAGAGCTCGGCCCGGTCGACTGCCACTGGACCTAGAGATGGGGCTGGAGACCCCGTAAGCGCTCCCTTCGACCGCGGGATGGGACATTCAACGAAGAGCACAGTACCGACAGGTCCAGGACTATGTAGAAAAGAATTTGTGCCAGAGTCGGAAGCAGCAAGAGCAGTGCTTCAACAAAAAGGCGGCTGTAGGTCCCTTCCTGCCCGGAGATGTCGTCTTGAAGCAAAAGCGAAGGACCCACAAGCTAGACGACCAGTGGGAGGAGGCCCCGTATGTAATACAACCCACCAATTGGCAGCATGGAAAGGCCTACCAGATCAGCCGTGACCAGGGGAAGACTTCGGCCACGGTTTCCCGAGATCACCTGAAGAGGTGTCCCCCACCATTGAGGACAGCAACTGAAGCCCCGGCCACCGAACCAGCTGAGGAGAAAGAGAAAGGGGTAATCCACACCATGATGGGCAATTTCCCAGCCGATTGGCCAACACAGAACGGCGCAGTGATCCTTCCTGTAATACTGTTCCCACAATCCGTGGAGAAAAAAGAGATAGAAGTGGCCGTTAATGCCCCAGCGCCCAGGGATGTGCCTGTACCCAGCTCCCCTATGCCTCTGCCTGCCCCACATGATAGCCGGGGGGAGGGACTAGCTGTAGCCTCTACTCCACTGCCTACCACTACCAACCTTGGCCCCCGTAGGTCCACACGTCCCAACCTAGGTCGACCCCCGCTTAGGTTCAGGGAGACTAACATTTAGTTCGGTGATGTTCTTGTATGTTGTTGAATGTAACCGAATGATAAGATTGAATCAACCGAAGAAGTTTATCAGATTAACACCGTGATTGAACCGGTCGTTGCCGGCAACTAGTCCCCGTAGGGACTTTCTGCAACCGTTGCGTAATGAACTGCTTACGGACATGCCCGTGAACTTGCAGGGCAACCACAAACTTAGTGGCATGTAAATATATTTGTTGGCTTAATACCGTGACTGCCTCCGGAGAGGCAGATTGGAGGAAGGGCCCGCAGTGGAGCAGGGTGGGGCCCGGCCACTACCGTAACCGGTGGATTCCCCATGGACGTGGGTCCCCTGAAAGAGACCGTACCCGCTCGGGCAATTTGGTTCTGGACTGGGGCAAGGGGTGCTGCCCACTTCTTGGGGCAGCATCAGGGCCAGGTTGTTTGGGTGGGGGGGGGAGAGCGGAAGCCGTACCGTTTAATAAAAATGTTTAGTAACGTTAAAAGAAAGTGCCTCCCGTTAAGGGAAGTTTTGAAGAAATGCTTGTGTTTTATATGTTTTACCGTTTTCTATTTTTCCTAGTTGTGAAAATAAAACTGGTGATGGACGAGCAGCCCGCGGACGGTCTGCGCTTAACCAAGGGGGAATGTGGCGCCCTGGACAAGCCAGGACGTCACAGGTACTGCAACAACACACCCCACACCCCGGTTAGGAACATCAAGGTCAGACACAAATCCTTGTTGCCTCCCTCCAGGGGCTGATGTCCACACCAGGTGGGGCGGAGCCAGGCGGTTGGCTCCACCCACCGAGGAGTTCACAGTAATGGAGGCGGGAAAAGGAAGGCAGAACAGTTGAGAGAGTAGAGAGTGAGAGTCAGGGGAAGGAGTAGGAGAGGAACTGACTGGCCGTGTCCGGGTACGTGGCCCGGGCACAGAAAAAGCAAGGTTGGCAGACGGTGGTGACCGTCTACAGGAGAGGCCGATTAATGTACAACCGTAAGGACCTGGGACGGGCGGTGGCCCGCCGGTACCGGATCGGGGAGCGAAGAGAAGCCAGCACCATCCGACAGGGCCTACGGACCCCGACCAGGCTAGGAGTCGCCATAAAACCGGTCAAATCTGTCAGCGACTGGAACCTCCGGGGTTTCCCAGCAGTAAAGACCCGACTGAAGGCAACCGTCCAAACCGTGAGGGAAATAACGCTACCGCCAGAGCTAGAGCTCCCAGGGCCAGAGCCTGCGGGCAAAGGAAGGGCTCCCTTAGCCAACATACCGCTGGGGAGTGGGCTATCAGTGGGAAGCCATTGGGGCCGAGAACAGAACACCGGTGCAGGGAGAGACAGTTACCGCCAACCTACCGGGAGTGACCGCCGCAGCCGTCTGTGGGACTCGTCCATCCAGCCGTTTGTTTTACCAGAGACTCCGTGTGCGTTACTGGCTGAGTAAGTACCACCGTGCCATCTGGCACTGCGCTGCCCCGTGACCCTGCACCCGGCCAGGCCCCGCAACCCACCTTCCGACCTCCACCACCGGGCCCCGGGACCACCAAACCCCCCCTACCCACGGAGGGGAGAAAACATCTCAGCTGCTCCCTGTCAACGATCCCGGGATCCCCGTACAGAGCACCGGTGGTGTTCCAACCTCACCACAAACCGTGGGTGGCGTCACGGACAATATCCCTAAACCAAACCACCCCTTTCACTCACGGGCGAGGAGCGCCGCTCGAGTCCCCGGGATCTGGCCCACCGCTCAAGCCACCGACCGAGCGAGCAGCAGCAGCAGCTGGACCCGAGCAGTGGGTGAGTGCAGCGCCCTTCCCGCCCGCGACACCTAAAATGTAGTTTTTGACCACATATGGGTTATTGGCATACTCAGAAGAAATGTCAAAAAATTGAAAGGACCATTATGTCCTATTACCCTAATGAATATAAAAAGTTAGGGATAAAGCAACAGTCTGAGGCTAAAAATGTATTTTTTAATTTTCACAGCTTGAAGTTGTGCTCAAAAGTTTACATACCCCGGCAGATTTTTTGCTTTCTTGGCCTTTTTTCAAAGAATATGAATGATAACACAAAATCTTTTTTTTTCCACTTATGGTTAGTGGTTGGGTGAAGGCATTTTTTGTCAAACTACTGTTTTTTCTCTTTTTGAATCATAATGACAACCCAAAAAATCCAAATGACCCTGATCAAAAGTTCACATACCCTGGTGATTTTAGCCTGATAACATGCTCAGAATTTGACACAAATGGGTTTGAATGGTTAATAAAGGTAACATCTTCACCTGTGACGTGTTTGCTTGTAAACAGTGTGTGCATAAAAGCTGAGTGAGTTTCTGGGATCCAGACAGACTCTGACATTTCTGGATTGTGAGTCATGGGGAAAGCAAAAGAAATGTCAATGAATCAATAGGAAATGATAGTTGAACTGTATAAAATAGGAAAGAGATACAAACAAATATCCAAGGAATTGACAATGCCAGTCTGCAGTGTTCAAACTGTGATTAACAAATGGAAAGTCAGGGGCTCTGTAAAAACCAAACCAAGATCAGGTAGACCAACAAAAATTTCAGCCACAACTGCCAGGAAAATTGTTCAAGATGCAAAGGAAAACCCACAAAAAACATCAGCTGAAATACAAGACTCACTGAAAACTAGCAGTGTGGCTGTTCCAAGATGCACAATAAGGACGCACTTAAAGAAAAATAGGCTACATGGTCGAGTTGCCAGAAGAGTCATTACTGTGCAAATGCCACAAAGTATCTTGCTTACAATATGCCAAACAACACAAAGACAAGCCTCCAGACTTTTGGAACAAGGTAATTTGGAGTTATGAGACCAAAATCAAACCATAAACATTACATTTTGAGAGGTGTCAACAAAGCCTATGTTGAAAGGAACACCATTCCTACTGTAATGCATGGAGGTGTATCGCTGATAATGTGGGTATGTGCGAGCTACAAAGGCACAGAAACTTGTTCATAGTTAAAGGAAAGATAAATACAGCACGCTATCAGCAAATACTGAAGGCAAATTTGCACTTATCAGCCCGGAAGCTGCACATTGGACTTACTTGTACGTTCCAACATGAAAATGATCCAAAACACAAGGCCTAGTCTACCTGTCATTGGCTACAGCAGAACAAAGTGAAGAATCTTGAATGGTCATCTCAGTCTCCTGACCTCAATATCATTGAGCCACTCTGGGGAGAACTCAAGTGCGCAGTTCATGCAAGAAAGCCTAGGAATTTACAGGTACTGGAGGCTTTTGCCAAGAAGAATGGGTAGCTTTACCATCTGAGAAAATAAAGAGCCTCATCCACAACTACCACAAAAGACTTCAAGCTGTCATTGATGTTAGAGGGAGCAATACATGGTCTTAAGAACCGGGGTATGTGAACTTTTGATCAGGGTCATTTGGATGTTTTTGGCTGTCATTATGATTTAAAAAGAGAAAACATAGAAATTTGACAATAAATGGCTTCACCAACCACTAACCATGAGTGGAAAAATGTTTTGTATGTTATCATTAAAATATTCTATGAAAAAAGGCCAAGAAAGCAAAAAAATCTGCTGAGGTATGTAAACTTTTGAGCACAACTGTATTGTTAGAAGATTCCATGAAGCACCTGAGGGTTAAAGGTCCTCTTCAACCATCTTGATAAATTCCTTGAGGGGTATAGTTTAAAAAATTGGGTCAGTTGTGGGGGATCTCCAGTGTTTAGGCACCTCAGAGGCTCTCCAGTCATGGCATGGTGTTTGCTAACAGTTTCCGCCAATATTGCAGTCAAATGGTGCTCCTTCCCTTCAGAGCCCTCCCATGTGCCCAAACAGTTGATTTCCACCACATATGGGATATCAGTGTACTCTGGACAAATTGCACAATAAATTATATGGGGCATGTTCTACTGTTATCCCTGTGAAAAAAATCTGTTTGAAGTAACAATATTGTGTTAAAAATGTATTTTTTTTTATTTTCACGGCTCAATGTTCTAAAATTCTGTTAAACACGTGGGGTTCATGGTGCTCAACAAACATCTAGATAAATTCCTTGAGGGGTCTAGCTTCCAAAATGGGGTCTCTTCTGGGCGAGCACCACTATTTAGGTACATCAGGGGCTCTCAAAACACAACATGTGTTCTGCTAACGATTGCGGCTCTTTTACCATTCAAAAAATCAAATGCCGCTCCTTCCTTTCTGAGCCCTGCTGTGCACCCAAGCAGTTAATTTCCACCTGAGGGTTCAATGTGTTCACCAAACATCTAGAAACATTCCTTGAGGAGTCTAGTTTCTAAAATGGGGTCACATGTTGGAGAGTGCCACTGTTTAGGCACATCAGCATCCGCTAATTTTGCGGTGTAAAATACAAATGGCCCTCCTGCCCTTCTGAGCTCTTTAGTAGTTTTCTACCACATATTGGGTATCCACGTACTCAGGAGAAATTACACAACAATTTTATGTGCATTTTCTCTTCTTACCCTCGGGAAAATGCAAAATTTGGGGCTAAAGAAACATTTTAGTGGGAAAAAGTAAAATTTCCATTTCTTCCGTCCACTTTGCATTCATTTCTGTGATGCACCTGAAGGGTTAATAAACCTATTGAATATGGTTTTGAGCAGTTTGAGGGGTGCAGTTTTTAGAATGGTGTCACTTTTAGTTATTTTCTTGTCCCATAGACCCCTCAAAGTCACTTCAAATGTGATGTGATCCCTAAAAACATTGCTTTATAATATTTTGTTGAAAAAATAAGAAATTGTTGATAAACTTTGAACCCTTCTAACTTCCTAATAAAAAATAAATTATGTGTCAAAAATTGTGCTGATGTAAAGTAGCACCAACGATGAAATAGAAGTAGACTCCTGCGCTGTCGTAAGGAAGCAGTCAGCAGTGATGGTTAATTGTACATATGGGATTTATCTGAAGAAGTGATCTTTGAAACGCATAATAAAAATGACAAATTAAGCATCACTGCTGACTGTTTTGTTACGACAGCACGGAGGTCCACTTCTATTTTATCGTCGACGCTAACCTCCTCGTGGTGGCTGCTGCAGCCGTAACTTTTATGCCTTCTATAGCGGTTTTGACTCTTACAACTGTACCAGGTGATTCTATTAAAAGGAAAAGCACACCTAGGGTCTTATCATAAATCACACTGTGGGTAAAAAATCGTCAGATACTCAACCCTGTGCTTGTGTGAAACACAACCAACAGACAAGCATAAGACTGGCAGCTGCGGCCACTGACAAGCATCCAGTCCAAAGAAAAAACAGAGTGGTATTAAAGAGATCCGCGCTCGCCAGTAAGAAGGGCCAGACTCCGGTAAAAGAATATTATCTTTATTCTTCCATTCACCACACTACGCGTTTTGGGGATAGGCGCTTACCCCTTCATCAGGTGTTTAAATGACCAAGATATTATTCCTTTACCAGAGTTCGGACCTTCTTACTGGCAAGCGCAGATCTATTAATACCACTCTGTTTTTTCTTTGGACTGGAACTGTATCAGGTGAGCACATCTGATGTTCTCAATAACGTTTTATCAAAGTTTGTACCCTATTAGTGCCTTTTGTCTTTTCAGTTTCTTTATATTACTGATGTAAAGTAGACATTTGGGAAATGGTATGTATTAACTATTTTGTGTGACATGTCTCTGATTTAAGGGCATAAAAATTAAAAGCTTGAAAATAGTAACATTTTTGCAAAATTTCAGATATCTTTACAAAAAAAAGGAAAAAATATTGTCTTAAATTTACCACTTTTATGAAGCACAATATCTCACTATAATTCAGTCTCATTTTCACAGGGATCCGTTGAAGCGTTCCAGAGTTATAACCTCATACAATGACACTGGTCAGAATTGAAAAAAATGGCCTGGTCCGAAAAATGTAAACAGGCTGGGGGCTGAAGTGGTTAAACCATTTAATGCAGATTAAACAACTACATTAAAATTTTGAATTGAAGGATTGTTTCTGTTTGTAAATGACAGTATGAAGAGATGCGCCATTTGATTTTAAAGAAAAACCTCCATAATCCTGAAACTCAAAACACAAGTGTTTGCCTACAACAGTGTGTGCATTATTGCTCCATAACTTTAGTAACAGACACGTACACACAGTACGTGGTTAGTTGCGGATGCTTGCATTAGTAGTACCAAGTACAAGTCACAAGTTCTTTGCCTCTGGCAAGAGCAAGCAGGGAATAAACAGATTGCAAAATGAATACTGTCTCATCCCTCATCTCAATCACAGCAGAATGACAATCTCTGAGAGCAGCACCATCAGCGTTCTGCTCAGTTCACCTCTTCACAGCCATAACAGTTAATATACATAGTGAAGTTTCCAATCCATTAATGACTCCTATTTCTATACTGCCCTAAAGTCCCCTAAGGAACATACTAAACTATATAAACTTCCTCCAGTTGATATCTTGGAAGACAAAAACAGTCAGCCTTTGTTCTCAGAAGACATGTTGCCGAGGAAATGGTGACAATTGATGCAAGCCAAAGTGATAAGAACACTGTCAGGGGTAGTAGTACTTTGAGCCAGGGAAAATGTACCGCCCCCCGCGTCAGCAGCCGGGCCGCTCAGATCCGGAGCCGCTGTGGCTCGAGGAGTCTCTGGACCCAGGGGGTCCGCGTGGACACTCGAATTAAAAGAAGAGAGGGGGGGTATGTACAGGGGATTAAAAAGTTCGTGACGCCACCCACGGTGTGTGGTAATGTAGGAGACCACCGCTGCTGTTGGAGGAGCCCGGTGGCGATGGGGGTAGCAGCAGGATGTTTAACCCCTCCGTGTGTAGGGGGTTTGTGCCCCGGGGCCCGTTGGGGAGTTGGAGATTGGGGTGCCATTGGGTAGAGGAAAAGGGCTTTTCAGCGTACTCACTCAGTCCAGGAATAATGACACTGACCGCTTGTAAACCAGAGTTCTGAGCACCACTGCAGCCTAGAGGGAGCACGCTGGGATCCGTGCCCTTGGTGTTGCTGTTAGCCTGTGGCCTTTTTCGTGGCACCTTCTCACTAGTTGGACCCTCAAGCTTGAAACTTTTCAGGTCCCGCTCACCCGTATAGCTAACAGAGTGAACTTGCTCTCAGGGTTCACGCGTAGGATTTCTTTGGACTGTATTTGGGAAAGTCCTATCCCATCGGTGCGCTAGTACTCCGATTTTGGAGTGGGTTGGGGATGAACCTTGAAGTCTTCACCCCCGTCGGGTAAATTACCAGGACACATGAAGCTACTTCCCGGCCTAGGGTCCACGTACCCCGTCGTGCCCTGGCCCCTGCCCGGTGATAGCTCAAGGCCGCCAGCTTGACACGATCCCCTGCGACCGGGGTTCCAGCTTCTACCAGGCCCAGACCAACATCAGCCACCTAGTAACCTCCAGGAGCCCTGCTCCAGACCGGTGACCTCTCCCTCACAGAGAGTCACTTTCACCTCCTCCTCTTTTCACTCCTGTTTCACTTCTCTTGTCACTTTCTCACTTTCCCCTACCAACCCCCAGATGGACGGCCCTATTCCCTTCAGGCCCCCCAATGGTATGTCTGGTGGGTTAGGTGTAAAGTTTTCCTAGGATTTTGACTGGCTAAGCTGTTAGCAACACCAAAGGACCAGGATCCGTAACCAAGGAGGAGTGGATACTGTGCAGAAGGGCAGATTGCACAATACCCTGTGACGACCTGATAGGCCAGGGCGTCACACAAACTTTAGTGTTCAAATCAGGTGAGTTGGAGAAAGGAGGTGGGGCGTGGGAAAGGAGCTATGTTAATTTTACACACAGAGGCACTTGTCAGTCACACCATTTATGATGATGAAAATGAGGATCATGACAATTCTGTTTTGGACAAAACTTGGGAACCAAACAGGGGTAACAAGGAGATGAGGTCTTCAGAGGAGGAGGTTGCTGGCATTAGAGATATACAGTGGAAGCGACATGCATCAAAACATTGTTTGGGGCCAAATCAGCTTTTGGTGAAGGAGGTTTTGTTGAGGTTGTGGCTTACATGTGGGCTTCTTGTGTCTGGGAAATCTTGCCACTTTGCCAGAGTACCAATCTATTTCATATGTGCATCATTTGTGTTACAGGGGGGACCGGCGGATTAGGACAAGGGGGTATATATCCCAATCGCCAGTCGGGGCCCACCATGCTCCAGATGGTAATGGAGCTGCTGGCACCCTGTGGGTTAGGCGGAGACTATAGAGCTGGATGGCTCTGAGATAACCCAGGGAACCGGTCACGTGTGTAGTGACACGTCAGACCGGACGACAACCCAGTTAGCGTTTCAATGGAATTGGCGCAACCCCGACCACGTGTGCAGGGAACAACGTCAGGCCGAATGGTGACCAGGTAGCGTTGACCGAGAAGACCGCTGCGACAGCGCCCTGTCGGCCACGTGTGTCAGACATGACAGGCCGAGCGGTCCTTCGATTAGCGTTTCTGGTCACTACTCGAATGGCCACGTATGTAGAGGACACGTAAGGCCAAGGGATCACACCAGTAGCATTGACCGGGAAGCCAAGGAGGATAATAGGTTCACACACCCAATCCTGGAACACCCTGTTAACTCCACAAGGGTCCTGAGGTATGCTGTCCGTGCGACTAGCCAGGTCGTCACAGGTACTACAACACACACCCCCACCCTGAGACAGGCACATCAGCCAGACACAAAATCCTTGTTGCCTCCCTCCAGGGGCTGATGTCCACACCAGGCGGGGTGGAGCCAGGCGGTTGGCCCCACCCACCAAGGAGTTCACAGTCCTGGAGGCGGGAGAAGGAAGTCAGTTGAGTGTAGAGAGATCAGTTAGGGAAGTGCAAGTGAATTGAGTGAAGTAGTAGTGGAGGAGTAAACTGACGGTGTCCGGGTGTGTGGCCCGGACACTAAGAGCAAGGTTGGCAGATGGTGGTGGCCGTCTGCAGGAGAGGCAGATCAACGCAGAACCGTAGGACCGGGGATGAGCGGTGGCCTGCCGGTGCCGAACCGGGGAGCGAAGTGAGGCCAGCACACTCAGGCAGGGCCTACGGACCCCGACCAGGCTCGGAGTCGCCATTAGAGGTCAAATCCGTCGGTGACCGGAACCCAAGGGGTTTCCTAACAGCCAAGACCCGATTGAAGGCAACCGTCTAACCAACAGAAGGAAATACAGCTACCACCACAGCTAGAGTTCCAAGGGCCAGAGCCTGCGGGCAAAAGGGCTCCTCCGGCACATATACACGCTGGGGAGCGGGTTACCGGTGGGAATCCATCGGGACCGAACATACACCAAGGTGCAGGGAAAGGCAGCCACCACCAACCATCCGGGAGAAGTTACAGCAGCCGGTCGCGGGACCCGTCCATCCAGCCGTTTGGTTTACCAGAGACTTTGTGTACATTTGTGGCTGAGTTAGTACAACCGTGCCGTCCGGCACCGCACTGCGCAGCCCAGGCGACCCTGCACCTTGCCAACCCTGCCTCCCCATCACCTCACCGGGCCCCGGGACCACCAACCCCTACCCACAGAGGAGGGAAACAACATCCCAGCTGCTCCCTGCCATCGCTCCCGGGATCCCCGTCACCAGCAGCAGTGGTGTCCAACCTCACCACAACCCGTGGGTGGCGTCACGGACCAAATCTCCATACCAAACTACCCCCCTTTCACTCACAGGTGAGTAGCGCCGCTCGAGTCCCCGGATCCGGCCCACCGCTCGAGCCACCGAGCAGCCATCGCAGCAGCGCCGGACCCGAGCGTTAGCGAGCGCAGCGCAACGGCATCCTTCCCCGCCCGTGACAGCAGCCACGCCCCAAACACTTCACCAGTCATCGTCTGACGACCAATGGTGAGGTGCCAGATCATACGGGCGGGTCTCTGCGAGCCAGTCCAGAGTGGCCACGTCATCAGGACACCTGACATCCTCTGCTCTATCAGGGCCTGCCACCTCACGGACATGCTCAGTGAGGTCCTTACCGGACCTAGCCTCTGATGCACTAAGTGCCTGAGCATGCTCAGTAACCTGAACAACAGACTCAGAAATCAGACTATCTGCCTGAGCATGCTCAGTAGGCACATCCCAGAACTTAGACACAGTACGAAGTCCAAGTAACTGAGCAAAGAGGCTGTTAGGATTAATTGTGGGAGCATGCTCAGTAGCCTGAACTGAGGACTTAGTCTCAGAAATGACACAATCAGGCTGAGCATGCTCACTAGGCAAAACACTGGGCTTAGACTCTGGCTGGGTTAAATTGGCGCGCGCATGCGCACTAGCCGCCTCTCCACACTTAGACGTGGTGGAAGGAGCAGCCAACTGGACGACCCGAGGCACGGCCAAGAACAGCAGCCGGCGCCTGGGCGCAACAGGAACCACAGCAGGCTGCTTGCGGCTATGGCGGTGCCGGTTCGTAACAATTTGTTTGTTTAAAAAACCAAAATTGTGTTTTATTTAAAAAAAAACCTTTTTAGCAATTTTTCACTCTTATTTCCATTGGTCTATTATAAATAGGAGGGGTTTGAGTTTATGAAAACTGTATCCTAAGGAAATAAGTAAGTATAAGTGTAGCACCCCTGAAGCCATCAGGGAGCTACAAGGTACTGCATCCCCACCAGGATGCAGGGCCTACCCCCTAGATACCCGGAAAACCAGTGCCGGTAACACACAAACACTCCACATAATCCCTGTTTTTCCCCAATTATCCCCCATAGAATGGTATCAGGCTAGGGTTGGACCATTGGATGGCCGCCTAGAGGTGGAGCCACTCCAGTCCACTAGACAACTAGGTGGGAGGGGCAGACAGTGGAGAGTCTGACAGTAGAGAAGAGACACAGTAATGGTGGAAGTGGAGGAGAGTGTGTCGGAGACAATGAAAGTGAGCAGACGGACTGACAGGATTAAACAGTGACCTGAGGGCCCAGACTGTAAGTTGCCGGTGGAGTATGGTGGAGTGTTCCCGGAACTACGCACCAACGGGGTAAAGAATCCTAGATCAGGCAAAAGCTCCAGGCAGACCTGATAAAATCTGCACAGTGAGGGACCATCAAGGACCTCACTGACCTTGAAGTTCGGGACTCAGTAGCAAAGGGAGAACCAGGGACAGGACCAGAGACTCCAACCCCATAGGGTTCACGCTACTTTCATACGGACTGCTGAAGAAGACAACCAGGAGGGGACCCCCAGCCGCTCTACGCCACGGGGACCCACCACCCAAAGACAGGAGCAGGGGAAAGAAGCCACCAGTTCACTAAACCGGCACTGGGCCTAAGTGGACCTGCGGTTAAGACCAGCCAGCCTTGGGTGACCAGTTACTAGCTTGCAGTGAGTAAAAAGAACCAGTTACACCAATCTCCCATTGTGGCCTACCTTCTTTCAACACCCAACTGCAACACCTATCCTCTGGGGCCTGGCCCTGCTTGCAGAGGGCCTAACATCCAGGATGCCCCTAACACCAGCCCCAGTAGTGAATATTGTGCAGCGGCAGCTCCATGCACATAGCCGCAACACCGCAAGTGGTGTCACGTATAAACTTTATTCAACAATCCGCTGTAAATATCCCTTTTTCAAAAAGTCCCCAGGACATGGAACCATGCAACGACCACCACAGTGACATTGCCCAGTTACCCCCCGCCCGGGACCGAGTACCCCATAACCCTGGCTTACACAGCTTTTTCCTAGCTTCACAAACAGGATTGAACTGGAGCCGGTCAAACCGGGTGACGTGTGCCTTAAAGAATATGTTTTATGGACTGTGTTTTTTTTCTTGAAAAACCGCCGCCATTTTGGTGCAAAAAGTAACTGCGCCACAGCAGAGATAAAGACGTGAAAACAAAACCCTGCCCCATGGGAGTGTCCAGTATGTGAAACGAAACTGAAAGCAGGGAGCCCGGAGGCCCTTTCCACAGAATGCCTCCAGGACTGTATCAAGCAGCACTAGGTCTGCCCCAGGGGATTGTGACAGTGCACCAGGTCACCCAGGGACCTGGACCACGGAGAGGCTAGAGGCAGAGGTCTAATGGCTGTGCTGGACCCTGCATGCAGAACACCTGCAGGGTGTCGAGGAGTGGAAGGTGGAGATGATAGAAGTGGTGGCAGCCATGCGGGCCCAGGAGAGAGAAGCGTTGCTTGACTAGGCTGCACTGATCCAGATACCAGGATCCATCCTCGACCAGGCCGCATCACCGCCAGAGCCAGCAAGACCTGATGCGGTCGCATAAGCTTCTCCGCTGGAGAAGGATCAAGCTGCACCATCTGACCCAGTGACGACAGCCCAGGCTACAGCATCATCAGAAGCTGTGGAGGAGGCCACCGCCAGTGCTGACCACCATCCCCAGGTACTGTGCCCAGTTACTGTCTGGGAGCTGGCAGCGAGCTACCCTGAACCAGGTAGCGGGAAGTCTGCAACTGTCACCTGGGAACAGGCCCATGTTTAGGAGGACACCCACGAAGAGTGCTAAGCCATCATCACCCAACTGGCCTGGGAGCAAGAGCAGTGGGAAGCCAGGCAGGTGCAGACAGAGGCCAGGGACCTCCAGGAGAAGCAGCGCCTGCGGCTTGCCAGCTACCGGGCCAGGGGCCTGCTATACCAGGGAGTTGTGTAGCACTTCAGCATCAAAAGGGGATGGGGTTTCATTGCAGAGCCCGGCTTGAAGGAGGGAGTCTTCATCTCCTGCCGGGATGTGAGACCCCATCTCCCCAGAGGACACCCCGACTGGGATGTGCATGTGGGTGACAAAGTTGCCTACACCCAGCACTATGGAGAGAAGGGCTGTTATGCCCAAATGTGGAGGTCCTTGCAGAAAAGCCATATCCCGCTCCCACTTCAGCACCAGTCCCCCAGCTGCCACCAGGAGGCAGTGCAGGTGCACGGGACAAGTGTTCCTAGACTGTAAATTCTGATTCCAGGAGGCCAAGTGAACCAGATGGCCCCTTACCAACACCCTGGTAGCTATGATCTGTTGTGCTACCAGTTTGTTTGTTTATTGTTGACTGATCTAGTTAAATGTGTGCTGAAAATGTTGACTGTTGCATTTACCAGTTTAATTTGATAAAAATGGACAATAGAAGAAAAAGTTTCCAACGTTGCATTTACCAGTTTGATTTGATAAAAATAGACCCAGGCTGCAAGACTGGCTGCAGCCAAAAACTCTTACCTGTAAAATAGTTGCACCAGTTGTGCATCACTAGAGTACAACCTAACCAGTGGACCCTGTTAAACACCGCCACCAGCAAGACAAATCAATCACTGATCTCAGGGAGACCATCCAGAGAAAACACTGCCGGCAACCAGCAAAGGAGATCAACACAGTGAAATTCTAGGTGCATTACCCCCTGGGAAGTATGCAAATCAAAAAAAGTCCGTGGAGCCTCTGTTAGGAGTCTCGACACGGAAAATAGCCAGAAATCCCTCTGGGAAGGACCTAGCCAAGGAGTGGCTCTTTTTAGGAGACCACCATAACCACCATTTTAAGTGTCCCTTTTAGTCAATATCCAGCTCTTGACGAGTTTAAAGATATGACAAGGGAAATACCAAGCCACTAACGATTAATCTTGCTCTCTGTCAAGGGGGGTGCTCAGAGAAAAAAATACAATACTATAAGGCGTAATTGGCACACCAAAACAAAGTAAATAAACAGATAAGGCGCTGAAAAAGATTTTTTATTCATACAAAAAACTCAGAAATAGACCTCCATAAATGCTTTTGGCATGCATAGCTTTTTTCAAAAATAGGTCTAAATACAAACAATAAAATAAATAGTCAATGGATATACAATCACATGAAAAACAAAATTATGATTAATCAATAAAAGAAAATATATACAATGAGAATAAATGTATCATATAGGCCTGTGAGTAATAATATTACACTAAAACAAAACACACACACACACATATATATATACGTATATATTGAAAGGCAATGCCAATGTACCTTAGTTACTGAGTCATAGAATGTTGGCACCAAAATGTAGCTTTGTAATAGCCGGAATTAAGCTGTAAGAGAAGAAGAAAAAACATTAGTGAAAACCTTAGAGAAAAGGAAGAATGGAAGAGGAAGAAAAAAAGGGGGAAAAGTGATAAAATAAAATACAGAAAAAATGAAAAGTGGAAAAAAAAAGAAAAATTAAAAGAAGGAAAAATAAAAATAAAAAATTAGAAAAAGGCAATGAAACAATGTAGAAATTTATCTACAGACAAAAAAGGAGAATACCATAGGGAATATAGGTGTACCAAGTAAATTGCTATAAGTAAATCAAGTATAAAACATTACTTGAGGTAAAATCCAACTATCATATAGGGGTGAATGGGTACCTGGTAAGGCTGAAAATCAGCGTGCACCTCTTAAGGGGAGACACCTATATGAGTGGGTTAAACAATTAGAGCCATGTGCAATGAGACAAAAGAAAGAGACAGTAGACACAAATGTATAAAAAATTTACCTTAACCGGTGTGTAGGATATGGAAAACAGGACCGTGCATCATTGCAATGTGCTCAGAACGCCATAATGAGACCTTTATATACCAAAAGAGTATGGTCACATGACCTACTAGAAGTGACGTCAGCCGTCACGTGAGACTATACTTACGCCAGATGTGTGGAGGATGGAAATATTCGGAAAGAGCCGAGAGAATGGGTCAGATGGTTATAGAGTGATGTGAATATCACATGCCCAGTATCATGTGACAGGCCAAAAGGCCGACCGAGTCCGGAGGAAAACGAATACATGGCACATGCTCAAAATCATAACATAGCTGCAGTTACAGAAATAGAGCACTAGACCGGTACACTTAAAACATACTCATATAATATGGGCAAGCAGAAAAATAGAATGTATAATATCATTAAGAAGTATAATTACTAATAATACGTGAGAGACAGAACAAATGGATAAGAAGTTAATGTAGAAAACAACAAAAATGAAAAAATTGTAAGAAATAAAAAAATTATAGGAAATAAAAAATAAATACAATATAAATTCAAGAATAATAAAGTAATAAAATAATGAAAAGATAAAAAGAAAAACTAATAAAAGAAAATAAAAAAAATTAAGATAAAAAATAATAATAAAATTAAAAAAGAGGGAAAAAAGGGGGGAAAAAAAGGGAAAAAGAAATAAAGATAAAAGAAAAAACAAACTAAAAGAGAAAAAGGGGGAATATGCTTACCCCATGACTCATGTAACCTAAACAAAAAGAGACAAACCAGACACTGTAAGCATATAATAGTGGATGAGGCATCAGAAATATACCAGAAATGTAATTCATAATATATCCTCCTGAATGCAACCACCTCTTTTGACCTGACAATTCATCTGTTTCATCCACAGGTATGTCATATTGCTACAACAACTGCCCTCCCCACTGAAGTATATTCTCTCCTGTATCTACAGTTAGGTCCAGAAATATTTGGACAGTGACACAATTTTCGCGAGTTGGGCTCTGCATGCCACCACATTGGATTTGAAATGAAACCTCTACAACAGAATTCAAGTGCAGATTGTAACGTTTAATTTGAAGGTTTGAACAAAAATATCTCATAGAATTTGTAGGAATTGTACACATTTCTTTACAAACACTCCACATTTTAGGAGGTCAAAAGTAATTGGACAAATAAACCAAACCCAAACAAAATATTTTTATTTTCAATATTTTGTTGTGAATCCTTTGGAGGCAATCACTGCCTTAAGTCTGGAACCCATGGACATCACCAAACGCTGGGTTTCCTCCTTCTTAATGCTTTGCCAGGCCTTTACAGCCGCAGCCTTCAGGTCTTGCTTGTTTGTGGGTCTTTCCGTCTTAAGTCCGGATTTGAGCAAGTGAAATGCATGCTCAATTGGGTTAAGATCTGGTGATTGACTTGGCCATTGCAGAATGTTCCACTTTTTTGCACTCATGAACTCCTGGGTAGCTTTGGCTGTATGCTTGGGGTCATTGTCCATCTGTACTATGAAGCGCCGTCCGATCAACTTTGCGGCATTTGGCTGAATCTGGGCTGAAAGTATATCCCGGTACACTTCAGAATTCATCCGGCTACTCTTGTCTGCTGTTATGTCATCAATAAACACAAGTGACCCAGTGCCATTGAAAGCCATGCATGCCCATGCCATCACGTTGCCTCCACCATGTTTTACAGAGGATGTGATGTGCCTTGGATCATGTGCCGTTCCCTTTCTTTTCCAAACTTTTTTCTTCCCATCATTCTGGTACAGGTTGATCTTTGTCTCATCTGTCCATAGAATACTTTTCCAGAACTGAGCTGGCTTCATGAGGTGTTTTTCAGCAAATTTAACTCTGGCCTGTCTATTTTTGGAATTGATGAATGGTTTGCATCTAGATGTGAACCCTTTGTATTTACTTTCATGGAGTCTTCTCTTTACTGTTGACTTAGAGACAGATACACCTACTTCACTGAGAGTGTTCTGGACTTCAATTGATGTTGTGAATGGGTTCTTCTTCACCAAAGAAAGTATGCCGCGATCATCCACCACTGTTGTCATCCGTGGACGCCCAGGCCTTTTTGAGTTCCCAAGCTCACCAGTCAATTCCTTTTTTCTCAGAATGTACCCGACTGTTGATTTTGCTACTCCAAGCATGTCTGCTATCTCTCTGATGGATTTTTTCTTTTTTTTCAGCCTCAGGATGTTCTGCTTCACCTCAATTGAGAGTTCCTTAGACCGCATGTTGTCTGGTCACAGCAACAGCTTCCAAATGCAAAACCACACACCTGTAATCAACCCCAGACCTTTGAACTACTTCATTGATTACAGGTTAACGAGGGAGACGCCTTCAGAGTTAATTGCAGCCCTTAGAGTCCCTTGTCCAATTACTTTTGGTCCCTTGAAAAAGAGGAGGCTATGCATTACAGAGCTATGATTCCTAAACCCTTTCTCCGATTTGGATGTGAAAACTCTCATATTGCAGCTGGGAGTGTGCACTTTCAGCCCATATTATATATATAATTGTATTTCTGAACATGTTTTTGTAAACAGCTAAAATAACAAAACTTGTGTCACTGTCCAAATATTTCTGGCCCTGACTGTATATTTCTACTGGTATGTCATATTGCTATAACTGGACCCTCTCTTTGAATTAGATATTTTTTCAAACTCTTTGATCCTAGTTCATACTGGTCTATATCTTCTGCATCTTAAAGGGAAGGTGTCGCGATTTTTTATTTTTGTATTAAAAATAGTGTGTGTACCGGTGATACTGTCTGCTGAGCTGTGTATCTAATCCTATCCTGTGTGATAGTGTCTGCAGAGCTGTGTATTTAATCCTATCCTGTGTGATACTGTCTGGTGAGCTGTGTATCTAAATCTATCCTATTTGATATTGTCTGGTGAGCTGTGTATCTAATCCTATCCTTTGTGATACTGTCTGCAGAGCTGTGTATCTAATCATATCCTGTGTAATACTGTCTGCTGAGCAAGGTATCTAATCCTCTCCTGTGTGATACTGTCTGCTGAGCCTTGTATCTAATCCTATCCTATGTGATACTGTCTGCTGAGCTGTGTATCTAATCCTATACTGTGTGATACTCCAGCCTTCCTTGGTGACACTTTAGACTTTTCTGGTCACCAACAAAATGGTTCTGCACTGTGTCCTTACATTTCATTCTCTGTTATCCCTTGGAAACATCCAGATTGGGAGGGGGAGCTGTGACATCACACACAGGAGAGCAGATTCTGCCCACTTTACTGCAGCTGTAATCCAGGCTATTTCTACAGTAGGATTTCTGTAGGATTTCAGCAGCTGCTCCCCCTAGTGTTTAACAGTGGAAAATATCAACTTTTTATTTTTTTTATATTTTGCTCAATTAAAAACAAATAATAATATTTAAACAAAGCATTAAAACATTAATACTTTACATTTTTTCAGTTATTGATTTTTTTTTTTTTGGACGACACCTTCCCTTTAAGTGTATAGCCATCTTGCTGTGAAGTAGTCCAAATGCTTCTTTTACTTTCTGTCTGCTAATTTACCCCTGGTGTGATTCTGTGCTCTGTCTTACTGCGACCCCTCCCTTCTGCTCACACCTGAGACATTTTCGAGGCATTTAGAGATGTATAAATTTGATGGTTCAGGTCTGTTATGACCCTGGTCTGGTGTGATTTCATAAGTGGGATTTTTTAAGTGGAGCATCAGAAATATACTAGAAATGACCAGAAGGTGAGATTTAACTCTTTCTAACTGTGTTTGCCACTGTCACTGTTTGTTTTTTCCATATTTAAAACCTTATTCCCACCATGTTCATGACTCGCCCACCCCAGGGCTATGGGACCCTCGGTGCCGGGCCGGACTAGTCCGGGGGTCATCAGTGGTGGCGGGGCCTGACTCCGTGACCCTGGTGGGGTCAATTAATATGGCTTCAGTGGGGGTGCTTAAAATTTATATTATTCGTGACGCCACCTGTGGTTTGCGGCTATTAAGCCGCCGCTGCTGTATGGGGCCTCCGGGGCTGATGGAATGGCAGCTTGGATGGTCCTGCTCCCCACAGGTGGAGCGGTGCCCCGGGGCAACTATTGGTGCTTGTAAGTGTCGATGTAGTTGCAGTGTAGTGCAGGGCTGACAGGGCGGTGAAAGGACCGGACACAAACAACAGTCTCTTTACCTTCTCCTCTTTTACTGGGTAAACGGTTAGTCCTGGGAGACCGTTACAGGTGGTAGAAGGCTCCGGCCGGCCTGGAAGTAACTGGTGTGCTCTTTTTGGCCAGCTGAGTATGAGGCCTACTCCCTGTTCTTCCTTTGCTTTCATAGGACCCTGCACTCTGAATTTGCAATGGCCCTCTTGTTGCTGGGACCGGTGGTACGTCCCTCTCCCTGTGTGGTAGGCTGCGCAGGCCCTCTCTGGTGCTTCTCTGCTGGGGTCCACACCGGGCCCTGGTGATGCAGCTGTACCTTCAGGTTGCTTATGGGTCAGGGGCTTGCAGCTCTCCTGCCCTTCGAATTCGGCTACCAGGGAAGGGTTTCACACCCTGGCAACCACAGACTCCGATGTCTAATTCTCTTCTGTGCCTCTCTGCCAATCCTGCTTTACTGGGCCAAGCTATTCCAGCTCCAGGCCCCAGTCCACAGGACAGCACTACTCTGCGTCTTCACTTTCCAACTTCCCTAACAGACTGAACACTAACTCCTCCCTCAGGGCAGGCTTGAGGAATGCTCCCTGGAACTCCAGGTTCAGAGCTCCCTCTGCTGGCCTGAGGGAGAAACTGCGTTGGATGTTGGTACTTACTGGCCAATGATTTCCCCAATTACCTCCAATTACCTTTGGAGGGGCAATGCTGTTGTGGCGGCCAGGTCCTGGGCGCCACATTCACCTATGCCCTCACAGTCTTTGCTCAACTCCTCCTCACTCTCCTTCACTATCCCCAAACCCCAGCAATCTCCAAAAAAGTAACTATCTCCCCTTCCCTCCTGCCTTCTCATCTGTACTCATCTGCTGACCTACTCCTAAACCTCAGATCGCTCCTAATATCATGCAGAACATGCCGTCCACTCTCCTTCTCCTATCTGCTCTCCCTTTCTCTACTTCTTCTCACTGCTGGTGACATATCCCCCAATCCTGGCCTTCCACAGATGGTACACGCCTATTTATCACCCACTTATCACTCCCCACATACTAGTAACTACCGCAACCTTTCCAATATAAAAACCATTTCCCTCTCACCCACTTCACCACTCCCTTTCTCTGGAGCACTCTGGAATGCTCGTTCTGTCTGTAATAAACTGCATGTCATTCACAATCTCTTTAACTCTAGCAATCTATCCTTTCTGGGCTTCACCGAAACATGGCTGACACCCTACAACACTGCCTCCCCTGCTGCACTATGCAACAGTGGCTTTCATTTCACCTAAAATCCTCGTCCTGGCAATAGACAAGGTGGAGGAGTGGGTCTCCTTCTTTCTAACAACTGCAGCTTTAACCCAATCCCACCTCTACCCTCCCTTGTCCTGCCTTCCTTTGAAGTGCACTCTGTCCGAATCTATTCTCCCTCCAACCTCCAAGTGGACGTCATATACGGACCCCCGGGCCCTACCACTGCCTTCATCGACCAGCTCTCTGCCTGGCTGCTATACTTTCTCTCTGCTGACATTCCCACTATCATCATGGGTGACTTCAACATCTCACACTGACACCCGTCAATTGGCAGCCTCCAAACTCCTGTCCCTTGCTTTGTCTTTTGGTCTAATTCAGTGGTCCACTTCTGCCACCCATACAGATTGACACACACTAGACCTTATCTTCACCCGTCTCTGTTCCCTTTTTGACCTCACAGCTCCCCCCCCCCCTATCTGACGACCATCTACTGACCTTTTCAGCCTTGTCCTCCTCACCTGCCCCCCCGTCCAGCACCTAGCACCCCCCCGCAGAAACCTTGCACACCTCAACATGCACACCCTATCTGACTGTATCCTACCGCTGTCCTCCATATCATCACTCCACGACACAAACCGTGCCACCACTTTCTGCAACACCACTCTCATGTGCATGGCAGAGTGAGACGAATCAATAGACAACCCTGGCACAACAGACTCACTAAAAAACTTCGGCAAGTGTCTAGGGCTGCAAAGCGGCGGTGGATGAAAACGCACTCCCAGGAAGACTTCACCACATTCAAAAATGCAATTCACACATTTCGTTTGGCCCTCACCTCCGCTAAACAGGAATACTTCAGAAACCTAATATCATCTCTAACACACAACCCCAAACAGTTATTCAATACTTTAAACTCCCTCCTTCGCCCACCACTGCCCCCTCCAACTTCCCTCATTCCCGCAGAAGACTTTGCCACTTATTTCAAGGAAAAAATTGACCAAATAAGGCAAGTCTTCTCTGCTCAGTCACCACAACCCCTTCATATAACAGACCACTGCCCCTCCCCCATAAACATTCTTCCCACCATCACCGAAGGAGAGCTTGCACGTCTTCTCTCAGAAGCGCACCTCACCACCTGCGCACTTGACCCCATCCCAACCCACCTCCTCCCCAACCTCACCACTATGCTTATTCCAACCTTAACCCATCTTTTCAACCTATCTTTAATGACTGGTACCTTCCCTTCTGCCTTTAAACATGCAACAGTCCCACCTATCCTAAAGAAACTTTCCCTCGACCCAACCTCTACTACCAGCTATCACCCCATATCACTACTTCCGTTCGCCTCAAAACTACTGGAACAGCATGTCCATGCTGAACTTTCCTCTTACCTCTCATCTAACTCTCTCTTTGACAACCTACAGTCTGGCTTCGGTCCACACCATTCTACCGAAACTGCCCTGACTAAAATCACAAATGACTTACTGCCAAAGCTAGCAATCACTTCTCCATACTCTTACTTCTAGACCTGTCCTCAGCCTTTGACACTGTCGACCACTCCCTCCTACTACAGATCCTCTCTTCTCTTGGTGTCAGAGATCTTGCCCTCTTTTGGATATCTTCATACCTTTCCAACCACACTTTTAGTATCTCCCACTCCCACACAACCTCTTCATCCTGGCCTCTCTCTGTTGGTGTCCCTCAAGGCTAACGCATGGAAGAGGAGGTGTGATGGTGTGGGGGTGCTTTGCTGGTGACACTGTTGGGGATTATTCAAAATTGAAGGCATACTGAACCAGCATGGCTACCACATCATCTTGCAGCAACATGCTATTCCATCCAGTTTGCGTTTAGTTGGACCATCATTTATTTTTCAACAGGACCATGACCCCAAAACACACCTCCAGGCTGTGTAAGGGCTATTTGACTACGAAGGAGAGTGATGGGGTGCTACGCCAGATGACCTGGCCTTCACAGTCACCAGACCTGAACCCAATCGAAATGGTTTGGGGTGAGCTGGACCGCAGAGTGAAGGCAAAAGGGCCAACAAATGCTAAGCATCTCTGGGAACTCCTTCAAGACTGTTGGAAGACCATTTCCGGTGACTACATCTTGAAGCCATTCTTTTTTTGTTTTGAGGTATGCATAGGGTCATTGTTTAACCCCTTCAGCCCCAAGCCTATTTTGAGCCTAAAGACCAGGCCATTTTTTGCAATTCTGACCAGTGTCACTTTATGAGGTTATAACTCTGGAACGCTTCAACGGATCCCGGTGATTCTGAGATTGTTTTTTCGTGACACATTGGGCTTCATGTTAGTGGTAAATTTAGGCCGATATTTTTTGCGTTTCTTTGTGAAAAAAAACGGAAATTTTGCGAAAATTTTGAAAATTTTGTAATTTTCAAACTTTGAATTTTTATGCTCTAAAACCAACGAGACATATGACACAAAATAATTAATAAATAACATTTACCACATGTCTACTTTACATCAGAACAATTTTGGGAAAAAAAAAAAATTTAAGGAAGTTATAGGGGTTCAAAGTTTATGAACAATTTCTCATTTTTACAACAAAATTTACAAAGCCACTTTTTTTAGGGACCACATCACATTTGAAGCGATTTTGAAAGGTCTACATGACACAAAACACCCAAAAGTGACACCATTCCAAAAATGGCACCCCTCAGGCTACTCAAAACCACATTCAAAAAGGTTATTAACCCTTCAGGTGCTTCACAGTAACTAAAGCAATGTGGAAGCAATAAATGAACATTTTACTTTTTGCAACAAAAATGTTAATTTAGCCTCAAATATTGCATATTCATAAGGGTAGCAGGATTAAATTAACCCCCAAAATTTATTGAGCAATTTCTACTGAGCACGCAGATACCTCATATGTGGCGAAAAACCACTGTTTGGGCGCACGGCAGGACTCGGAAGGGAAGGAGCGCCATTGACTTTTTTGAACAGAAAAATAGCTGGAATTGTTAGCCGCACCATGTTGCGTTTGGAGAGCCCCTGAGGTGCCGAAACAGTGGAGCTCCCCCACATGTGACCCCATTTTGGAAACTAGACCCCTCATGGAATTTATCTAGATGTTTATTGAGCACTTTGAGCCTCTGGGGGCTTCACAAAAGTTAATAGAGTTGAGCCGTGAAAATAAAAATTTTTTTTTTAACCACAAAATTGTTACTTCAACCAGGTAGCTTTTTTTTTCACAAGGGTATGAGGAAAAATTGCACCATAAAATGTATTGTGCAATTTCTCCTGAGTACACAGACACCTCATATGTGGTGGAAATGAAATGTTTGGGTGCACAGCAGGGCTCGGAAGGCAAGGAGCGTCATTTGACGTTTCAAACGCAAAATTGTCTGGGATAATTAGCGTATTCCATGTTGCGTTTGGAGACCCCCTGAGGTGCCGAAACAGTGGAGCTCCCCCACATGTGACCCCATTTTGGAAACTAGACCCCTCATGGAATTTATCTAGATGTTTATTGAGCACTTTGAGCCTCTGGGGGTTTCACAAAAGTTAATAGAGTTGAGCCGTGAAAATAAAAACATTTTTTTTTACCACAAAATTGTTACTTCAACCAGGTAGCTTTTTTTTTCACAAGGGTATCAGGAAAAATTGCACCATAAAATATATTGTGCAATTTCTCCTGAGTACACAGACACCTCATATGTGGTGGAAATAAAATGTTTGGGCGCACAGCAGGGCTCGGAAGGCAAGGAGTGTCATTTGACGTTTCAAACGCAAAATTGTCTGGGATAATTAGCGTATTCCATGTTGCGTTTGGAGACCCCCTGATGTGCCGAAACAGTGGAACTCCCCCACATGTGACCCCATTTTGGAAACTAGACCCCTCATGTAATTTATCTAGATGTTTATTGAGCACTTTGAGCCTCTGGGGGCTTCACAAAAGTTAATAGAGTTGAGCCGTGAAAATAAAAAAATTTTTTTTTACCACAAAATTGTTACTTCAACCAGGTAGCTTTTTTTTTCACAAGGGTATCAGGAAAAATTGCACCATAAAATGTATTGTGCAATTTCTCCTGAGTACACAGACACCTCATATGTGGTGGAAATAAAATGTTTGGGCGCACAGCAGGGCTCGGAAGGCAAGGAGCGTCATTTGACGTTTCAAACGCAAAATTGTCTGGGATAATTAGCGTATTCCATGCTGCGTTTGGAGACCCCCTGAGGTGCCGAAACAGTGGAGCTCCCCCACATGTGACCCCATTTTGGAAACTAGACCCCCATGGCATAGAAAAAAAAAACAGCGGCAGATGGGGGGGGGGCGGCAGATGGGGCGGCGGCAGATGAGGGGGCAGCGGCATATAAAGGGAGCATCTGTGATTGTGAGACGGCGGCTGGGATAGGGTGGGGGCGGATGGGAGAGGGCGCAGTGGATGCAGGAGCGGCAGAGGATGGGGGGAGGGGGGGATGGGGGGATGGGTGGGAAGGGGAGTGGGAGGTGAGATTGGGGATAGTTACCCTACAGGATGGATCTAGGCAGCTGGATCACAGGAGATGAAGGAGGCAGCAGATTGGGGAGGGTGAGAGGTGGGGGAGGGAGCGCAGCGCAGATCACGGAGGAGACAGGTGAGCAGAGCACAGATCACGGGGGTGAGAGGTGAGGGAGAGCGGACAGCAGATCACGGGGGTGACAGGTGAGGGAGCACAGATCACGGGGTGACAGGGGAGGGAGCGCACATCACGGGGGTGACAGGTGAGGGAGCGCACATCACGGGGGTGACAGGGGAGGGAGCGCACATCACGGCGGTGACAGGGGAGGGAGCACAGATCACAGGGGTGACAGGGGAGGGAGCGCACATCACGGGGGTGACAGGTAAGGGAGCGCACATCATGGGGGTGACAGGGGAGGGAGCACACATCACGGGGGAGACAGGGGAGGGAGCGCACATCACGGCGGTGACAGGGGAGGGAGCGCACATCACGGCTGTGACAGGTGAGGGAGCGCACATCACGGCGGTGACAGGGGAGGGAGCGCACATCACGGCGGTGACAGGGGAGGGAGCGCACATCACGGGGGTGACAGGGGAGGGAGCGCACATCACGGCGGTGACAGGTGAGGGAGCGCACATCACGGGGGTGACAGGGGAGGGAGCGCACATCACGGGGGTGACAGGGGAGGGGACAAGTAGCCGATCACGGGGGTGAGAGGTGGGGGGGGAGCGGGCAGCACATAACGGAGGAGAGGGGGAGCGCAGCATATAACGGAGGGGAGGGGATGGGCAGCAGATAACGGAGAGGGGGCGCCCAGCACATAACGGAGGAGAGGGGGTGGTGCCGGGCAGCACATAACGGAGGAGAGGGGGCGGGGCTGGGCAGCACATAACGGAGGAGGGGGCGGGGCCGGGCAGCACATAACGGAGAGGGGGTGGGACCGGGCAGCACATAACGGAGGAGGAAGTGGGCAGCCGATCTCGAGTGGAGGGGGCTGGCAGCACATCACGGAGGTGAAGGGACGAGCGGCCGATCACGAGGGAAAGGGGCCAGGCAGCAGATCGAGGGGGACCGGTGGCACTGTGGCAGATGGAGGGCGGCGGATCGGGAGGTGTGGGGGTGAGGGTGCGGGCAGCAGATCGCGGAGGGCAGCGGCGGATCGGGAGGTGTGGGGGTGGGGGTGCGGGCAGCAGATCGGGTGGCAGATCGCGGAGGGCAGCGGCAGATCGGGAGGTGTGGGGGTGAGGGTGCGGGCAGCAGATACGAGGGGTGGGGGTGCGGGTGGCAGATCGCGGAGGGCAGCGGCGGCGGCGGATCAGGAGGCCGGTTTCATACAGTGCAATGGCAGCACGCAACTTCCGGGTCCCATGCTCCGGTCACATAACAGCATGGGACCAGAGCTTGTCGCCCTGCCATTGCACTGTGTACACTCACTGTGCTGGCGTGCTGCAGGCCAGGGAACGGGAAGTGAAGCTGATGGGGCGGTCACCGGCAACAGGTCCACTGTGATTGGAGACAGCGGTCACAAGGCCGATCTCTCCAATCAGAGTTACTGGAGCTGGGGGAGGGTGATCCAGTGAGGTCACCCAGCTCCAGCCAATGGCCAGTGCTATAGCTGCACTGGCCAGGGCTGGATTTCAATGTTTCAGTCACTTTAAGTGGCTGGAACATTACAGTGGCTGTGATTGGTTGAGCGGCGTTCGTCAGCCAATCACAGCCTCCGTAGGTCCGGGGAGGAGGCACCACCCCTCCTGAGGTCAGGTACAGGTCCCCTCCTCCCCGAATCTGCGGTTTGTGTTAACCGATCGCAGTCACCGGAGGCTCCGGTGACGCGATTACGCCATGATGGAAAGATCCATCCTTGGTCGTTAAGGCCCAGGGCACCATGACGGATCTTTCCGTCCATGGTCGTGAAGGGGTTAACTAAATGGTGAAATTCAATTCCTTTATCTTCAGCTTTTTAGCAAAGGCCTTAATGTATTTTTTCAAAATTGATTGATATTTGGAGCTTTTCATAATTTACTCTACCTGTACTAAAACCCCAGTTCCAACTGCCAAAAAACAGCCCAAAAGCACAATGCTACATTCACTATTCTTTGCTGTAGGTATGGTATTCTTTTTTTGATGTTCAGTGTTGGTTTTACGCCATATATACCTTTTGGTACTATGGTGAAAGAGGTCAACCTTGGTCTCATCAGACCATAACATATTTTCCTATATGCTTTTGGCAGAATTACTGTACGTTTTGGCAAACAAAAAAGGCTTAGATCTTGCCACCCCACCCCACATGCTAGACATTTGAAGAATATGAGAGATTGTTGTCACATGCAATACACAACCAGTACTTGCTAGATATTCCTGCACTTTCTTTAATGTTGCTTTAGGCCTCTTGGCAGCTTACTGAACCAATTTTCTTAATGCCTTTTCATACATTTTTGAAGGACATCCAGTTCTAAGGAATGTCACAGTTGTACCAAATTAAAGATACCTCTTGTTGACCACCTTCACAGTGTTCCATGGTAAATTTAATAGCTTGGATCTTTTTTTCGTACCCTTCTCCTGACTGTTAGCTTTCAACAATGAGAACCATTGTTGTCTTGTAATCTGTTTATGGACCATGGCTTTTCCTGTAAATTGCAACTAAGGGCTGGTTCACACTAAGCGACAGCGACAACGAGGTCGCTGTTACGTCACCATTTTCTGTGACGTAACAGCGACCTTGTAAGTCGCTGTTATGATCGCTGCTTAGCTGTCAAACACAGCAGCCGAAGCAGCGATCATAACCGCGAGAGCAGGGAGCCGCGCACACTGCTTAGCGCTGGCTCCTTGCTCTCCTAGCTACAGTACACATCGGGTTAATTAACCCGATGTGTACTGCAGCTACATGTGCAGAGAGCAGGGAGCCGCGCACACTGCTTAGCGCTGGCTCCTTGCTCTCCTAGCTACAGTACACATCGGGTTAATTAACCCGATGTGTACTGCAGCTACATGTGCAGAGAGCCGGAGCCGGCAGCACAGGCAGCGTGAGAGCTGCGGAGGCTGGTAACTAAGGTAAATATCAGGTAACCACCTTGGTTACCCGATGTTTACCCTGGTTACAGCTTACCACAGCTGCCAGATGCTGGCTCCTGCTCCCTGCTCGCTTCATTTCGTCGCTCTCTCGCTGTCACATACAGCGATCTGTGTGTCACAGCGGGAGAGCGCCTTTGAAGAAAACGAACCAGGGCTGTGTGTAACGAGCAGCGATCTCGCAGCAGGGGCCAGATCGCTGCTCAGTGTCACACACAGCAAGATCGCTAATGAGGTCACTGTTGCGTCACCAAAACCGTGACGTAGCAGCGATTTCGGTAGCGATCTCGCTATGTGTGAAGCACCCCTAAGAAAATGTCAGGAAAATCCTACTAAATTAGCTAAACTTTGTATTGACTTTATCAAAATTCCTGTAAATGATGGCAGCTGTGCACTGACTAAAAAGTAACACGAGTTTAAATGTAATGTGAATTCTGAACATAACCACATCCCCAATTATAACAGGGTTGTCACACTTATGCAACCACATTGATTTAGTTTTGTTATTTGTATTTTCCTTTCAAAAATATATTTTTTTTCCCCTTCAATTTGTACAGATAATAGGTGATATTAAAAGGCTACATCAGAGGTCATGTCCCTGCCTTTGATGTAGGCTCACATGCTGAGCCCACATCTTTCCCTCCACATGAAGGCTGATTTAAGCCATTATGTGCCTTCATCAGCTGCTGGTAGAACAGAAATCTACCCATGGCTGTTAATCAGTTAAATTCCGCTGTCAGTTTGTGACAGCAAGAATTAACATGAGCCATCAGGTAGGCGTGTTATTCCCCCCTCCCATTAGCATGCCCATCATGTAATCACAAAGCACCATTGGGTTGTCAAAACAGCCAGGGGTCAGCTGATGACCCCTGTGTCTCTCATTACCATCTTCCTTTGA
Source organism: Anomaloglossus baeobatrachus (assembly GCF_048569485.1). Taxonomy (NCBI): domain Eukaryota; kingdom Metazoa; phylum Chordata; class Amphibia; order Anura; family Aromobatidae; genus Anomaloglossus; species Anomaloglossus baeobatrachus. Next base: position 128,836,340 of record NC_134361.1, read on the forward strand.
ACACCTGATGCGAGCTGGTATTCATAGGAGATGATGATTTCTGCTGTACAGTGCATTGCTAATACACTGTTCTGAATAGCACAAGTCATCAGATGATCTCAGCCTAAAGTTGTCTAAGGGAAATAGTAGGTACAATAAAAAGTGAAAATTAAAAAAAAATACATGAAACAAATTAAAGAAACTAAAGTTCAAATCATCCCTTTTGTCCCTTAAAAATAGTTAAAAAAAAATTAAAATACACATTTTTATCATTGTGTTTGTAAAAGTCTGATCTATCAAAATATAAAAGAAATTAATCTGATCGGTTAATGATGCGATGAGGAACAGAATCAAAACGCCAGAATTGCATTTTTTTGCTTGCAAGAACATTGCAATAAAATGCAATAAGAGGCAATCTAAACATCATATCTACCAGAAAAAAGTATCAGTAGAAATATCAGCTCAGGGCACAAAAAATAAGCCCTCCTTACAAATTTCCAATTTTTTTTCCGCCACCTAAGTAAAAAACAACCTTCACATGTTTTGTATCTGCGCACTTGCACTGACATGCAGAATCATATTGACCAAGCAGTTTTACTGTATAGTGTACATAGTAAATAAAAAAACACAATTGTGGAATTGCACTTGTTTACAAAAAGAGGGTCAATATGCGAGGATGAGGGCTAGGATGATGGACATTATTACAGGATTGGGACATATATCACTATATGCAGTTAATTAGGGGAAGAACTGGAAAACTAAAACTGAAAAATATTTTGCCACTAAAAATACTGTATTATTTAAAAACTAAACAAGAAAAGTACACATTTGATATTCCCACATCCATAAATTCCTTTCTTGCTCCACATATGGCAATCAAATTAGTTCCATTGATCAACATAATCTTACAGAGTCTAGCATATATAACTTAAAATATTATATTTTCCAAGAAAATCATCCAGTTTTGGTCTCCTCATTTAGAAACACATGGTATTCTGCATCTTAACTGTAAGGCTTTATCTCTAACAAAAATAATAGTAAAGCTTGCTTTTGGATATACTGTTAAAAGGGAACTAGCCACCAGGATTTTACCGTAGAAAATAAAGGTAGTGCCATACTGGCTAGTGATGAATGAATGTATTCATCACTATTCACTCTTCACATAATAGTACGATATTCGGGCTATTCATTATATTGTGAGTAATGGTGTATTTTCCTTGCTATAGTCAGATGTCTTGTCCAGCCATTTTGGCACCTGATTTGCAGCCAATAAACATGCTGGGCTTCTTAACCAATCATAGTAATGCCGCACCCATTTTGGTGGTGGCATTACTGTGATTGGCTGGCCACTCAGCATCATAGGGTCTATAAAAGACCTTCTGCCGCCATTTTGCGCACATTGCGTCCAAAGCCTGCATTGTATCAGTGTAGGGATAGAGTGAGCAGCAGCTAGGGAGAGTGTAGGCCTCTTAATAACACAAAAAGCCCTTTTCAGGGCTGCTTGCAGCGTAGGTCAGTGTACTGTTCAGAAGGACACATTTTTGAGCAGGGAGAGTGTTTAAGGCTATGTGCGCACGTTGCGTACTAGCCCTGCAGAAATTTCTGCAGCGATCTGAAGAGCACACGTGTGCTTCAAATCGCTGCAGAAAATGTCCGTAGAGAAAAAAAAAAAAGCCGATTCCATGCGCTCTGCCTGCAGCTCCTGCCATAGACAGAGCAGGAGCTGCCGGCAAAGCGCATGGAAGAAGTGACATGTCACTTCTTAGAACGCAGCGCTTCGGGCAGCAGCCGAAGCGCTGCGCTCTAAGATGCCACGTGCGCACGGCCCCTGCACAATCTCCATAGACTGTGCAGGGGACGCAGGACGCATGCAGTTACGCTGCGCTACAAAGCGCAGCGTAACTGCATGTATTTACGCAACGTGCGCACATAGCCTAAAGCAGTGTATGTGTGTGTCACTCCTTCCATAGTACGGTCCAGAAACCAGAATACAATAGCTGTTTTAAGAGCTGATAACACTGAACAAAGTCACAGCAGGGAGGGAATAGATCGTTGATTAGGTAGGGAATCAAGACCTGTTTCCACAATAGTTAGGGGTTCACAGCCTGACTTGCGGCATCCAGATCAGCCACATTCATATTTTGCTAGTGGGTTTTGCAAATAGAAAGCAGGAATCAGTGCTGCCTGATACAGTAAAGCACTGTTCCTTTTTCCACAATAGTTAGGGTTTCACAGCCTGACTTGTGCCATCTGTCCACATCAGCCACATTCATATGTTGTTAGTGGCTTTTGCAAATACAAAGTAGGACTTCAGCAATCAGTGCTGCCCGATACAGTAAAGCACCATTCCTGTTTCCACACTAGTTAAGGTTTCACAGCCTGCGTTGTGGCATCCAGATCACCTACATTAATACACTGCTAGTGGCCTTTTCAAATAATTTCAAAGCAGTAAGCTAGTATAATTTACTGCTGTCTAAGACAGTAAAGCACCGTTCCTGTTTCCACAATATTTTGAGGTTCACAGCCTGACTTGTGCCATTTGTTCACATCAGCCACATTAACATGTTGCTAGTGGCCTTTGGAAATACAAAGCAGGACTCTATCATTTTGTGCTGCCTGACACACAAAACACACCTTTCTAAATACGCCTTTGAGGTGCAGGCCTGCCCGTTTCCTACTGTGATGTAAGAGAATGTTTTCAGCTGGGCCAGAGGTGACCCATTAACATACGTTTGGGAGGGACTGCTCTTACTTATACATTTGGGTGGTCCTTCCCTCACTTAGACTCATTTTGTGGAATACATATTCCATAGCAGTTTACAATGTGCCCATTGTATTGTTGGGCTTTACCCTCCTCCTCCTCCATGTCATTATGCAGCCCTCAATTCAAGTTTTCAGAGGACCCTCATCAGTTGTTCATCAACAGTAATTGTATATTGCTGTTAAATATGTTCCCCCTATCTCAGCCACAATGTGGGACACCCCATGACAAGGGTCTCCAAAGACAAATATTAGTTTGTGTGACGCCTGCCAGGAGTCACGGACTCAGGATTGTGAAACAGGTGGATAGAGGCAACCGCCCACAAAGCAGGAACCCGGACCCCGCAACCTCTGCTAACTTATCCGGGGTTGACCAGTACTATCCGGGCGAGTGGCACATCACAAAGAATGAGTAAAGACACCTGGAACCGCAGCCATTGACTCTGACTCTTGATTACCGGCACCGCCGCCCCGCGTCTTGGTGCTCAAACTTCACCATCACTACTCCTCTCATCATCAGTCACGACATTCATACTACTACTACTATCACCATCATCTTCCCTTTTTATTGGTGTACACCTCGGGGCACGAAGCCGGGCAGGCCACTAAAACATCCCGTATCATCACACCAGCTTAGAGACAAGTAACGCAGGTACGAGACTCCCCGTGCCTGACAACCCCTTCCCCCTTGGTGCTACGTGTGCACCTATCAGTAATGATTGCCGCAGCAGAACTGAAAACATGCTCTGACATCACACTAGCAGCTGGGCAGGCCAGGACCTCCAAGGCATATAAGAAGAGCATGGGCCAAGTGTTCAGCTTGGACACCTAATAATTAAAGGGACTGAAGTGCTGAAAGTACTTCTCCCTCCATGGCATTGTTACAGGCACAGATACCCCTTGCTAATGAGCTGGTTTATTGAAAATGGCCAGTTTACATGTATTTTCCGCCTTCCTCTGTTGGACCTGTTGTTCGTGTCTTTCCCCATTAATCTTTGGTGTTGAATAGAGTCGGTAACTCTGCCGCCAGCGTTGTCTGAGGGTGACGTTTTCAGCAACTGATCTTCAAGGACCCTCTTGAAGGCTTCCATTGTGCAACCCTTTGGTGACTCCGAAAGGAGAAAAGGAAACTTCTCCTTATACAGTGGGTTCATAAACGTGGCCAACCAGTATAGGTTGTTGGATAAACTGTGTATCACGCAAGAGTCTTGCCACAGACACTTACACATGAACTGTGACATGTGGGCCAAGCTGCAAACAGGCAAAGGTTCTGTGTCCCCACCGGGAGGAACAATACCCATCCTTTCCTCAAGTTGACTCGCCTCCTCCTCCTCCTCCTGCTCCTCCTCTCCAGCCCATCCATGCTGGACAGACTTGATGCTGGTGTTGAGAGTCCCCTGTGTAGCATTGGTAGTCCCCTCAGTAGCACAGAAAAACAAGTCCTCTCCCTCCTTATCCTCCTCATCATCACCCAATGTTGCCTCAGAATAATGGCTGGGGTGGGTAGTGTCACCCATTGGGAAATTTGGCTCCATAGCCACAAGCTGGGCACTCAAAGCTTCATCTTTGAGATTATGCAGTGATTGTTTCAACAGACACAGCGGTGGGATGGTTAAGCTGATAATTGCCTGACCACTGCTCATGAGCTGGGTGCAGTACTCAAAGTTCTCAAGAACCTCACAAATGTCAGAAATCCACACCCACTCAACAGTTATGTCAGATGGCTGACTCTCAATCTGATGGGCATGTTGAAGCTGGTGTTCAGCTACTGCACTCTGTTGCTCACTAATCCTCACCAGCATATGATATGTAGAATTCCACAGCGTGGGCAGGTCATACATGACTCGATGACTTTGCAAGTTTAAGCGCTTTTGCAGCACTGTAAGACCAGCGGGGAGGACCACTCATCAATCTGTTCTTTTATACCTTACCACAGCTTTGCTGCAGTGTGTGCTTTCTGACCTAAACAGATCAGCTTCAGCAAAGCATGTTGCCGCTTTGCGGATGCGCTACTGCACAGCTCCCTGCTTGGCAGTGATGGGGAGGGTAATTCAGCAGAGGATAAGGAGCAGGAAGAGAAGGAGGGGAGATAGGAATTGGCACAAGATGAGGCTGAAACGCTGGTCGAAGTTGGGCCCACTATTCTTGGCATGGTTAGGATGTGTGATGTTAGTTTACGACTTTGTCCCAGTCTCCACCAGGTTCACCCAAGTTGCCTTGACATATATGTGACTCGCCCACCCCAGGGCTATGGGACACCCGGTGCCGGGCCGGACTAGTCCGGGGGACGTCAGTGGTGGCGGGGCCCGACTCCGTGGCCATGGTGGGTGTCAGTTTAATATGGCTGGTGACTTGGGAGCAATTAAAGTATTTGTTTCGTGACGCCACCTGTGGTCTGCGGCTATTAAGCCGCCACGGCTGTGTGAGGCCTCCGGGGTGATGATACGGCAGCAATGGTGGTACTGCTCCCCACAGGTGGAGCGGAGCCCCGGGGACACTGTTAGTGCTCGTGAAAGTCTATGGTGTTGTGTGGCTAACACGGTGCAGGGCCGACAGGCAATGAAAGAACCAGGCACAAACAACAGTCTCTTTACCTTCTCCTCTTTTACTTTAGGAACAGTCCAATCCTGGGAGACTGTCACAGTTGGTGAAGGGGATCCGGTCGGCCTGGAAGTACTTGGGGTGATCTTTTTGGCCAGCTGAGTATGAGGCCTACTCCTGTTCTTTTTCTTTACTATGATAGGACCCTGCTCTCTGGATCTAGCAATGGCCCTCTTGCTGCTGGGACCCTCTGTGGTAGGCTGCGCAGGCCCTCTTTGGTGCTTCTCTGCTGGAGTCCACACCGGGCCCTGATGCTGCAGCTGTACCTTCGGGCTGTTTATGGGCCAGGTGCTTGCAGCTCTCCTGCCCTTCGGATTCGGCTACCAGGGAGTATTTTAAGCCCTGGTGGCCACAGACTCCGATGTCCGAGTCTCTTCTCTGCCTATTTGCTACTCCTGCTTCCCTGGGCCAAGCTGTTCCAGCTCTAGGCCCCAGTTCCACAGGACAGCACACTCTGCGTCTGCTTCCTTTCACTTCTCTCTACAGACTGAACACTACTTCCTCCCTCAGGTCAGACTTAAGGAATGCTCCCTGGAATTCCAGGTTCAGAGCTCCCCCTGCTGGCCGGAGGGAGAACTGCGTTGGATGTTAAACTTGCTGGCCAATGGACCTCCCAATTACCTCCAGGCTCAGCATTAACCCTTTGGGAGGGCAATGCTGTTGTGGCAACCAGGTCCTGGGGCGCCACATACAGTTAGGTCCAGAAATATTTGGACAGTGACACAATTTTCGCGAGTTGGGCTCTGCATGCCACCACATTGGATTTGAAATGAAACCTCTACAACAGAATTCAAGTGCAGATTGTAACGTTTAATTTGAAGGTTTGAACAAAAATATCTGATAGAAATTGTAGGAATTGTACACATTTCTTTACAAACACTCCACATTTTAGGAGGTCAAAAGTAATTGGACAAATAAACCAAACCCAAACAAAATATTTTTATTTTCAATATTTTGTTGCGAATCCTTTGGAGGCAATCACTGCCTTAAGTCTGGAACCCATGGACATCACCAAACGCTGGGTTTCCTCCTTCTTAATGCTTTGCCAGGCCTTTACAGCCGCAGCCTTCAGGTCTTGCTTGTTTGTGGGTCTTTCCGTCTTAAGTCTGGATTTGAGCAAGTGAAATGCATGCTCAATTGGGTTAAGATCTGGTGATTGACTTGGCCATTGCAGAATGTTCCACTTTTTTGCACTCATGAACTCCTGGGTAGCTTTGGCTGTATGCTTGGGGTCATTGTCCATCTGTACTATGAAGCGCCGTCCGATCAACTTTGTGGCATTTGGCTGAATCTGGGCTAAAAGTATAACCCGGTACACTTCAGAATTCATCCAGCTACTCTTGTCTGCTGTTATGTCATCAATAAACACAAGTGACCCAGTGCCATTGAAAGCCATGCATGCCCATGCCATCACGTTGCCTCCACCATGTTTTACAGAGGATGTGGTGTGCCTTGGATCATGTGCCGTTCCCTTTCTTCTCCAAACTTTTTTCTTCCCATCATTCTAGTACAGGTTGATCTTTGTCTCATCTGTCCATAGAATACTTTTCCAGAACTGAGCTGGCTTCATGAGGTGTTTTTCAGCAAATTTAACTCTGGCCTGTCTATTTTTGGAATTGATGAATGGTTTGCATCTAGATGTGAACCCTTTGTATTTACTTTCATGGAGTCTTCTCTTTACTGTTGACTTAGAGACAGATACACCTACTTCACTGAAAGTGTTCTGGACTTCAGTTGATGTTGTGAACGGGTTCTTCTTCACCAAAGAAAGTATGCGGCGATCATCCACCACTGTTGTCATCCGTGGACGCCCAGGCCTTTTTGAGTTCCCAAGCTCACCAGTCAATTCCTTTTTTCTCAGAATGTACCCGACTGTTGATTTTGCTACTCCAAGCATGTCTGCTATCTCTCTGATGGATTTTTTCTTTTTTTTCAGCCTCAGGATGTTCTGCTTCACCTCAATTGAGAGTTCCTTAGACCGCATGTTGTCTGGTCACAGCAACAGCTTCCAAATGCAAAACCACACACCTGTAATCAACCCCAGACCTTTTAAATACTTCATTGATTACAGGTTAACGAGGGAGATGCCTTCAGAGTTAATTGCAGCCCTTAGAGTCCCTTGTCCAATTACTTTTGGTCCCTTTAAAAAGAGGAGGCTATGCATTACAGAGCTATGATTCCTAAACCCTTTCTCCGATTTGGATGTGAAAACTCTCATATTGCAGCTGGGAGTGTGCACTTTCAGCCCATATTATATATATAATTGTATTTCTGAACATGTTTTTGTAAACAGCTAAAATAACAAAACTTGTGTCACTGTCCAAATATTTCTGGACCTAACTGTATGTATCGTCCCTATCCACAACAACTTGTCTACGTGTTTGTTTTTAGGTGGACCTTCCCGGTTACGGCATTGGTCAGAGCACGGTTGAGAATGATTAACATGTGCTTGTGTAACGTGGGGATGGCACACCAGGCAAAATAGTGATGGCTGGGAACACTGTATCGTGGGGCAACCACAGTCAAGAGATCACTGAAATACTGTGTTCCCAAAAGCTTAGATGGCAACAGCTCCACGGCTAGCAATTTGGCAATGTGCGAGTTTAGGTTTTGTGCCTGTGGGTGCGTGGCTGGGTATTTATGCTTCCTTTCCAAGCTCTCAGGCACGGACAACTAGACGCTTCGCTGGGACAAGGAAGTGCATGTGGTTGATGTTTGCTGTGTCTGTGCAATCACAGATTGTGGGCAGGATGCATGAGCACCTGCTTCCTGGATAGCAGATTGTGAAGGATATAGCACTGGTGACTAGTGATGAGCGAGTACTAAAAAGCTCGGGTGCTCGAAGCTCGGGCCGAGCCTCCCAAGATACTCGTGTACTCGGCCCGAGCAACGAGCCCAATGTTATCCTATGGGAGACCCGAGTATTTTTGTGAAATGACCTCCCGGCAGCATGGAGAAACCCTAAAAATGGCACAAAAGTCTCAGAAGAGTGCTCAAATGACATGGCAACAGCATGGGGAAGACCCCTTGAAGCATTTATCACTCAAAAGTCACAGCTGTGAACAATTTTGTCCGCGTTTTACGCCATTTTTACGGACTCACCAGAAAACCTTCCAAAATGACCCCAAAATGATTTTTCATGGCAGAAATGTTAAGGGCACATACCCAATAGTGAGATAGAGCTGGTGTATGTTACTTTTTGAGATTAATACATGAAAGATTTTACGTGAAAACATTGTGTGGCACTCCGATGTCCCTGAGAAGAGACGTACATGAAGGCCTCTTGAGTCTAATGTGCCCATTTTGAGGAAGTGAGTCTTTGTAGTATTTTCCTTTGCCAGGGCAGTCCAAAATTGTGAGGTTCACCAATGTCCCTGGATAGAGACGTGCATGATGGCCTGTAAACCTGAAGTGCCCATTGTAAGGAAGTGGGTCTATTTCAGTATAGCCCTTTGCCAGGGCAGCCAAAAATTGGGAGGCTCCACATTGTCCCTGGATAGAGACGTGCATGATGGCCTGTAAACCTGAAGTGCCCATTGTAAGGAAGTGGGTCTATTTCAGTATAGCCCTTTGCCAGGGCAGCCAAAAATTGGGAGGCTCCACATTGTCCCTGGATAGAGACGTGCATGATGGCCTGTAAACCTGAAGTGCCCATTGTAAGGAAGTGGGTCTATTTCAGTATAGCCCTTTGCCAGGGCAGCCAAAAATTGGGAGGCTCCACATTGTCCCTGGATAGAGACGTGCATGATGGCCTGTAAACCTGAAGTGCCCATTGTAAGGAAGTGGGTCTATTTTAGTATAGCCCTTTGCCAGGGCAGCCAAAAATTGGGAGGCTCCACATTGTCCCTGGATAGAGACGTGCATGATGGCCTGTAAACCTGAAGTGCCCATTGTAAGGAAGTGGGTCTATTTCAGTATAGCCCTTTGCCAGGGCAGCCAAAAATTGGGAGGCTCCACATTGTCCCTGGATAGAGACGTGCATGATGGCCTGTAAACCTGAAGTGCCCATTGTAAGGAAGTGGGTCTATTTCAGTATAGCCCTTTGCCAGGGCAGCCAAAAATTGGGAGGCTCCACATTGTCCCTGGATAGAGACGTGCATGATGGCCTGTAAACCTGAAGTGCCCATTGTAAGGAAGTGGGTCTATTTCAGTATAGCCCTTTGCCAGGGCAGCCAAAAATTGGGAGGCTCCACATTGTCCCTGGATAGAGACGTGCATGATGGCCTGTAAACCTGAAGTGCCCATTGTAAGGAAGTGGGTCTATTTTAGTATAGCCCTTTGCCAGGGCAGCCAAAAATTGGGAGGCTCCACATTGTCCCTGGATAGAGACGTGCATGATGGCCTGTAAACCTGAAGTGCCCATTGTAAGGAAGTGGGTCTATTTCAGTATAGCCCTTTGCCAGGGCAGCCAAAAATTGGGAGGCTCCACATTGTCCCTGGATAGAGACGTGCATGATGGCCTGTAAACCTGAAGTTCCCATTGTAAGGAAGTGGGTCTATTTCAGTATAGCCCTTTGCCAGGGCAGCCAAAAATTGGGAGGCTCCACATTGTCCCTGGATAGAGACGTGCATGATGGCCTGTAAACCTGAAGTGCCCATTGTAAGGAAGTGGGTCTATTTTAGTATAGCCCTTTGCCAGGGCAGCCAAAAATTGGGAGGCTCCACATTGTCCCTGGATAGAGACGTGCATGATGGCCTGTAAACCTGAAGTGCCCATTGTAAGGAAGTGGGTCTATTTCAGTATAGCCCTTTGCCAGGGCAGCCAAAAATTGGGAGGCTCCACATTGTCCCTGGGTAGAGACGTGCATGATGGCCTCAAAACATTAAGTGTCCATTTTAAGGAAGTGGGTGTATTTCAGTATAGCCCTTAGGCAGGGCAGCCAAAAATTGGGAGGCTCCACATTGTCCCTGGGTAGAGACGTGCATGAGGGCCTCAAAACATTAAGTGTCCATTTTAAGGAAGTGGGTCTATTTCAGTATAGCCCTTAGGCAGGGCAGCCAAAAATTGGGAGGCTCCACATTGTCCCTGGGTAGAGACGTGCATGAGGGCCTCAAAACATTAAGTGTCCATTTTAAGGAAGTGGGTGTATTTCAGTATAGCCCTTAGGCAGGGCAGCCAAAAATTGGGAGGCTCCACGTTGTCCCTGGGTAGAGACGTGCATGAGGGCCTCAAAACATTGTTCCCATTGCAAAGGAGCGGGTCTCCTGTCGTTGTAATGTCCATTCTGCAAAGAATGGGCGAAAAAATTTACCACTGGGGGTATACCTGAAACAAAGACCTAACTATTGTAACGGTCATCATGATGGCGCATGAGGAGAAGGAGGAGCAGTCCAGCGATTATCCAAAGTCGAGAAGTGTACCCATGGGTGAGTGGAGGTACATGGCAAACTTTAAACTCCGCTCTCATTTGCTGGTGGTGTGGTGAAGTCTGGCCCAATCCAACCCTTGTTCATCTTTATCAGAGTCAGCCTGTCAGCATTTTCAGTTGACAGGCGGGTGCGTTTATCTGTAATGATTCCACCTGCGGCACTAAAAACACGCTCTGACAAAACGCTAGCAGCAGGGCAGGCCAGGACTTCCAAGGCGTAGAGAGCCAATTCATGCCACGTGTCCAGCTTGGATACCCAATAATTGTAAGGCACAGAGGAATGTCGGAGTACAGTTGTTCGATCTGCAAGGTACTCCTTCAGCATCTGGGCAAACTTAGGATTTCTTGTGGCACTACCCCGCACCTCAGGGGCTGTGGTACGTGAGGGGCTGAGAAAACTGTCCCACATCTTAAAGACTGTTCCCCTACCTCTGGCGGATTGGACTTGTGCCTCTCTCGGCTGTACGCCTCGGTTGTCCACTGATTCCTGACCTATGCCGCTAGCGTTTTGTGAGGGGAATGCTTTGCCTACTTCCGTGAGTATGGCCTTCCGAAACTGCTGCATTTTGGTTGACCTCTCCTCCACGGGAATAAGAGACAAAAAGTTCTCCTTGTAGCGTGGGTCTAACAGTGTTACCAACCAGTAATGATTGTCGGCCAAGATGTTCTTAACGCGAGGGTCACGAGACAGGCAGCTTACCATAAAGTCAGCCATGTGCGCCAGACTCTTAACAGCCAGGACTTCAGTAGCCTGACCAACAAGATGACTGAACATGCTGTCCTCCTCCTCCTCCTCCTCCTCCTCCTCCTCCTCCTCATCTACCCTGTCCTCTGGCCAGCCACGCTGAATCGAGGATATGACTGGTGTGCATGTCATATCCTCAATTTGGCCGGAGAGTTGCTCCATGTCTTCATCCTCCTCCTCGTCATAGTCCTCCACTGCACGTTGTGATGAGACGAGGCTGGGCTGTGTGTTATCACCCACACCCACTACTGTTTCTTGCTGCAACTCATCGCGCTCCGCCTGCAATGCATCATGTTTGTTTTTCAGCAGGGACCGTTTTAGAAGGCAGAGTAGCGGTATGGTGACGCTAATAATGGCGTCATCACCACTCACCATCTTGGTGGAGTCCTCAAAGTTTTGGAGGATGGTACATAGGTCTGACATCCATCTCCACTCCTCAGGTGTTATGTGTGGAGTTTGACCCATTTCCCGACGGCTTAGGTGATGCAGGTACTCAACAACTGCCCTCTTCTGCTCACATATCCTGACCAACATGTGCAGAGTTGAATTCCAACGCGTGGGGACATCACACACCAGTCTGTGAGCCGGAAGATGCAAACGGCGCTGAAAGCCGGCAAGGCCGGCTGAAGCAGTAGGTGACTTTCGAAAATGTGCAGACAGGCGGCGAACTTTTACCAGCAGATCAGACAGCTCTGGGTATGACTTTATAAACCGCTGAACCACGAGGTTGAGCACATGGGCCACGCATGGAACATGTGTCAGCTGGCCTCGCCTCAAAGCCGCCACCAGGTTCCGGCCATTGTCACAAACGACCTTTCCTGGCTTTAGGTTCAGAGGTGTGAGCCAGTGATCTGCCTGCTGTTTCAGAGCTGTCCACAGCTCTTCTGCATTGTGGGGTTTGTCACCTATGCAGATTAGCTTCAGCACAGCCTGTTGCCGCTTCGCCGAGGCAGTGCTGCAGTGCTTCCAGCTTGTGACTGGTGTGGAGGGCACAGTGGATGAGGATGCGCAGGAGGAGGAGGAGGCTGAAGAGCATGACATTCCGGAGCTGTAGAGTGTGGGTGAAACACTGACTGAGGTAGGGCCTGCAAACCTTGGTGTGGGAAGGACGTGTTCCGTCCCTCGCTCAGACTGGGTCCCAGCTTCCACAATATTAACCCAGTGTGCCGTCAACGAGATGTAGCGGCCTTGCCCACAAGCACTTGTCCACGTGTCTGTGGTTAGGTGGACCTTGGGTGAAACAGCGTTGTTCAGGGCACGTGTGATGTTTTGTGACACGTGGTTATGCAACGCGGGGACGGCACACCGGGAGAAATAGTGGCGGCTGGGGACCGAGTAACGTGGGACAGCTGCCGCCATCAGGTCACGGAATGCTTCTGTCTCCACCAGCCTAAAAGGCAACATTTCCAGCGCAAGCAGTCGCGAAATGTTAGCATTTAGAACTGTGGCATGTGGGGTGTTGGCAGTGTATTTGCGCCTGCGTTCAAAGGTTTGCTGAATGGATAACTGAACGCTGCGCTGGGACAAGGACGTGCTTGATGATGGTGTTCTTTCTGCGTAGGCAACTGCAGGTGCAGGAGTGGAGGAGGCTTGTTCGCAGGCAGCATGGACAGAGGATTGGCTCGCATGCACAACCAGCGAAGACGTAGCAGTGACATCAGCAAGCACTGCTCCTCGACTCTGTTGTACTTCCCACAAAGTCGGGTGCTTGGCTGACATGTGCCTGATCATGCTGGTGGTGGTCAGGCTGCTAGTTTTGGTACCCCTGCTGATGCTGGCACGGCAGGTGTTGCAAATGGCCTTTTTTGAATCATCTGGATCCAACTTAAAAAACTGCCAGACTCGTGAAGACCTAACATTTGTACAGGCACCTTGTGTCGTCGTGTTGTTCCGGGGAACGGTTGCCTGACTTCTGCCTGGGGCCACCACCCTGCTTCTTACTGCCTGTTGTGATGCTACGCCTCCCTCCCCCTGTGCACTGCTGTCCTCGCTCTGCATATCCTCCTGCCAGGTTGGGTCAGTTACTGGATCATCCACCACGTCGTCTTCCTCTTCCGCACCCTGCTCCTCCTCCTGACTTGCTGACAATTGTGTCTCATCATCGTCCACCACTTGTTGAGACACGTTGCCAACTTCGTGAGAACGTGGCTGCTCAAATATTTGGCCATCTGTACAGACGATCTCCTCATGACCCACTTCAATATGAGCTGGCGAGAGGCCAGAATGTGTGAATGGAAACGTGAACAGCTCTTCCGAGTGTCCAAGTGTGGGATCATTAATGTCCGAGGAGGACGTGTACTCAGCCTGGTGGTAGGAAGGAGGATCAGGTTCAGAAATGTGCGGTGCAGTATCACGGCTACTGACACTTGACCGTGTGGAAGACAGAGTGTTTGTGGTGGTGCCAATCTGACTGGAAGCATTATCCGCTATCCAACTAACAACCTGTTGACACTGGTCTTGGTTCAAGAGCGGTGTACTGCTGCGGTCCCCAAGAATTTGGGACAGGACGTGCGAGCGACTAGATGTGGCCCTTTGTTGTGGCGAAATTAGAGCTTGCCCACGACCTCGGCCTCTGCCTGCACCACCATCACGTCCACTTCCTTGTTCCTTGCCAATGCCCTTGCGCATTTTGCAATGCTGTGCACTGCTGACGTGTATATTCACTACTTGTGCGTTATATCAAAGTTTCTGGAAATTGCACACAAGTGCACCTGTACGCTGCCACCGACAGGCACACACGTGCGGTTTTTAAATGCAAGCACGGACGCACTAAGAACCTAACACAGGTTTTAGGAGCAAAAATTAAGAACTCTGACACTATCAGCCACTGCTGACTGACGTGTATTATACACTACACTTGTGCGTTATATAATAGTTTGGTAAACGCACACCAGTGCACCTGTACGCTGCCACCAACAGGCACACACGTGCGGTTTTAAAAACCAAGCACGGACGCAATAATAACCTAACACAGGTTTTAGGAGCAAAAATTAAGAACTCTGACACTATCAGCCACTGCTGACTGACGTGTATTATACACTACACTTGTGCGTTATATAATAGTTTGGTAAAAACGCACACCAGTGCACCTGTACGCTGCCACCAACAGGCACACACGTGCGGTTTTAAAAACCAAGCACGGACGCAATAATAACCTAACACAGGTTTTAGGAGCAAAAATTAAGAACTCTGACACTATCAGCCACTGCTGACTGACGTGTATTATACACTACACTTGTGCGTTATATAATAGTTTGGTAAACGCACACCAGTGCACCTGTACGCTGCCACCAACAGGCACACACGTGCGGTTTTAAAAACCAAGCACGGACGCAATAATAACCTAACACAGGTTTTAGGAGCAAAAATTAAGAACTCTGACACTATCAGCCACTGCTGACTGACGTGTATTATACACTACACTTGTGCGTTATATAATAGTTTGGTAAAAACGCACACCAGTGCACCTGTACGCTGCCACCAACAGGCACACACGTGCGGTTTTAAAAACCAAGCACGGACGCAATAATAACCTAACACAGGTTTTAGGAGCAAAAATTAAGAACTCTGACACTATCAGCCACTGCTGACTGACGTGTATTATACACTACACTTGTGCGTTATATAATAGTTTGGTAAAAACGCACACCAGTGCACCTGTACGCTGCCACCAACAGGCACACACGTGCGGTTTTAAAAACCAAGCACGGACGCAATAATAACCTAACACAGGTTTTAGGAGCAAAAATTAAGAACTCTGACACTATCAGCCACTGCTGACTGACGTGTATTATACACTACACTTGTGCGTTATATAATAGTTTGGTAAACGCACACCAGTGCACCTGTACGCTGCCACCAACAGGCACACACGTGCGGTTTTAAAAACCAAGCACGGACGCAATAATAACCTAACACAGGTTTTAGGAGCAAAAATTAAGAACTCTGACACTATCAGCCACTGCTGACTGACGTGTATTATACACTACACTTGTGCGTTATATAATAGTTTGGTAAACGCACACCAGTGCACCTGTACGCTGCCACCAACAGGCACACACGTGCGGTTTTAAAAACCAAGCACGGACGCAATAATAACCTAACACAGGTTTTAGGAGCAAAAATTAAGAACTCTGACACTATCAGCCACTGCTGACTGACGTGTATTATACACTACACTTGTGCGTTATATAATAGTTTGGTAAACGCACACCAGTGCACCTGTACGCTGCCACCAACAGGCACACACGTGCGGTTTTAAAAACCAAGCACGGACGCAATAATAACCTAACACAGGTTTTAGGAGCAAAAATTAAGAACTCTGACACTATCAGCCACTGCTGACTGACGTGTATTATACACTACACTTGTGCGTTATATAATAGTTTGGTAAACGCACACCAGTGCACCTGTACGCTGCCACCAACAGGCACACACGTGCGGTTTTAAAAACCAAGCACGGACGCAATAATAACCTAACACAGGTTTTAGGAGCAAAAATTAAGAACTCTGACACTATCAGCCACTGCTGACTGACGTGTATTATACACTACACTTGTGCGTTATATAATAGTTTGGTAAAAACGCACACCAGTGCACCTGTACGCTGCCACCAACAGGCACACACGTGCGGTTTTAAAAACCAAGCACGGACGCAATAATAACCTAACACAGGTTTTAGGAGCAAAAATTAAGAACTCTGACACTATCAGCCACTGCTGACTGACGTGTATTATACACTACACTTGTGCGTTATATAATAGTTTGGTAAACGCACACCAGTGCACCTGTACGCTGCCACCAACAGGCACACACGTGCGGTTTTAAAAACCAAGCACGGACGCAATAATAACCTAACACAGGTTTTAGGAGCAAAAATTAAGAACTCTGACACTATCAGCCACTGCTGACTGACGTGTATTATACACTACACTTGTGCGTTATATAATAGTTTGGTAAACGCACACCAGTGCACCTGTACGCTGCCACCAACAGGCACACACGTGCGGTTTTAAAAACCAAGCACGGACGCAATAATAACCTAACACAGGTTTTAGGAGCAAAAATTAAGAACTCTGACACTATCAGCCACTGCTGACTGACGTGTATTATACACTACACTTGTGCGTTATATAATAGTTTGGTAAACGCACACCAGTGCACCTGTACGCTGCCACCAACAGGCACACACGTGCGGTTTTAAAAACCAAGCACGGACGCAATAATAACCTAACACAGGTTTTAGGAGCAAAAATTAAGAACTCTGACACTATCAGCCACTGCTGACTGACGTGTATTATACACTACACTTGTGCGTTATATAATAGTTTGGTAAAAACGCACACCAGTGCACCTGTACGCTGCCACCAACAGGCACACACGTGCGGTTTTAAAAACCAAGCACGGACGCAATAATAACCTAACACAGGTTTTAGGAGCAAAAATTAAGAACTCTGACACTATCAGCCACTGCTGACTGACGTGTATTATACACTACACTTGTGCGTTATATAATAGTTTGGTAAACGCACACCAGTGCACCTGTACGCTGCCACCAACAGGCACACACGTGCGGTTTTAAAAACCAAGCACGGACGCAATAATAACCTAACAGGTTTTTTTGGGGAGCGACAATTACAGTACAGACAAGTCAGACACTATCTGGACTGTTTTACACTGTGTACACCAGCCCCAGATATGAAGGCTGGTATACGGTCACCACTACCCTGCCTGCCTGCCTGCCTGTATACTGCTACAATAGTCCTGACAAGGACTCTTTTGGTCACTAGCCTGTATTCAGACCTGGCTATACCCTGCCTGTATATAGCAACAATAGTCCTGAGAAGGACTCTGCTACTGTACGCCGACCTGGCTATACCCTGCCTGCCTGTATACAACTAGAATAGTCCTGAGAAGGACTTTTGGTCACACTGTTTGCAGCCCTGCAACTGAAAAAGCTATAAAGGGCCGCAAAGCTTTCCCTGAATCAGCGACACTCTCCCTACACTCACTGTCAGAATAGCTGTGAGCAGAGCACAGCGCGCCGGCCTATATAAAGGCTCGGTGACGCTGTGCAGGCCGGCCAATCACTGCAATTCCACAACTAACAGGGCTGTGGCATTGCAGTGGTCTGCCAGCCAATCCCTGCATGAGGGCTGGCTCTCAAAAGAGCGCCAACATGCAGAAATGAAGACCACGAGTAAAGCACGAGTATCGCGAGATTACTCGGTCCCCGCCGAGCAGCCCGAGTACAGTGATACTCGTGCGAGTACCGAGTAGTGACAAGCATGCTCGCTCATCACTACTGGTGACATGACAGTTACACAGTCCCCTCCCCGACTTCTGATAACATATGGAAATTCACCATCAAACTCCACCGCACCCAAAAGATCTCAAAGATTGTCTGACTGGTTCAGGCAGCCTTTATCTATCCCCCATTTCTTTGATATGGCTGGATTGTCATTGAAAAGGAGCAGTGCACCTTTACCTTGTCCTCTTCCACCTCATTGTAGATGTAAGGTCTCATGCGCAGGGTTGTCTATTTTGCTAAAATTATTGTGTTTTCTATAACTGTTACTTGCTTGTACATGAGCTTCTGAATTGTAAAGCGCTGCGGAATATGGTGGTGCAATAGAAATAAAGATTATTATTATTAATATTATTATTATTATTACTACTGGGGTGCTTGGCTGCCATGTGGTTCTGCATACTGGTGGTGCTCAGGTTGCCTTTGCTCTGGCTTCTGCTAAACTTGGATGGCAGATGCTACATATTACAATGTTTTTCTCTTAAAGAACTTTCAGAAAAAACTACCAGACAGTGGCTGAATGCAACCTTGCCCTGACTTGGGCCACAGTGGGGGTGCTTTTCGGAACAGTTGACCCAGTTCTGACTCTGGGCAAACCACTATCCCTTGGTGCCTGTGTTGGTGCTATATATCCATCTTTCTCTGTTTCTCTGTGATGCTATGCTGGTTATGCATTTCAGTGGTCCAGGTTGGATCAGTGGACTCATCAACCACCTCGTCTTCCATCTCATCCTCCTTCACAATTGAGATTGTAGGCTGACCTGATGGCAACTGTGTCTCATCATCATCAGCCTCCACCTCCGGAGACAGTAAATCATATTCCTCAAAGTGACTTTCTTCTGGCCGTAGGTCCTCAAATACCTGCACATCAACGCACGCCACCTCCTCACGTCCCTCTTCAATGCTGCACGGTGAAAGGCCAGAGCCAACCAAAGGATACGTACAAAACAGATCCTTAGAGTGGCCAAGCTTGGGGTGATATGTCTCCTGATGATGGGGAAGAATGTGGACCAGGTTGAGGATTGAATGGGCCAGCCTTCTCTGTATCCACAGTACACTGTGTGGTCATTGAAGATTTGTTGCTGCTTGAGAAGTGTAAAGAAACCTTGTTGTCTGCCATCCAAGACAGAACCTTCTCTAGCTATTATGGCTTACACACATGTTTACGTTAGAGACCGGGAAATTAGAGGAGGAGGTGGAGGATAAATCCCAGTGCCACAATGGGCGTATTGTAAACTGCTATGGAATATGTATTCCATCTTCTGAGTCTCAATGGGGGAGGGAGTGCCCAAATGAATAAGTAAGAGCAGTCCCTCCCAAACGTATGTTACTGGGCCACCTCAAGGCCCTCACCAAACTCGGCTTTCCTGACACCTGCAGGTCTTCTGGAAACTTGAATTGAGGGACGCAGAAAGACATGGAGGAGGTGGAGCAAGAGGAGGGAAAAACCAAACGCCACAATGGGCGCATTATAAACTGCTATGTAATATATATTCCATCATCTGAGTCTCAATGGGGGAGGGAGTGCCCAAATGAATAAGTAAGAGCAGTCCCTCCCAAACGTATGTTACTGGGCCACCTCAAGGCCCTCACCAAACTCGGCTTTCCTGACACCTGCATGTCTTCTGGAAACTTCAATTGAGGGACGCAAGATGACATGGAGGAGGTGGAGCAAGAGGAGGGTAAAACCAAACGCCACAATGGGCGCATTATAAACTGCTATGTAATATATATTCCATCATCTGAGTCTCAATGGGAGAGGGTTGCCCAAATGTATAAGTAAGAGCAGTCCCTCCCAAACATATGTTACTGGGCTACCTAAGGGCCCTCACCAAACTGAGCTTTCCTGCCACCCACAGGCCCTTTTAAAACTTTAATTAGGGGTCGCAGAATGACATGTAAGAGGAGGAGGGTAAAGATCAAAGCTACAATGCGGACATTGTAAACTGCTATGGAATATGTATTCCATCATCTGAGTCTCAATGGGGAGGTGACTGCCCAAATGTATAAGCAAGAGCAGTCCCTCCCAAATGTATGTTACTGGGCCACCTCAGGGCCCTCACCAAACTCAGTTTTCCTGACACCTGCAAGCCCTCTGAAAACTTAAATTGAGGGCTGCAAAATAACATGGAGGAGGAGGAGGAGGGTAAAGCCAAGCGCCACAGTGGGTGCATTATAAACTGCTATGGAATGTATCCCATCATCTGAGTCTCAATGGGGGGGTTACTGCCCAAATGTATAAGTAAGAGCAGTCCTTCCCAAACGTATGTTACTGGGCCACCTCAGGGCCCTCACAAAACTCGGCTTTCCTGACACCTGCAGGCCCTCTGAAAACTTAAATTGACCGATGCAGAATGACATGGAAGTGGAGGATAAAGCCCAATGCCAAAATGAGTGCATTCTAAACTGCTATGGAATATGTATTCCATCATCTGAGTCTCAATGGGGAGGGGGGGGTTACTGCCCAAATATATAAGTAAGAGCAGTCCCTCCCAAATGTATGTTACTGGGCCACCTCAGGGCCCTCACCAAAACAAGCTTTCCTGACACCTGAAAGACTTCTGAAAACTTAACATGAGGTCTGCAAAATAATATGGAGGAGGAGGAGGGTAAAGCCCAGCGCCACAATGGGTGCATTGTAAACTGCTATGGAATATGTATTTCATCATCTGAGTCTCAACAGGGGAGGGACTGCCCAAATGTATAAGTAAGAGCAGTTCCTACCAAACGTATGTTACTGCACCACCTCAGGGCCCTCAACAAACTCAGTTTTCCTGACACCTGCACCCCCCCTGAAAACTTAAATTTTTAAATTGAGGGCTGCAAAATAATATGGAGGAGGAGGAGGGTAAAACCCAGAGCCACAAAGGGCGCATAGTAAACTGCATCATCTGAGTCTCAACGGGAGAGGGACATCCGAAATGTATAAGCAAGAGCAGTCCCTCCCAAACATGTGTTTTTGGGACACCTCAGGGCCCTCACCAAACTCAGCTTTCCTGCCACCTGCAGGCCCTCTGAAAACTTGAATTGACTGATTCAGAATGACTTGGAGGAGGAGGGTAAAGCCCAATGCTACAATGGGCGCATTGTAAACTACTATGGAATATATATTCTATCATCTGAGTCTCAATAAGGGAGGGATCATCCAAATGTATAAGTAACAGGAGTCCCTCCAAAACGTATGTTACAGGACCACTTAAGACCGCTTAGGTGAATGATCAATGGGCATGTTCAATCTGGCCTTGTAAAGTACTGGGGAATAGTAGGTAACTAGAAATTATGTATATCGGCCCTACAAAATGTATAAGTCAGGGCCCTCCCAATTGTAAGTTAAAAAAAGTCAAAAACACTACATGTGAACAAACGCTAAAAGGGAATTTTTTTTTCTCTCCTGTTTTTATAGCCTTATATACAAGTGATTATGCAGGAAAAACTGCTTCTTAACCTTTTTGGCCTGTAAATTGCAATTTAGGTTATGTTTGGTAGGTGTTCTTGTGCACCTGTATAAGTGGCAAAATACTGTGACATCCTTATTCTCAGAAACCATATGTGAGTCAAAAATGCATACAGGCATATGTGGCCCCCCAGAGGCCTCAGTCGCCACATAGGTACTACACCTCAGCCCGAGGTGTGGTATCCCATCCTGGATATGGAGGAGGTCATCCACCAGTATGCACATAAAACACACAACACCTCAGTTAGCAGCTCTCCACCGGGTCAGGGTTAGGGCTTGGTTCCATTAATGCTATGTATAGCCACCATGTTACGGTTGCTGTGGCTCTGGAGACTATGTCCGGATTTCTTGCTACTGCACATGTGCAAGCGCTGGAGACTAAAGCGGGCTTTACACGCTGCGACATCGCTAATGCGGAGTCGTTGGGGTCACGGAATTCGTGACGCACATCCGGCCGCATTAGCGATGCCGTTGCGTGTGACACCGATAAGCGATTTTGCATCGTTGCAAAAACGTGCAAAATCGCTAATCGGTGACATGGGGGTCCATTCTCAAATCTCGTTACTGCAGCAGTAACAAGGTTGTTCCTCGTTCCTGCGGCAGCACACATCGCTGCGTGTGACGCCGCAGGAACGAGGAAGCTCCCCTTACCTGCCTTCCGGCCGCTATGAGGAAGGAAGGAGGTGGGCGGGATGTTACGTCCCGCTCAGCTCCGCCCCTCCGCAGCTATTGGGCGGCGGTTCAGTGACGTTGCTGTGACGCTGCACGGACCGCCCCCTTAGAAAGGAGGCGGTTCGCCCGTCACAGCGACGTCGCCGGACAGGTATGTATGTGTGACGGGTCTGGGCGCTGTTGTGCGACACGGGCAGCGATTTGCCCGTGTCGCGCAACAGATGGGGGTGGGTACCCACACTAGCGATATCGGGACCGATATCGCAGTGTGTAAAGTAGCCTTAAGTCCTATCTTGGAGCCATTGCACATGTGTGGGTGACATCATCGCTGACACGAGGTCACATGTCTCTGACACCTTCTAAGCTGATTGGCCACTGGTCATGTGCTTGTGACACGTGGTCACATGTCTCTGACACCTTCTATGCCGATTGGTCGCTGGTCATGTGCTTGTGACGCTTTGCTCGGTGATAGGCCAGCGTGACGTCATTGCTGTCATTCTGGCAGCGGATTGGCTCTGGTGTCCTCCATCTTGGATGAGGCACAGAGTCTATATAAGACCCTGACGCACGCCGCCCGGCGCTCAGTCCTCTTGGTTCATGCATGCGAGTAGACGCTCTGTGCACGGTCCTCTAGGCATCTCTCTGTCTATGTTAGGTGAGCGCTACCGGCAGGGTAGCGTTCTCATACCTTACAGCTTCGGCTGCAGTCCGTATCCTTACCTCTTAGTGGAGCGGACATAGGCAGGTGCCTGAGGCACATGGTCCGGCTGGGCCTTGTGATTCTACTCGTAGGTGGACGTTGCCGCTAGGGTAACGTTCCTTATACTGCGTCTGGCAGTTGTTCACATCCTCGCACACTAGGGGAGC
Source organism: Anomaloglossus baeobatrachus (assembly GCF_048569485.1). NCBI lineage: Eukaryota > Metazoa > Chordata > Amphibia > Anura > Aromobatidae > Anomaloglossus > Anomaloglossus baeobatrachus. Next base: position 128,859,094 of record NC_134361.1, read on the forward strand.
GAACAGAGGTAGGAGCTTTGTGCGGCTTATGCTGCTGTCCATCTCTTTTGCACCACTAGTGGAGCGGACCTAGGCAGGTGCCATATCTAGTGGTTCGTGTCCTCGCACACTAGGGGAGCGAACAGAGGTAGGAGCTTTGTGCGGCTTACGCTGCTGTTCGTCTCTTTTGCACCACTAGAAGAGCGGACCTAGGCAGGTGCTATATCTAGTGGTTCGTGTCCTCGCACACTAGTGGAGCGAACGCAGGTAGGAGCTTTGTGCGGCTTACGCTGCTGTCCGTCTCCTGGCACCACTAGAGGAACGGACCTAGGTAGGTGCCATTTCACACTCACTGCTTTTGTCTCTGTGATCTTTAACAGAGACCATTCCACACACCCTCCAATTAAGGGAAAAATTGCTTTATTTTCTAATTTTATTCCTCTGTGAGTATAACAGAGGTATTGCACTCTGCACTTGTGCTATCATTATTTACAGTGGCACACTTATATACCCCTTATCCTCTGCCATAGTCTGCAGCAGAGTCATTGCACGGTGGACCCTGACTGTCTGCAATTCCTTTAGGTTTTATTATCAGACAGCCCCCCGTAACACACCACTGGTGATGGTTCCTCCCTCCACCTAATCCGACATGGCGTGGGGGTGGAGTCTAGTTATTTGGAGACACTGCAGTCACAGAGAGAAGGAGCAGTGGAGGTGTGAAGACCTGTGGCCTGGAGCTGGTGCAGCTTGACCCGGGCACAAGACAGAAGGGTTCGTAGAGACCACAGGAAGTGCACCATACCCTCATGGCCTCATTCCACATACAGCAACGGAGTGGAAGGACTTGGCCGCAGATCGGGGACTGGTCCCTAGACTAGAGGAGAAAAACTAATGTGCTCTGCTAGTAAAACCAGAGGTAAGGACCATTTAGTACGAAAGCCAACTTCGCACACAAATCCGCTGGAAAGTGGCCACATAGGGCCAAGGGATAGAGCTTCAAGCCACCCCGACAGGGCCCGCGAACACCGGCTCAGGGAACTGTTTGGACAGGTGGGAGAGAAGTCTGTGCAGGAAGATGACCAGGGAAGGAACACTAGAAGAGTGCGCCGATCTCGACTTCCGAAGTAGCCGGGATCGGCTGTAGCCCATCACAATGAGATCCCAGCATGCTAAAGGCGGTCACTGACATCGTGTTACCTTGGAACCTGCTACAGTGAATACAAACCTTGAGACTGCATCCCTGTGTTGCTCCGTTATTCGCCTGCACCTCCGGCCTGCACCCCGCATTCACCTACTACTACCCCTATCTGCCCTGGGGCCCAGCTCTGCCTGAGGAGAGGTGCACCATCTAAGCTGCATCACCATCTGCCCCAGAGGTCCCCATCCCCCAGCGGCGGCACTTAACTTGCTGCATACTACAGGTGGTGCCACAAATAACTGTCATCATCCCTTTCATATTTTGACAACACCTCCAGGGTCACAGAGCTGGGCCTCGCCATCGCGGCATCACAGAAACAGAACTGCCCATAACGAGTCACCCCAGGCCCTGGTGTGGACATGTCACATATTCTCCAGGCTCTCCCCATTCAGTTTCATCACTTTCCCATCCATTTCAGCCTTTTCCTCAGGCCCCCAGACCTCTTTGTTGGGTCTAGCAGAAAATTACTCGCATTTACCATTGACTTGTATTGTACTCGCTATTCGGAGCGAATACGTAAGTATTACACAGTACTCATTATGAGTATAGCGATTACAAATATAACGGTACTCGCTCATCTCTAGTACTGGCACTAGTATGGTGATTAAAATCAAAGCTTCATTTTTCAGATTAGATCTTTCATTACAGAAAAAAACATTCATAAAAAGGTCCAGAAATTGGTGCATTTTTTGATTGACGTGTTCATCGGGTTGAGCTTTTGTAGGTCAGGTCCTTAGTGTAAATTCCTTCTCCAGCATCTTACTGGCTTGCCACTTTTCTTTATTTAAATTTCATGTTGCACCGCATTGCTACTGTTGGCGGTACGTGCACATTGTTAGAGTAATTATGTCTTCATTAAAAATGGCGCCAAAGTCAGCACATACGCGCAGGGCCGGCCTTAGGTTATATGCGTCACTGCCTCTCAGCTCCAATGACCTGAACAGACTGAGGTGCAGTACCACATACACACCATAAGGACGGGGGGCGCTGTGTATGTGTCGCTGCCTCTCAGCTAAAATGACCTGAACAGACTGAGGTTCAGCACCACATACACACCATAAGAACAGGGGGTGCTGTGTATGTGTCGCTGCCTCTCAGCTAAAATGACCTGAAAAGACTGAGGTGCAGCACCAGATACACACCATGAGGGAGGGGCACGGTGTATGGAAGAACTACAGCATATATATTGTAATCCCTTTATTAACCAGACTCGGCACACCCCATTTGGCAATGCTGCAAATAATTTTGTTGGAAAATTTGTAAGATAAATCCACACCGAATAATGTAATATTCTCTAGAACTTCATAATGCACACCTCAGCTGCTGCAGAACCCCATGATACACATCTCAGCTGCTGCAGAACCCCATAATACACAACTCAGCTGCTGCAAAATCTCATAATACACATCTCAGCTGCTGCAGAACCCCATAATACACATCTCAGCTGCTGCAGAACCCCATAATACACACCTCAGTTGCTGCAGAACCCCATAATACACACCTCAGCTGCTGCAGAACCCCATAATACACATCTCAGCTGCTGCAGAACCCCTTAATACACACCTCAGCTGCTGCAGAACCCCATACTACACACCTCAGCTGCTGCAGGACCTAATCATACACAACTCAGCTGCTGCAGAACCTCATAATACACCTCAGCTGCTGACGATGTATTACATTGATAGAATGGTGTTCATAACCACATTAAGGTTAAGTTCACACAGGACATCTTTTGTAGCATTTTTGAGGTCACAAAGATGCCCCTGCACGTATTTCCTCCTCCCATCAAAGTATATGTGATTGCTCTTTTGCTGTCCACACTGGGCATCTTTTGTTGGCTGCGTTTTTGAAGATGCAGCATGTCAGTTCTTTTTGCGTTTTCGTTTTTGAGTCCTTCCAGTCAATAGATTAGACTTAAAAACTGCATTAGGCAAAACGCGGTAAAAATGTGTCAAAAACACATTGCGTGTTTTTATTCGTTTTTGCCGCGGTGCATTTTTGATGCATTCTTGGGACAAAAACATTGCATATTTGTGGTATAAAAGATGCCGCGTGTGAACATCCCCTAAACCATTCCATGTGATGTGCAGACGGCAGTGAGGCAATGTAACATATGAGACTCCACTGTTATTTTCTACCAGGTAAGTTCTCTGACAGCTGATTCCTCCTGCACGACCCCCGCGTGGAAGGAATCAGACACCGGCTCCATTATTGCAGTCGTGTATATTTTACTCTGATGCTTCCACATTTCAGATAAAACACATTTTATCTCTGCCGAGGACGATACAGTCAGGATGAGGTGCCCGGGAGGCCGGTGCCCAATGGCTTCTCCCTGCTCTGCTGCACATTGACTGGTCGAACCCCCAAAATGTGTAATACACACTGTTAGGATTTCATTTGCCAATGAAATCACTCACAAGTAATTTGCAGACTCGGGGTCATCTGCTGAATGACATCTCCTCCTGCGTCTCTCATTGTTATGATTTTCAATTTGAGAGGAACAGGAGGAGACGTCATTCTGCAGATGACTACACATTGGAAATCGCATGTGAGTGATCAGGTGACAACTACTCGAATCAGCAAGTGAAATCCTAACAGAGCGCATATTACACACCTATAGGATATGGCAGGTCAATATTCAGAATTACAGCACATTACACATTATAGGTGACATGTACAGGGCATATGTAGGGTGTATAACCTAATATATAAAGCTGAGTGTATGTGTGTGTGTCCGTCCAATAAAGGAATCCGCACCGTCACATTTACAATCACGAAATTTTGCAGAGACGCCTCATGTGACTCAGGTAACGTCACAGACTATGTTTTGATGAGAAATTTTAACCCCACACTTTACAGTTATTCGCCGCAAAAACCTGCTTACACTAAAATCAGTGGTGCTGGGAACTACAGGTCATTAATAAGAGCTGTAATTGGTTGCTATAGGCAACAAAGGACATTCTTTTTTTTAAGACAGGTAATGTGTCAGATAATATGATGTCAATAGAGACAAAGACAGACATACACAGAGACAGAGACACACAGACACACACAGGGACACAGAGTCTGATACAGAGACAGAGACACACAAACACAAAGACAGACACAGAAACAGAGACACAGAGAGAGACACACACACACACAGACTGATGCAGAGACACACACAGGGACAGGGACACACACAGGGACAGGGACACACAGGGACAGGGACACACACAGGGACATGGACACACACAGGGACACACAGAAACAGACACACAGAGACATAGACACAGACATAGAATCACAGAGACTGATATAGAGACAGAGAAGAGACACATAGAGACAAAGAGAGAGAGAGAAAGACACAGAGACACACAGACACACAGAGACAGAGACTGATACAGAGACACACAAACAGAGACTGATACAGAGACACAAAAAGACACACACAGAGACAGACTGATACAGAGACTGATAAAGACACACAGAGACATAGACACACAAAGACTGATACAGAGACACAGAGGCACAGAGAAAGAGACAGAGACACAGATATAGACAGAGACACACAGACAGAGACACACATACAGGGACACACACAAGCACACATACAGAGACAAAGACATGGAAACACAGACACATACAGGGACACATTCACACACAGAGACACACAGACAGAGACACAGAGGCAGAGACACACAGAGACAAACACATAGACACATAGACAGAGATACACAGACAGACACACACAGAGACCCACAAAGACAGAAACACACAGAGACACACAGAGACAGACACAGAGACACAGATATAGTCACAGAGACAGAGATACACAGAGACACATACAAACACAAGCACAGACAGACAGAGACAGAAACACAGAGAGAGAGAGAGGGAGACAGACAGACAGAGAGTGAAACAGAGAGTGGAGAGAGGGAGAGGGAGAGAGACAGTTACTATCCCGGGCACCACCAGGTACTACAGCTAGTAACTATATATATATATTGTGATAACACGCTCCGGGATCGCCTTTGCTGGGTTCAAAGGGCACGTATTCACCTCAGGCAGACAGCCGAATTCAAGGTGTAACTGACGCTTGGTCAGGTTTATTGCAGTGAACCATAAACAAAAAGAAAAAAAACACCAACAAAATAAATCCTTGCCTGTCCGGCACTAACTATACACAGTGTTATCCTAACTACCAACTGGAGGGCTTCTCCCTTCCAGCTAAACCATACAAACACCAGGCACTGCTCCTCACAAGTGTCTCCTACACAGCCAGGCTTACTGTGTTCCCAGATGGAGCCCCTCCCCCAACTTCCCAGATTCCTTTTACCTCCGTCCTTCACCTCCCATTAATCCATTAGTAGCCAGGTGATCCTGGCCAGGCTAAGTCACATAGGACCGATACCGGGGTGAGATATACCTGCCCTCATCCACTAATCCCACATGAGTCTCACATATCCCCCCCCTCTGCTCAGACCACCTCGGCTGAGCAACGGCACCCACAAAACAGTGCACACGAGACAGGGCATCAGCATTCCCCATCCGCACCCCCGGGCGGTGCTCCACTGTAAAACGGTAGGCCTGAAGTGCAAGGAACCACCGGGTCACTCGGCCATTCCGTTCCCTATTCAAGTGCATCCACTTGAGAGGGGCATGGTCAGTGATCAGCCGGAACTTCCTTCCAATCAAGCAATATTTAAGGGACTCTAGAGCCCACTTAATGGCTAAGCATTCTTTTTCCACTATGGCATAGTTGCGTTCATGCTTATTAAGTTTCCGACTAAGATAAAGGACCGGATGTTCCTCTCCGTCCTTCAGTTGTGACAATACAGCCCCGATACCGGCATCAGAAGCGTCCGTTTGGACCACGAACTCGCTGCGGAAGTCAGGAGTCATTAGCACAGGTTGAGAGCAAAGAGCTAGTTTTAAGTTATGGAAGGCTTCTTCGGCTGCCGTGGTCCATTTGATCATGACAGAGTCTTTCCCTTTGGTAAGGTCCGTCAGGGGAACAGCGGTAGCCGCAAAATTGGGAATGAACCGTCGGTAGTAGCCGGCTATTCCCAAAAACGCTCTCACCTGCTTCTTGTTGACTGGTTGCGGCCATTTCTGAATGGCTTGTATCTTGTCAATCTGGGGTTTAACAATTCCCCTCCCAATTACGTATCCCAAATACCGGGCTTCTTCCAGCCCGATATGACATTTCTTGGGGTTTGCTGTTAGACCCGCCTCCCGCAGGTCCTCAATCACAGCCTCTAGTTTCTGGAGGTGCGTCTCCCAGTCCAGGCTGTATATGACTATGTCATCCAAATACGCAGAAGCATAGTGCCTATGGGGCCTCAGGACTCGGTCCATCAACCTTTGAAAGGTTGCCGGTGCCCCGTGTAGTCCAAACGGCATATACACATACTGGTATAAACCTTCCGGTGTAGAAAACGCGGTTTTCTCTTTAGCGGCCTCTGTTAGCGGGATCTGCCAATAGCCCTTCGTTAAGTCTAGGGTCGTGATATACCGGGCTTTTCCAAGCCGATCTATTAATTCGTCGACCCGTGGCATAGGGTATGCATCAAATTTGGAGACCGCATTTAATCTCCTGAAGTCATTGCAGAATCTAATGGAGCCGTCTGGTTTCGGTATTAACACAATCGGACTCGACCAGGCGCTATGCGATTCCTCGATTACACCTAACTCTAACATGGTCTTCACTTCTCGGGAGACAGCTTCCCGCCGAGCCTCCGGTATTCGGTAGGGCTTTACCTGAACTGTTACCCCAGGCTCTGTTATGATGTCATGTTTAATGAGAGTGGTCTGCCCGGGCTTTTCCGAGAAAAACTCGTGATTGTTGATTACAAACTGCTTGACGTCGGTCTTTTGCCGCTCCGACAGAGTCTCCGCCGTCCCGACATCCGGTATGGTCTGCTTGCAGACCGGAAGGGCCAGACCTGCTGACAGAGCTGGACGGTCCTTCCAGGGTTTTATCAGATTCACGTGATAAATCTGTTCAGGCTTCCTTTTACCAGCCTGGTACACTTTGTAGTTTACCTCACCCACCCGTTCCTTAATTTCAAAGGGGCCTTGCCACTTTGCCAGAAATTTGCTTTCTGCCGTGGGGACCAGGATCAACACCCTATCTCCGGGTGCAAAAGTACGGATCTTGGCCCCCCTATCATAAATCCTTTTCTGTGCTCCTTGAGCCTGTATCATATGCTCTTTAACGATGGGCATCACCGCCGCAATACGGTCCTGCATTTGGGTTACATGGTCTATTACGCTTTTGAACGGGGTGACCTGTCCCTCCCAGGTTTCTTTAGCGACATCTAACAGTCCACGGGGACGTCGGGCGTACAGAAGCTCGAAAGGAGAGAACCCGGTGGAAGACTGGGGCACCTCCCGGATGGCAAAAAGCAAATACGGGAGTAAGTAGTCCCAGTTCTTCCCGTCCTTGTCTATCGCCTTACGGAGCATCTGTTTCAAAGTTTTGTTAAACCGTTCGACCAGTCCGTCCGTTTGAGGGTGATACACGGAGGTGCGTAACTGTGCTATTTGTAACAGCCTGCAGAGTTCTTTCATTACTTTAGACATAAAGGGGGTTCCTTGGTCTGTGAGTATTTGTTTTGGGACACCAACCCGACTAAACACATGGACCAGCTCCTTGGCAATGGTCTTGGTGGCCGTGTTACGCAAAGGGATGGCCTCGGGGTAACGAGTGGCATAATCCAAGATGACAAGGATGTGCTGGTGTCCTCGTGCAGACTTGGGGAGGGGTCCAACTAAATCCATCCCAATTCTCTCAAATGGGATCTCGATGATAGGCAGAGGTACTAAGGGGCTACAGAAACGGGGCCTAGGCGCAGACATTTGGCAGTCGGGACAAGACTCGCAATAGGTGCGAATATCGTGATGCATGCCGGGCCAAACAAAACAGTGTAATATCCTTTCGGTAGTTTTCTGGACCCCCAGGTGTCCCCCCATCATGTGTCCGTGTGCCAGGTCCAGCACTCTCCGCCTGTAGGCTCTCGGCACAACCAATCGTTGTACTGTGTCATCCCCCTTCTTCTCTATCTGATAGAGAAAGTCATTCTCCAGGGCCATGTAGGGGTAAGCCAGCCTAGTACCTGCATCCACCTGCACCCCGTTTATCATTTTAACATTTTTTATAGCCTGAGTAAGGGTAGGATCTCTCATTTGCTCACTTTGGAAGTCATCTTTCTGGACTTCCAAATTCAGCCAAGAGGAAGGGGGACAGCCACCCGTGTCCGCCTCTGCCCCGGGTTCATCGGAATCACCCGCCAGAACTGAAAAGGGGAACTGGGGGTTGTTTTCAGCGGATTCCTCCTCTGAACCCTCTTGTGGGGCATCCTCTAGTGGCTCCGGGCCCACACAAGGTGTGGGAGAAGGATCATCCGTGCGGCTACCCTGGGGTACTAATTGGTTCTCCCACAACTGCCAGAAGTGGGGAAAATCCCTGCCCAAAATGATATCATGCAATAGTGCTGGTACTAGTCCCACCTTATGATGCACAGACCCATAGGGCGTAGTAATGCAGGAGACCGTTGTGAGGTACGAGCAGGTGTCTCCATGCACACATGTCACAGAAAATTTATCTGACGGTCCCATCGGGACTGTTACCAGACTGGCCTTTACCAGAGTCACCACACTCCCCGAGTCCAACAGCGCAACAACAGTATTGCCATCAATGGACACTTCACACAGGTGTTTTTTCATATCGCCTTGACATGCAGCAACACACACTACCCGTGCAACCATAGCCCTGCGTTTTTCAAAGTCCGTGACATCACACTGCATCGGTTCTGCAGTTACTGGACAGTTTGCAGCAATGTGGCCCAACTCCTGGCAGCGGAAACACCTCACGGGCCCCTTGCTGAGACCATAGTTTGGCACCTTAGCCCTCACAGGGCCAGCAGTCCTGTTTTCCTCCTCCACTGCCTTAGGATATTTTCCTCCTCCCCATGACCCTGGAACAGTCTTACCAGATCCTCGTCGAGAAGGGGAAGAGCGAGGATGTGTAGCATCGTCCATAAGTCCTTCTGCCAAGGAATAACGCTCCACTAGATCCACTAGCTGATCCGCTGTCGTGGGGTTTCCATGGCTTACCCACCTCTTCAGAGATGGCGGTAGAGCTCTTAGGTATTTATCCAGAACGATTCTTTGTACCATCTCTGGCGCCGTCAAAACCTCGGGCTGTAGCCATTTCTTGGTCAAGTGAATGAGGTCAAACATCTGTGACCGCGGTGGTTTATCGGGCTGATAAGTCCATTGATGAACTCTCTGTGCTCGCACGGCCGTCGTCACTCCCAGCCGGGCAAGGATCTCGGCTTTTAGTTTATCAAAGTCATGCGCTGCTTCAGGCTCAAGATCAAAGTAGGCTTTTTGGGCCTCACCTGCCAGAAACGGTGCAAGCAAGTCGGCCCATCGCTCCTTTGGCCACTTTTCCCGCTCCGCCGTCCGTTCAAACGTGGTCAGGTAAGCTTCCACATCGTCCTCTGTGGTTAATTTCTGCCAGCACCGACTCACATGAATCACCCTCTGGTCAGCCTCCGCATTATTCCCCGGTACGGTCGCCAGACGCTGCGCCACCTGCTGCAAAAGTTGGCGGTCTTTAACCGTCGATTCCACCAGTTCCTTCAACTGTGCCGACATCAAGCGATTAGCCTCCTGCTGCACAGCTGCGGATTGTACCAGCGCTTTCACCACGTCATCCATTATGATGCGCTGTAACGTGCTGCCTGCGTTCTCCACCACAATGTGATAACACGCTCCGGGATCGCCTTTGCTGGGTTCAAAGGGCACGTATTCACCTCAGGCAGACAGCCGAATTCAAGGTGTAACTGACGCTTGGTCAGGTTTATTGCAGTGAACCATAAACAAAAAGAAAAAAACACCAACAAAATAAATCCTTGCCTGTCCGGCACTAACTATACACAGTGTTATCCTAACTACCAACTGGAGGGCTTCTCCCTTCCAGCTAAACCATACAAACACCAGGCACTGCTCCTCACAAGTGTCTCCTACACAGCCAGGCTTACTGTGTTCCCAGATGGAGCCCCTCCCCCAACTTCCCAGATTCCTTTTACCTCCGTCCTTCACCTCCCATTAATCCATTAGTAGCCAGGTGATCCTGGCCAGGCTAAGTCACATAGGACCGATACCGGGGTGAGATATACCTGCCCTCATCCACTAATCCCACATGAGTCTCACAATATATATATCTATTACCCCCTACACATGGTCTGCACCCACTCTGGCCGCAGCTGCATGGCCCACTGGCATCACGTCCCAGGCTCCCCCTGATGTCATTACACCTATCCAGGGCCCACAGCTGCAGAGCAAGGGCGAAACAGAGAGCCAGTGGCCATCCAGTCCTCAATGGTGTTCAACCATGCATCCGAGAAAATAGCAATGGCCCCCATCACCGACAGGCCAAGTCATTTTGCCACTGCGTAAATTACACAATATACTACTACTACTACTACTAATAATAATAATAATATACATGACACATACATAGATATTATGGAAAAGATAGATGGATACAGGGTCGGACTGGGGCGTCTGGGGTCCACAGGAGGACTTAACTCTAGAGGCCACACAACTATATGCAAATCGCTGCAGGAGCCCCCACACAGCCTCCTATGCACAGCAGGAGCCCCCACACAGCCTCCTATACACAGCAGGAGCCTCCACACAGCCTCCTGCACACAGCAGGTGCCCCCACACAGCCTTCTATGCATATCAGGAGCCCCCACACAGCCTACTATGCACAGCAGGAGCCCCCACACAGCCTCCTATGCATAGCAGGAGCCCCCACACAGCCTCCTATGCACAGCAGGAGCCCCCACACAGCCTACTATGCACAGCAGGAGCCCCCACACAGCCTCCTATGCACAGCAGGAGCCCCCACACAACCTTCTGCACACAGCAGAAGCCCCCACACAGCCTCCTGCACACAGCAGGAGCCCCCACACAGCCTACTATGCACAGCAGGAGCTCCCATACAGCCTCATATGCACAGCAGGAGCCCACACACAGCCTCCTGCACACAGCAGGAGCCCCCACACAGTCTCCTGCACACAGCAGGGGCCCCCACACAGCCTCCTGCACACAGCAGGAGCCCCCACACAGGCTCCTGCACACAGCAGGAGCCCCCACACAGCCTCCTGCACACAGCAGGAGCCCCCACACAGCCTCCTGCACACAGCAGGAGCCCCAACACAGCCTCCTATACACAGCAAGAGCACCCACACAGCCTCCTGCCCACAGCAGGAGCCCCCACACAGCCTCCTGCACACAGCAGGAGCCCCAACACAGCCTCCTGCACACAGCAGGAACCCCCACACAGCCTCTTGCACACAGCAGGAGCCCCCACACAGCCTCCTGCACACAGCAGGAGTCCCCACACAGCCTCCTGCACACAGCAGGAGCCCACACACAGCCTCCTGCACACAGCAGGAGCCCCCACACAGCCTCCTGCACACAGTAGGAGCCCCCACACAGCCTCTTGCACACAGCAGGAGCCCCCACACAGCCTCCTGCACACAGTAGGAGCCCCCACACAGCCTCCTGCACACAGCAGGTGCCCCCACACAGCCTCCTATACACAGCAGGAGCCCCCACACAGCCTCCTATACACAGCAGGAGCCCCCACACAGCCTCCTATACACAGCAGGAGCCCCTACACAGCCTCCTGCACACAGCAGGTTCCCCCACACAGCCTCCTGCACACAGCAGGAGCCCCCACACAGGCTCCTGCACACAGCAGGAGCCCCCACACAGCCTCCTGCACACAGCAGGAGCCCCCACACAGCCTCCTGCACACAGCAGGATTTCCCACACAGCCTCCTGCACACAGCAGGAGCCCACACACAGCCTCCTGCACACAGCAGGAGCCCCCACACAGTCTCCTGCACACAGCAGGGGCCCCCACACAGCCTCCTGCACACAGCAGGAGCCCCCACACAGGCTCCTGCACACAGCAGGAGCCCCCACACAGCCTCCTGCACACAGCAGGAGCCCCCACACAGCCTCCTGCACACAGCAGGAGCCCCAACACAGCCTCCTATACACAGCAAGAGCACCCACACAGCCTCCTGCCCACAGCAGGAGCCCCCACACAGCCTCCTGCACACAGCAGGAGCCCCAACACAGCCTCCTGCACACAGCAGGAACCCCCACACAGCCTCTTGCACACAGCAGGAGCCCCCACACAGCCTCCTGCACACAGCAGGAGTCCCCACACAGCCTCCTGCACACAGCAGGAGCCCACACACAGCCTCCTGCACACAGCAGGAGCCCCCACACAGCCTCCTGCACACAGTAGGAGCCCCCACACAGCCTCTTGCACACAGCAGGAGCCCCCACACAGCCTCCTGCACACAGTAGGAGCCCCCACACAGCCTCCTGCACACAGCAGGTGCCCCCACACAGCCTCCTATACACAGCAGGAGCCCCCACACAGCCTCCTATACACAGCAGGAGCCCCCACACAGCCTCCTATACACAGCAGGAGCCCCTACACAGCCTCCTGCACACAGCAGGAGCCCCCACACAGCCTCCTGCACACAGCAGGAGCCCCCACACAGCCTCCTGCACACAGCAGGAGTCCCCACACAGCCTCCTGCACACAGCAGGAGCCCACACACAGCCTCCTGCACACAGCAGGAGCCCCCACACAGCCTCCTGCACACAGTAGGAGCCCCCACACAGCCTCTTGCACACAGCAGGAGCCCCCACACAGCCTCCTGCACACAGCAGGAGCCCCAACACAGTCTCCTATACACAGCAAGAGCACCCACACAGCCTCCTGCCCACAGCAGGAGCCCCCACACAGCCTCCTGCACACAGCAGGAGCCCCAACACAGCCTCCTGCACACAGCAGGAACCCCCACACAGCCTCCTGCACACAGTAGGAGCCCCCACACAGCCTCCTGCACACAGCAGGTGCCCCCACACAGCCTCCTATACACAGCAGGAGCCCCCACACAGCCTCCTATACACAGCAGGAGCCCCCACACAGCCTCCTATACACAGCAGGAGCCCCCACACAGCCTCCTGCACACAGCAGGTTCCCCCACACAGGCTCCTGCACACAGCAGGAGCCCCCACACAGGCTCCTGCACACAGCAGGAGCCGCCACACAGCCTCCTGCACACAGCAGGAGCCCCCACACAGCCTCCTGCACACAGCAGGAGCCCCCACACAGCCTCCTGCACACAACAGGAGCCCCCACACAGCCTCCTGCACACAGCAAGAGCCCCCACACAGCCTCCTGCACACAGCAGGAGCCCCCACACAGCCTCCTGCACACTGCAGGTGCCCCAACACAGCCTCCTATACACAGCAGGGGCCCCCACACAGCCTCCTATGTACAGCAGTGGCACCCACATAGCCTCCTATATACAACAGGAGCCCTTACAGATCCCATATAGATATAAAAAAAAATTATACTCACCTAATCCTGATTCCCAGCACCGTAGCCTCCATCTTCTCTTCTATGGTGGTCTGCGGAGGCAGCGCATTGCAATGATGTCACTGCAGTGCCCTTGTGGATATACGGTCTCCTAAGACACAGGCCTGCAGCGGTCTGTGTCTTAGGAGACGGGCAGTGATAGAGCATGGAGCTCTTGTTCTGTCACAGGATTGAACTGCATCGGGGTGACGCCGACATAGTTCAGTGCAGTGGTTGTAGACGATTCGGGGCTCCAGCCAAGAAGTTCTGGGTCAGAGTTCTGGATCTTTGATGCCAGTGGTGCCCCTGCCGGCGGGTCCCTTTTATGTTCAGTTAGGCTGCTTTCACACATCCGTTTTTTTCTGAGCGGCACAATACGGCGCTTTGCAGAAAAAACGCAACCGTTTTTTTTTTGCCGCCGGTTGCGTTTTTTACGCATAGACTAGCATTAGCGCCATATTGTGCCGCATGGCCTTGCGTTGTGTCTGTTTTTTGCCGGATGCGGCATATTTAGCCCATGCGGCGGCCGGATGTAATGCTGCCTGGCACTTTTTTTGTGCGGCGCAAACAACGCTTGTTTTTGTGCGGCGCGATTTACAATGCAAGCCTATGGACGCCGGATGCGGCGTCCTGCGGCAAAAACCGCATCCGGTGGCCGGATGCGGTTTTTTACACTGCGCATGCTCAGTATCAAGCCGTATCCGTGAAAAAACGGATGGGCCGCATGGAAAAACTTATGTAACGGATCCATTTTTTTCGCCGCATCTGTTGCATAGGTTTTGGAGCTGGATTGAGCCGCATTGCAAAAAACGGATGTGTGAAAGCAGCCTAAAGGCCCTGTCACACACAGAGATAAATCTGCGGCAGATCTGTGGTTGCAGTGAAATTGTGGACAATCAGTGCCAGGTTTGTGGCTGTGTACAAATGGAACAACATGTCCATGATTTCACTGCAACCACAGATCTGCCAAACATTTATCTGTGTGTGTGACAGGGCCTTTAGAGAGCTTTCTGGGGCATTGACTGGTGTCTGTGTACCAGACCGACCCTGGATAGATGATAGGCAAATAGATAGACAGATAGATAATAGAAAGATAGATAATAGAAAGATAGATAGATAGATAGATAATAGAAAGATAGATAATAGAGATACATAGATAAAGACAGATATATAATAGAGAGATAGGCAGACAGATAATAGATATATAGATAATAGATAATAAATAGATAGATATAGGATAGGTAATTGAGATATATAGACAGATATATAATAGCAAGATAGGCAGACAGACGGATAATAGACGGACAGACAGATACACAGACAGACAGACATTGCACAGTATACAGGACACACACATGTTATACATAACACACAGACAGCACATATTACATTACAGATGACACACAGCATGTTATACTCACAGTCACTTCCTGGAGTACAGGAGTTCAGTGTGGCTTTTGTAACTGCATCTCCGGCAGAGCTGCTGTCCCTCCCCCTCTCTATGGTAAAGACAGGAGAGGACACAGAGCGGAGAGAAGGTGAGGGCACCCCCTGCCTGAGGCTGTGCAGAGCGGGAGAAGACCAGACGCAGGGCACAGAGGAGGGAGGGAGGGGTGCTCGCTCCCTGCTGGAGGCTGTGCACCTAAGGAGCAGCAAAGTGAAAGTAAACAGCTGCTCCCTAGGCGCCCCCTTTGCTTTCTGCCTGCCGGCACCCTGTGCGGCCGCACAAGTCGCACATGCCTAAAGCCGGCTATGCATACGCGTACCACGATCTCCGGTGCCATTTTATTGAAGATACTGTGAAGAAGACTATCAGCTGCATCGGCGCATGCACAGATTTTTTTTTCATCTGCACATGCACCGATGCCACCCATAGTCTTCTCCATTGTGTCTTCAATAAAATGATGCCAGAGATTGTGGTATGCGCATGCGCTGACTCTGGCGTCATTTTAATCATCATAACTCTAGCAATGTACACCTGCTGCCATCATCAACAACGGTGGACAATCATGAAATTTAAATAAAGAGAAGGGGCAGCCAGGAGGACACCAAAGTACGAATTTACACAGAGGACCCGACACACAAAGGTTCGCCCCGCTGCACATGTCAATCAAAGAATGCACCAATTTCTCAACTTTTATGAACCTTTTTTGCAATCGAAAATCCAATCTGAAAACTGAAGGTATGAATTAACCTCTTCACATCCAAGGATGTACCTGTATGTCCTTAGCTGTGTCTTTCCCTTTATTGTGGGCTCGCATGGAAAGCCTGCAAATATAACCTGGGGATGAAGGGGTTAATGGGAACCGATTACCAGTTTTTTGAGCTTAAAACTAAAATGATCACATTAAGCAGCACCTGTACTGCATTCTATAAAGGTGCATACTATTCCCTGACTCACCCTGTACACTCCGCAAATATGGTCATCCTTGGGTCAGCTCCGATGGGGGTCCTTAGTTGAGACTCCTGTTCCTCTTCTTTGTGTTGATTGCCGTCGTCTGCTAATGATTGACATGGATGATGTCTCCTGCATCATCCATATACCTAGACAAAATCTCGCACATGCACAGAGACTTCCCCATTTCGTGCATGTGCATCTATGTACTCACCACTGCCTGCAGTAGGGCAGAGCAAAGTGTGCCTGCACGAGCCGGCAATGTCTCTGAATAGGCGCAAGGTTTTGCACGGCACTGTGGATGGCGCACGTGGCATCATCCATGTCAATCATTAGCAAAGGTCGGCGGTCAGCGCGGGGAGGAGGGACAGTTGCCACTGTGACATCCTGGACTATCAGGTCGTCACAGGGTATTGTGCAATCTGCCCTTCTGCACAATATCCACATCCTCCTTGGTTACGGATCCCTGGCCTTCAGTGTTGCTAAGAGCAGAGCCAGTCAAAACACTAGGAACACTCTGCACCACACCCACCAGACACACCAATAGGGGGGCCTGAAGGGAATAGGGACAGCTACGTGGGGAGTTAGTAGGGGAGGTCAGAGGTGTTAGAGCAGAGGAGAGTTTAGTGGTGACTCTCGAGAGGAGAGGTCACAAGGAGTGTGTAGTGCTGGAAGGGAAGGAGAGAGGAGGACAGGAGCAGGGCTCTCTGTAGAATACTAGGTGGCAGATGTTGGTCTGGGCCTGGTAGGAGCTGGAACCCTGGTCACAGGGGATCGTGTCAAGGGGCCCGGATATGCCGAGGAGGGCAGACGGTGGCCTTGAGCCATCTCCGGCCGGGGGCCAGGGCACGACAGGGCACGTGGACCCTAGGCCAGGAAGTAGCTTAACGCATCCTGGTAATTTACCCGACAAGGGTGAAGTCTTCAAGATTCATCCTCCACCCGCTCCAAAATCTGGGTACTAGCGCAACGAGGGGGATAGGACTTTCCCAATACATAGTCCAGAAAATCCCAAGCGTGAACCCTGAGAGCAAGCTCACTCCGTGAGCCATACGGGTGAGCGGGACCCGGCTAGTTCTACACTACAGGGTCCAAATAGTAAAGAAAGTGCCACGGAAAAGTCACAGGCTAACAAGCAACTCCAAAGGTCATGGATCCACACGTGCTCCCTCCCTGCTGCAGCGGTGCTCAGAATTCTGGTTTACAAGTTGTAGTGTCGGTATTCTTGGACTGAGTGAGTATGCAGAAACCCTTTTCCTCCCCAACGGCACCCCTCTACTACCACCACCGGGCCCCGGGGCAAAACCCCCTACCCACGGAGGGGTTAAACACCTTGCTGCCATACCACCGTCACCGGGTGCTCCCAACAGCTGCGGTGGTACTCCATCTTACCACGCACCATGGATGGCGTCACGAACTTCTAATCCCCCTGTACATATCCCCCCTTTTAAATTCGAGTGTCCGCACAACCCCCCCCCGGGTCCGGAGACCCCTCGAGCCACCGCGGTTCTGGATCTGAGCGGCTCAGCTGCTGAAACGGGGGCGGTACACCTCGAAAAACCTGGCGTCACAAACAGGATACGAGCAGGATCCACTTACCTGGGTGACGTGCGCCTTGAAAGCCGAAAACCGCGAGTCAAGAGTCCTTTTCCTGCCAATTCCGCCATTTCCGCCATCTTTTCGCGCCAAAACGCTGTCTTCCCCGAGAAAGAGTGCGAAGCCTAAGCCCCGCCCTTCATCTTCATGTGAGACCGGAACCGGAAGTTCCTAGAGGGCCACAGCGCGCGAAAGAGTGCTGAGAAAAGACCGAGGGGGCGTGCCGGAATGTAACAATAGCAGAAGAGAAGCAGGGACGCCAGGGCTCTGGCATAACGTTCCTGGACGACGCAGTGGCAAGATGGCGGAGCGAGACTGGTCCCCAGAACGTGCTGTCCCTGGGACCACGACATGAATAGGGGAAGAGATGGAGCAGCTGTGCAGGAGAATGCGGACGCAGTTCCTGTTTATACTGAACCACTGGAGGGAAGAGATGAGGAGCCTGGCGATGGTGGTGTGAGCCCGTAAGATCGAAATCCCACGTGAAGAGAGGGTAAGCGGTTATCCAGACCCTACTGATTGCCCAAATCCGGCCACAGCGGCTGAGGGATCCAGACCGCCCCCGCTCGTGGTGAGCACTCCACCATCACCTACCCTGTCCTCGGCGAACGCCGAGCTGCCCACACCAATTTCGGCAACGGAACCTTCGGTGCCTTTACAAGAAGCTCCAGCTGTGGAGATCCCGATCATGACCCTCATTCCAGTCATGACAGCAGTCACCCAGACACCGGCCAGACCAGACCCGGCCGCCTCACCGGGATCGTCCTCAGAGGCGGAGCACCCGAACCATGCAAGCCCGGCTGTGGAGCAGTCTGTTTTTTAGTTTCCAGTCACGGAAGCGGAGCCTAGAGATTAGAGATGAGCGGTGTTCGAAGCGAACCTTTCGCCAATTTCAAATTCGAGTTGTTTTGGGCGGTGTTCGAGCCGTTCGACAAACTCGAACGATTTGCTTCACGTTCGACCATTCGAGTTACCATTCGATAACAGTTCGATCACCAAAAGCATAGCTAGTTACTAGCTGGCTTTTCACTGTAATACTGTCAGTCACTGTTAATAATAACATCAAAATTCAGTGTTTAGTGTGCAGGGGGGGCGGGGTTTAGATCAGTGCTGCTGAGTGCTGAAAGAATGGCGATTGCTTTTTTTTTTTCCTAACCGCGCGTACAGTGGGGCGGGCCAGGCTGTCAGCCAATCACAGACACACACACAGCAAAGTGGATTTTTGCCAGACAAGCAAGGGCATGTTTCATTGGCTGGGCATGTCGCATGTCCTTGACCTATAAGACCCAGCCATTTTCCCCATCGCCGCCATTATCTCGGTGCTGCGGGTGTGTGACAGTCACCGCTCCCGCTGCTACTGCTGTGGGTGCTATAAAGTGTAATCGAGACATCGGTTTCGAGAGTAGGGACTAATTTTAATTTCAGCTCTTTTCAGGGCTAGATTAGAGCAGTTCATAGCCACTTTTGCTAGGCAGGTCTGTACCAGCGCTGTGCAAGGGTTTTTCACAGGGTCTGTCTAAATCAGCTCACGCAATTCCTTGGGGCATAGTATCATTGTCTGGAATAGTCAGTGATGTTCCTCTGCTGACAAGAAAGCTACACCACCTCTGCATTCTACACCACCTCTCCATTTCTGCTAAGCAATTTTAACTGCAAAAAGTGCAAGCAATTCTTTGGGGCTTACTATCATTGTCTGGGATAGTCAGTGACGTTCCTTTGCTGACAAGAAAGCTACACCACCTCTGCATTCTACATCACCTCTCCATTTCTGCTATGCAATTTTAACTGCAAAAAGTGCAGGCAATTCTTTGGGGCTCTCTGTGATAGTCAGTGACGTACCTCAGCTGTCAAGAAAGCTACACCACCTCTGCATGCTACACCACCTCTCCATTTCTGCTATGCAAATTTAACTGCAAAAAGTGCAAGTGTACCGCCCCGCGGGCTCGGCTGCGACCGCCGAGCCGCATGGATCCGTGCTCATACTGCGGGTGGTAGCTCGAGCCTCTCACGGACCCGGAGGTCACGTTGCTCTGCAAGGGAGTTGGCGCTACACGCGGGGACTTGAGTGAGGAGTCCCACGACTGGGGCCGCGGTGGTTTGATTTGGGATGTAAGTTCGTGATGCCACCCACGGGTTGTGGTGATTGTAGACACCACCGCTGCAGTGAAGGTATGGGGGCTCCCGGGAGCAGTGTAATGGCGCAGCTAGGTGTTGACCCCTCCGTGGGTAGGGTGTGTTGGTCCCGGGGCCCGGTTGGCGAGGGCCGGAGTGCGGGGTGAAGTGTTGCGGTGCGGCGCGGCCCGAAGGCACTGGTGTACTCACTATGACACAAGACACCGGAGTCTCTGGTAAACCAAACGGAGTGATTAACGGGGCCCGCAGCCGGCTGCAGCTTCTCCCAGAATAGGTTGGGCCTTTCTCCTGCACCTCTGTGTATAAATATTTGACTCCTATGCCTAGACATTGGTAGTCCGCTCCCCGACTTGCATATGCCGTAGGAGCCCTTTTCTCCACAAACGCTGGCCCTTTGGGTCTCTTTGCCTTGGCGATGGCTTTACCCTGTATGGTTGGGCTGTTGTCTTCTAAAGGGACTTGTGTGGGATTAGGTCCTAAAGTCCAGTCCACAATCAGTTGATTTGACTCGGCCCTGTTGGTTCAGGGCTTTGTACTGGGTCTGAGTACCCCTCCTGGTGCTCCAGTTTCCAAACGGTTCTCCGGTTTGGTACCGGCGGGCCACCGCCCAACCCCGGTCCCTACGGTTCCACCGGCTGTAATCCCAGCTCCTGCAGGTGGCCACCACCGTCTGCCTCCTTGCCAATGGTGACTGGGCTCCGACCCAGCCACCCAGTAGTCTCTTGGCAGACCTGGACACAGGACTGGCTGTGAACTTGTCTGCTCTACACCTCCTCCAGACTATTCTCCTCTAGAACCTGAACTTGACTACCTGTTTTCCCACCTCCAGGCCTGTGAACTCCTCGGTGGGTGCAGCCAACCACCTGGCTCTGCCCCCCTGGTGTGGACATCAAACCTGGAGGGTGATGATAAGGGTTTCTTGGTTAGCTGCTGTCACCTAACCGGGAAGGGGTGTGGTGTTGTGTGACTACCTGGGACGACCTGACTAGTCCAGGGCGTCACACAAGCAATTCTTTGGGGCATAGTATCATTGTCTGGGATAGTCAGTGACGTTCCTCTGCTGACAAGAAAGCTACACCACCTCTGCATTCTACAACACCTCTCCATTTCTGCTACGCAATTTTAACTGCAAAAAGTGCAGGCAATTCTTTGGGGCATAGTATGAGTGTCTGTGATAGTCAGCGACGTACCTCAGCTGTCAAGAAAGCTACACCACCTCAGCATTCTACACCACCTCTCCATTTCTGCTACACTATTTTTAACTGCAGTAGTCCAGCCAATCTGTGAGGAAGGTGCAGGCGTAGATATAATTTTGCCTTCATCCAAAGGTGGTGCTCTCGATGTCTGAGAGAGCTCAACACCAGCAGCTGTTTCCACTTCCAAAACAACTGACGCCCTGCAAATCACACTGCCTGTTGCGGGTAAAGAGGGGGAAGGTCTGCGTCCAAAAGCATGTGTGACTGCTGTCCCCACAGTCACAGAGGATGAAAATGTTCGGGGACGCCAAAGTGCAGGGAATCTTCTGGCCATGGGTTAGTCAGGTTAACTCCTATGGGGATCGTGACGCTACTCTCGGTATTTGCGGTCAAGGGGTGACCGCTACTGCAGTTTAGGGAGCGCCTGGGGCTGATGGTAGATGCAGTCAGTTGTTGTGGCCTCCCGAGAGTGAGGCTGGTCCCAGGGCTCAGTGTAAGTGTGCAGTACCACAGGTCGCAGAAGAACTCACACACAGGCAGCAATGTCTTTCAGGGTTTTTACTCACTTTCAGATAGCTGTGAGTCAACCCGGGCAATGCTATGATGGACCAGGAGGAACCAAGTATCCCTTCGGCTGATGTAGGGGTGACTGCTGAATCGCCTTCCTTCCCCTTCTTGTTTTGAGGTGACTCCTACTTGTAGTATTACCGGAATCACCCAGGGAAGTCGCAACTGCCGTTCTCCCCTTTCTGGCCCATTTGCCTGACAGTGTGGACCAAGGATAGATGGCTCCAGGCTCAATCCTCCTTATGGGCCCCCTCTTTGCTGCTGTAGCTGCAAACTCTGTGTGGTAGGTGAGGCGCATAAAGTGCCCTCACCAGCAGGTTTGGCAGGCCAACTGAATGGGCCCCTGCTCTGGGGACCTGTGTCTACTGGCAGTCCCCTTACTCAGCCACCTTTTGCTACTGCCCTAAGTGGTTTTCAGGTGACACCACTGGGTAGCCTTTCTCCCCCGCCAGCAGCCACTGACTCGTGCAGTGTCTGGCAGGGCCCTGCTCCTCTACTCTGCCCTCCAGATGCGGCTCCTCCACTCCTTCTTTTTTGCCTGCCTCTGCACAATTCCCCGTCTCCAGTACCACTACCTACGACTAGCTGGGATGCGAGGGCCACTCCTCCTCCCTGGGTCTGCCCAGGGTCCCCTCTAAGCTGTGTGTGTGTTCCTGGTTACTTCGTGTCTGTGTGTCCACGCCCTAGTCAGCCTTTGGGATTACCTGTTTTGTACGGACCCAGCATGGGTGCAGTACTCAGTGGTGCTCAGGTGACTCAGGTCAGGGGTGCCACATTCCCCCTTAGTTACCAGCAGCACGTCCTCGGGCTGTAAAGACAAAACCTTTTAAAGTGCAAACTTGTAAAACATTTAAAACAGTATAAAACATGTAAAAACACACCAGGTACCACTTTTCACCACCCTCCACCCACAAGTTCGTTACCCACCCAAAACCCTCTCAGGAGGCAGGTCACCGGTCCTTTTAGCAACCAGGTCTGGGCCATCTGTTTCCCCATTCCTTTCCTCCAATCTTCCTCTCCTGGAGCTGGTGGTTGAAGGCAAGCCCCTCTCCCGTCGAGCTGCGTCTTCGGCCACTTTTGGGAGGATGTAGAGGCGGTTTTCTCAGTAAGTGTTGCTTCTTTGTGGTGGAGAGCCAAGCCCCATAAACAGGCATGCTCCCTTGTCGCAGGCGAGCCAGGCCCCATAAACAGGCGTGCTCTTGGCTTTTGGATAGCAAGCACCATCACAGGCATGCTTCCAGGTGGTGCAGAGCCAGGCCCCATAAACAGGTGTGTTCTGTGTCGGTACCTCTTGAGGTAATTATACACACTGCGAGAGTGTGTGGCTATAGCCAGTTCATAGCCTAATGATCCTTTAGAAATTGCACAAACCAGGTGCAAAGATTTTGTAAACGAGTTCTCACATCAGTTCAGGTGGGCACATTCTCTTGAACTTTTTCAAACGTTGCAGTAAACTGGTAACTTTACCTTTCTTTACTTTACTTGGCATACACGGACCTCCTCCTCTCACATCCAGGGCTTTTGCCTGTAGGGCTTTGACACCTGGAGGTTTCTGTGTCTTCCTCTAGTTCTTGCTGTGTCTTTATTTTTATCTGTGTCTTGTTCTTTGTCTTTGTCTTGTTCTTTGTCTTGTTCTTTGTCTTGTGATGTTGGCCTTGGGGACTTAGTAGAAGCTGCTGGGCTGGAGCTGGAGCTCCTTGGGCATGGCACTACATCCAGTTCATACCAGCCTTGTTCACCTTGACGTCTGGTAAACTTGACCAGGTCTCCCATGTGTAGATCCCGGCCAGGGTGTCCTCTGGGCAGATGGGACCGGACATTCCTTCGACTCACAAAAATTCCCTCTTTCATTCCAGGTGCCACTATGAAGCCATAGCCGGTCTTCAGGTTGAATTCCTCAACCACTCCACGGTGGAGAGGACCTCTAACCTGGTGCTGGGCTTTTCTGAGGGATTGTTTTTCCTGTAGATCTCAGGCTGTCACTTCTTCCTTCTGCTTATCTGGGGAATGCTGCACTGGGGGGGGGGGGGGTCTTGCTCTTGCGCGGCGCCGTACTTGACTGGCTGGCCTCCACATTACTGCCACCTCGCTGTCTGCAGGCTGCCAGGTTACATGCAGGCTGGGCATGTAGATGGTCAGCTCTTCTTCGGCAGGGGGTCTCGGGACTTCTTCCCAGCGGGAGTAGGGCAACATCTCGGCCTCCGGGCCTCCCTCAATTTTAAAGGGTGCTGCATCCTCTTCCGGCTGTTCAGGGATCGGCACTTCAGCCTCCAGGCATCTCCTCCCCCTTAGTGATCTGCAGCACTGCTCTGGTTGCTCTGGCAGCAGCGCTGGGGATGTACATTCATCAGAGTGCCAGGGTGGTGGGCTCTTCCTAGCCACGGCAGCCTCTGGGACCAATCCATGTCCAGGTAACTGCCTGGGGACTATGTACCAGTTCACCAGGTCTTTGGGGTAGCAGGCACTCAGCTCCTCTTTGAGCCTCAGGAACACTGGGTCTTCTCCCGGCAGGGACGCAGGACCTGGTTCCTTGGTCGGTGGCTGGGGCGCGGTGGCTTCTTCTGCGGTGGCAATATGGCGGCGCTTCAAACTTTTCAAACAGACCGCCAAGGCACATGGTTACCTGTCTTAACAGGTCTAGTCCTTATCCTGTTTGTGAGGCCAGAAGCTGTGCCGCCTCAGGAGCACTGGTCCTGTTCGGGGACGCTACAGTGCAGGGAATCTTCTGGCCACGGGTTAGTCAGGTTAACTTCTATGGGGATCGTGATGCCACTCTCGGTATTTGCGGTCAGGGGGTGACCGCCACTGCAGTTTAGGGAGCTCCTGGTGCTGATGGTCGATGCAGTCAGTTGTTGTGGCCTCCCGAGAGTGAGGCTGGCCCAGTGCTCAGTGAAAGTGTGTAGTACCACAGGTCGCAGAAGAACTCACACACAGGTAGCAATGTCTTTCAGGGATTCAACTTACTTTCAGATGGTAGCTGTAAGTCAACCCAGGCGATGCTATGATGAACCAGGGGGAACCAAGTATCCCTTCGGCTGATATAGGGGTGACTGCTGACTCGCCTTCCTTCCCCTTCTTGTTTTGAGGTGACTCTTACTTGTAGTATTACCGGAATCACCCAGGGAAGTCGCAACTTCCGTTCTCCCCTTTCTGGCCCATTTGCCTGACAGCGTGGACCAAGGCTCCAGGCTCAATCCTCCTTATGGGCCCCCTCGTTGCTGCTGTAGCTGCGAACTCTGTGTGGTTGGTGAGGCGCATAAAGTGCCCTCATCAGCAGGTTTGGCAGGCCAACTGAATGGGCCCCTGCTCTGGGGACCTGTTTCCCTGTGTGGGCTAGGTCTACTGGCAGTCCCCTTACTCAGCCACCTCTTGCTACTGCCCTAGGTGGTTTTCAGACGGCACCACTGGGTAGCCTTACTCCCCCGCCAGCAGCCACTGACTGGTGCAGTGTCTGGCAGGGCCCTGCTCCTCTGCTCTGCCCTCCAGATGTGGCTCCTCCACTCCTTCTCCTTCGGCTGCCTCTGCACAACTCCCCGTATCCAGTCCCACTACCCACCAGTAGCTGGGATGCGAGGGCAACGCCCCCTCCCTGGGTCTGCCCAGGGTCCCCTCTAAGCTGTGTGTGTTCCTGATTACTTCGTTTCTGTGTGTCCATACCCTAGTCAGCCTTTGGGATTACCTGTTTTATACTGACTCAGCATGGGTGCAGTACTCAATGGTGCCTGACCAGGTCAGGGGTGCCACAAATAACACGCAGATGCACTTGATGGGGCAGACGGTGGTTGCCCCGACACGCTAGGCCGCATTGTAGCACAGTGACCGTCCCACTGTGACTTATGCTTCATTTAAAGTCGTGTATAGGGTGGGCTCCCCAGTATACAGCAAAACCACACACCAGGAGAAGGACTCTAGGCAGTTGGGTTGATAAATGGTTGTTTAACTTTACCAAAACAAACAATAACAACCATGCATAAAACAGAAAGAATAGAACAATCTATTCACAAAGCCCAAAGCCTACACCCCTATGCTTTGCCAATTATAATAGCGATTTATACCCCCTTTTCACAAACCTTTGCCTAACCAAGGGACTGTCTAAACAGTCGCCTAATACCTGGTAATCCCTCTGCGTAGCAGGAGTAATTGTGTGTGTGTGTGTGTGTGTGTGTGTGCAAACACGACCTACCAGTGGCGCAGCACAAGAGCTTACAACGTACAGTTAGGTCCAGAAATATTTGGACAGTGACACAATTTTCGCGAGTTGGGCTCTGCATGCCACCACATTGGATTTGAAATGAAACCTCTACAACAGAATTCAAGTGCAGATTGTAACGTTTAATTTGAAGGTTTGAACAAAAATATCTGATAGAAATTGTAGGAATTGTACACATTTCTTTACAAACACTCCACATTTAAGGAGGTCAAAAGTAATTGGACAAATAAACCAAACCCAAACAAAATATTTTTATTTTCAATATTTTGTTGCGAATCCTTTGGAGGCAATCACTGTCTTAAGTCTGGAACCCATGGACATCACCAAACGCTGGGTTTCCTCCTTCTTAATGCTTTGCCAGGCCTTTACAGCCACAGCCTTTAGGTCTTGCTTGTTTGTGGGTCTTTCCGTCTTAAGTCTGGATTTGAGCAAGTGAAATGCATGCTCAATTGGGTTAAGATCTGGTGATTGACTTGGCCATTGCAGAATGTTCCACTTTTTTGCACTCATGAACTCCTGGGTAGCTTTGGCTGTATGCTTGGGGTCATTGTCCATCTGTACTATGAAGCGCCGTCCGATCAACTTTGCGGCATTTGGCTGAATCTGGGCTGAAAGTATATCCCGGTACACTTCAGAATTCATCCGGCTACTCTTGTCTGCTGTTATGTCATCAATAAACACAAGTGACCCAGTGCCATTGAAAGCCATGCATGCCCATGCCATCACGTTGCCTCCACCATGTTTTACAGAGAATGTGGTGTGCCTTGGATCATGTGCCGTTCCCTTTCTTCTCCAAATTTTTTTCTTCCCATCATTCTGGTACAGATTGATCTTTGTCTCATCTGTCCATAGAATACTTTTCCAGAACTGAGCTGGCTTCATGAGGTGTTTTTCAGCAAATTTAACTCTGGCCTGTCTATTTTTGGAATTGATGAATGGTTTGCATCTAGATGTGAACCCTTTGTATTTACTTTCATGGAGTCTTCTCTTTACTGTTGACTTAGAGACAGATACACCTACTTCACTGAGAGTGTTCTGGACTTCAGTTGATGTTGTGAACGGGTTCTTCTTCACCAAAGAAAGTATGCGGCGATCATCCACCACTGTTGTCATCCGTGGACGCCCAGGCCTTTTTGAGTTCTCAAGCTCACCAGTCAATTCCTTTTTTCTCAGAATGTACCCGACTGTTGATTTTGCTACTCCAAGCATGTCTGCTATCTCTCTGATGGATTTTTTCTTTTTTTTCAGCCTCAGGATGTTCTGCTTCACCTCAATTGAGAGTTCCTTAGACCGCATGTTGTCTGGTCACAGCAACAGCTTCCAAATGCAAAACCACACACCTGTAATCAACCCCAGACCTTTTAACTACTTCATTGATTACAGGTTAACGAGGGAGATGCCTTCAGAGTTAATTGCAGCCCTTAGAGTCCCTTGTCCAATTACTTTTGGTCCCTTTAAAAAGAGGAGGCTATGCATTACAGAGCTATGATTCCTAAACCCTTTCTCCGATTTGGATGTGAAAACTCTCATATTGCAGCAGGGAGTGTGCACTTTCAGCCCATATTATATATATAATTGTATTTCTGAACATGTTTTTGTAAACAGCTAAAATAACAAAACTTGTGTCACTGTCCAAATATTTCTGGACCTAACTGTATCTACATAAACATAGACAAAACGCATTAACCCCCATGAATACCTTTGTTTGCTGAAGCCTCACAGATGTGGCAGATGATAAAAGTGGTAAGGCAAACCACACAGCTCAGCAACACAGTCCTGGAAATCTTGGAAAGCAACAGTAAATACAAACGTGTCGCTGACCCTCTAGGATTTTAACTGTAACTGACAAACTGACAGAGCAGAGCCAGTAAGTCTTATTGTCTATATAGTCGGCCTAAGCAGAACAGCTATGTGTTTTGTTACCAAAACAAAGTGTTGCGTGCACGCAGTCCTGGCTGGGCCCAGCCTACCGTACCCGGGTACTGCGGTGTCCAGCTGCCATAAATGCAGACTTGTAAGTCCCAGGAGGCCAGCGATGGAACGGAAGGTAAGGTGAGCATAATATGTGTGTGCGTTCGTGTTTGTGCATGTTTGTATGTGTTTGTGTTTGCCTGCCATTGTTTTCAATAGTGTTCGAAAGTGTTCAACGAACACACCCGCTGTTCGACGAACCGAACCGAACTCGAACACTAGGGGGGTGGCTCATCTCTAATCTTTACATAGGGATCTGAATTTAAATGTCGTTTTGTTTCTTTTGGCACTTAAGTAGTTAATGTCAGTTTTCCTGCTAGTAGCTCTCCTGCAGTTAAGGTCAGCTGCACCTGCTTTGTAAACACACACCCTTGTGTTTAATCACGACCGGACGATTTTGCGCTTTCTGTTTTTCTTTTTCTCACCATTCTTCTTCAGAGAGACGTAACTTTTTTATTTTTCAGTCAATATGTTCATGTGAGGGCTCCTTTTTTGTGGAATGAGCTGTACTTTTACATGAAACCATGAGTTTTACCACATAGTGTACTGGAAAACGGCATAAAAATTCCAAATGCAGAAAAATTGCAAAAAGAGTGCGATAGCACTATTATTTTTGAGATATTTTATTCACTGTGATCTCTATATGGTAAAACTGATGTGTCGGTGTGATGCCTCATTCGGTTTGAGTTCGTAGACACCAAACATCAATAAGTTTACTTTTATCTAAAAGGTTAAAAAAAAATCAGACGTTTGTCCGAAAAAAGTGGCGTATGTTTTTTGATATTTTCCATGACCCATAGTGTTCTCAATTTTTGGGATTTATGGCTCAGTGATGGCTTATTTTTTGCATCTCAGGCTGACGTTTTTAACGTTAGCACTTTTGCGCAGATGCTACGTTTTAATCACCTGTTATTGCATTTAGCGCAAAATTTGTGGCAACCAAAAAACGTAATTTTGGTGTTTTGGAATTTTTTGCTGCTACGCTGTTTACCGATCAGATTATTTGATTTTATAGTTTGATAAATCGGGCATTTCTGTACGCGGCGATACCAAATGTGTGTATATTTTTTATTTTTTTATCCCTTTAATTTTCAATGGGGCGAAAGGGGGGGTGATTTTAACTTTTAGGGTTTTTTTTATTTTTTTTAATTTTCTAAAACTTTTTTTTAACATTTTTTTTTATTTTACTAGGTCCCCTAGGGGACTATATGGATCAGCTGTCAAATCGCTCTGACATATCTGCTGATCACAGCTACACACTTGTGAACAGCAGATATGCTCATTTTGTGTCTCACCCAGCTCCCTGCTGTGTGAGGCAGGAAGTGAGTCATGTGAGCTGCAGGAGTCATCACATGATTCTGTGCTACCATGGCAACCACCGGAAGCCACGTGATCACATCACGTGACTTCCGGTATCTTTCGTGAGTAAATGTTTACCGTTGTCGTCATTATAATGGCGCTGTTACATATTGACAGCGCCATTTAAGGGGGTTAAAAGGCACGGGCAGATAACGATTCTGCTGGTGCCTTGCAGGCACACATGTCAGCTGTAATACTCAGGTGATATGTGCGTCGATCACTGCAAGCTGCTTGTAGCAGACCACGGGCCGTAACACTATGACCACTAGGACGTAAATTACTGCTCGCGGTTGTTAAGGGGTTAAATAGCCAAGTCTCCCAGCAAGGTTTGGTGACTATAAAAAACATTTTGTATGAAAGCCGCCTTGGTGGAAGCAAGCTGTTGTAGATTTTCCAAAAGTCGTATCCTATCCATTTTTGGTTCTTTATTCACTGTTTGTCTTCCCTACCTTCGTGTCTCTTTAGGGCAGCGGAATGTCTAGTGAACCTCACCCACCTCTCACTATTCAGGGCATCTAAAGGGTTTTTGCAGGGACCCAGGGTGCTGCTCCTCGACAGTTGCAGAAACTGTATAGGGACTTGCTAGGAGAGTAGGGAAAGCTACAGGTGAGGTTAGGAGGTGTCCATCCACCCTCTCACTAGTGCCAGGGCCCACCGTTGTTTTTGTTTCCCTCATGTTCCCCCTTGTCTGGGGTGTTTTGTAGGTGTGTTTTTCCATTGTGCGTCAGACTTCAGTTGGTCTGAATGTGCTCACCATGCTTTGCTTGTTGCATGACAGAAAGACTAAAAGTCATCTGTTAATGAACTAAGAACAAAAGTCTCCATACTGCAGACTGAACAACTCTGTTAAGTGGCAATTTATACCTCAAATCTACACCTGTTTCGGTTCATCTGGTGAGGTGGATCCTCCAAGCCCAAGGTCACATGGGCCATGGGCATTTGTGTATCAGGCAGGTAAGCCATGTGGGAAATGGATAGTAGAAGCACTGGAGGCAACAGGCTTGCAGGAAACTGGAAGGCAGGTAGCAGAAGCTCTGGAGGCTGCAGGCAGACAGGAGACTGGGAAGCATTAGGCCCTGTGCGCATGCTGCGGTTTTTACCGCGGTTTTGCTGCATGTTTTGTGCAGAAAATATTCATAAGCTTGCTGAAGTCCTTCCCCAGCAATACCTACGGTAAAAGAAGAGTCGAAACACTGGAGGCTACAGAAAAACTAAAAGTCAACATACCAAGACACAGGTGTGTGGTTTGGTGAGCTGGGGCAGATGATCACATGGGAGCACGTCAGGCCACCTGTAAATCCCAAGATGGAGTACAACAGATTTCAGGAGACCAGGGTGAGGCGAGCAAAGCCCAGATCAGGTATGTAGCTGTGCCGCCCCCGCGACAGCAGACGGGCTGCTAGGATCCGGATCCGCAGTGGCTCGAGGGGTCTCCGGACCCGAGGCGGGGTCGCGCTATCTCTTGAAAATAAAAGGGGGGTGTAAAGGGTGGATTGGATAATGTTCGTGACGCCATCCACGGTTCGTGGTAAAAATTGAGATACCACCACTGCTGCGTTTAGGGGAGAGGGGAGCGCCCGGGAGCGATAGAATGGCAGCATTTGATGTTAACCCCTCTGTGGGCAGGGGAGTGTGTCCAGGGGCTTGGTATTGGCAGGCCGGGGACCCGTTGGGAGTAAAGGGGCACAACGTACTCACTCAGTCCAGAGATGCTGACACTGACACCAGGTAAACCAAAGTATTGAATGCCCTGCAGCCTTAAAGGTGCTTTACATGCTGCGACATCGCTAACGATATATCGTCGGGGTCACATCCGGTGCCGTTAGCGACATTGCAGCGTGTGACACCAAGGAGCGACGATCAACAATTGCAAAAGCGTCAAAAATCGCTGATCATTGACACGTCGCTCCTTTTCATGATATCGTTGCAGCTGCAGGTACGATGTTGTTCGCCGTTCCTGCAGCATCATACATCGCTATGTTTGACACCGCAGGAATGACGAACATTTCCTTACCTGCATTCACCGGCAATTAGGAAGGAAGTAGGTGGGTGGCATGTCCCGGCCGCTCATCTCCGCCCCTCCTCTGCTATTGGACGGCTGCTGTGTGATGTCGCTGTGACGCTGCATGAACCGCCCCCTTAGAAAGGAGGAGGATCGTCGGCCAGAGCAACGTCGCAGGGAAGGTAAGTCCGTGTGACGGGTGTTAGCGATGTTGTGCGCCACGAGCAGTGTTTTGCCCATGACGCACAACCGACGGGGCGGGTACGCTCGCTAGCGATATCGGTACCGATATCGCAGCATGTAAAGTACCCTTTAGTCCAAACACGTTGGGTCCGTGCCCTTTTGGCATTGCTGGTTGGTCTGAAGCCTTGTCCCTTGGCACCATGTTTACACTTGGTGGATCCCTTTCACCTAGAACTACTCGGGTCCCGCTCACCTGCGTGGCTAGCAGAGTGAGCTAGCTCTCAGGGTTCACGCTTGGGATTTTCTGGACGGTTTTGGGAAGTCCTATCCCTCTCGCTGAGCTAGTACCCCGATTTTGGAGCAGGTAGACAGTGGTTTGTGAAGATTCCGTTCCCGTCGGGTGAATTACTGGGCTGCATGAAGCTACTTCCCAGCCTAGGGTCCGCGTACCCTGTCGTGCCCTGGCCCCTGCCTGGTTGTAGCACAAGGCCGCCGATCTGTCCTCCATGGCAGTACCGTGCCCCCTGTCACTACCCCCTGCGACCGGGGTTCCAGCTCCTTCCAGGCCAGACCAACGTCTGGCACCTGGGACGGTTACAGGAGCCCAGCTCCGCAGCGTGACCTTCCTGTCACTGCTCACTGGAACTTCTCCCACTACTCCTCTCCTACTCCTGACACTTCTGGCCATCCTTCTACCATCCCTCCAGCTGGGCAGCCCTATTCCCCTCAGGCTGTCCAATGGGTGTCTGGTGGGTGTGGTGCAGAGTGTTCCTCAGGATTTGTGTATACCTGTTCTTAGCAACACCAAAGGGACAGGACCCGTAACCAAGGAGGTGCGGGTACCATGCAGAAGGGCAGATTGCACGGCACCCTTGTGATGACCTGATAGGCCAAGGCGTCACTTAGCAACAACACATTTATCCTTTATAAAAAAAAATTGCACCCAGTCACTAACAATGACCATAATACAGTGAAATATTAGAAGCTACCTAACAATAAAGTCTTTGGGCGATCTTAATTATAGGCAGACAAGTTGTTTAGGTGTCTAAGTCTATATGACAATATCTTCAATTATTATTTCTCTAGATTAAAACAGTTGTTGCCGTTCATTGTCCCCTGCATTCATTACAAAGTTTACTTACCTTTTTGATTTTTACCTCTCAAATTTGTAGAATTGTCATCTTTAAATCTAAGCCTAAACACCTGCACAATGGCTTGTCCTGACCTTGATTTAACTATCTGACCAAAAGACACCAAAGCTGTAGGAAATTTTGAAGATACTTTCTGTTATTAAATTATTGATTTCATATTTGTTATTAACAAATTCCCTTAAACTTCCATCAAAGTTTTCTTTTAATTTACAGGGGCACTTGACCTTCTACATCTGGTACCATCATTTTTAACCAAAAAGCAGTGTCAAACATTATCCTAAATAAAACAGTATAAGAGCAGTTGAGGTTCCTGATGCTGTCACCTGCGCTCTTGAGGCCAACTCATAAAAATGGGATTAACGATTATGAGATATTTTCTAGCTCTTACCAGAATAATGGGAGCCACATGTGTGCGGATACATTAGGACGTATGCTAACCCTGAAGAATTTCTATATTTTTTTATCTTGGCTTTGTAATATGCAAAAGGTGTTGCATATAATTCAGTGCTTTAATTTTAAAATCTACAGTGTGCTCACTAATGTTATTAACAATAAATTGGTTGTAACACATTATAATTATTAGTTCTGTAGTGATGGGGGTGATTAAAGCGGGCTTTACACGCTGCGACATCGCTCAAGCGATCTCGTTGGGGTCACGGATTTTGTGATGCACATCCGGTTGCTTTAGCGATGTCTTTGCGTGTGACACCTATGAGCGATTTTGAATCGTCGCAAAAACGGTCAAAATCGCTCATCGGTGACATGCCCCCCTATTCTCGAATATCGCTGCTGCTTGGTGTACAGAGTAGTTCATCGCTCCTGCGGCAGCACACATCGCTATGTGTGACACCGCAGGAACGAGGAACCTCACCTTACCGTCGGCCGCCCTCAATGAGGAAGGAAGAAAGTGGGCAGGATGTTACGTCCCGCTCATCTCCGCCCCTCTGCTTCTATTGGGCAGCGGTTGGGTGATGCTGCTGTGATGTTGCTGTGACGCTAAACTAACCGCCCCCCTTAGAAAGGAGGCGGTTCACCAGTCACAGCGACGTCGCTAGGCAGGTAAGTAGTGTGACGGGTGTTAGCGATGTTGTGCGCCACGGGCAGCGATTTGCCCATGTCGCACAACCGATGGGGGCGGGTACGCACGCTAGCGATATCGGTCACTATATCGCAGCGTGTAAAGCGGCCTTAATCCTATTGACAGATTCCCTTTAATCATTTCATTATAATTCAAAGACCAATACAACTGGATTCTGTATCCGGAGGAATTACTTTTTTTCTAGTGGTTGTCAAGTAGATTCTGAACAAAAGAGAGTTTTGACTTTTAATTTAGTATTCCATGAACTAAATACAGACGTTAACTCTGTTGTTGCAAACATGCCACTGATGTGTCAATTGGCAAGCAGCATAGAAAAAAACACAGGTGAAAGCTGAATATGTAAGAACGTAGAAGTGAGGTCACACCCTAATATCTTAGCAATTTGAAGAGTACTCCATCCCTGTGTAAGACTTTTAGCAATTTTTAACTTTTCAAAGCCAGTTAAACCTTTTTTTTTTGTCCATTTTGCCTATGGAAAAGCTAGATGCCTATGTCATGAGGGTGTGATGGGATCACTAGGATCAGGGGAACCTAAATAGGCCCTCAGTCTTGGGGAACCCTAGCTGATCCTAATCCCAAAGGTATGTCTGAAGGGGATGATGTTTTGGCAGCTTTCCTTGCTCTACCACCTAAACAACCCTGGTCTAGTGGCTCCCTTCCATCGATCCAGGAGAGTGCCGCGACACGGGTGATCAATGCCACACAAATAAACAGATGGGCGAGAGGCGAACCACAACTCAAACTCACAGTAATCACTTCCAGAGGTATAGACAATATGTGATCAGGAAGAAACTAAAGGAAGGGAGGAAAATAATCAGACAAGAGTATTTCCACAACAAACCAAACAGCACGAAGAA
The DNA here is from genome assembly GCF_048569485.1 of Anomaloglossus baeobatrachus. Taxonomy (NCBI): domain Eukaryota; kingdom Metazoa; phylum Chordata; class Amphibia; order Anura; family Aromobatidae; genus Anomaloglossus; species Anomaloglossus baeobatrachus. Next base: position 128,893,441 of record NC_134361.1, read on the forward strand.
GTTTACGAGCTACTGGATGACAAAGCAGAAGGACCAGGATAGCATAAAGCTGTCATCAGCATGAAAGAACAGGCTTCACCATCTTAAAAAGGACGGAGGTGACTGTGATAGATCTCTTGCAACATGTGACTCAAGCAGTAATCCACAGGCTAGCAGAAATTAACTCCTGCAAGTCTGATTACCAACAAGAGCACAGCTGGTTGATGCCCAAACCTGTCTGTGCAACTCAACTCGTGTAGAGTGCCTGACTATGGTGTAATCAGCTTCAAAATTAGTCCTGACACTCGGCGAGTTTTGACCCAGACACTGTGTGATAGTACTCCTCCCACTATAAGGGGCCTGTGGACCCTCAGGATTAGGTCTCTTTGGAGGATGGCCATGGAATGTCCCAAACAGATGCTCTCCATGGACACCAGCTGCAAGTACCCAAGTGTTTCCTTCAAGACATTAACCTTGCCAATGAACCTGGTACTGTAGAGAGCGACGAACGAGCCAAGAATAAACGAGTCAACAATTCTTGATATCTGAAACTCCAAAGAATCATCAAACAAGACCTAAGGGGGAGGAATGGGAAGAGGAGTTCCCAAACCCACAAATTTTTTTAACAGAGACTCATGGAAGACAATGTGAATTTTATATGATGATGGAAAGGCTAGACGGAAAGCCAACGGGTTGATGACAGCTGTAATTTCAAATCGATCAGTGAAATGAGGACCTAACTTAAGTGAGGGTACCTTAAGCTTAATGTTTTTTTGTGGATAACCACAAAAAAATCACCCACACACAGGTCTGAACCCGACACACGTGCACAGTCAGCCACATGCTTATGCCTACAGCCCATGCTAAGTAAGTGCTGCTGAACATTTTCCCATGTAGATGATAATGCAGAGCCCAATTGGTCCTCTTTGGAAACCCCAGAAGAGTGCCTTTTAAGAAAAGTACAGAACTGGGGATGGTGACCATAAACAGAAAAAAAGGGGACACACCAGAGGACTCATGGCGGCAATTATTGATAGAAAATTCATCCAGAGGAAGGAACGAGGACCATTGATCTGGATTTTCTGAAACAAATTCTGATTCATGCGCTTTGTTTGCCCATTAGACTGTGAATGGAATGCCGATGAGTGAGACAGTTTAATTCCTATGCAAGAGCAGAATGCACTTCAAAAATTGGCAAAAAATATGAGCTCCCACATCAGATACAATGTCGGACACGACCCCATGAAGTCTGACAATTTCATGAATAAATACCTGCACTAAAGTCTTAGCATTGAGTAAAAATGGTTGAGCAATAAAATGTGTAATTTTGGAAAACCTGTCAACCACAACAAAAATAACAGTGTTACCAACAGAAGAGAGAAGATCTGTAATAAAATGTATGGAAATATCCATCCATGATTTGTTGGGAACACTCAATGGTAGCAAACAACCTGACGGACAAGAGTGCGATGCCTTTGAAGGAGCACAGGTTGCACAAGCCAAAACATAGGACACCACAACCTTCCAGATTTTGGGCCACCAGAAACGAGTAATAAGAGATACAGAATTCCATTCACCCCAGGGTGAACAGCGAGCATCGAAAAATGATGTTCCCCTAGAACCTTAAGACAAAGATTCAGAGGGGCATATGACTTGTTAGCTGGGACCTCTGATGGTGCCTCATCCTGAGCTTCTGCAATCTCATATTCCACCTCAGTACTGAGCACCGACACTATCACTCCCTTTTGCAGGGTGGACAGCAGTTCCTCACAAGGTTATTTCCCCCATAGAACTCCTAGACAGCATCAACCTTCGTATTTTTAGAACCTGGACGATAAGTAACAAAAAAATTAAACCTATTAAAAAAGTAAAGACCACCGAGCTTGTCTCGGTTTGAGACATTTTGCTGACTTGAGATAAAGGATTTTTATCGTCTGTAATTACAGTAACCAGATGATTAGCTCCCTCCAAAAAGTGTTGTCACTCATCGAATGTCAACTTAATATCGAGAGTAACTCCCTATTAGGATTGTTCTAACTACATTCAGATGGAGATATCTTCTTAGATAAAAAAGCACATTGACGAAGTTTGCCAATAGACGGACCCTGAGACAATATAGCTTCAACCCTCACCTCTGATGCGTCAACTTCCACCTTGAAGGGTAGAGATAAATCAGGCTGAATCAACACCGGTGCTGATGTGAAACATCTTTTAAGACAATCAAAAGTGGATAAAATACCATGAATCCGGTTAGAAAAGTCAATACTTTTTTTCATCATGTCAGTCAGAAGTCTCGCAATGGCACATTTTTTTTAATGAACTTTCTAAGGGCTCATGCGCACGTTGCGTCCTGGCCAATGCAGAAATAAATGCACCCTCTGGCAGACTTGACACTGTGTGTTGACAAAAAGAACGCATCCAAAACGCATGTATTTTGGATGCATTTTGCATGCATTTTACATGCGTTTTGGATGCATTTTTGTCAGTGCGGTCCCCCAGCAATTCAGCTCTGCTACATGCCCGCTGTCAGCAGACACAGACAGAACCGGGTAATGAGAATGAACTCGGATGAACTTCACCCAACTTCATTGTCATCCCACGGCTCTGTCTGTGTCTGCTGTCATGAACTCAGATGAACCTCTGAGGTCAGTGCCAGGACACAGGAGTCCGCAGCAGTGACGATGGAGCTTCATCTGATTTCACTGACATTGCGTGTCTCTGTGTCATAGCCTGATTTGCTTTCATACGTGAAGGACTCACCTGTGATTGCAAATCCCCTGAGTGACTGCAGTGAGCCACGCGATCAGCTGTGCTTTCACTCAGGTTACTCGCGGCCACAGCTGCAGTCCTCCACCTGAGAACGGTGGCCGCGAGTAACCTCAGTGATAGCACAGCTGATCGCGCGACTCACTTCAGTTGCTGCATGGAGCTCACAGGAGCAGCGGTATTCTACTGCCGCTCCTGTCAGCTTTTGATATAGCAGAGCTGAAAGCGTTGTGGGACCTTGCGTGGATTACGTCGGACCTGGAGGTGTTTTTAAAGGGGTTAATAAAGTGGTGAAAGAGGGTGTTTTTTTGTCTTTCATTACAAATAAAGGATTTTTTGGATGTGTGTGTTTATTTTCTTTAACTTACAGGTTAATCATGGAAGGTATCTCGGGGAGACGCCTGCCATGATTAACCTAGGACTTAGTGGCAGCTATGGGCTGCTGCCATTAACTCCTTATTACCCCGTTCTCCACCGCACCTGGGCAATTCTGGATGAGCCGGGTAGAGTCCCGGGACTGTCGCATCTAATGGATGCAGCAATTCCGGGTGGCTGCTGGCTGATATTGTAAGGCTGGGGGGCTCCCCATAGCATGGAGCTCCTCATCCTGAGAATACCAGCCTTCAGCCGTGTGGCTTTACCCTGGCTGGTATCCAAATTGGGGGGACCGCACGTCGTTTTTTTTTTAATTATTTATTTTTTGTACTGCTCGATATTGACACGCCCACCGGCGGCAGTGATTGGTTGCAGTGAGACAGCTGTCACTCAGCGTGGGGGAGTGTCTGACTGCAACCATTCATAGGCACCGGTGGGCGGGGGAAGCAAGGAATACGAGATGGATTAATGAGCGGCCGGCATTTTCAAAAGAGGAGAAGCCGCCACAGTGTGAACACCGTGCAGCGCAGCGACGGTGATCGTGGATCGGTGAGTATGAGAGAGGGGATGGGAGGGATAGACTGACATGGACAGAGAGAGAGAGAGACTGAAAGAACTGCGTTTGTTATGTTAAAAAACATGCAGATCGCAACAAAAATGCACTACTTAGCATTTTGGTAGCATTTTTCTACAACTCATTGATTTCAATGGGTGTAGAACGCTGCCAAAACGGACAAAAGAATTTACATGCTTTTTTAAACGCAGAGATTTTGTCAAATTTTTAGCACTCAAAAAAGCACTAAAAAAGCATCGTGCGCACGGATTTTGCATGATTCTCATAGACTTTGCTGGGGAAGCATAACGCATGCATTTTGATAATGTGACGCTGCAGCTTAAAACGCTGCAGAAATGCAAAAAAACCGCAACGTGCACATGAACCCTAAAAGTTGCAAACACTAAACATTGCAGCGCTTTCAGGTTTCCAGGATCGTCCCATTTCATAATAGCCTGCAACTTAGAGGGATCCATTCTAAGGCTATGTGTGCACGTTGCATACAGTCACTGCAGAAATTTCTTCAGCGATCTGAAGAGCACACGTGCGCTTTAAATCACTGCAGAAATGTCCGTAGTGGAAAAAAAAAAAAGCTGATTCCATGCGCTCTGCCTGCAGCTCCTGCCATGGACAGAGCAGGAGCTGCCGGCAAAGCGCACGGAAGAAGTGACATGTCACTTCTTAGAATGCAGCAGCCGAAGCGCTGCGCTCTAAAATGCCACGTGCGCACGGCCCCTGCATAATCTCCATAGACTGTGCAGGGGACGCAGGACGCATGCAGTTACGCTGCGCTACAAAGCGCAGCGTAACTGCATGAATTACGCACACGTGCGCACATAGCCTAAAACCTGAAAGGAAATTTATGTAACCCAGAAACAGAAGTTCCTGAATGGAGATTACACATTTTACTAATTTTGCGTACAATTTATTTTCCCTGAGGATCTGTAAAACCAGTTTGACATGTTTCAAATGAGAGCCAAAATCGTGAGATTAAATGAGAATAGAGATGAGCGACCCTTAAGTATAAAACATCAAGATCTGCATGACAGACATGGATAGGCCTCTTGCCTCCAGAAGACTGGCACTACAGGCAAAAATCTCTTTGAGTGTGAGGTGGAAAGAAATGGAATCTTTTTCGTGCAGACTGTAACAACATCATGAGATTTGAAGTTACTCATTTTCAACCTAGTTTGGCTGGGTTGCTGCCCTTGCCTACACAGATCAGTGAAGACTCAATTTGGAAAGGCTACAGTTCAGTGATCAAGAACTGATGCAGGAGTTTCTGAAATATGACCAAGAAAAGGACCTCTCACAAGAAACATCGAAGCAATATGTTACAAAGTAAATCAATTTCTGAACCAAGTAGAAATATTGTATGTAGCAGGTACAACATGGCGGGAAAGAGGTCCAATAACTCAATGGAAAGGAACTATTTTGGATTAAGCACCAGTCAACCCTTCTCTTTATCTTATAAAATATGATGGATTTGATTGTGTGTATGGACTTGAGCTTCACAAAGATGAAAAGGGTGTCTGCTCTTAAAGTTCTACCAAATAGACTTGCATCATCCCGAATCAGTGATGATCATTCAGCTTGGGAGCGTCAGCGGGGGCACCTATAGGGAAGAGCTCTGTGAAGACAATCTGCTTTTTGGTGGCACTTCAAGGTTGAAAATCTCTTTGCGTGTGAGGTGGAAAGAAAGGGTACTTTTTTCATATAGACAGTAATGACATAATGAGAGTTGGAATGACTCATTTTCACCCTAGTTTGGCAGCATTTCTGCCCTTGCATACACATATGAATAAAGACTCCATTTGGCAATTTCCAATGTAACCTCCTTGGCTTCCTCCTCCTTTTCTGCTGAGCTACAGAGCTGTATGCCTCTGGGTTCACACCATATGAAATCTACAACATATGAAATCTTCATCATTAGTGACAGTGATATAAATTGCCCCCCCTTTACACCATAATGTCTTGCACATCAGGGAGGTATGGTCCATGCAACCTACAGGAGGTGGCTTGGCATTTAAGTTTTTAAAATCAAGAGATGCATGATAGACAGGCATAGGTCTCTTGCACAGAGAAGCCTGGCACCACACCATCACCTAGTCTGCACAATTTGGGACTGGCGTGGCAAAGTCACTGGACATCCATGACTTGTTCATCTTTATGAACGTTAGTCTGCGCATTCAAGGGATCATCACGATCTAAAACTTGAAAATTGCTGCTATTGTCCACTGATGAAGAATGTTATGTAAAGATCACGGATTTTTGGCAGTTCAAAATTCTTGGCAAAACCTCATTAATGATGACTTTGTGTGGGGCACATAACTACTTGGCTCCTAGGGGTTGATCACAGGAGGAGAAAGAAGTAGCAGACGTGGTTTATTTGGTGGCTGGTGATTGGGTAGCATTTTAGCGCAGTAAGAGTCCCACAGTAATAGATATTTGTTGTGCATGTGCCTGCTTATGCGTTTAGTAGTCAAATTATTTGTATTTTTGCCTTTATTGAGTCATCGTTTACAACGTTGGCAGATAATAAATTTAGGTCATCCTTTGCTGTCTCAAAAAAGGCCCAGACTCTGCAACTTTTCCTGCAAACTGCAGAGCCGCCACCACTGTTGGCCATAGCCAAAGTTGTGGCTGAGGATGCAGTGCTTCTCATGGTTGCATCACTAAGTGTTTGTGTTGGACTCGCCAACTTACAAGTGTAATTGGGATGGCACCTCTGAGGAATGAACTGTGTGTGATGTTGAGGTACAGGAAGAGAAGACACTTGATGCAGCGCTTGCCATTCACTCTAGCACCTACTGTTTATTTCAAAGTTGAAGCGATGTGCGGCTGCCAAAGAAATCTAGTGGAGTAGGCTGTCTAGTAACGGAAGTTGTTTTCATTTTTCTTGGAATAGGATGAGCCGTTGTTTGCTCACTAGACATTTGACTAACAAAACTTCCCACACGTACACCTCCAACACCCTGCTTATTCCCCTATCCATGACAACCTTGTCGTGATATACCACTCATGGTTGATGTACTCTACCCCATTCAAATGGATGTTTTGAAAACCTACACCCACACCTGTCCGAGACCGCACACAAAAGATAAATTCTTTATTTCTTGCCTGAGTGGGCAATATTGTGAAGGCACTAAAAAGTACCACTAAATGCGTTTCACTGTGTAATTTCGAGCAGAAAAAGTTTTAGCTGGTTCAATAGCAAATTTTCAGCAGGCACTAATATTAATACCAATAAATCTGTTTCATTGCAGAATTTTGAGCAGGCAATTAAAATTGCCAAGAACAACTTTTTAGCTAGTTGCCTAGAAAATGTACAGCCAGCCAGGCACTGTTAACTAGCAATACCTATAAATGTGTTTGCATAATTTTGAGCAGGCAATTAAAATTTGCAAGAACACCTTTTTAGATACATCCCTAGCTGCTTTTTTGGCCAGGCACTGCTAAGGAGCAATACCTATAAATGTGTTTGCGTAATTTTGAGCAGGCAATTAAAATTGGAGAGAACCACTTTTTAAATACTTCACTAGCAACTTTTTAGGCCAGGCACTGCAAACTAGCAATACCTATGAATGGGTTTGAATCCTTTTGAGTAGGCAGCAATACGTAGCAATGCCTATTTAGATGCTCCACTGACAACTCTGTAGCAGGCACTATAAGTAGCAATCACTGTTTCTGTCATGAAATATGCCAATTTTCGGTGCCCTTTCCCTACACTGCACATCCCTTTTGGTCTCCTATTTATTTCAACTACCTAGCATTAAACCCCTAGCTAAGTTCACTGTCTAACAGCACTAGTGGGATGACCTTCCCTAACGTTTCACATTCACAAAATGGCGTCAACGCAAAATGTCCACAATTTATATGCACATGGACATGTGACTTAGGCAGCCAATGACAGAAGCCCTTGTGTGTGAACCTTGCGGATGTTTGCTGTGCTGTGATTGGCTGCAGGAACATCCGCAAATAAGAAAAAAAACTGGTGTCGTGCACCAAAAAGCTTTTTCCTGTGCCCCCACGACCTCCACTGATTTTAGACATCCCTCCATTCATCAGACAGCATCACAATCCTATACAAAAGCATAAAATGTTATTACAAAAAAATTTTGTAAACGCAGTGTTCGGGGGCAAAAAACAAACAAAACAGGAGATTGAAGACTTTTGGATAAAGTGCTCGGGGTTACCGAGCATGAACGAGCATGCTAAGATTCGTACCGAAGTTTGAAATTGAAAATAGCAACAAAAAGAGGACAATGTCCTCCAAAAATTAAGTATTACTCACAGCAAGTTGGGCTGCAGTGTGTACATCACCCAGGCCAAAAGCTAATGCTCTACCAGGATACAGCTAAACCCCCACTAATGTGGAAGCATCACAGGTGCAGGAGAAGCAGATCACACACACACCTCCATGGAATGGAGGGGAGGCGAATGCTAGATGATAAATCTGCACACTAGTGGCTTGCATAGAGCGCTGTTCACATGCAGATGGCACAGTCACAAACCCGCAGCCTATTAGGTGACACCCTTCTATTAGATCAGGCGGGCTGCCAAGCCGTACCCCACTGTGTATCATGCACGGACAGACACTCTACAATGCAAGGCCCAAAAGAAAGGGGCCTGGCTGTATCCTGTACAAACAAAAAAATATGAGGTTTTTGTTGGTATTTATGGCCATAAAACGTAAACCTACACCCTCGTCACGGGACCTCATGTCTGTAGGTCCCTACACTAAATATAAAAATAGCAACAAAAAGAGGACAATGTCCTCCAAAGGTTAAGTATTACTCACAGCAAGTTGGGCTGCAGTGTGTACATCGCCCAGGCCAAAAGCTAATGTTCTACCAGGATACAGCTAAACCCCCACTAATGTGGAAGCATCACAGGTGCAGGAGAAGCAGATCACACACACACCTCCATGGAATGGAGGGGAGGCGAATGCTAGATGATAAAACTGCACACTAGTGGCTTGCATAGAGCGCTGTTCACATGCAGATGGCACAGTCACAAACCCGCAGCCTATTAGGTGACGCCCTTCTATTAGATCAGGTGGGCTGCCAAGCCATACCCCACTGTGCATCATGCATGGACAGACACTCTACAATGGTAGAGCATTAGGTTTTGGCCTGGGCGATGTACACACTGCAGCCCAACTTGCTGCGAACTTGAAATTGGCAAACCTTTATCGAACAGGTTCATTCATCTCTAAATGAGAATATCATCTAAGTAAATAAATGATAACAAATTTTCCCAACAGGTGATACATCATTCACAAAGTGCTGAAACACCGCATGCATGTTAGTCAAATCAAATGGCATCACCAGATTGTCAACGTAACCCTCCTGCGTATTGAACGTCGTCTTCCACTTATTGTCCTGTCAGACCTCAATCAGTTTAGGCCCCCGTAAGATCAAGTTTGGGGAACCACTTAGCACTGGAAATGTGGTTAAATAGGTCTAGAATGAGTGGCATTGGATTCGGGTCAGGAACCGTAATCAGATTAAGCTTGCAGAAATCCAGAAATTGGCGCAGTACACCATCCTTCTCATACATTATAGCATCTAAAATGTGTGGGCAGATTCCAGGTTATTTCAACAGCCAATCACAGACGCTTATTCTGCGTGACAGCGTCTGAGATTGGCTGTTGGGACCCTTACAACCTTACAAATATAGTAGTGTAAAAAAAAGAAAGTGAACGGCTATGGGCTGCCACCCACATTTGCATGGCTTTAGCGTGGCTGGCAATCAAAATACAGGAAAGACTATTAATTTTTTTTTATTTCAAAAAATAATTGAAAAAAAATGCATAGGCTCCCGCCGTATTTTGCTCGCCAGTCATGTAAAACGAGGCAGCTGGGAGCTGAGATTCTCAGCGTGGTAAGGCCCAAGTGTTCTTGGCCCCCACGCTAAAAACCGCAGCCCGCAGCAGCTCCTGGAAATGGCGCATTGTTTATTAGTGCCATTTCCAGGTGCTTTAACTGGCTCATTCAGCAGCCCTGATGGCGGTGGCACACTGGCTAATAAAGGGGTTAATACCAGCCTTGCTTAAAAAAACACAACACATAACACATTTTTTTATTAGAAATAAAACAAAAAAAACATTTAGAGACTCCATCTTTATTATAAAAAAATCCTTAGTCCGACGTAGTCCACAGGGAGAGAAATGTTAGCTCTGCTTCATCGCTCTGTACAGACAAGTACAAGAGAAGCAGGCTGACAGTGAGCGTATGATTCCACTTGTGTATGACTCTTGCGAGTCTTGCATTGATATCACCCGGCATGGTTCACAAAATCCTGACAGAAGGGCTTCAGCTGCATGGAAATACATGCAGCAGACCCTCTCCTATTAGGAGAGTGTGTGCCGTGCTGGGTGATACCGATGTGAGACTCGTACAGTGACAGTCAAAGTTCAATTGAGTCCAAGGCTCATGGACTTGGGTGAACCCTGACGTCACTGTGAACATGGACAAAAAAGCTGAAAACTGCTGAGTGAATACTGCCGGAAGTTAATGATAGGACTTGGAATCAGAAGTGTCCAGGAGATAGCGGATCTGCAGGATGCATCGCGGGACCAGTAAGTATTATCATAATGTTTTTTACTAATGCACTTTTTTTACAGCCCTTGGACCCAACCTGGACCCCCTGGACCCAAACTCTAACACAAGTTTCCCAGGAAAACTCATGTTCGGGACCATGTGCACAAACACTATGTGTTCGGTACAGACCCCGAACTTTACAGTTGGGGTTCGCCCATCACTAGACCTGACCAATTATACATTCTGGGCTTGGGCAACTTAGCCCCTGGCTTCAACCTTAAGGTACAGTCATTATAAGGTCTGTTCGGCAGTAGCTCCTGGCAGCCCTTTTCAGAGAAAACACTACAAAACTCAAAAAGGCTCCTGAATATTCATGTCTATCGATACCAGTTCCTAAACAGTGCTGATTACAGAAAGAGCTCCATTTAGTTATGTCCTGGGTTTCCCAGCCTACAACTGGGTTATGCATTGTAACCCAAGGGAAGCCTAACACAATTTGTGCAGGCAGGTCTTTCAGTACATAGCAAGGAATGCATACTGAAATGAGTACCCCTATGCAGAGATCCAACCCTGATACACATTCCCTAAAGCAGGGGTGGGGAACCTCCGGCCCGCAGGTCATATGCGTCCCACCATGACCTTTTCTGCAGCCCCCGGGCAGATTCCTGGAGGCGGCAGTGTTCAAGCCGCCACCGCGTTCTTGCAGGCCTCCCGCCCTTTAAATCCCAACATGCGCTGCTTGTGGGTACCAATGGGTTCATCCCCTGGCCAGTGCCAGTGTACTCAAGACTAACTTTTTTGGCAGGTTTACTGCTCTGTGCTTCCTTCCCACAGCAGCTTCACAGCGGTGTGTGCACACCCTCTGCCCTCTGGAGCTGTGTTTTCCCCTCCCTCTGCCCACCAATGCTGTGTGCCACCCACTGGCCTCCGATGCTGTGTGTCCGGCGCCTGCTCTCCAGTGCTGTGAGTCCAGCGCTGCTGTGTGTCCAGCGCCTGCCCTCTGCTGCTGTGTGTCCTGTCCAGTGCTTTGTGGGCCCCCCTGTTCTGTGTACCTTCCCCCTCCCCAAGTTGCGTGCAACCCTCAGTTTGGTGTGCTCTTCAATGCTTTGTTTCACCCCAGGTTTGTGTGCCTGCCCAGTGATGTCAGGGCTCCGCAAGTGCTGTGTGCCCCACCAGTGCTGTGTGCCCCTCAGTGATGTCTGTGCACCCCCTAGTAATGTCTGTGCCCTCCCAGTGATGCCGGTGCCCCCCAGTGATATCTGTGCTCCCCCCAGTGATGTCTGTGCTCCCTCCAGTGATGTCTGTGCTCCCCCCAGTGATGTCTGTACTCGCCCCAGTGATGTCTGTACTCCCCCCAGTGATGTCTGTGCTTCCCCAGTGATGTCTGTGGTCCCCCGAGTAATATAGCTAAAAAACAGAAGCACTAATAGGGTTTTACCAGATAAGCAACAGGTTAGTATATAAAATAATACACTCACCAATTGTGGTTGTGAAGGGTCACAACCATCATAGATAGCATGAGATAATGGCGGCTGCCGTGGCCCCACGTGGAGATGTCTTTAGAGTAGGAGGAGAAAGAGGGGTTAATCCCGCGCAATCCGCCAAATAAGATGTAGAAATGTTGATAAATTAATCAATCTTTTATTACATAGGTCTACGCGTTTCGAGGTGTAAAAACCCCCAAACTATTGTGTTTGTAAATAGTCCCCAATTGCCCCTCCCCGCAATTGCCAGTCCCCGGAGAGGCTAGTTGGAGGAAGGACCCGCAGCAGAGCAGGCTGGGGTCCGGTCACCATCAGGACCGGTGACCATCCTCTGGGTCAGGGGTCCCCGTGGATGTGGAGCCTCTGAAGGACTGCCGGGTGCGTAGCAGCGTACCCTTTCCCACTTGGGTGGCCTGGGCCAGTTCCCGTTTTCCGGACTGGGGAAAAGAGGTGCTGCCTTTTTCTTAGGGGCAGCATCAAGGTTCAGGTTGCTTGGGTGGGAAAGCAGATGGACCCGTCCCCGTTAATGTTATTAAACTGTTTTCCCATTTGCAACGGTTCAAGTGATGTGCCTCCCGTAAGGGAAGAAATTAAAAAAATACTTTTGAATTTTTTACTTGTTATTTATCTTCAAAGGAGGAGAAAAAGAAGAACAGAACCAAGAGAATAGGTGAAAAAAAGTTAAATAGTTTATTTTAGAATATTTTATTTATTAGTGATGATACTATAAAATACAAGAATCAGATACCAGAACAGTGAAGGCAAAATTACATGATAGACTGCACAGATTCAGAAAACAAAAAAGGGGGGGTGGAGGTGTTAAAAGGGGCCCCCCTCCCAGACAGCACGAACACCTAGAAGTAGATGGATATGGGCAACCGAGGGGAAGGTGGAGGTAAGAAATGTGAATAATGTCGACTATAATGGGGCTGCATCCAGGGCAAAATAGTAGGTGATGAACAGATGTTATATTAAGTGGTATAGAGTACTGACAAGTGTGCTATAGGAAGTGGAGTGGACATGCAGATAGCAAGTTATCACAGGGTTAAATTATGTAGCAAAAATATATCAGCATGTCCAGTCCAAATTTAAAAGCACACATGCAGTCATACCGGGTATGAAAAAGAGTAGACACAGGGCCTGGAAGTAAGAGGTGACAGCCGGAATCTGCAGTAAAAGTTAACAAGGGGGCAATAAAATGCGGTTAGATATTTCCCGAAGTTACCTGTGGTGGTGGGTCGTAGTACCTGGGAGGGGGGTCCTCCCAACGATCGTTTTGTGGACGCGCCTTTTCGTAGGGCAGTGTAAGGAGAGTGGGGAGCAGAAGGTTATATATGGGATGCGGCAGGTGTGGATCCGGAAATGATTGTAGACAAGTCGGCGCATGCGTGGGCGGCAGAGGGGCGAGAGTCGGGGAAAGCACCCGCGACGCCACTCAGGCGCATACCCAGGAGGCAGGGACGCGTCACCATGGCTCCCGGGCATGCGCACACAGCGGCGCAGGGAATCACCGCTGCTCGGCCGTCGGCAAGCCCGTGCATGTGCACTGCTGCAATCAGGGGATCCCCTCAAGCCTCCCGCAAAGGAAGGCCGAGAATAGAAAATAGGACTTACAGGTAATGAAAAAGACAGGACCCCAGGGAGTTGGACATGTTCTGTGCCAATAGACATAAAATGAACATATCTACATGTATGAACGATGTCTAAAAAGCATACAGCAGAACCTCCTATGCATAGTAGTATAATAAGTTAGTAAATATAGAGCAAAATACATAAAAGTCAGCAAGGCAAATTCTGGATAGATATACATAAAACATACATATACATATACACATATATATACACACATACATATACAGTTCCACGTATTGGCGGTGTATATAGGAGAAATCACTTCCAGAATGGTGGTCCTGTGGTTGGAATGAGAATGGAACATATGTGAGAAAACCTATGTAAGAAAAGGATACACAATAAGAAGAAAAACATAAATTAATATTAAAATATATGCATACACCATATAATACATGAAAATCATGGGCATAAGTGAACCACCTGAATGAAGAGTTAATCGGAATCTATGTATTTCACAGGATTATACGCCTATCCAGTGCTCCGATAAAACACTGAACTATATACAGATATATCCCATATATAAAGGTCAAATGACTGCCGTGTATGTTCATGTTGAATATATGGGACTGTGAAGGGGTACCTCAGTAGTCTGCAGAGAAGGGTATCAAGAGCTTAGCCAGAAGGATTGGGAGAAAAAAAATCTTTCAGAAAAATAAAACCGGTGTGGACGGGCAGCCCGCAGATGGTCTGCATTAAACCAAGGGGGAATGTGACGCCCTGGACCCCAGGGGTCACAGGTCATGACTCTCACCACATACACCCCCACACTAGAAAGGTACCACCAGTCAACCACAAAGACCTGATTGCCTCCCTCAGTGTTAGACAGGCACACCAGGTGGGCGGAGTCAGGCAGAAAGACACGCCCCCCGAGGAGTTTGCTGGCCTGAGGCAGAAAGACAGACGGTACAAACAGTTCAGTACAGTACAGTGGAGTGGAGAGTAGTGCAGTACAGTTCTGCTTGGGGCCTGGGCTGGAGCCTAGGACTCCAGATCAGTCAGGCAGGCAGACGGCAGTGACCGCCTGCAGGAGACCGGGAATACGACCAGCGGAACCGTAAGGGACTGGGACAGGGTAGTGGCCCGCCGGAACCGAACCGGGGGAGCTAACAGGATACCGGAGCACCAGGCAGGGTACTCAGACCCCGAACTAGGCTATACGCCACCACCACAGTCGAATTAACTGATTGCGGTCTGGACCTCAGGGGTTCATTCCCACCAAAGTCCCGATTGAAGGCAACAGTCCAACCCGTCCGGATAGTAGCCACCACCAGAGGCCAGAGATCCAAGGGCCAGCGCCTGCGGGCAAAAGGGGCTCCTACGACACATACATGCCGGGGAGTGGACTACCAGTGTCCAGACACAGTGGTCACACTCCAAACACAGGTGCAGGAGAAAGGCGGACATTGCCAACCCGACTAGGAAGCTGCAGCTGGCTGTGGGCCCGGTTCATACCTTCGTTTGGTTTACCAGTGACTCTGTGTGGTTTAATCGTGAGTACACCAGTGCCATCCGGCACCGTGCTGCATCGCAACCCTGCGCCCTGTACCCGGGCTCTCGCACAACCGGGCCCTGGGACCAACATCCCCTACCCACGGAGGGGTCAACACCTAGCTGCGCCACTACACTGCTCCTGGGAGTCCCCATACCTTCACCGCAGCGGTGGTGTCCACCATCACCACAACCCATGGGTGGCGTCACGAACAATCACCCCAAAACCCAAACACCATCACGAACAATCACCCCAAAACCCAAACACCCGCATTCTCCCCGCGCGTAGCGCCAAACACCCTTCCAGAGCGACGTGACCGCCGGGTCCGGAGGCACTCAAGCCACCGACACAGGCGAGCCCGGACGCGAGCGGCTCGGCGGTCGCAGCCGAGGCCGCGGCGCGGTACAGTAGCAGACTGCACCTGTTGCTTAACCACCCTCCTTAATTCTGCCACTTGGAGGGATAGTGTCTGCAACTGCCTTGAAAATAAGGCTATGGGGTCCATGCTGAATTTTAAATTAGGCAGCTTTCCTTGGCCTAGCTCCTTAAAAACCCCTGCTCAGTGGCCCCCCTCCCTTCACCCAGGAGAGGACCGGGACAGGAGTGGTCAATCCCACACAAATAAACAGATGGGGAGGGGAACCAAAAACTCAACTCACCTTCGTGGTCAGGATGAAACTAAAGGAACAGAGGAAATAATCAGACAAGAGTATTTCCACAACTAACCAAGCAGCACAAAGAAGTACACCAGCTACTGTATAACAAAGCACAAGGACCGGGATTGCATATGTAGCGCCCCTGAACCATTCAGGGCACTACTAGGTACTGCATCCTGGCAAAGATACAGGGCCTACCACCAGGAACCTGGAAGACCAGTGCTGGTATCACCAAAACACATAACATGTTCAGTTCCCTCGCCCAATCAGGCGTGACTGACTAGTTGGGGACCCAACGGATGGCCACCTAGGGGTGGAGCCAATTCAGTCCACTAGCCAACAACCAAGGGGGAGGAGAGATACATAAAGTCAGTCAGTAGTGACAGTAGTAGGAGACGGACGTGTCTCGAGACTGGGTCGTGTAGCAGTGACCTGACTGGTACAGGAGAGTGGTTGCCAGGGAGCGTACGACGAGTTTTTTCTGGAACCAAAGCACCGACGGGGCACAGGGCCCTAGGTTAGGTGAACGTTTCAAGCTGCCTGACAAATACCTGCACAGTGAGGGGACTATCCAGGACCTCGCTGACCCAAGAATCCAGGGGCACCAGCAGTAATGAGAGAGCCAGGGACCGGAACAGAACACCGACCCTTCAAGGTTCACACTGCCTGTCGTACGGACCAGAGCCTGACGACAAACAGGAGGGGACTCCCGGATGCTCCAAGCCACGGGGTTCCACAAAACTACTGAGGGGTGCAGGGGAAAGAAACCACCAGGTTACCACGCCGGCAATGGGACTACAGGGACCAAGGATCTGACTTGCCGTCCAGCATTACCATTGCTGTGAGTAAATAGCAGTTGAACTGCATTCCCATTGTTATCTTTCCACACCACACTCCATCATCTACCCCCTGGGGCTCAGCCTTACTTGCGGAGGGCCCAACATCCAAGCTGCCATCACCACCAGCCCAAGTGGCCATAGACTGTGCAGCGGCGGCTCCAACTACCTAGCCGCAACCCGCAAGTGGCGTCACAACATAAACTCTTTCATCTCCCCTGTATATAAACTCTTTTTAAAGAGACCCCCAGGATCACGGAACTGGGCAACGGCCATTGCACATCCGTGACACAGCATCCCTGTACATATACGGCCCGGGACCGAGTACCCCATAGCCCTGGGGTGAGTTACATAAAGCTATCATTGGTATGAAACAACAGGTCCCACTATCTTAAAAAAGGCAGAGAGGACTGTGAGATGTACAATATGTGAGTCCTACAACATGTGAGTCAAGCAGTAAGGTATGAGTCACACTTGCGAGTGACTCCCATGTAACTCGTGCAAGTCTCTCATTGAGTCACCCAGCACGGACTCACACTCTCCTGACAGGAGTGGGTCAGTTGCATGTATCTCTATGCAGCTGAAACGCTCCTGTCCGGAGAGTGTGCGGCCGTGACGGGTGATGTAATGAAAGACCCACGTGAGTTACACGCGAGGCACTCGCAAGTGTAATTCTGGCCTAATCCATAGGCTAGAAGAAATTAACTCCTGCAAGTCTGATTACTAACAAGAGCACAGCTGGTCGACACCTGTGCCTATCTATGCAACTTACAAGCAGCATTGTGTGGAGTGTCTGACTCCGCTGTGTGAACAGTATCAGAACTAGTCCTAACACTCGGTGAGTTTTGAGCCAGACACCATTTGACAGCCTAACGATTTTGCACACCTTGATAAAGTGTTGAAATCCTTAGGCCACATTCTTCTTTACACAAATATGTGTCGCGGGCGGAGGAGGGGACGCCGCGCTCTCCCACTGCTGCTCGGGTCCAGCTGCCGCAGCTGCTGCGGCCTGCTGCTGCTCGGTGGCTCGAGCGATGGGCCGGATCCCGGGGACTCTAGTGGCGCTCCTCGCCCGTGAGTGAAAGGGGGTTGTTGGGTGTGGGGATTGTTTATTGTCCGTGATGCCACCCACGGTTGTGGTGATTTGTAGCACCACCGCTGCTCAATATGGGGATCCCGGGAGTGGTGATGCGGAGCAGCCAGGTGTTGTGTTGCTCCTCCGTTGGTAGGGGTTGGTGATCCCGGGACCCAGTGATGGTGTGGAAGGTGCAGGGCCAGGTGGGCGCAGGGACGTGGGGCAGCGCTGTGCCTTGCGGCACTGTGGTACTCACTCAGCCTGAGACGTTGACACAGTTTTACGGTAAACCACACGGCTGGAAAGACGGTTCCCACGGACGGCTGCACTTGCTCTCCCAGTAGGTAACGGTGATGTCCCTTTGACCTGCACCTAGTGTTTCTCTGTTGGTAGCGATGGGTTCCCACCGGTAACCCGCTCCCAGGCTTGGATATGGGCCAGAGGAGCCCTACTTTGCCCGCAGACGCTGGCCCTGAGGAACTGGTGCCCTGGCGGTGGCGGTGTTCCTCCTTAATGGTTGGACTTTTGCCTTCAGTCGGGACTTGGTTGTTGGGGGATTGACGTCCCCTTCACTGACGGATTTGGCAAATTATGGCGACTCCTAGCCTTGCCGGGGTCCGAGAGGCCCCTGCCCTAGTGCTGACTGTCCTTCGTATACTGCTCCAGACCGCCAGGCCACTACCCGTCCGCGGTCCTTCCAGCAACCTCCGAGCAGTCCCCCTCCAGACGATCACCGCTGTTGCTGACCTTGCTGACACTGTCCTGCACTTAGCTGGACTAACTTCAGGTCTGTCTATGCTCACTTTTACTCCTTTTCTTCTTTGCTCCACTACCACTTCACTTTCACTTAGCTCCTCTACCACTTCCTTCTACTTCACTCCCCAAACTTTACTCAAGCTCTTCCCTGAGCTGACTCCGTTCTTTCCACTTCTCCCTCCAAACTCTAACTGCCTGGTTCTTCCCGCCTCCAGGGCTGTGTACTCCTCGGTGGGTGGAGCCAACCGCCTGGCCCACCCCCTGGTGTGAACATCAGCCCCTGGAGGAAGGCAACAAGGATTTTGGTAGCTTTGGTGTTCCTAACTGGGATGTAGGGTGTGGTGGTGTGATGACCTGTGACCCCTGGCTTGCCCAGGGCGTCACATTCCCCCTTAGCAAAATGCAGACCGTCCGCGGGCTGCCCGTCCAACACCGGTTTTATTTTCTGTAAAGTATAAAAAGTAAACATATAAATCATAACATCATCCCACAACGGGAGGCACATCTCTTAAACGTTACTAAACGGTTTTACGGGTACGGTTTCCGCTCTCTCCCACCCAAGCAACCTGGCCCTGATGCTGCCCCTAAAGCCCAGGCAGCACCCCTTGACCCAAGTCCAGCACAAGTTACCCGAGCGGGATCTGTCCTTCCCCTCCAGAGGGTAGCCACCGGTTCCTGTGGTGGCTGGGCCCCAGCCTGCTCTGCTGAGGGCCCTCTCTCCAACCTGCCTCTCCGGAGGCGGCAATGCGGAAACGGTAACGGTAAACAACTTATTTACAAGCCTCTAACGTTTGTGGTTGCCCTGCAAGTTCACGGGCTTGTCCATGGATAGTTCCCATGCTAAACCTTTTAAACGGTCCCCACGGGGACAACGGTGCCGGCTCCGGCCGGTTCAATCACTGTAAATCAGGTGAAGTACACGATAATCATTTTTTTTTGCTTATCATTTTCAAAACTTTCAAACACTTTTAAACATGAACGCACACAGACTTCCTGACCCCCCCTCTTTAAAGGACAGTCTCCCTGTACCTAAGTGGGGGTCTACCTAGGTTGGGACGGGTGGACCTTCGGGGTCCGGTGTCAATGGGGCTATGGAGTGGGGCAGAGGGAACAACCGGTTCCTCCTCCCTTCTATTGTGTGGTGCAGGCGGAGGCATAGGGGAGCTGGGTACAGGTTCATCCCTGGGCACTGGCACTGGTTCTGGCTCACGGTCGACCGCTTCCACCACTTCTTCATCCACAGGTTGTGGGAACAGTATCACTGGAAGAATCACCGCGCCGTTCTGTGTAGGCCAGTCTGCTGGGAAGTCACCCATCACAGTGTGGATCACCTCTTTTGCCTTCTCTGCTGGTGGAGGAACTGGTATGTCAGCCGTTGCCCTCAATGCTGGTGGGCACCTTTTCAGATGGTCCCGGGAAACCGTGGCCAAAGTGCCCCCTTGGTCACGACTGATCCGGTAGGCCTTCCCATCTTCCCACCCTGTGGGTTGTATGACGTATGGGGTTGGTTCCCATTGATCATCCAGCTTGTGGGTCTTCCTCTTCCGCTTTAACACCACATCTCCTGGCTGGAAAGGGCCCGCAGACGCTTTCTGGTTGAATCGCTGCTCTTGCTGTTCTCGACTTCGACTTAGGTTCTTCTCAACATACTCCTGAATCTGCCGGTATTGTGCTCTCCGCCGAGTTTCCCATTTAGCTGTCGAAGGGAGTGCTTCCGGGGACTCCAGCCCTATTTCCAGGTCCACCGGCAGGCGGCCGGGACGAGCCCTCATTAGGTATGCTGGGGTGCACTTTGTAGAGCTGGACGGGATATTGTTGTACATATCGACCAAGTCGGGTAGCTTCTCCGGCCACAGGTTCCACTCTTCCAGCGGTAACGTCTTGAGGAGTCCCAGGACCAAGTGGTTCATCTTCTCACACATGCCGTTGGTCTGGGCATGGTAAGGGGTGGTCCGGATCTTCTTACAGCCGTACAACTGGCAAAACTCGTGGAACTCCTCCGCTTCAAAAGCCGGGCCTTGGTCAGTAAGCACTTTTTCTGGATATCCATGTGGGCGGCAGAAATAAGCCTGGAACGCTCGAGCAGCAGTTCGACCAGTTAGGTCCTTGACGGGGACAACCACCATGAATCTTGAATAGTGGTCTACGATGGTCAATGCGTAGGCGTACCCACTTCGGCTGGGGGTGAGCTTAACATGGTCTAGGGCGACCAGTTCCAGCGGCTGGTGTGTGATGATTGGGTGCAGGGGTGCCCTCTGGCTGGTCTCGTCCTTCCTCCTCAGCGTGCAAGGGCCACACTCCCGGCACCAGGCTTCTACCGACTCCTGCATCCCACTCCAGTAGAACCGCTCTCTCAACAGCATCTCCAGCTTTTTCCACCCGAAGTGCCCAGCACCATCATGGTATGCCCGCAAAACAGTAGCCACATCAGCTTGGGGATTACCCAAGTGGTAGATTTTCTCATGAGTCTTCGGGTTGATCAGCTCACGGTACAGCTTCCCTTGGTGTAGATACAGCCGCTTCCGTTCTTTCCACAAGCGCTGGGCTTCAGCCGGGGCGGCAGGGTCTATCCCAACAGCACCTTGTTCCACCAGGGTCTTGACGAGGCGGACAGCCGGCGCCTGGTTTTGAGCTTCCTGCCACTCTTGACTGGGCCGTGGGTCCAAGTCCACCCGTTATTGGTGTACCTGTATCCTCTCTTTGATAGGGGGGTGTTCCCCGGTGGGGATATGGTGTTGAACCCCCTTGATCTGCCCAAAGTCTAGTGGGTGTTTGCTGAAAACCTGTTCGTACTCCCGCACCACCCTGTATACCCCTGCTTTGTGATGTGTAGGGGTATCATCAGTGCCCACGTGTAGCTGTTGGTGCCACTCATTTACCTCCCCTTGCAGCGGGGAAGTGCTGGGAGTAGGTGGGGAGACTGAGGGACTGGCTTCGTGGATGGTGTGGGGATCTAGGGTGAGTAGCTTGGCAATGGTGGCATACCGGGGAAGCCTGACTTCTTCCTCCCCACAGTTCAGCACCCTCACGGGCACTCTCCCCTTCTTCACGTCTACCACCCCTCGGGCGGCCATTACCGTGGGCCAGTGCTCAGAGGGTATGGGCTCCATCATGGCAGGGTAGTCACGCCCCTGAGGCCCTACCGCTGCTCTACACCAAATCATCATCTCACTCCTAGGGGGCACAAGCAACGGGGCCACATCCATCACTCTCACTCCACCAATCTCTCCTCCTGTTGAGTTTACATGCTGGCGGTACATCAAGGCTCGGATCTCTCGCTGCACAGCCCTCTGTCGGCTCCCCGCCGCCGTGGCGGCCAGCTGCTGCAGTAGGGCCAACACATCACCCATACAGTGCTCCATCACATTGGTTCCTAGCACTATCTTTGGGTTATGATCACTGGGTTCATTCATGATCACAATCATACCCTGGTGTTGCAGTTCAGCTTGCCCTACCGTCATAGCCACCTGTTTATACCCCACTTGGGTCAATGGGAGTCCATTGGCAGCAATTAGCGTTATACTAGTATCTGGGGGTGCCAGCTCGTCTATCCCCCAATACCGCTGGTACAACGTATATGGTATGATAGTTACCTGGGATCCAGTGTCCAAGAGAGCCATCACCGGTATGCCGTCCACAACCACGGGAATGATGGGTTGGGCCCCAATATACCGGTCCCGCCAGTCTGAGAGGCCACGGGGTTCTACTCCTGAGGGTTGGCCCGGGGCCCCAGGGGTTGCTCGTTTAACGGGCACTCTCGGATGTAATGCCCAGGCTTACGGCACTTGTAGCAGATGGGAGGCCTGCTCCGCGGGTTTTTATTACTTCTCCGCTGCATCCAGGGGACATCTTCAGGGCTGTCGGCAAGCTGTATCGGTGCTGAAGGCTGAGATCTGGTCAACGGTTGGAGTGCAGCAAGAATCTTGGCGAGGTCTCCGTCCATGCGACGGACCTGGGCTGCCAGTTCCTTCATAGTGCTGCTTGAGGTGGTGGACGTTGAAGAGGTTGGTAGAGCAGGGGCCACCACCACGGGAGCTGTCTCGATGGGCCACGGGGCTGGCTCCAGGGCTTCTGAGGCTGGGGGCTGTAGTGCTTTAATGGCCCGTTCCTTTAACACAGCAAAGTCCACATCAGGGTGTTCCAGGGCCCACAGCCGGAGTTGTTTACGATCCTCAGGGGACCTCATCCCCTGCGCAAATTGCTCTACTAACATCTTGTTGCTATCCGCCTCATTAATAGGATTCACCCGCTTCAGCGTGCGGAGGGCGATTTGCAGACGTAAAGCATAGTCCCGAATGCTATCCACAGCCCGTTGCCGGCACTGGTAAAACTGCATCCTCAGCTCAGCTTCAGTCCGGGTCTCGAAGGCAGTCTGTAGCTTCTCAAAGATGGTGGCTACAGAGAGCCGGTCCCCCTCGGCTCAGGTCTCCGCTTCCTGCTCAGCCGAACCGGTTAACTGGCCTAGCACTATCGCTGCACATTGCTTATCAGTCAGGGGGTACAGCTCTAGCAACGGGTTAAGCTTTTTCCGGAAGGCCTGTAAGGCATCCGGTTTCCCGTCATACTGCGGTAGCAAGGCAGCTCCGGGCGCATAGGGCAAGGAGAACGGCATGACCTGAGCGAGCGCGGGGGCCGCGGCACCTCCCGCCAGTGCGGCCGGGACCTGGGCAGGCCCATTCCCATCCGCGGGTGCCACTGCGGCTGCGACCACCGCTCCTCCAGCGGCTCCGTCGGGCGCAGACATCTTGTTTCCGTCCCCCTTAGCTTCTTTCCGGCCACTCCTCTATTGGGGCGGAGTTTTGGCCTTCGCGCCTCTGCTACTCGAGAAGACGCTCGAGCGGGAACTTTTCGCGCCAAAGATGGCGACTTCTGGAAATTTTCAGCCGGATACCTCCGGCGGTCACAAGGCGCACCTCTACCCAACGGCAGAGCGGTAAGATCCTGTTCGTGACGCCAAGTTGTCGCGGGAGGAGAAGGGGACACCGCGCTCTCCCACTGCTGCTCGGGTCCAGCTGCCGCGGCTGCTGCGGCCTGCTGCTGCTCGGTGGCTCGAGCGATGGGCCGGATCCCGGGGACTCTAGCGGCGCTCCTCGCCCGTGAGTGAAAGGGGGTTGTTGGGTGTGGGGATTGTTTATTGTCCGTGACGCCACCCACGGTTGTGGTGATTTGTAGCACCACCGCTGCTCAATATGGGGATCCCGGGAGTGGTGATGCGGAGCAGCCAGGTGTTGTGTTGCCCCTCCGTGGGTAGGGGTTGGTGATCCCGGGACCCAGTGATGGTGTGGAAGGTGCAGGGCCTGGTGGGCGCAGGGACGCGGGGCAGCGCTGTGCCTTGCGGCACTGTGGTACTCACTCAGCCTGAGACGTTGACACAGTTTTACGGTAAACCACACGGCTGGAAAGACGGTTCCCACGGACGGCTGCACTTGCTCTCCCAGTAGGTAACGGTGATGTCCCTTTGACCTGCACCTAGTGTTTCTCTGTTGGTAGCGATGGGTTCTCACCGGTAACCCACTCCCCGGCTTGGATATGGGCCGGAGGAGCCCTACTTTGCCCGCAGACGCTGGCCCTGAGGAACTGGTGTTCCTCCTTAATGGTTGGACTTTTGCCTTCAGTCGGGACTTGGTTGTTGGGGGATCGACGTCCCCTTCACTGACGGATTCGGCAAATTATGGCGACTCCTAGCCTTGCCGGGGTCCGAGAGGCCCCTGCCCTGGTGCTGACTGTCCTTCGTATACTGCTCCAGACCGCCGGGCCACTACCCGTCCGCGGTCCTTCTAGCAACCTCCGAGCAGTCTCCCTCCAGACGATCACCGCTGTTGCTGACCTTGCTGACACTGTCCTGCACTTAGCTGGACTAACTTCAGGTCTGTCTACGCTCACTTTTACTCCTTTTCTTCTTTGCTCCACTACCACTTCACTTTCACTTAGCTCCTCTACCACTTCCTTCTACTTCACTCCCCAAACTTTACTCAAGCTCTTCCCTGAGCTGACTCCGTTCTTTCCCCTTCTCCCTCCAAACTCTAACTGCCTGGTTCTTCCCGCCTCCAGGGCTGTGTACTCCTCGGTGGGCGGAGCCAACCGCCTGGCCCACCCCCTGGTGTGAACATCAGCCCCTGGAGGAAGGCAACAAGGATTTTGGTAGCTTTGGTGTTCCTAACTGGGATGTAGGGTGTGGTGGTGTGATGACCTGTGACCCCTGGCTTGCCCAGGGCGTCACATATGCATCACCTGATGGCCTTCATCCAATAAGCATTCAAGTTTATACAGTTTTAAATTGGAAAATCTGCAGAAAAATATGAACAAAATACTTATTTGCCTTATAATTGAGCACATAGTGTCCACAACCAATGAATCTGCTGACTTTTCCAAAGACTATGATTAAATGGTGCAAGACCTAGCACAAAGTATTATGAAGTTATGAGCTGGTATAAATTTCTAATATAAATTAACCCCTTCACGACCGGCCGATTTTGCGCTTCCTGTTTTTTTTTTTGCCTTCCTTCTTTCGAGTACTGTAACTTTTATTTTTCAGTCAATCTGGTCATGTGAGGTCTCGTTTGTTGCTGAACAAGCTGTACTTTTAAATGAAACCATGAGTTTTACCATACTTCCCCAGTTCAATGGGGTACTCGGTCCCGGGCGGTGTACTACTGGGACGTGTCACTGGGTGGCTGTTGCCCGGTTCCGTGACCCTGGGGGTCACATTAAAAGGGGTTATGTACAGGGGAATATTTAATAAAGTTTATGGCATCACGCCACTTGCAGGTTGCGTTATGGAGATAGAACAACCGCTGCACAGTCTCTCCGCTGGGGCTGATGTTAACAGCAGCCTGAATGTTGGGCCCTCCACAAGTAGGGCCGGAGCCCCATGGGGTATTTGATGGAGTTAGGTGCAGAAAGAAGGTAGGACACACAAGGGAATGCAGTGTAACTGGGTTCATTACTCACATCAGGTTGGTAACTGGTACCCGGAGGAAGGCTGGTGTTCACCGCTGGTTCCCTTAATCCCAGTGCCGGGTTGGTGACCTGATGGCTTCTTTCCCCTGCACCTCTCTCAAGTTGGTGGGTCCCTGTGGCTTGGAGCGTCTGGGGATCCCCTCCTGGTAGTCTCTCAGTCTTTGGTCTGTACGGCGGGCAGTGTGAACCCTGTAGGGTCAATATTCCTGTCCTTGGTTCTCCTGTTACTGCTGGTGCCCCCGGACTTCTAAGGTCAGTGAGGTCCTGGATGGTTCCCTCACTGTGCAGATTTTATCAGGTCTGCCTGGTACTCCACCGTACTCCATCGGCAACCACACGACTGGGCCTTCAGGTCACCACCACACACTCCCATAGGTGCGGTTACGTCCGACTCCTCTCACTTCCACTTACTAACTTTATGACTGTCCGTCCCCTCCCACCTGGTTGTCGTCTAGTGGACTAGATTGGCTCCACCCCTGGGTCCATCCTCCACCTCTCCATCCATTGGGTCCAACTCTAGTCTGTCACCAGTCCTTGGGGATTGGGAAAACTGGGATTATAGTATCTTTTGCTGTTACCGGCACTGGTCTTTTAGGTCCCTGGGGGTAGGCCCTGCATCTTTGACAGGATGCACTACCTTGTAGTGCCCTGATGGGTACAGGGGCGCTACAATAGTCTACTGGAAAACGGCAAAAAAATCCAAATGTGGGAAAATTAAAAAAAAAAAAAAAGTGCAATTGCACTTTTGTTTTTGAGATATTTTATTGACTGTGTTACTATATGATAAAACTGATGTGTGGGTGTGATGGCTCAGGTCGGTGTTAGTTCATAGACACCAAACATGAATAGGCTTACTTTTATCTATAGGGTTAAAAAAATTCTGAAGTTTGTCTAAAAATATTGTCATACGCTTTGTGCCATTTTTGCGACCCGTAGAGTTCTCATTTTTTGGGATCCATGGCTCAGTGATGGCTTATTTTTGCGTCTCGGGCTATTGTTTTTAGCGGGACCATTTTTGTGCCTATGCTACCTTTTGATCGCCTGTTATTGTATTTTGCACAAAATGTGCGGCGACCAAAAAACGTAATTTTGGCATTTGGAATTTATTTAACGCTACGCCGTTTACTGATCAGATTAATTGATTTTATATTTTGATAGATCGGGCATTTCTGAATGCAGCGATACCAAATGTGTGTATATTTTTTATTTTTTTAATGCATTCAATGCTGCATTCATCTTTTCTTCATTTCCAACCAGTCATCCTGTCAGTACAGCTGAAAAACACCCCCATAGCATGAAGCTGCTACCACCATGTTTCACTGTTGGGATTGTATTGGGCAGATGATGAGCAGTGCCTGGTTTTCTCCACACATACCACTTAGAAATATCACCAAAATGTTTTATCTTCGTCTTATCAGAACAGAGAATATTTCTCATATTCTGGGAGTCATTCATGTGTTGGGTTTTTTTGCAAACTCTATGCGAGCTTTCATATGTCTTGCACTGAGTCTAACATAAAGGCCCGACTGGTGGAGGGCTGCAGTGACACTTGACTTTGTGGAACTTTCTCCCATCTCCCTACTGCATCTCTGGAGCTCAGCCACAGGGATCTTGGGGTTCTTCTTTACCTCTCTCACCAAGGGTTTTCTCTCACAATTGCCCAGTTTGGCTAGATGGCCAGGTCTAGGAAGTGTTCTGGTGGTCCCAAACTTATTCCATTTAAGGATTATGGATATTACTGTGCTCTCAGGAACCTTGAGTACTGCAGAAATTCTTTTGTAACCTTGTCCAGATCTGTGACTTGCCACAATTTTGTCTCTGAGCTCCTTGGGCAGTTCCTTTGACCTCATGATTCTCATTTGGTCTGACATGTTGTGAGGTTTTCTGACTTTTTGCCTTGTTTTGTCATTTTGCTTTAATCTGTTTTTTCTTCATTGGCCATCTTGCTTCCTGTTCTGTTGCCCTCACCTTTGCCCTCAGTCAATATGGATTCCTCAGCTTCTATGTTCCCGCCCTATTACCTGCCAATTACCTGCTTAAGCCATCTCAGCTGATGGACCAGTGCTTCTGAATCCTGTTTGCAGTCTGCCTGTAACCTGATCTCCTGAAGTCTTTGGAAGAACTACTTTTCTGCCATCCTCTGTTTTGGATCCCTGGAACTCGTGTCCACACAGGAACCGTTCTGCTCTGCCATGGACATTTACAAGTACAGTAAGAGACACTGAATTGTACTTTGACACTTCTGCTGAACTTTGAGGATCCATTCCTGCTTAATTTGTTCCCAGTCTCTGCACCCTGCAACTGTTTAACCCTTCATGTTTTGTGCACGTACTTGTATGAAGTAATACAAGAACTGTTTAGCAAACCTGTGTCTGTGTTTCCCTTGTACCCTTGCAATAGACTCTATACAAAACAGTGTTTAACACCTTACAAGATTCAGAAGCCAAGAATAGAGTCTGCAGGGTCTGGGAATATGGAAGCCCGTATTAGCAATCTGTGTGAAGTGACAGACACAATTCTTACTGAGATACAGGCTTTAAAGACCAGCATTGCAAGTGTACAGGATTGTAATAAACACAATCTGCAGGTTTTCGGACAAACTGTTGTGTCCCATGAATGGGAACAACCTGTTGTTTATATTTCTTGCATTGGATATTTTTCCTCCTATCAGGAAATTCCTTATTGTTACTAGGTAGATTTAGACTGTATGAAGTGTGTCCCTATATTCCTCCCTTAGTTGGCTTCTGTATAAAAAGCTCCTCCCTTCTCCTTCAGTTTAGTCTAGAGAAGAACCATTGCTGAAGACATGTCTACAACCCTGTACAGAATAGTGAAAATGACTAGCTGTGACCGGGATTAGTACACATAAATCAGTAAAGAACCTGTTTCCAGGAGTGCTATACTGCATACAATCCAGAGAAAGGATTACCCCAAGGGGCTGATAACAAGCCACAGCATAAAACTTTATAGCAGCTTCAGACAAAGGGCCCTGTAAAGTATTAACCTGTTATCAGAACTGTGTGCAGCTATAAGGGTACCTTCACACTTTAGCGATGCAGCAGCGATCCGACCAGCGATCTGACCTGGTCAGGATCGCTGCTGCATCGCTACATGGTTGCTGGTGAGCTGTCAAACAGGCAGATCTCACCAGCGACCAGTGACCAGCCCCCAGCCAGCAGCGACGTCTGGAAGCTGCGGACACTGGTAACTAAGGTAAACATCGGGTATGGTTACCCGATGTTTACCTTAGTTACCAGCTCACACCACACCGCTTAACTTAGCGTGTGCAGGGAGCAGGAGCCGGCACTGGCAGCATGAGAGCTGCGGAGGCTGGTAACGAAGGTAAATATCGGGTAACCACCTTGGTTACCCGATGTTTACCTTGGTTGCAGATTACCGCAGGCTGTCAGACGCCGGCTCCTGCTCCCTTCACATTCAGGATTGTTGCTCTCTCGCTCTCACACACAGCAATGTGTGCTTATCAGCAGGAGAGCAACAATAAAAAAATTAACCAGGGCTGTGTGTAACGAGCAATGATCTCACAGCAGGGGCCAGATCGCTGCTCAGTGTCACACACAGCGAGATCGCTAATGAGGTCACAAAAAACGTGACTCAGCAGTGATCTCAGTAGCGATCTCGCTGTGTGTGAAGTACCCCTAAACCTAGAATCACCATAAGCTAATTGTAAGCTGCAGCAGAGACTCTGCAAATCCATTCTGCAAGATCATATTGCAACATTGTATCGGTTTCACTGACAACCAGTGCAGAGCAGCATTCATCCTTCCTGATGGAGGTAAAGAGAACCCTTTCACTACCTGCTCTAAAGCAGCAAGAGAAAGACATGGACTCACAATCAAATAACAGTGAAAGATCTAAGCGGTTGATCAGACCAACATGGAAGGTTAAAGAGAACCTAGAAACAGCCAGAAGTGAACTGCTCACCCACACAGCATTATTGTGGCAAAGAGTGCAAAAACAAGTGACTGTTTTATCTGCGCCCGGTGCTCATGAGCTACCATTAGAGGGAGCCCTTGAACAACTGTACTCAACATACCGGTCCTACAAAGAGATATGTAAAAAATATTCCTCTACCCTGCTGAGATCAAATACGTCCGAGTCTCAAAAAGAACTAGAGAACTTCCAACAGCTTAATGCTGAATGAGACCAAACCGTGCGCGACATTGTGAGCGAGACTGAAGCAAAAATTGCACAAATGTCAGGAGCGGCATCTTACAAATACAGGTCAATACAAATTACAGGTCTGTTAAGAGCTCAAGGCACTCACTCAAATCAAGCTCATCAAGGTACTCAACCCTCAACGAGCAGCTCATAAAGGCACGCGCTGAAGCAGAAACAACAAAAGTACAAGCCATCTTCGCCCAGAGAGAAGCAGAGATGAAAGTAGAATCTGCACGCAAAGAAGCAGAGATTAAAGCAGAATCTGCACGCAAGGAAGCAGAGATGAAAGCAGAATCTGCACGCAAGGAAGCAGAGATAAAAGCAGAATCTGCATGCAAGGAAGCAGAAATTGAAGCCCTACAGAAGGAATGTGAAAATGTGGCAGCCATGGCAAGGCTAAAGGTCTTTGAGCAAGCTCTGGGTGGGAGCCAAGAAGGCAGCGCCAGTTTGTGTGATCTCGACACAGAGGACTCACTTAAGCGTACGAGAGATTACGTGCTGAGCCAAGCTGACGAACTGCCAACTACCATCAACATTCCCGTTAGCACTAACACTTCTCCAGAGCTTCAAGACACTGATCCACCTACAGCTTCCAGTCTTCCAGGTCAGTCCAATGCACCTCAGACTTTCAAGCATGAACCTGCTTCATATTCCAATGCACAGCCACACCCTGCGCACCAGCAACCTCCGTATGCCCATGTCTACATGCAACCTAACATGCCGGCAAGGCGCTACACTCCCAACAACTGTGTAATTTCAGCCTCGCATACAACAGAGACTGTACACACCAAACCGGCGGTCACTGGTCTAAATGCCTACACCACTCCATACCTTCCCATGTTCCCGAACCACGAAGCTATGAACCACGCAACCAGCACCACACAGTCAGCAAATGTGCCCCAAATGTCGGAAAGATCAGACATGTCCGACTTTGCGAGGTACATGATCCGCCGAGAAATCACCAACACCGGTCTCACAAAGTATGACGACCAGCCCGAAAACTACAGAGGGTGGAAGTGTGCCTTCAAAACCGCAACGCGTGACCTCGGCATTACGGCTGCTGAAGAGCTGGACTTGCTAATCAGGTGGCTAGGGCCACGGTCTACTGAGAGAATCAAGAGACTCAGATCCATCTACATCAGTGACCCAACAACTGGTCTCGCAACCGCATGGGACAGACTAGAGAAAGGCTTTGGCAGTCCTGAAGCAATTGAAAATGCATTACTCAAACAACTATACGACCTTCCCAAAATATCCAACAAGGATGCTTCAAAGTACCAGGAACTCAGCGACCTGCTGTCCGAGCTCCAGCTGGCCAAAACAGACACACACCTACCTGGCCTCAGCTACCTGGACACTGCTCATGGGGTGAAACCCATAGTCGCCAAGTTACCTTACAACGTGCAGGAAAGGTGGACCATGGTAGGAACAAACTATAAAAAAGAGCACCAAGTCTCCTTCCCTCCATTCTCTTACTTCTGCGAGTTCATCAACGGCATTGCGGAACGTAACGCAGACCCCAGCTTCACCTGTGGAGAACCCACCGACTCCACTTCACCAGCTCCCAGGTATGAGAGCACTCATCAAAATGACAGAAAACGTAGGGGCCCAGTATCAGTCAAAAAGACCGATGTTCTACCACCTACACCAATGTCAGCACCAGACAAGGGCAATGAAGGCGGGAAGGCAGAAAATTCAAACCGCCAGTGTCTGATTCACAAACTGCCACACCCCCTAAAGAAGTGCATTGGCTTTAGGAAGAAACCCCTTCAAGAACGAAAGGAACTCTTGAAAAGGTTTGGGGTATGTTTCAGGTGTTGTGCCTCTACAGAACACCTTGCCAAGGACTGTAAGGTTACAATTAAATTAAGTGCATGGAGTGTGACAGCATGGATCACGTACAAGCGCTCCACCAATCTCTACCTGATCCTGCACCTACACCTTCTCCTACCACAAGTCATGGCGGGGAGAGTACAGGCCAAACTGCAAACCACCTCACAGTATCCTCCTCGTACACCGCAGTCTGCAGAGAAGATCTCTGGGACAAGTCTTGTGCGAAAATATGCCTAGTAAGGGTATATCCCAAAGGTCACCCAGAAAGGGCTGTGAAGGTGTACAGCATCCTGGAAAACCAGAGCAACAGGTCACTCGCCAGGTCTGAACTCTTCGACTTGTTCGGCTTAAAAGGAAATGCCTACCCTTACACACTAGGTACTTGCAGCGGTATCTTAGAAGCTTGCGGAAGAAGAGCCAGTGGTCTCGTGGTAACATCTCTTGAAAATACCGTAGAGATACCTCTACCGACACTCGTTGAGTGCAACCCAATACCGGCTAACCGGGAAGAGATTCCGACACCTGAGGCAGCTCTTCACAACTCTCACCTGAGAACTATCGCCAGCAAGATCCCAGCTCTTGATCATAATGCAAAAATCCTTATTCTGCTTGGAACGGACATCCTCCGGCTACACAAAGTACGCCAACACATCAACGGGCCACATGACGCGCCATTCGCTCAGCGCTACGACTTAGGCTGGGTGATCATAGGAAACGTCTGCGTAGGCAAAATGAAGAGTACCGACGCGATCTCCTCCTACAAGACGCACATCCTCCCAAATGGTCGCGGAACTCACATTCAACCATGTCCGCATCACTACGGGGTGAAAGAGAGGCAGAGCGACACCAGGTGGCGACAGCAGCTGCCCGACTGCGTGGGTGCATACCATCTTTGGGATGACGACTTCGGGTCAACAGTGTTTGAGTCTACAAATGAAGACAACTAGTTGGCACTGACGAGAGAAGACAAGGAATTCATAAAGATTATGGATAAAAAGTTCTCTCAAAATGACTCTAACAGTTGGGTAGCCCCATTACCCTTTCGGTCTCCAAGGCCAAGGTTGCCAAACAACTCCCAGCAAACAACCGCAAGGTTCTCCTCTCTAAAACACACCTTGAAAAGATAACCAAAGATGGAGAAACACATTGTCGAGTTTATGCAAAATCTCCTCGACAGAGATCATGCCGAACAGTGGCACCACATTCCTACCGAACAAAACCCAGCTGACCGAGGAATGAGATTCACTGCTGCGTCCAAACTCGGCGACAACATGTGGCTGACACCTCCAAGTATCTTATACGAGGAGACCTGCAATAACTACGCCGGCAACATGTACGAGCTGGTGGAACCAGAATCCGACAAGGAAATTAGAGCAATCATCTCCGCTTGCTACACTTCAGTGACATCAAAACAGAAGTTGAGACCTCATCGCTTCGAGCGCTTCTCAAGTTGGTCATCTGAGGTACGAGCCGTAGCTCGTCTTATTCACATTGCTCACTGTTTCTCCAAGTCTTCAACGTGCCACGGCTGGCACATGCGCGTGAATCATCCTGATGTCACCGAACTCGTGCTACTTTTACTGAAGGAGGACGTTACATGAACTAACTTTGTCGTTGGACACTGCCACGGCGGGGAGCGTACCTTTCCTTACCCCTGCTGTACTGAGACACAACTGTCCGTGTCCAATTGAACCTTGAACTTTCCTTTCGACTAAAACTTTACCGTTGGATTATTAGGTTGGAGGAAGAGTTGGCATGTTTGCGGCTTCCCCAATCTGAAGATGGGTTTGTTGAACTTGAATTCATTTTTTCCATTTTTCTACCTTTATATTTTTACGCAAGGACTATGCGTCATCAATCAAGCGTGGACTTGAATTTAGTGCATTGCTGTTGCATTTTTTTGTGTTTCTTTTTTTTCTCGCTACAGGTTTCGTGACATCGAGGGACAGGATTGACTCCTTACGTCGTACAAGGACTTGTGAAATCATATGATTTCAGACGGGGAGTGTTGTGTCCCATGAATGGGAACAACCTATTGTTTATATTTCTTGCATTGCATATTTTTCCTCCTATCAGGAAATTCCTTATTGTTACTAGGTAGATTTAGA
The DNA here is from genome assembly GCF_048569485.1 of Anomaloglossus baeobatrachus. Lineage (NCBI taxonomy): Eukaryota > Metazoa > Chordata > Amphibia > Anura > Aromobatidae > Anomaloglossus > Anomaloglossus baeobatrachus. Next base: position 128,926,667 of record NC_134361.1, read on the forward strand.
CTGTATGAAGTTTGTCCCTATATTCCTCCCTTAGTTGGCTTCTGTTTAGAAAGCTCCTCCCTTCTCCTTAAGTTTAGTCTAGAGAGGAACCATTGCTGAAGACATGTCTATAACTCTGTACAGATTATTCCTTTTCACCTGCTTTTACTTTATACTTAATACAAGATTCTAGAAGAAAACTACAGCGTTTCTCCTTGTCTTCCTACAAGTCATCGTTGGGCTGAGTTAAAGCTATCTGTGGATGCCGGTAGTGTGAGTGTTGTGAATGTTAGTTATGTTTTGGCTGCTGGGAGGCTCCCTCTGGTGGCCAGGAATGGTTTGGACTTGGACCAGGTGTGTTGTGCAGTGGGTGTTTCCTTTATCACTGCAGTCTTTGAATGTGGGGGGTTAGCTATTCTTGTCTATTTTCTGAGGCAGAGAGTTATTCATCTTTCCTACCTTTAGGATAGTTAGTTCTCCGGCTGGGTTCGCGGTGCACAGGATGTTAGTTCACCCCTCGGCTACTTCTAGTTGTGATGGTTAGTAAGGGGATGGCGGCCAGATTAGTTGCCAATGCTCTTGTCACCTTTTGCCAATGATTTGTGGTGGTCTTCCATGGTTCCGGATCATAACAGTACATCCGGCCCACAAATTTAAAGGGTACTCTTAAGAAGGAAGAAAAAAAAAAAAAAGCTGCTGAGAAATTTTTTTTTTGGTGTTTTTCCTCTTCTTCTTTGGGTTCTGTGGAAGATTTCTTTTGTCTAGCATGGATGAATTAGAGGAGCGTGTTGCTCATCTTGATGCTAAAGGTCCAGTCACACTAAGCAACTTACCAGCGATCCCAACAACGATAGGGATCGCTGGTAAGTTGCTAGGAGGTTGCTGGTGAGATGTCACACTAAGCGACGCTCCAGCGATCCCACCAGCAACCTGACCTGGCAGGGATCGCTGGAGCGTCGCTACACAAGTTGCTGGTGAGCTCACCAGCAACCAGTGACCAGCCCCCAGCGCCGCGTGGAAGATGCTGCGCTTGGTAACTAAGGTAAATATCGGGTAACCAACCCGATATTTACCTTGGTTACCACCGCACGGAGCTACACGTGCAGAGAGCAGGGAGCAGCGCACACTGAGCGCTGGCTCCTTGCTCTCCTAGTTACAGCACACATCGGGTTAATTAACCCGATGTGTGCTGCAGCTAAATGTGCACAGAGCAGGGAGCAGCGCACAATGCTTAGCGCTGGCTCCTTGCTCTCCTAGTTACAGCACACATCGGGTTAATTAACCCGATGTGTGCTGCAGCTACATGTGCACAGAGCAGGGAGCAGCGCACAATGCTTAGCGCTGACTCCTTGCTCTCCTAGTTACAGCACACATCGGGTTAATTAACCCGATGTGTGCTGCAGCTACATGTGCACAGAGCAGGAGCCGGCACTGACAGTGAGAGCGGAGGAGGCTGGTAACAAAGGTACATATCGGGTAACCAAGGACAGGGCTTCTTGGTTACCCGATGTTTACATTGGTTACCAGCCTCCGCAGAAGCCGACTCCTGCTGCCTGCACATTTAGTTGTTGCTGTCTCGCTGTCACACACAGCGATCTGTGCTTCACAGCGGGACAGCAACAACTAAAAAATGGCCCAGGACATTCAGCAACAACCAACGACCTCACAGCAGGGGCCAGGTTGTTGCTGGATGTCACACACAGCAACATCGCTAGCAACGTCACAAAAGTTGTTCGTTAGCAGCGATGTTGCTAGCGATGTTGCTTAGTGTGACGGGGCCTTTAGGTTCGTCGTATAGAGTCTTATCTTGCACAGACTCCCCTTGCAGAGCCTAAGATTCCTGTTTCTGAATTTTTGTTCGGGAGATAGGTCGAGATTTTTGAGCTTCAAAAATAATTGTAAATTATTTTTTGACCTGCACCCTAAGTCCTCAGGGAATCCCGTACAGCAGGTTAAGATTGTCATCTCCTTGCTGCGTGGTGACCCTCAGGACTGGGCCTTCTCTTTAGCGTCTGTTGATTCGATTCTCAGTGATGTGGACTCCTTTTTTCAGGCCTTGGGTTTATTATATGACGAACCCAATATTGTGGACCAAGCAGAAAAGGTCTTGTTGTCCTTAACTCAGGGTTTTGATTCTGCAGAAACGTTTTGTCAGAAATTTCGAAAGTGGGCAGTCCTTACCAAATGGAATGATGATGCGCTTGCGGCTCTTTTTCGGAAGGGTATTGCTGATGCTGTGAAGGATGTAATGGTAGGATTTCCCGTCCCTTCTGGTCTTGATGCCTCTATGACCTTGGCCATTCAGATTGATAGGCGTTTACGTGAGCGCAGGAAGATACCTGCTGGTTTTGTGCCTGTGGACCAGCCTTTGGAGCCTATGGAGTGTGATAGGGTCCTTTCTAATGCTAGTTGGCAGAGGTTCAGACGAAAGAATAGACTGTGCTTCTATTGTGGAGACGCTTCATATAACATCTCTGTCTGCCCTAAACGTGAAAGGAGATTGGCTACTTCTGTTACTGTGGGTTCTTTGCACCCAAAGTTTCTTTTGTCTGTCACATTGATTTGCTTATTGTCTTCCTTTTCTGCATTTGCCTTTGTGGACTCAGGGGCAGCGCTCAATTTGATGGATTTTGGGTTTGCTAGGGATTGTGGTTTCTCCATGGTTCCTTTGCAAACTCCTATTCCTTTAAGGGCATTGATGCTACCCCTTTGGCAGAACATAAACCCCAATTTTGGACTCAGGTGCCTATGAGAGTTGCACCAGCGCACCAGGAAACTTGTACATTTTTAGTATTGCATAATCTACAGGATACCTTGGTACTGGGATTTCCGTAGTTGCAGACCCATAATCCGGTTCTTGACTAGAGATCCTTGTCGGTAGATAGTTGGGGTTGTCAAGGTGTGCATCAGGACCTTTCCGTGTCATCCACATCTGCTCAGGCAGTTGATGTTCCGGCCTTCTTGTCTGATTTCCATGATGTATTTAATGACCAGGAATTTGATTCTCTGCCCCCACACCGGGACTGTGACTGTGCCATTGAGTTGGTGCCCGGTTGTAAATTTCCCAAGGGGCGGATTTTCAACTTGTCTGTGCCCGAACATGATGCCATGCGGTCATACATCAGGGAATCCTTGGAGAAGGGGCACATTCGGCCCTCATCTTCTCCTTTTGGGTGCCAGCTTCTTCTTTGTTGCTAAGAATGATGGTTCGTTGAGGCCTTGTATTGATTACCGTCTTCTTAATAAAATTACGGTCAAATATCAGTACCCTTTGCCTCTGATGTCTGATCTGTTCTCTAGAGTGAAGAGTGCCAAATGGTTTACGAAACTGGATCTCAAGGGTGCGTATAATCTCATCCGTATTAAGGAGAGTGATGAATGGAAGACGGCTTTTAATACTCCTGAGGGGCATTTTGAGTACCTAGGGATGCCTTTTGGGCTCACTAATGCACCCTCCGACTTCCAGGCCTTTATGAATGATATTTTTCGGGACCTTATTGGTAAATTTTTGATTGTGTATTTGGATGACAGATTTTTTCTGATGATTGGGACTCTCATGTTGGGCAAGTACGGGATATTTTTCAGATACTTAAGGATAATGCACTGTACGTTAAGGGGTCAAAATGCCTCTTTGTGGTGCAAAGGATTTCCTTTTTGGACTTTTTGGACCCGGTTAAGGTTCAGGCTATTTACGACTGGGTGCAACCGACTTCTCTAAAATCCCTGCAGCGGTTTTTGGGGTTTGCTAATTTTTACCGTAAATTTATAGCCAATTTTTCTGCCATTGTCAAACCTCTGACAGATTTGACAAAGAATGGAGCTGATGCTGAGCATTGGACCCCTGAGGCAATTGTGGCCTTCCAGGAGCTTAAAAGGCGATTCATTTCTGCCTCAGTTCTGCAGCAACCTGATGTGTCTCGCCCATTTCAAGTTGAGATCGATGCCTCAGAGATCGGAGCAGGTGCTGTTTTGTCTCAACGAGACGCTACTTCGGGTAAACTTAAGCCCTGTGCCTTTTTCTCTCGGAAGTTTGCTCCTTCTGAATGGAATTATGATGTGGGTAACTGGGAATTATTAGCTATGAAGTGGCCATTTGAAGAGTGGAGGCATTGGTTGGAGGGGCTAGGCATCAAGTTGTGGTGCTTACGGACCACAAGAATCTCATCCATCTGGAATCGGCCAAGAGGTTGAATCCTCGGAAGGCCAGGTGGGCTTTGTTTTTTACCCGGTTTAATTTTGTGGTCTCTTTTTTGCCGGGCACCAAGAATGTTAAGGCCGATGCCCTTTCCAGGAGTTTCTGCGCGGATTCTTTGGAGGTTGTCGAACCGTCTACTATCCTTAATGATGGTGTAGTTTTCTCGGCTATTTCGCCTGATCTGCGGTTGGCACTGGCGGAATTTCAGGGGGATAAACCTGAGAGATGTCCTACAGGGAAACTGTTTGTCCCAGACCAATGGAGAGACCGAGTTGTCTCTGAGGTTCATTGCTCTGTTTTGGCGGGTCATCCTGGCATTTTTGGTACTCTGGATCTTGTGAGACGCTCTTTTTGGTGGCCTTTCCTGTCCCGAGATGTCCGTCGTTTTGTGCAGTCGTGTGGAGTTTGTTCTAGGTCCAAGCCCTGTTGTTCACGTTCTAGTGGGCTATTATTGCCTTTGCCTGTACCTAAGAAACCTTGGACGCACATCTCTATGGATTTTATTTCAGAGCTTCCCGTCTCTCAGAAAATGACTGTGATTTGGGTGATCTGTGACAGATTCTCCAAGATGGTCCACTTGGTTCCCCTATCTAAGTTGCCGTCTTCATCAGAGTTGGTGCCTTTGTTTTTTCAACATGTTGTTCATTTGCATGGTATTCCCGAAAACATTGTTTCTGACAGAGGGGTGCTGTTTGTATCCAGGTTTTGGAAGATTTTTGCTCCAAATTGGGTGTTCAGCTGTCTTTCTCCTCGGCGTTTCATCCTCAGACCAACGGTTAGACTGAAAGGGCTAACCAGACCCTGGAGACCTATTTACGGTGTTTTGTTTCTGCGGATCAGGATGACTGGGTTTCGTTTTTGCCTTTGGCTGAATTTGCCCTTAACAATAGAGCTAGCTCTACCACGTTGGTGTCCCCCTTTTTCTGCAATTTTGGGTATCACCCTAGGTTCCTCTCAGGGCAGCTTGAGGCATCTGACTGTCCGGGGGTGGATTCGGTGGTCAACAGAATGCAGCAGATTTGGGGGCAGGTAGTGGATAAATTGTTTCAGTCCCAAGAAACTGCCCAAAAGTTTGCCAATCGGCATCGGACTGTTGGTCCCCGGTTTAAAGTAGGGGACATGGTGTGGTTGTCCTCTAAAAATATTCCTATGAGAGTTCCATCTCCTAAATTTAAGCCCAGATTTATTGGACCTTATAAGATTTCGGAGATTATTAACCCTGTATCTTTCCGTTTGACTCTTCCTGCATCATTTAAGATTCACAATGTCTTCCATAAGTCCTTGTTGAAGAAACATGTGGAGCCAGCAGTTCCTGCAGCAGCGCCTCCTGACCCTGTTTTGGTACAAGGGGATGAGTATGAGGTTGAAAAAATTCTGGATTCCCGTCGCAGTAGGCGTCAGCTTCAGTACCTTAGTGCGGAAAGTCAGCTCGGGCACTCAAAGAATTTGAAAAAACGAGAATATTGATGCTTATAAATGCCAATTTTTATTCATGCAAAGGTCTGTGCTATTATGACGTTTCGGCCATACAATTTTGGCCTTTATCAAATAAATGTACTGAAAAAATAAAAGAAAAGAAAAATACAATATCAAATCTCATAAACATGTACAGTCAATTTTACACGTACAATCAATTTTACACGTAATGCATACAAAAAAATACGGCCAATGTTTTTGACGTTGAACAATTTGTACAATAAACAGAAAAACCATAATGTATACTTGTATGAATCATCAATTCATGATTGTTCAATTAAGAGACCCTAGTATGCAAGATACATATGTATAAAGACATTCTAAGGAAAATACGTACCACAGAAAACGTATATGGGGTTAGACTGGTGAAATTAGGTTCACATATGTTGACCAGTGGTACCTTAGTGATTAACCTGAAGTAGAAAACAAACTCATCTTGAGAACATTATAGGTACTTCATGTATACGTGTATGAAGGGGACCATAAGGAAACATGAAGATTATGTAAATTATATAAAATAGATTGTAAAATTTACCTTTGCTATTGTCTATATGATAAGTCTCTTGGAGACCCAATGTTCACTAGCAAACTGTGGTATATGGTCCGCTAAGACGCTTGAGATACAGAGAGATAAGAGTTAGGTTACAACCTCCAACCGGTGAAGGAGGGGGGGTAGGGGAGGGGGGGGGGGAAGGGGGGGGGTTGGGAAGGGCTTACTACAGATTCAGTCACCATGTTGGGCACAAAGAGTAATGTAATGTTACCTTAATTACCGTCATTTAACCTCTCAAAGGGGCTCATGTTCATGTTGCTGCTGTACTATGGGACCAAGTTCCTTCAGATATGAAGAATAAAAGACAAACTGAGTAACATGGAAAAGATGAGACATGTGTAAAAGATGGAGTTTTCATCACTCACCACTATGTGTGTTCAAATTTAGTCCTTAGTATACTGTTAGAAATTCTTTAAGGAATAAAGGCCCAGTGTCTATCGCTTCTCTTTGAGAATCTATAAGTTTTTATAAGTTTTTATAGAATTATTGAAATGTCATTAACTTTTCTACAAGGAATATTAATAAATCCCTGTTAGTTACCTGGATATGCCAGATGCAGTGGTGGTTCAGTGGAAATACACTGTCAGTGATCCTGTAAGCCCCGTATCTACAGCCCCCCTGTGAGGATCTGTAGGATCAACATAATCAACATCCATATTACAGTGATTATTCCAAGAAAGAGTAGAGGGATAGACCCCCTGTCCATTACCTGAGTACGCAATTGCAGTGGTGATTCCGTGGGGAAGAAAGCTGCGTGGTGACTGGAGGTACCGGCGGGTGTATGGCGGCCGCCATTTAAAGCCGAATCATGTGCACAGGAAATCCTGTGAGTGACACGCAGCGCCGTCCGTGGAACGCACTAGCGCGCAGGCGCAGGAGGCACCCCGGTCAGGAACGCCCCCGCGCATGCGCACAGGCGGACCACAGGCGGCGTGATGCCGGACGTGGAACGGGAGCGCGCGCCAGGGCGGACGCGCGCCCGCGCCTTACACACGGCGTGTGGAAGTGAATGGGGCGTGTTACCCTCATATGACTGACGTAGGCGCGGGCACGGGTATAGGTCCCCGCGGCCGCGCATGCATGTGTACATACACAGGATAAGTGTGTTCAGTACATAAGGTGATACGGGAGTGATCCATGGGTAAGCGTGATGTGGTGGTAACGTGACATCCGTGCTGGCGTATTAAAGTGCCTAAGGAATAAAGGAAAAAAGTGATTAGTTTTATGAAGGATAGCAACATGTCCACAATATTAATGAACTAATAATATCAACTGTCTAAATGCCTCTTGGAATCTAAAATAAGTGTGCCCATGTAATCTAAATGTAAATATCCCCTATACCCCTATTAAATCTACGTTCTCAAGTCCCCTATTACATACAAAATTCTGCTTAACTCTAATAAGACACCTCATATTCACGATTGAGGCCATTAGGCTCGAGTGTCTGTAGGGTGTAGATCCAGAAGGATTCCCTTTCTTTTAGTTTTAGGACCCTATTGCTTCCCCTCCTACTAAGTGGGATGTGCTCAATTACTTGATAGCGTAATTGTGAAACCGAGTGGCCTGCCTTCATGAAATGTGCTGGGATTGGTAGAAGTTCATATTTACATCGGATAGTTGACTTGTGTTTACTTATCCGGTCTCGGATATGTTGGGTGGTCTCCCCAACATACCCGAGACCGCAAGGACACTTTATGAGATAAATCACGTATGATGAATCACATGTATAAAAGTCCTGAAGATGGAAGATTCTGCCTGTACGTGGATGGGAAAAAGAGCTACCTTTTGTCATATTCGAACATTGCATACAATGTAAGCATGGGAAATTGCCCTTTCGTGCAGTATGGAGAAACGTTTGTCGGGGCTCCTTCTTTTGGGAACCTACATCTGCTCTAATTAATGAATCCCGCAAATTTCTCGGTCGTTTATCACAAAACAATGGTGGATTCTGGAAGGCTGGCACCTCAGGATAAGATTTGCCCAGCAAGGACCAATGGCCAAGAATGGCCTTTTTTATCTGCGATTGAAAGGGGTGGTATGTGGAAACATAGGCAACCCTAGGGCCCTTAATTACGGGTTTCTCTCTATTAGAGGGGCAAGGGACTGCAATATTTTGTGGGTAACCCCTGTTGATAAATTTTTGGCTGATTTCTGCACAGCGTTCTGTTTGAGTGACTGGATCAGACACTATGCGTTGTACCCTTTTAATCTGTGACATTGGAAGAGCCTTTTTCACGTGTTTTGGATGTGCACTCGTGAAATGTAAAAGGCTATTTTTATCAGTTGGTTTCGTATATAAGTCAGTGATTAGTCTGCCGTCCGGGCACTTCACTACCATAGTGTCTAAAAAGCTGATATTTTGTAAATCATGGTGCAGCGTGAATTGTAGACCCTCCATGCAGCTATTAAGGTCCATGTGAAAGGAAAGCAATGAGTTCAAATCACCGTGCCAGATCAAGAATATGTCATCTATATATCTGCACCAAGTGGTGACATGGGAGGCATATAGATGATGGTTATAGACAAAATTGTCCTCGAAATGTGCCATGAATAGATTCGCATACGGCGGCGCCATATTAGAGCCCATTGTGGTCCCTTTCCTCTGCATAAAAAACTGATCCTCAAAGAGGAAAAAGTTATTATGTAGTACAATCTCAAGAAGATCCAAACAGAATTTTCTTTGATGAGGTGAAAGTATGGTTTGCTTATCAAGGAATGTGGTGACAGCCTCTATACCCTGCTGGTGATTAATGCTTGTATAGAGACTGTTCACGTCAAGAGTCACTAAAATGTCATCTGGGGAACTGTTCTGTACTGTCCCGAGGAGCCGAAGAAAGTCCGAGGTATCTTTAACGTAAGACTGGGTAAGGGGTACCATTGGATTGAGAATTTTTTCTAGTGTTATAGCCAGTGGAGAGAGAATGGACTCTGTCGACGCTACTATAGGACGCCCCGGTGGTTGAGTTAGATTTTTATGCACTTTCGGTAAAGTGTAAAAAACCGGTGTGATTGGATGGTCCTTGATTAAGAAGTCCGCCAACTTCCCATCAATAGTTCCTAATCCTATGTATTCATCCACCAGGTGCCTGATAGTCTCCCTAATCCTTGGTGTAGGATCATGTGGAATGGGGGTATAGGTAGTTGTATCTCTTAACTGTCCGTAAATCTCATTCACATAATATGACCTATCCATAACCACTATCGCCCCACCTTTATCAGCTGGCTTAATTATCAGTTTCTTATTGTCCTTTAGCCCCTGTAAAGCTTGTGTCTCCTCTGATGTTAGATTATGACGTATGTGCATATGACCGTCCCTTATATCACCAATAACTTTCTTGGTATCTGCAGTAACTAGACCAATAAAGGTCTCCACAGGATGATAAGTTCTTGGGGGAGAAAATGTACTGGGTATAGATAATTTAAGATCATTTAATCTAAACATATGGGGATCAGTTGGCAGGGCAGTAGTGTGATTAGTGTCTAAAGAACGAAAGTGAACTTTCAATCTAACCGACCTAAAGAAACGGCGTAACTCCTGATCTAGTGAAAACTCATTGAATGAGGGGGTGGGACAGAAGGAGAGTCCTTTCTGTAGGACTCTCGTCTCTGTTGGTGATAGATGGTATGAGGAAATATTAAAGACGATGTTGGTCCTACCTGTGACCGGGTCGTGATCTTTTGTGAGGTCCCGGGGTTTCCTCTTCCCCCTCCTCGTCTTTCTTTTGGGGGACGACGAGATCCTAAAAAAGATGCCCCTCGTGAGTGGCTCTGGTCACTATCCGAGCTAGTGGAGCTCTGGTAGGATGTCTGATAAGTTTGCCGTTTGTCGTGGGAATCAGAAAAACGCCACTTATATACACGGTCCCTTTGATAGTCCTCCTGATCCCTGATAAACTTAGATCTTTTTCGGTCTTGCAATGTTTTTCTAAATTCTGTGATGGTCTCCTGAGTCCGAGTCTTGATATTATTCCACTCTGCTGTAGGAAGAGTATTGGTTAATTGTTCCTCGATGCTGCGTATCTGGTTGGTAGTATCCGTGATCTCTTGCTGCAGGTAGTCAATGGTAAGTATAATGATGTCCAATGAACATTTATTGAGAATCCCTTCAAATTTATTACAGAACGTTGGATTATCAGAGAATAATGTAGGCCGGAGTGGGACCCTTAGGCCTCGGGGAATCCTCTTTGTCTTAAAGTATTCAGCTAGCGTAATAGAGTGCAGTTCAAATGCCGTTAATTTTCTATAGACTTTCTCGTAGTCCCTGGATCTTGTTTCCTCTGCTGGGATAGTCAGAAAGGTACCAGAGGTGGTGACTTTAGATAAAATAGATGAGGTCTCTTCCTCGTTGAAAGATAATGTAGCAAAAGACATGAGTAACGGTTTATAAAAAGTTGAAGCTCAGAAAAAAATAAGTCCAATACATAGAATAGAATCTGGCTCACAAATCTGGGTTAGGTGCCACCGAGAAAAAAGTCAATAGTGCGGAAAGTCAGCTCGGGCACTCAAAGAATTTGAAAAAACGAGAATATTGATGCTTATAAATGCCAATTTTTATTCATGCTAGTGCGTTCCACGGACGGCGCTGCGTGTCACTCACAGGATTTCCTGTGCACATGATTCGGCTTTAAATGGCGGCCGCCATACACCCGCCGGTACCTCCAGTCACCACGCAGCTTTCTTCCCCACGGAATCACCACTGCAATTGCGTACTCAGGTAATGGACAGGGGGTCTATCCCTCTACTCTTTCTTGGAATAATCACTGTAATATGGATATTGATTATGTTGATCCTACAGATCCTCACAGGGGGGCTGTAGATACGGGGCTTACAGGATCACTGACAGTGTATTTCCACTGAACCACCACTGCATCTGGCATATCCAGGTAACTAACAGGGATTTATTAATATTCCTTGTAGAAAAGTTAATGACATTTCAATAATTCTATAAAAACTTATAAAAACTTATAGATTCTCAAAGAGAAGCGATAGACACTGGGCCTTTATTCCTTAAAGAATTTCTAACAGTATACTAAGGACTAAATTTGAACACACATAGTGGTGAGTGATGAAAACTCCATCTTTTACACATGTCTCATCTTTTCCATGTTACTCAGTTTGTCTTTTATTCTTCATATCTGAAGGAACTTGGTCCCATAGTACAGCAGCAACATGAACATGAGCCCCTTTGAGAGGTTAAATGACGGTAATTAAGGTAACATTACATTACTCTTTGTGCCCAACATGGTGACTGAATCTGTAGTAAGCCCTTCCCAACCCCCCCCCCCTCCCCCCCCCCCCCCTCCCCTACCCCCCCTCCTTCACCGGTTGGAGGTTGTAACCTAACTCTTATCTCTCTGTATCTCAAGCGTCTTAGCGGACCATATACCACAGTTTGCTAGTGAACATTGGGTCTCCAAGAGACTTATCATATAGACAATAGCAAAGGTAAATTTTACAATCTATTTTATATAATTTACATAATCTTCATGTTTCCTTATGGTCCCCTTCATACACGTATACATGAAGTACCTATAATGTTCTCAAGATGAGTTTGTTTTCTACTTCAGGTTAATCACTAAGGTACCACTGGGCAACATATGTGAACTAATTTCACCAGTCTAACCCCATATACGTTTTCTGTGGTACGTATTTTCCTTAGAATGTCTTTATACATATGTATCTTGCATACTAGGGTCTCTTAATTGAACAATCATGAATTGATGATTCATACAAGTATACATTATGGTTTTTCTGTTTATTGTACAAATTGTTCAACGTCAAAAACATTGGCCGTATTTTTTTGTATGCATTACGTGTAAAATTGATTGTACGTGTAAAATTGACTGTACATGTTTATGAGATTTGATATTGTATTTTTCTTTTCTTTTATTTTTTCAGTACATTTATTTGATAAAGGCCAAAATTGTATGGCCGAAACGTCATAATAGCACAGACCTTTGCATGAATAAAAATTGGCATTTATAAGCATCAATATTCTTGTTTTTTCAAATTCTTTGAGTGCCCGAGCTGACTTTCCGCACTATTGACTTTTTTCTCGGTGGCACCTAACCCAGATTTGTGAGCCAGATTCTATTCTATGTATTAAGCTTCAGTACCTTGTGAAATGGAAGGGTTATGGGCAGGAGGATAACTCTTGGGTTGTGGCTTCTGACATTCATGCGGACAGGTTGGTTCGCGCCTTCCATCATGCTCATCCCGAGCGACCTGGTGGCGTGTATGAGGGTTCGGTGACCCCTCCTCAAGGGGGGGGGTACTGTTGTGAATGTTAGTTATGTTTTGGCTGCTGGGAGGCTCCCTCTGGTGGCCAGGAATGGTTTGGACTTGGACCAGGTGTGTTGTGCAGTGGGTGTTTCCTTAGCTAACTGTCTGCTTATTTAAATCCTGGTCTGATTGCAGGCTGTTACCGGATGTCAGTTGTTCTTTGTATCTCCAGCCTGCTTAATCCTGCTCTACACCACATCTTCCCCAGATAAGTGCTTGCTCTTTATTTTTTGTCTGGTTCTTTTGTTTATCTGGGTTTGTCATTTGCTGTGGTTGGTTTCAGGTTATTTGCTTGCAGGGATTTTCCCCCTCATTGGATTGTTGGGGAACGCTCTGCAGTTCTGTGTGGAGTATAGCTTCTTTGGGTCCATGTGTTTGTGGCTTGTTGACTTTGTTATGATTCTTGTTTTCTGTTCATTGGTATGACAAGGGCACCTGGTATAGGACGGAGTTCAGATCGTGCGATCTGAGGGCCTTTTTGTACTATCAGGAAGTTGGTATTTTGCAGGGTTTTTCTCTGGCCACCATCAGTCCCTTTCCTGTCCTTTCCTATTTTAGTCAGCAGGGGCCTCACCTTTTGCTAATCCTGTCATCTACCTGTGTATTGTGTTTTTCCTATATCACTGCAGTCTTTGAATGTGGGGGGCTAGCTATTCTTGTCTATTTTCTGAGGCAGAGAGTTATTCATCTTTCCTACCTTTAGGATAGTTAGTTCTCCGGCTGGGTTCGCGGTGCACAGGATGTTAGTTCACCCCTCGGCTACTTCTAGATGTGATGGTTAGTAAGGGGATGGCGGCCAGATTAGTTGCCAATGCTCTTGTCACCTTTTGCCAATGATTTGTGGTGGTCTTCCATGGTTCCGGATCATAACATGTGAGTAAATCATACAGTTATCTAAGGGACTGATAATTAGAGTGGTTGGATTCACAGCTACCAGGAAGAGACAGCATGCAAACCATTCGAGATTTACGGACCCGGATTGAGGTCCTAGAGGGGCGACTCCAAGCACCATCTTCACCCCCGGTTTCTGGAATCCCCAAGTTGCCACCATTCCACTTTGGCGGTGAATGGGAAAAATTCAGGGGATTTATTAACCAATGCAAACTGTTTTTTTCTGCTCATGCATCACAGTTCCTCAGTGAGCTATCGAGAGTGCTAACAATAATCATGCTGCTCACCAACAAGGCTCTTGCATGGGCTAATCCTCTGAGACTGATGATGAATGTTTGAATAATCTGAATTATTTAATTTCAGCCATGGGTCAGGTGCTTGATGACCCGAACAGAGGTTCTACAGCAGAAGCAGCCATGTTGACTTTGCGTCAAGGTAAACGTTCTGTAGAAGAGTATGCCTTGGAGTTCAGAAGATGGGCACTCGACACCACTTGGGATAGCCCCACCAAGAAGTTTGTCTTCCGGAAAGGATTGTCTTCTGTGATTGAGGACGAACTTGCTCGTGCAGATCTTCCCTCTGCCTTGGAAAATTTCATCAGTTTCTGTATTCGGATCGATGTCTGTCTTACAGAGCGCAGACAGGAGAGAGTATCTGAAAATTACCATATTAACAATTTCTTTCCTTCTCCAGTTAAGCAGTCTCTTGGTAGAACTCAAGACCCTGAACCCATGCAGGTGGACTCTCTACAGAGACGGGTCAGTGATGCACGCAAGGAACATCGACTGAAGGAAAATTTATGTTTCTATTGCGGTAAGTCAGGGCATTTTCTTACAAACTGCCTCAACTGATCCCGTAAGACTACCGCAGCAGTCGTACTTTGTGAATGCTGTGAAAGGAGATCTGTAATATCTGAATCACGGGATCCAGAGAGATAAGCAGCTATAGACATTGATTATTCGGACTTGAACTCCATTATTTCTGACTCCGATTCCCACATCAATGCTGCAGTTTTTCAGGTTTCCTCAGCAGTGTCTCAGCTGAGTTGTAAGAAATCCAATTCTCATATATTTCTCTCCCACAAGCTCTGGGTTAACAGTCAGGGTGTCTAGCTCTGCTATGATTGATTCCAGAGCAAGCGGCAATTTTATGGACATTTCCTTTGCCCAGAAACATGGGATACGTTCTGTGAAGAAGGCTACTCCTGTACAGATGGAGACTGTGGATGGTTCACTGTTAACCTCTGGACCAGTGGATCAGGAGACTGAGCCCCTGAAGGTTCTTCTGGGTAACAATCATCAAGAGAGACTGTCTTTTATACTCATCTCTTCTCCCCATTTTTCCATCATCCTAGGATTGCCATGGCTGCAGGCTCAGAACCCTACAATAAACTGGGAAACCAAGGACCTGCATTTTCCAGAGAAGCAGATAAGTCCTGGGGTTTCAGTCTGTTCAGTCACTAAGCCACACCAGTCTGCAAGATATCAGCAATATATCGTGAGTATGACCAGCTCCCCCCCCCCACCGTCCCTACAATGGTCCAATTGACCTTTTACCTGGTGCTGAGATACCCTTTGGCAAAATTTACCCCCTGGTTTGGCATTGAAGGATTATATAGATGAAAATTTAGCCAAGGGCTTCATTCGCCATTCTTCATCTCCTGCAGGCGCACCCATCTTTTTTGTGAAAAAGAAAGAAGGATCTCTCAGGCCCTGCATAGACTATCGGGAGCTCAATAAGGTCACAGTCAGAAACCGCTACCCACTGCCTTTGATCAGTGAATTATTAGAAAGAGTTCAGCATGCAGATTTTTTCTAAATTGGATTCTTTGCTTTCTTTTGCCAGCAGTTGTCTTCAGCGGAAAGGAACTATGATGTGGGAAATAGAGAATTGCTGGCCATTATTGCTGCCTTCAAGGAATGGAGACACCTTCTTCAGGGTGCGGCACAGCAGATAATCGTCCTGACTGATCACCGCAATCTGGAATTTATCAGGTCGGCCAAATGCATGACTCCTTGCCAGGCTCGTTGGAGCCTTTTTTTTAAATCAATTTAGTTTTGTAGTCTCCTATAGGCCTGGGTCATACAATGGGAAGGCACTGTCTAGGATCTTCTCGACTGACACCATTCCATTGACGCCTCCTAAGACAATTCTTCCTGATTCCAGATTCCTGGGAGTGAGTCATAATCAAGACTTACTCAATGACATCAAGGAGGCATATCATTCAGATTCCTTGCTAGCACGTCCATCTGACGAAGTAAGTCTGGTCTTCAAAAATGGTGTGTGGTTTCAAGGGCAACGTATGTACATACCTGAGGCAGTCAGATTGAAAGTACTGTAACTCATTCATGATTCAAAAATAGCTGGACACAGGAATTCTAAAGACTCAAGAGTTCCTTTCTCGTTTCTCTTTGTGGCCCACTTACAGAAGAGACGTTCAAAATGACATTACTTCATGTGAAGTCTGTGCGAGATTCAAGACTCCACGTTCTTCACCTACAGGTCTATTACAGCCCCTGCCTATTACATCCCGTCCATGGGGTTCCATTGCAATGGACTTTATTGTAGAATTGCCAACCTCTGAAGGAAAGAACACTATTTTGGTGGTGGTAGACCGTTTAACGAAAGCAGCTAATTTTATCCCCTGTGTCGGCTTACCCACTACAAAACAGATATCTGACCCAATCATGCAGACGGAACACATTTAAATGGAGTACCAGATGAGGTTATTTCTGATCGAGGGGTGCAATTCACTTCAAAGTTCTGGCAGAATTTTTGTACGGCATTAGACATCAAAGTTAATCTTTCTTCCCCCAGACAAATGGACAAACTGAGCGGACCAACCAGACCTTGGAACAGTATCGCCGCTGTTTCATCTGCCATCTACAAGATGACTGGGTAGATACTCCCACTGGCTGAGTTTTCATATAACAACTCTCAGAGTGCCTTCACTAAACAGCCCAGATTAGCATAAAAAGGAGACTATCACCCTAATATGCTTCCTTGCCTTCCCATAGATTCACCCTTACCAGCTATGGCTGACAGAATCTCTTTGATACAGCAGAATCTTGATCTTCTAAAGGAAAACCTGGGATCGGCTCAAGAGAGGTATAAGAAAGCAGCTGATAAGTTTCGTAAGCCTGCACCAGCCTTCAAATTAGGAGATTTGGTCTGGCTATCAACCAGAAACCTTAAGTTGAGAATTCCATCATCTAAATTGGGACAAAAGTATGTTGGACCCTACAAGATCACTAAGATGGTAAGTGCTGTGGCTTGTCGTCTTCAACTGCCCAGAACTATGAGAATCCATCCTGTGTTTCACGTTTCTCTCCTAAAGGCAGCAGTACCTAATACATTTCCTGGACATTCTCCTTCCCCCTCCTGATCCAGTGTTAATTGATAGTCAGGAAGAATATATAGTGTAGAAGATCCTGGACTCAAGGTTGCACAGATATCAGCTACAATACCTGATTAAATGGCAGGGCTACTCATCAGAAGACAACTTTTGAGAAGCAGTCGACAACATAAATGCTCCCCGCTTACTCCGCCAGTTCCATCAGAGGTACCAGGACAAGCCTGGTCTGGGGTCGTCCAGTGGCCGTCCCTAAGGGGGAGTAATTCAGACGAGAAAGCTGTGGAAAGAAAGCGCATATAGGGTCTTACCCCAGTATGTGAGGGGTGGGAGGAGGGTGAAACTACTCACCAGATATCGTTGTGAAAGTCACAACCACTGTAATCGCATGTAGAGTTTGATCAAAGGCTGCAGCCACCCAAAACGGCAGATAACATAGAGCATAGACCTGGATGAAAATAAAGATACATTAATCTAAACATCTGTCCCAGTGATCTTTTGGTGCAGTATTTGGTGCAGTCTTTTGCTCTCTGTTAAGGGGGAGTAATGTGAGGTTTTCTCTTTGCCTTATGTCATTTTGCTTTAATCTGTTTTTTTTCTTCATTGGCCATCTTGCTTCATGTTCTGTTGCCCTCACCTTTGCCCTCAGTCAATATGGATTCCTCAGCTTCTATGTTCCCGCCCTATTCCCTGCCAATTACCTGCTTAAGCCATCTCAGCTGATGGACCAGTGCTTCTGAATCCTGTTTGCAGTCTGCCTGTAACCTGGTCTTCTGAAATCTTTGGAAGAACTACTTTTCTGCCATGTTCTGTTTTGGATCCCTGGAACTCGTGTCCACACAGGAACCTTTCCGCTCTGCCATGGACATTTACAAGTACAGTAAGAGAGACTGAATTATACTTTGACACTTCTGCTGAACGTTGAGGATCCATTCCTGCTTAATTTGTTCCCAGCCTCTGCACCCTGCAACTGTTTAACCCTTCATGTTTTGTGCACTTGTATGAAGTAATACAATAACTGTTTAGCAAACCTGTGTCTCTGTGTTTCCCTTGTACCCTTGCACTAGACTCTATAAAAACAGTATTCAACACCTTACACATGTAGTGTGAGCTGCAAGGTCTTATACAGATCTTAGAGAGGTGTGTGCCTTTCCAAATCAAGTCCTATCAATGTAATTAAACACAGCTGGACTCTAATGAAGGAGTAGAACCATCTGAAGGAGGATCACAATGAAATGGACAGCATGTGACTTAAAGGGCAAAGGGTCTGAATACTTATGATCATGTGATATTTCAGTTTTTCTTGCTTAAAAAATTTCAAAAATGTTCACATTTCTGGGGGGGTTCTGTCAAGATGGGGTGCAGAGTATACATTAATGAGAAAAAAATTAACTTTTTTGAACTTACCAAATTGGCTGCAATGAAACAAGAGTGAAAAATTTAAAGTGAAAAATTTAAAGGGGTCTGAATACTTTTCGTACCCACTGTATAATCCAATGCATCTTAACAACTGAAAAATACAGTACTTTAGTATTTGCCTCTGGAGTTTCGAGACCCCTCCCAGCATGTTTAGCACCTGATTTTTAGCTACTAAACATTTTGGGATGGCCAGCCAATCACAGTAATGCAGTAGCCATCTTTGCTACTGGCATTACAGTGATTGGGAGGAGCAGTAAAAAAAAACAACTGACTGAAATTCCCCGCTGCTATCACACTACTTTACGGGTTGCTCATTACATCTCATACATATTGACTGCGTCCCCTGCCCACTCTCTCTGTCGACATATCTGATTGGCTGCCTTCACAGTAGCGGTCTGGGTCCCATAATAAACAAACATTGCAGGGTCTCCCATATATAGATGCCCAGCACAGATCAAGCAGATGGCTACAGACTGCAATCCCCAGATATGTGCAATATCTTGGCTGTATATCAAAATAAGCAATACCCCCTGGTGCTTTTTATATATTTACATACATAATTTTAAAAAAGCATGTGGTCCTCTCCAATGTTGATACCCAGCCTATATGAAGCCGACAGCTGGGGGTTG
The DNA here is from genome assembly GCF_048569485.1 of Anomaloglossus baeobatrachus. Lineage (NCBI taxonomy): Eukaryota > Metazoa > Chordata > Amphibia > Anura > Aromobatidae > Anomaloglossus > Anomaloglossus baeobatrachus. Next base: position 128,945,443 of record NC_134361.1, read on the forward strand.
GTATTCTCAGGCTGGGGAGGTCCATGGATTGGGCACACCTCAGTATAAAATTAGCAGCCTGCAGCCCTCCAGAGTTGTTGCATCCATTAGATGCTACTATTACAGTGCTTTACCTGGATCATCCCAATTGCCCTGGTGAGGTGGCAATCAAGGTAAATATAAGAGGTAATGACAGCTGTGATTTGTTAAAGAATCACAGCTGCCATCATACCCTAGATTAGTAATGGGGAGAAGTCAATGAGATCCCTCATTACTAAACCTGCAAGTCAAAAGAACAAAACCACAAACATACAAAAATCCTTTTATTTTCAATGAAACCCCCACATCTTCATTCACAAATGTTTTAACCCCAAAAACACCCCCGCACATCCAACGTTATCCATACGAAGTCCCATGATGATCCCTGCTTTGCTACATCTAGAGTTGCAGTGACCAATAACATGACTGATCACTGCAAACTCTGGAAACACTGCTGGCAGTGGGGTAACTCGACATTGAGAAGCGGAGATGTTAGTCAAGTCACTGGAGGTAACACTCAGGGCTCCTGCTGCCCCCAGTAAAAATGAAACCCGCTGCTGGATTGTTATGCAGATGTGCCGCCCCATGCTCGGTCGCAAGAGAGCCGCTCGGGTCCGGACCTTCAGTGGCTGGCTCGAGGGTCTCCGGACCCGGGGGTCCTGCGGTCACTCCGACCAAAAAGGGGTTGGCGGTTTGGGGACGTAGGTGTATGGCTGGAGCCGTGGTTTACGTTCGTTACGCCACTCACGGGATGTGGTGAAGGTGGACACCACCACTGCAGTTACGGGGCACCCGGGGGAGATGGTATGCAGCAAGTTGTTAACCCCTCTGTGGGCAGGGATGGTGGCCCCAGGATCCGTTGGGTGTGTTTTGGCGGTGCAGGGAGATGGGCGGCCGGAGGGCACTGGTGTACTCACTATTGTAATGAAACACTCAAGTCTCTGGTAAACCAAGATGATGGTGGTCGGTGCCCGCAGCCGGCTGTAGTCGGGTTTCCCCACCTGGTTGGTGGTCTCTGGCTTTCTCCTGCACCTGTTTAAAGTGTTGGACTGCCTGCGGTTGCAGAGTCAGGAGTCCGCTCACTGGCTTTCTGGATGTCGGAAGAGCCCGTTTGCCCGCAGACGCTGGCCCGTGGGATCTCTGAGCCTTGGTGGTAGCTTTCTATCCCCCTCGTTGAGCTGTTGTCTTCTATGAGGGACTTTGGGTGGGAAAGGACCTAAAGTCCAGACCGCAATCAGTTAATTAACTCAGTTCAATAGTTTCTAGACCTCGTTTCAGGGTCTGAGTACCCTCTCTTGTGCTCCGGTTTCCGAGTCGATTCGCCGAGTCGGTACCGGCAGGCCACTACCCTGTCCCGGTCCACCACGGTTCTACCGAGCTGTCTTCCCAGCTCCTGCAGACATAGGCCTCCGTATGCCTCCTAAGCACCAGGGCTCCTACCCTAGCAACTGTCAGTCTGCTCAGGCCTGACCCACAGGCCTGACCTCCTCACTCAACTGTCAGAACTCCTGTCAGACTAAAAATGGTTTTCTTTTTCCTTCCTCAGGCTCTCTGAACTCCTCGGTGGGTATGTCCAACTGCCTGGCTCCGCCCCCTGTTGTGCCCATCCAGCCCTGAGGGAGGTGACTAGGGTTTTAGTGTTTGGCTGGTGTTACCTAGTAAGGGAAGTGGTGTTGTGCGGGGCCTTATCTGACTACCTGGCTAGTCCAGGGCGTCACACTCCCCCCTTGGTTATCCACAGACCATCCGCGGGCTGTCCGACCACCACCAGTTTATTTTGCTTTGAACTGTAAAAGATAAAAGGAACATTTACAAATATAATAGTATTTACAATTACGCATATTTTTGTACTCTTCCCTTGCGGGAGGCATGTTACATAAACGTTGCAAAAATTTTTATTAACCGGGAATGGGACGGGACGGGATCCTTTCCATTTTTCCCACCCAAGCAAACTTAAACCTTGATGCTGCCTCTAAAAACAGATTAGCAAACCTTTTCCCCAGTCCAGGAAATGGGTTCGGGTCCGAGTGTTGCCCACACGGGTCGAGTACAAAGTTCCATACCCGGCAGTCTCTCAGAGGCCCCACGTCCAGGGGACCCCTGACCCGGAGGGTTGTCACCGGTCTGCATAATGATGGGACCTCGGCCTACAACATCCCATAGGCCCTACCTCCAACCAGCCTCTCCGGAGACTGCAGACAATGAAAAGGTGGTCCAGGGACTATTTACAAGGCCCAATAATGTTTTTGGGTGGCCTGCAAGTTTTCGGCCTTGTCTCTATTTTAACACTTTACAACAGAAACATCAACTTGGTCCCAACGTGGATGGGCAGTATGGTAGCTGGGAACCGCTACCTATTAGCATTTTTCTTCGAGATCAGCGGGTGGCGGAGAGGGGCGGACGTGCAGCTGAGCACACATGTATGCCCTTCTTCGGACACCCAAGGCTTGCACGGAGGTCTGGGGCGGCCCCACCGGCGGCACTGTTTCCTCCGGGAGCTGGGATATCTGGAGGTCGCCGGTCTCACCGTGAGCGGGCCCTGTCTCCTGACGGGTTGGCTGGTCTGGAAGGGTTTGCACGGCCTTATCCTGCCGGGGTGCTCTCCAGGAAGCGGGCCTCTCGTTTCCCCACACCACAGCCACCACCTTTTGCATCTCCCACTTCCAGCCCAAGGCTTGCTGCATCGACTCAACCCGTACCTGGATACAGAACTGCGCCAGCTTCCGCTCCAACCTCGTCGCCGTTCCCGGCGGCAACCGATCCCATGCCGCCTCAGCTCCAGCATCCAGGGCAGTAGCTGCAGCCTCCTGTCGGTCGCCCCCTCTGGCTCCGAGCTGGCTATCGGGAGGTGTTCTGAGCTGGACGCTGTTCCCGTCGCGGCGGGGCGGACTGCCGGGGCCGACATCCTTTCTGCGACAGGCAGGTCACCGCCGCTCCTGCAACCGGAGCGGGAGCTGCAGCTTTCTCACCGGCTGCTTCCCTCTTGGTCTTTTCACGGCCTTCCTCTCTCCAGCCGGTAAGTTTAGTTTTTCGACCACTGGCTTTGCTTTATGGCCGTGTTCCCAGGGAGCGAGGCTTCAGTTCTCACGCTCTTTTCACGGAGAAGAAGACTCTGGCGGGAAACTTCACGCCAAAAGATGGTGGCAAGATTGCGGATTTCAGAAATTTTACAACGGATCACCGCTGACTGTCCATACAAGGCGCACATCACTAGGTAAGTGAATGGATAAGTATCCTGTTTGTGACGCCAGAAATCAGGATGTGCCACCCCGTGCTCAGCCGCAACCGAACCGCTCGGGTCCAGACCTTCAGTGGGTGGCTCGAGGGTCTCCGGACCCGGGGGTCCTGCAGTCACTCCGACCAATAAAGGGTTGGCGGTTTGGGGATGTAGGTGTACGGCTGGAGCCATGGTTTAAGATCGTGACGCCACCCACGGGATGTGGTGAAGGTGGACACCACCACTGCAGTTACGGGGCACCCAGGTGAGATGGTATGCAGTAAGTTGTTAACCATTCCGTGGGCAGGGATGGTGGCCTTAGGACCCGTTGAGTGTGTTTTGGCGGTGCAGGGAGATGGGCGGCCGGAGGGCACCGGTGTACTCACTATTGTAATGAAACACTCGAGTCTCTGGTAAACCAAGATGATGGTGGTCGGTGCCCGCAGCCGGCTGTAGTCGGGTTCCCCCACCCGGTTGGTGGTCTCTGCCTTTCTCCTGCACCTGTTAGAAGTGTTGGACTGCCTGCGCTTGCAGTGTCAGGAGTCCGCTCCCCGGCTTTGTGGATGTCGGAAGAGGCGGTTTGCCCGCAGACGCTGGCCCGTGGGATCTCTGAGCCTTGGCGTTGGCTTTCTATCCCCCTCGTTGGGCTGTTGTCTTCTATGAGGGACTTTGGGTGGGAAAGAACCTATAGTCCAGACCGCAATCAGTTAATTAACTCAGTCCAGTAGTTTCTAGACCTCGTTTCAGGATCTGAGTACCCCCTCTTGTGCTCCGGTTTCTGAGTCTGTTCCCGGGTCAGTACCAGCGGGCCACTACCCTGTCCCAGTCCACCACGGTTCCACCGAGCCATCTTCCTGGCTCCTGCAGACAGAGGTTTCCGTATGCCTCCTAGCCAAAGGCACAAGGGCTCCTACCCTGGCACCTGTCAGTCTGCTCGTCTTGCTTTACATCTTAACAGCAATTTTTCCGCTTTCCAGTGTTACAATCCCAATGCCTTTACTTGGAGATACAATCTCAATGCCTTCATTTGGAGAGTCCATCAGCAGCTTCTGTCAGCATCTTTTGGCGATTATTCGACCGTACAAGTGTTCTGCACAAATGTTAACTATTTCTTTTTATATCTCCATTTCCTTTGGACTCACTTTAATATATATATTATCGGTGCAATATCAGATATATGTACAACTACCTCATATTCGGTGTCCTTTAGCCCTAATTAGGCACACTATATCCATACTTTGTCCTCCGGACCTGGTTATTATGGATATGCCAATTGTGGTAATTTATTATGGTGTTTTATGGTACGTAGATACATGTATATATAAAAAATCTTGGTTAGCATTCTGCTTTAGTATATCTATTGCCACCGTTGGCTATGGTGTTTCCTGCAATGAACGCATGTGAAGGGCCCATGACTCTAAATAAACTATAAAAAATATTTATTCAATAGGGGAGTGTCTATATTTCCATCTTTGCATAGCATTCTCATTGATGTATTTGCATATTTCTCTCATTCTCTTTGTGATTTATTCTATACTATAGTTACCTTATTTCATGTCCGGATTAACGTATAGTTATGTGTCCACCACTTAGATGTGCCCCAGATAGGGTGTTCTTTTATATCTGCGCCCTTCTCCTGGCACATCCAGGCTATATGTATAACGTATATATTATCATTACGGATTTCTCTCCCCCATGATCACTTGCGACCAGCCCCCTTTAGGACAACGTTTATGTGATGTCACATGAACGATGTTCCACACACACGCTCTGTGTCATCTGCTTTTTGCAGCTGTTTGGCCATCTGGTCTCTCCGTCCGCTTTGCTCCGCGCATGCACAGTGTAACACCTTACCAGGACTTCAGTATTACTGATTCGCCGCATTGCGCATGCGCAAAATGGCGCCGCACTATACGGACCACGCTGGTCGCACGGCCCCACAGGTGTGTGTATGCGTTTCACTAATTATATTTATATGTATATATACTCCTTCTATGTTGCACTTGGGTTACCCGCCCTGATAAAGCCGCTGCTGCGGCGACACGCGTCGGTCACCTACTTCTGAGCGCTACCCTTGACCACCCCCGTGCTCTATCTGACATGACTGACTGACCCTGGGTCTGTGACTGGTGACTATTTATGTCCATTATATCTTGTGTCCCACACCATGGCTCTGTTTTCCAGGCATTTGGTGTTGCTTTGATTTCACTTCTGGTATTTCAACTGCATGTCCGTCACCCTTATGTCCAAGTATTGGATGCTATTATCGCTTTTCTATTATAAACGATTGGATGTATATATACCTCTAGGGTGCAGCAATTATCATCCACAACCTTGCTATTGTGGCTGGATTGACCTGTCAGGGCATCTGGTGTTACTTTGATTCTACCCCTGGTATCCTAGCTGCATGTACACCACCCCCACGTCCAAGTATCGGATGTCATTACCGCCTTTTTATTATAAACATCGTATTTGTGCGTATTCTTAGGGTGTGCTAATTGCCATCTGCATGCTATTACACCTCTGGATACCTACATAGTGTCTACTCACCTTGGTTTATTGCGTCGCTCTTGCAGGGTCATATTAACTCCGTGATGTGTGCATTAACACATGCTACTACTAGTGATCGATACTTGTAGACATATTGTCTATTCACCTTGGTGTATTGCGCTGCCCTTGCAGGGACACATTAACTTTGTGATATGTGCATTAACACATGCTAGTACCAGTGATTGATATTTTTCAGGTATTTCTATGATTTAGTTATATCTACTGATTAATACCTGACACTTGATATCTGATATTGCACCACCTATGGGTTTTGGTCTGTCATATTTCTTTTGATATTGTATTGTATCTAATATTTGTACTGCCATATCCATTATTATGACATTGGGGTTTTGGTCCCGCTCAGTGGGTGTTTTTGTCTCCATGTATGTTTTTAAATAAGTTTTAAGATGTCTTTCCTGTGCAATAAATAAAGGTGTTTTCTTTTATATATTATACTACTGGTGTGCCCCTGATTGATTGTGCGGAATCTTTCCCTTCCTTGTTCCACTTGATTCTCTTTTCCGCACCAGTGTGCACCCAAATGATTTTGTCCCAGTATTAGTGGTGCTGTTACGAACCGGCGCCGCCATAACCGCAAGCAGCCTGCTGCGGTTCCTGTTGCGCCCAGGCGCCGGCTGCCGTTCTTGGTCGTGCCTCGGGTCGTCCAGTTGGCTGTTCCTTCCACCACGTCTAAGTGTGGAGAGGCGGCTAGTGCGCATGCGTGCGCCGATTTACCCCAGCCAGAGTTTAAGCCTGGTGTTTTGACTAGTGAGCATGCTCAGCCTGATTGTGTTATGTCTGAGACTAAGTCCTCAGTTCAGGCTACTGAGCATGCTCCCACAATTAACCCTAACAGCCTCTTTGCACAGGTACTTGGACTTCGTGCTGTGTCTAAGTTCTGGGATGTGCCTACTGAGCATGCTCAAACTGATAGTCTGCTTTCTGAGCCTGTTGCTCAGGCTACTGGGCATGCTCAGGCACTTAGTGCACCAGAGGCTAGGTCCGGTAAGGACCTCACTGAGCATGTCCGTGAGGTGGCAGGCCCTGATAGGGCAGAGGGTGTCAGGTGTCCTGATGACGTGGCAACTCCAGACTGGCTCGCAGAGGCCCGCCCCTATGATCTGGCACCTCAGTATTGGTCGTCAGACGATGACTGGTGAAGTGTTTGGGGCGTGGCTGCCATGAGGTCATCAATGACGTGGCGGTTCCGGATAGGTCGCATGTGACGTCACTGATGACATGGCACTCTGCTATTGGACCTTGGTGGTTCCACCCTGGGTTTGGGGCAGACCCAGGTTATAAAAGGGGCTGGAGACAACATGGAGGTGCGCAGTCTTCACCTTTGCTCAGTCAGAGCACACCTCCTTGTTAGAGCCTCATTGCGGCATAAGCCTATGTTGGGAAGCGGTAGGTAGGGTTAGGCGAACGGTGCCTGTCACGCCAAGATTCGTGGCTCGGCACATTAGGGTCAGGCGCCGTGCTTCCTTCCTGCCGTTCCAGTCTTGCTATAGCAACCCAGTGGCGTTAACTGGGCTGCGGCTGCTGTGCTTCCTGTCCGATTGTGCCCCCTACGCACACGGACAACGCACCTGCTGCGCCACCTGTCCGATTGTGCCCCCTACGCACACGGACAACGCACCTGCTGCGCCACCTGTCCGGTTGTGCACCCTACGCGCACGGACAGCGTACCCCAGGACCCCTGTGGAGTTAACAGGGTGTTCCTTATCCTCCTCGGCTTCCCGGTCAACGCTACTGGTGTACCCATCTGGCCTGACGTGTCCTACACACACGTGGCCAGTCGAGAGGTGGCCAGAAACGCTAATCGGAGGACCGCTCGGCCTGACGTGTCCTACACACGTGGCCGACAGGGCGCTTTCGTGGCGGTCGTCCGGTCAATGCTACCTGGTTACCACCCGGCCTGACGTGTTTCCTGCACACGTGGTTGGTGTAGCGCTAGGTGCACCAAAACGCTAATCGGGTTGTCGTCCGGTCTGACGTGTCCCAACACACGTGACCGGTTCCCAGAGTTCCTAGGTTATCTCAGAGCCATCCAGCTCTATAGTCTCCGCCTAACCCTCAGGTGCCAGCAGCTCCTTTGTCATCTGGAGCACGGTGGGCCCCAACTGGCGATTAGGATATATACCCCCTGGTCCTAATCTGCCGGTCCCCCCCGTAACAGGTGCGCTCCGCTATTCATCTTTCTAGTCTGCTCAGGCCTGACACACATGCCTGACCTCCTCACTCAACTGTCAGAACTCCTGTCAGACTAAAATCTGTTTTCTTTTTCCTGCCTCAGGCTCTCTGAACTCCTCGGTGGGCGTGTCCAACTGCCTGGCTCCGCCCTCTGGTGTGTCCATCCAGCCCTGAGGGAGGTGACTAGGTTTTAAGTGTTTGGCTGGTGTTACCTAGTGAGGGGACTGGTGTTGTGTGGGGCCTTATCTGTGACTACCTGGCTAGTCCAGGGCGTCACAAAGACATGTTCCGCAATCTGGCAGGGGGTTAGGTTACCAGAGCTCACAGCCACCAAGTATTGTGGCAGCTGTCAACCTGGCAACTTTAAGGGAGTCTTTAAGGGGGCCTTTAACCTCTTCATCCCCGGCCACTAAAACACCCTAATGACCGGGCCATTTATTGCAATTCTGACCAGTGTCACTTTGACAGGTTATAACTCTGAAATGCTTCAACGGATCCTGGTGATTCTGAGATAATCTGAGAGATATGCCACACAAAATAGTAACTAAATAAAATTTCCCACTTGTCTACTTTACATCAGCGCAATTTTCGAAACAAATTTTTTTTTCGTTAGAAAGTTAGAAGGGTTCAAAGTTCATCAGCAATTTCTCATTTTTCCAACCAAATTTACAAAATAATTTTTTTTAGGGATCACATCACATTTGAGGTGACTTTGAGAGGCCAAAGTGACAGAAAATACCCAAAAGTGACCCCATTCTAAAATCTGCACCCCTCAAGGTACTCAAAACCACATCCAAGAAGTTTATTAACCATTTAGGTGCTTCACAGCAACCAAAGCAATGTGGAAGGAAAAAATGAAAATTTTACTTTTTAACACAAAAATGTTACTTTAGCCATAAAATTTTCATTTTCACAAGGGAGAAAAGAGAAAGTGCACCCTACAATTTATTGTGCATTTTCTCCTGAGTATGCTGATATGGTCTGCTGATGGCAGAGATCGGAAGGGAAGCAGCGCCATTTGAATTTTTGACTGCAAAATTAGCTGCACTCATTAGCGGACACCATGTCGGGTTTGAAGACCCCATGAGGTACCTAAACAATGGAGCTCCCCCAAAAGTGACCTCATTTTGGAAACTAGAGCCCTCAAATAATTTTTCTAGATGTTTAATGTGCACTTTAAACACCTGGGGGCTTCACAGAAGTTTATAACGTTGAGCTGTGAAAAGAAAAAAATAAAATTTTTATCACTAAACTGTTGCTTCAACTAGGTAGCTTTTTTTTCACAAGGGTATCAGGAAAAAATGCACCATGAAATTTATAGTGCATTTTTTCCTGAGTACGACGATACCTCATATGTGGTGGAAAGTAATTGTTTGCGCGCATGGTGGGGCTCAGAAGAGAAAGAGCACCATTTGACAGCAAAATTGGTTGAAATCATTAGCTGACGTAATGTTGCATTTGGAGACCCCCTGAGGTGCCTAAACAATGGAGCTCCCCCAAAAGTGACCCCATTTTGGAAACTAGACCCCTCAAGGAATTTATCTAGATGTTTAGCGAGCCCCAAGGGGCTCCACAGAAGTTCATAATGTTGAGTCATGAATACAATTTTTTTTTTTTTTTCACCACAAAGCTGTTACTTGAACCACGTAGCTTTTTTTTCACAAGAGTATCAGGAACAAATGTACCATAAAACGTATTGTGCAATTTCTCCTGAGTACGACGATATCTCATATGTGGTGGAAAGTAATTGTTTGGGCGCATGGTGGGCCTCAGAAGAGAAGGCGCACCATTTGACAGCAAAATTGGTTGGAATCATTAGCGGACGCCATGTCATGTTTGGAGACCCCCTATGGTGCCTAAACAGTAGAGTTCCCCCACAAGTAACCCCGTTTTGGAAACTAGACCCCTCAAGGAATTTATCTAGATGTTTGATGAGCCCCTTGCACCCCCAGGGGCTCCACAGAAGTTGATAACGTTGAACCGTGAACATTTCTTTTTTTTTTTTTTTAACCACAAAATGTTTGCATCAACCAGGTAGCTTTTTTTTTTATAACGGTATCAGGAACAAATGCACCATAAAACGTATTGTGCAATTTTTCCTGAGTACACAGATACCTCATATGTGGTGGAAATAAATTGTTTGGGCGCATGGTGGGGCTCAGAAGAGAAGGAACGCCATTTGACTTTTCAAACGCACAGATCGGCCGCTGCAGGACACACGTTCGGATGAGATATAAAAAGCGTCGGGGATACGGAAAAAGAGAAAAAGTCACGCCAAAAATTGACCAGGGATGCCGATCCGTTATGTGCATCCCTGATCAGCGCTTGACGGGACGCACGGATGGATGCGATACAAAAAGCGTCACGGATATGGAAAAAAGTCATGACATAAAATGAGCAGGGATGCAGATCCGTTATGTGCATCCCTGATCAGCGCTCGGCGGGACGCACGGACAGATGCGATACAAAAACGCGTTGGAGATACGGAAAAAAAAAAAGTCACACCAAAAATTGACCACGGATGCAGATCCGTTATCTGCATCCGTGATCAGTGCTCGGCGGGACGCACGGACAGATGAGGTGTAAAATGGACAGGATACAGGGGAAAAAAAAAAAAAGTTATACTCACAGTACCCAGAGGATTAGCATTTGGATCACTGACCAGAAGAACTGCAGGAGGAACAGAAGGCAAGCGAGATGGACAGCTTTACAGGAGCAGCAGGCAGGACGTTGGACAGATCAGCAGAAGACCCAGGAAGAAGGACCCAGAGATGGAGGCAGATGTGATTGGGCCAGTAAAGACCTCGGACGACCTGGTGAAGGCAGGTAAGAGGACGTCGAGGGGAGGGGGAGAGCAGAGGGGGGCGCGGGAGAGCAGAGGGGGATACCGGAGAAGCAAAGAAGGAAGGAAGCAGAATAGAGATGACAGAATGGGCAGGCATTTCGCAGGGGGAGCAGATCTGGATGTCGGGGGGCAGATCGGGGCGTGTGGGGGCAGATCACGGGGGGCACGGGCAGGAACCATAACGGGAGCGCGCAGGGGCCATAAACGGGAGCGCGCACGGGCTGCAAGGGGAGCGGAATACTCACGTGGAGCAGGAGCAGAAACGGTGACATCGGCGTCTGCGGCGGCAGCAGCGGTGGCGTGGTACCACAAGTACCAGCCAGTGCACGCTGCAGACATGTTGGGGGAGGCTCCCCAGACCAGCACAGGCCTGGGGATGTCGGCCACCTGCAGATCAGACCGCCCCACTGCACACTGATTGGAGCGATTGCGCGTCATAGCACGATCGCTCCAATCAGTGCTGCAGGGGCTGGGGGCGGCATGTTTGAGATCCACCTATGATTTTCAGTAGCTGCTACGGCATCTCATAACCGGATCCCACAGTATCGCACTAATTCGGGCATTATTATTGCCGAAATCGGTGCAAACGATGTGGTTGGCGGTTCAGATTTGAACAGCCAATCACATCGATCGTCTATGGGGGGTGGCGATGCCACCCCCCCTGGGGTCAAGCAAAGGTCCCCTGCTGTAAGAAACAGCAGGGGACATCATTTGAAAGCCGTTGCTATGGCCACGGCAATCAAATGAACTTTAGGCAGTAAAGCTACGTCCCTGGTCGTTCATTCACGTTAAAATAGGACGTAATTTTACTGCCCGCGGTCGTGAAGGGGTTAAGAGAGCCTTCAACGTTCCTTGAGTTCCCAGCTGCTGGGAGATCTGGAGACAGTAAAGTGTTACAGAGTTCACAGCCTCCAGATGTCCCAACAGCTGGGAACTCCATGAAACTTAAAGGCTCTCTTAAAGGCTCCATTAAAGTTTTCAGGCGTCACAGCTACTGTCAGATTGCTATGCCACTATGTCCCGCAATCTGACAGTCCTGTAATCCGGCAGTCAGGTCATCAGAGCTCACTGTACTTTTAGTGATATCAGTGGAATCCGCTGCCATATTGTTGGATTAGGCGATATGCGCACATTGAGTATTTGGTTGCAGATATGTTTGCACAAAATGGGCACCTTCTGGCAAGAAACGCATCCAAACTGCAACAAAAAACACATGCAGTTTTGGTATGATTTTTTTGCCAGGAGATGCAGAGTTGATATAAAATTGTCTGCCCCCAAATACTCAATGTGCACATATTTCCTAATCTGACATCTCGGCATTGAGTTCATTGACTTCACCTGAGATTACAGCTGGGGTTCCCACGTACCCCAGGTGTGACCTCAGGTAAACTGACCTGAGGTGAACTCAGTGACTTCACCTGAGGAGAACTCATTGAACTTAGTAACTCCACCTCAGGTGAACTCATTCAGTTCAATGAAACCTGCATCTCCTGGCAGAAAACTGTGTTGTTTTTTTTTGCCATGAGTCGCAGATTTGGTGCTGTAATTTATACACCAAATTCCAGTACCAAATCTACATCTCCTGGCATAATGCTGCATCAAAATCGTATGGTGTTTTGATGCATTTTTGACCAGAAGATGCAGATTTGGTTCAGGAATGCGGTGTATAAATTCTGCACCTAATCTGTATCTCCTTGCAAAAAAAACCCCCCGCAGTTTAGGTGCATCTAGAGAAGAAAGGAGAAATATCTGCACCATATTTTTGCGCCAAATTTGCATCTCCTGGAAAAAACACACCGAAACGGAATGAAAACCACTTTCTTTGTGTGGTTTTCTGCTAGTAGATGCAGATTTGGTACTGGAATTTATAAACTAAGTTTCTGCACCAAATCTGCATCACCTGGAAAATAAAAATGCAGTCATCTTTCCCATGCTGTTCCCATTCAGTTTCAGCACTTTTCCATCCATTTCAGCATTTTTACAGCCCTCCCAGACTGACCTCCAAGCTCCTCCTGAAAATTATTAGAGTTTCCCCTTGACCCCTTCAGCCCCAAGCCTCTTTTGACCCTAAAGACCAGGACACTTTTTGCAATTTTGACCAGTGTCACTTTATGAGGTTATAACTCTGGAACGCTTCAACGGATCCCGGTGATTCTGAGGTTCTTTTTTCGTGACATATTGGGCTACATGTTAGAGGTAAATTTAGGCCGATATTTTTTGCGTTTCTTTGTGAAAAAAACGGAAATTTCGCAAAAATTTTGAAAATTTTGTAATTTTCAAACTAATTTTTATGCTCTAAAAACATATGTCACAAAATAATTAATAAATAACATTTCCCACATGTCTACTTTACATCAGAACAATTTTGGGAAAAAAAATTAAAAATTAAGGAAGTTATAGGGGTTCAAAGTTTATGAGCAATTTCTCATTTTTACAACAAAATTTACAAAGCCACTTTTTTTAGGGACCACATCACATTTGAAGCGATTTTGAAAGGTCTACATGACACAAAACACCCAAAAGTGACACCATTCCAAAAACGGCACCCCTCAGGCTACTCAAAACCACATTCAAGAAGGTTATTAACCCTTCAGGTGCTTCACAGTGACTAAAGAAATGTGGAAGGAAAAAATGAACATTTTACTTTTTGCAACAAAAATGTTAATTTAGCCTCAAGTATTGCATATTCACAAGGGTAGCAGGATTAAATTAAACCACAAAGTTTGTTGGGCAATTTCTACTGAGCACGCAGATACCTCATATGTGGCGAAAAATCACTGTTTGGGCGCACGGAAGGACTCGGAAGGGAAGGAGCGCCATTTGACTTTTTTGAACAGAAAATTAGCTGGAATCGTTAGCCGCACCATGTTGCGTTTGGAGAGCCCCTGAGGTGCTGAAACAGTGGAGCTCCCCCACATGTGACCCCATTTTGGAAACTAGACCCCTCATGGAATATATCTAGATGTTTATTGAGCACTTTGAGCCTCTGGGGGCTTCACAAAAGTTAATAGAGTTGAGCCGTGAAAATAAAAAAATTTTTTTTTACCACAAAATTGTTACTTTAACCAGGTAGCTTTTTTTTCACAAGGGTATCAGGAAAAATTGCACCATAAACTGTATTGTGCAATTTCTCCTGAGTACACAGACACCTCATATGTGGTGGAAATCAAATGTTTGGGCGCACAGCAGGGCTCGGAATGCAAGGAGCGTCATTTGACGTTTCAAACACAAAATTGTCTGGGATAATTAGCGTATTCCATGCTGTGTTTGGAGATCCCCTGAAGTGCCGAAACAGTGGAGCTCCCCCACATGTGACCCCATTTTGGAAACTAGACCCCCATGGCATAGAAAAAAAAAACAGGGCGCACGCACGAATGTTCTGCAAAAAAGGGGGGGGGGACTAGGTGGGATGGAAAAAAGAAGTCCTGTCCAAAGTCGAGTACGACTGCAGAACGATTGCTGATCAGGTACCTAATTGTTCAAGTTTTGTTTTGTTTTTTTTTTTATTTGGGGTGCACAAAAAAAGCAAAAACTAGAGCAACAATTACGTACCTGATCAGCACTTGGCGGCAAGCAGGTGCGGGAGGAGGGGGGGAGAGGGAGTGGGAGATGCGATTGGGGATAGTTAGAAAAGAGCCACGAACAATACTTTCATGATGGATCAGAACAGCGGCAGATGGGGGGGGGGGGGTGGCGGCATATAAAGGGAGCATCGGTGATTGTGAGACGGAGGCGGCTATGATAGGGTGATAGGGTGGAGGCGGCTGGGAGAGGGCACAGTGGATGCAGGAGCGGCAGAGGATGGGGGGAAGGGGGATGGGGGGATGGGCGGGAAGGGGAGTGGGAGGTGAGATTGGGGATAGTTACCCTACAGGATGGATCTAGGCAGCAGGATAACAGGAGATGAAGGAGGCAGCAGATCGGGGAGGGTGAGAGGTGGGAGAGGGAGCACAGCACAGATCACGGGGGTGAGAGGTGAGGGAGAGCGGACAGCAGATCATGGGGGTGACAGGTGAGGGAGCACAGATCATGGGGGTGACAGGTGAGGGAGCACAGATCATGGGGGTGACAGATGAGGGAGCACAGATCACGGGGTTGACAGGGGAGGGAGCACACATCACGGGAGTGACAGGGGAGAAAGCACACATCACGGGGGTGACAGGTGAGGGAGCACAGATCACGGGGGTGACAGGTGAGGGAGCACAGATCACGGGGGTGACAGGGGAGGGAGCGCACATCATGGGGGTGACAGGTGAGGGAGCACAGATCACGGGGGTGACAGGTGAGGGAGCACAGATCACGGGGTGACAGGTGAGGGAGCACAGATCACGGGGGTGACAGGTGAGGGAGCACAGATCACGGGGGTGACAGGTGAGGGAGCACAGATCACGGGGGTGACAGGTGAGGGAGCACAGATCACGGGGGTGAAAGGTGAGGGAGCACAGATCACGGGGGTGACAGGTGAGGGAGCACAGATCACGGGGGTGACAGGTGAGAGAGCACAGATCACGGGGGTCACAGATGACGGAGCACAGATCACGGGGGTGACAGGTGAGGGAGCACAGATCACGGGGGTGACAGGGGAGGGAGTGCACGTTACGGGGGTGACAGGTGAGGGAGCACAGATCACGGGGGTGACAGGGGAGGGAGCACAGATCACGGGGTGACAGGTGAGGGAGCGCACATCACGGGGGTGACAGGTGAGGCATCACACATCACGGGGGTGACAGGGGAGGGAGCGGGTTGCTGATCACGGGGGTGAGAGGTGGGGGAGAGCGGGCAGCACATCGCGGAGGTGAGGGGGCGAGCAGCACATAACGGAGCAGAGGGGGCGCGCAGCATATAACGGAGCGGAGGGGGCGGGCAGCACATAACGGAGAGGGGGCGCGCAGCACATAACGGAGGAGAGGGGGCGCGCAGTACATAACGGAGGAGAGGGGGCAGGGCCGGGAAGCACATAACAGAGGAGAGGGGGCGGGGCCGGGCAGCACATAACGGAGGAGAAGGGGCGGGGCCGGGCAGCACATAAGGGAGGAGGAAGCGGGCAGCCGATCTCGAGTGGAGGGGGCTGGCAGCACATCACGGAGGTGAGGGGACGAGCAGCCGATCACGAGGGAAAGGGGCCGGGCATCAGATCGGGGGGAGCGGTGGCACTGTGGCAGATGGAGGGCGGCGGCGGATCGGGAGGTGTGGGGGTGAGGGTGCGGGCAGCAGATACGAGGGGTGGGGGTGCGGGCAGTAGATCGGGGAGACAGGTGGCAGATCACAGAGGGCAGCGGCGGCGGCAGATCGGGAGGCTTTTCGCCGGTTTCATACAGTACAATGCTAGCGCGGCAACTTCCGGGTCCCATGCTCCGGTCACATAACAGCATGGTACCGGATCTTGTCGCCCTGCCATTGCACTGTATACACTCACTGTCCTGGCATGCGGCAGGGCCAACAAGTGAAGCTGATGGGGCGGTCACCGGCAACAGGTCCACTGTGATTGGAGAGATCGGTCACAAGGCCGATCTCTCCAATCAGAGCTACTGGAGCTGGGGGAGGGTGATCCAGTGAGGTCACCCAGCTCCAGCCAATGGCCAGTGCTATAGCTGCACTGGCCAGGGCTGGATTTCAATGTTTCAGTCACTTGAAATGGCTGGAACATTACAGTGGCTGTGATTGGTTGAGCGGCGTTTGTCAGCCAATCACAGCCTCCGTAGGTCCGGGAAGGAGGCACCACCCCTCCTGAGGTCAGGTACAGGTTCCCACCTCCCCGAATCTGCGGTTTGTGTTACCCGATTGCAATCACCGGAGGCTCTGGTGCCGCGATTCCGCCATGACGGAAAGATCCGTCCTTGGTCTTTAAGGCTCAGGGCACCATGACGGATCTTTCCGTCCATGGTCGGGAAGGGGTTAATTGTGTACGTTATTCTTGATGAATACACAAATAAAAGGAATTATTCAGCTCGAATAATCCGAATCAGAATATTTCCCTTTTAACTCATCTCTAATTATAGTACATCTGTACTTTCATTCATTTATGTGAAGAAATAGTTTAGTCAATAAATCAATACATTTTCTAACGTATTTATCTAAAACCCATGCACTTTAGCATTTTGTAGGTTAAAATTTATTGAATTGGAGTGTACACAACATTAGCCTTGGCTGAAGGCTTGCACACACTATAAAGCATTTCCACTACAAGCCCTGAGCATAATACAGGAAGGCATTATCTACTGCAGCCAATGCACATTCATTCCATTAGTGAATAATTTCATATAATGCGATCAAATGCTTTTCTGTATTTGAAAACAAGTTGTAGATGTGTTTATTTTCCTGGACAGCTCTGTCCTTGTAAAACAGCTTAGGTCACTAAAAAACTAGGAAGCTGGGTGTAATCTGGTGAGTCCAAAGGGAGAGCTGGGGGGGTTAATTAATACAAGAAGTCTAGTCTAGACCAGGTCAGATTTGGGATCTCCTGCTTGGATAGACACGGATCAGCTTACGGCTTCATTCTGCACTGCTTTGATTTCTATCTGCTGCATCGTTCGAAGAACATAATTCAATTTTCCTTTTTACTAAACAATCCCCGTTTTGAAACAAAAACAAAAAAAAAAAATTAAAGCCAGCCAACAGAGAGGCTTACGAATTCTTGTAGCTGTTTGCCAGATGCTATGAGGTTAACCACTTAGCACACAGGAATCCTCCTAAAAATGCTGCTGTCTCTTTAAACAGGTTAAAAGAATAATTAAAGAATAATTCTGCATTGTAAACTGGTTAAATGAAAGGGACTCTCCCAACCTTGCAAAATATTTGGGAAAGTTCATGTCTTTATATTTCTTGGTGAATGGCCACTATGGATCATATGAAATGGAAAAGATGTGGGTTTTCTTTTTTCTATTCTTAAATAAATCCACAATTTTACTGTATTGTTGTGTAGGATCTAAGTCGCTTTAATAAATAACTAATCAAGAAACCAAAGGTTTTGTCTCAATAGTACCTCTGGGTAAGAGCACTCTACATATGTCACTCGCTCCTCTGTAAACTCAGCTCTGTCTGCAGGATATTTGTTATTTCCATTGTCCATTGTTATTTCCATCAAGAAGAACACCTAATCTAATATGTGCCAGAACTACATTTATCGGAAGCTCTTTACCCAGACAAATGTTAAACAGTTGTCTGTTCAAAGCTAACCCTTCACCCCTACAAAGGTACACCCTGAGGACAGGACACAGCAGCAGGACAGCTCTTTCTTCCCTCCTCCCTTACTAAAGTGATCTTTAGAAGACTAGGTCAAGACCTTAAGGGGACTGTTTCAAACATATGTATTAAAACAATCTGATTTCTTAGTTTTGAGTGGCCCTTAAACACATAGGAGGTGTGAACTTGAAATAATTGATTTCATTTGTAGGTGAACCTACGATAGTCATTGTTTGTAGAGTGAACCATTTTTGTCACAATTCTTCATAGCCCCTTTAACTGTTTTCACATTTTCAGCTAAAAAAAATAATGCAAATACATTAAAAGTAAAACAGTAGTTTGAACTGGGACACACTCAAGGGCACATCTCCACATTAAACTATTTAGACTAAATCTACATGAAGGGTTTAAAAAAAAACAAAGAAAAGAAGGCGATCAATTGGTTCAAAAGATATTTTTATTATTAATTATTGCAAAAAGGTGGGAGGGTTGAGGCAAAAAAGCGGATTACATCACCATAGTTACGAGGTAGAAATATGTATATATATATATATATATATAGTAGCTGGCAAAACAGTGCATTAAAGAGGTATAGGTTATACATATATTACTGTGTGAAACATCCGACAACTTCTGTGATTAAGAAATGTCTATAAATATAGAATACGGATATGTCAATAACACATCAGCAACATACGGTTAACACCACAGACACACTCATATCATAAATTGTCCATTACCTAAAAGGCATAAAAGTTCCAACATGAACAATATTAAATCATGTGTCTATGCTTGTGACTCAAATCAGCACAACCACACCTATATCATGAATTATCCATTACTTTATGGGCAGAAAAATCGACCAAAGGAAATATTATGACATGTGCCTATGCCTGCCACACAGATCGACACAACACATGATGGAGCACCCATGGAAAAATCCCTATATAAATATAACAGTGGAAGTAGAACTATTTTACCACTGAAAAAGTATCAAACTAATGCTCCAACAGGTCAGTGTGACCAAAAAGAGACGGACAGAGGCACATATCACCTCACATCACTACATGCCCATGAAAAGGATTCAGATAATCTAAGTGCAGCATAAACACACCATATCATAGATTATTAATTACTCCATGGGTAGGAGGATCAAACATGAAGAAATTTAAACCATATGCCCGTGTCCGCTACACAGACCAACATGATACATGGTGGAACACATATGAAACATATCCATATATATATATACTAGTGGAGATGAAACCATAAAGTAATATATCCACTGTAAGGTTACAGCAGGTGTCTAATTAGTGCTCCAGCAGGTCAATGCGATCAAGAAACGGACCAGGCATCTATCACTACATGCCCAAAAAAGATTCAGACAATCAAAGTGCAGCACATACGGCACCGAAGTGCCATGGATACGGCCGCATACATAGGGATTATTATAAAGTGGTGCAAGATGGAAACAAACAGCACTGTTAACAATAGGCCAGCACAAAACACATTACCTAAAGAATAGTCGCTGTGGTGGTAATGCGCCCGATGCGCATTTCGGTGTGTACCTTCGTCAGGGGGCGTGACCGGAAAGGGAAGGGGGGTGCCGTTAAAAGGCCTCAATCCCCAGCTGATTGGGCAGACATAGTGACGCATCCGAAGCCGGCCGGGCGGAAGTCCCGCCTCACAGACGCGTCATGGCCACAGAGGACGCCGGGTAAGAAAACCAGCGTCCCCGTAACCATAGAGACGCGCCCGAGAGACATGGAAATCCAGGACCGGCGACGCATGCGTAGACCACACAATCAGGTGGGGAAAGACAATAGATATACTAAATAGAATACAAGGAGTAGTGCACAATTTTTAGTCAGTTTATATTAGAAAATCTCATTACAATAAGAGGCTCCTTATACTAGCCGGCATGTGAACCCTAAGGGACAATGAATACAAAAGATAGAGCACTGACGATCCATGTTACTATAAAGACGTCATAACATAATGTAGTGCTAACACCTGAAAGGAGGGGGAGCAATACACAAAAAGAATCAATCTGAACTACATATACATTATTTAGTGATGAGCGAGTACTAAAATGCTCGGGAGCTCGAGGCTCGGGTCGAGCATCTCAAAATACTCGTGTACTCGGCCCGAGCACCGAGCCCAATGTTATCCTATGGGAGACCCGAGTATTATTCTGAAATGACCCCCGGCAGCATGTAGAAACCATAAAACTGTAAATTAAAAAAAAAACGTGCGTGTGTGTGTAAGCGTGCATATATATATATACACGCGGAGTGGAGTGCAGGAGGAGCCGTAGCCGAGCGGGGAAGTGTCGGGCTAAAGGCACGGTTATGCTGTGAGGGCCGGCCAATCACTGCAATTCCACAAGTAACAGGGCTGTGGCATTGCCGTGGTCTGCCAGCCAATCCCTGCATAAGGGATGGCTGTAAAAAGAGCGCCAACATGAAGACCACGAGTACAGCACGAGTATCGCGAAATTACTCGGTCCCCGCCGAGTAGCCCGAGTACAGTGATACTCGTGCGAGTACCGAGTAGTGACAAGCATACTCGCTCAACACTAACATTATTCTAACAAACACAATGTATAGAAAATCATGCTCAAAAAACTCCATAGCACCATATGAATAATAACATACAATGTCCATAATTAAGCATATATTACAGCACAAGGCCAGAAGTATCAATCCTATATGGTGTACTATGGAAAATATACAATAGCAAATATTCATCAAGAACAGTCCCATTTTCTTGATCTTGCAGTTCAAGACATCAATTGTTACACGTCGTGGCTCTCTTGTTGCAAGGAATGAGGTGGTCCCCCATTCCTTGTCTGCCACGAGCCCTCCTGTTTAGCAGCGCCATAGGTCTGGGAGACTGCGCAGTCTGCAGGAGTTGCCTCCTCAGAGACACAGCAGAAGGGTGACACCTAGTGGTTCTCCCCTTGCAAGGAATGGAGCGGTCTCCCATCCCTTGCCTGCCACGAGCTCTCCTGCTCAGCATCACAGAGGCTCTGGGAGGTTGCGCAGTGTGCAAAGAATAGATGCTCAGGGAAGCAGCAAGACTTCCCATGTCTCTGCACATTGTGAAACCAAGGATCCCACCTTTATGACCCAGAGGCAGGAAGATGAGCATGTGCTCCACGTGACGTCTTCTGATTCGCTCACTGATATCACACGGCCCCATGACGAGGCTGGTGATGTGCTGAATCCTGACTGGCTGAGCCAGGACGTCACGAACCCTGATTGGGTCACGCCCGTCTCGCGCCCGCCCTTGGGTGGAGCTACACCTCCTTAAAAGCTCCCCCTGCCATCATGGCGGTGCGCGACCGTCCTTCTATGTTTGGATGTCTGGCAGCGTGCTGCCACGCCACTGCTCAGGCACTATTATCTTTTGTGGGCTTTGCCCTTGCTGCTCAGGCAGCACCTAGTTTGCAGGTCTTGCCCCTGCCTTGCTGCTCCGGCAGTATCCCGTTTAGCAGGCTGTATTCCTGTCCCAGGTGAGCTCCTCGAGTCTCTGTCGGACTCACTTGGTTTCTGAAGCACACGTGCGTGGGCACCTCTGTGCTACCCCCGTGCCATATTCCTGTGACTCCCGCTGGCACACGTGTGTAGGCACCTCTGTGCGTCCCCGTGCAACAGGTACACCGTACGAGAAGCCCCGAGCCATACAACCCTCACGGGTTAGGGTGGACCGGTGTACATAGATCGTCTGTGACGTTCCAGACGATCACTAGCAGCAACCCGCTCACTCTTTCCTGACCATAGCAGCGGTCCCTTACACCGCACAGTGGACCTTGACCGGCGGAAGCTGTCCATTTCCCATCTTGGCACGCTTCCCCCGGTTCCCCCTCGTAACAATCAATTCTGGTTCGCTGTCACATATGGGGGAACAGTCGGCACATATCGAGACACTCCAAGAAAAATACATCACAGTGAAAAAGCCCTAAAATAAAAAATTAAAAACAATTAAAATCAGAGAACCACCCTATTTTAAAGAAATGAAGTGAAGCTCATATTTTCATTTAGCCCCTGGGGCTGTACTGTCCGCAGACGCCAAATCCATTGGGTCTCCAATCGTGCTAGCCGCTGGCTAATAAAGCCGCCACGAATATCCACGTCTAACCTGTCAATTCCACAGACCAAAAACTTAGTTGAATCACATTCATGAAACAGCTTAAAGTGCCGTGGAATGGTCTTAAGAGTTGACACGTCAACGTGGTCCCGTGCGGCTTCAATCCCCAAAATGTGTTCACGGACCCGAACCTTAAGTTGACGGGTCGTGAGCCCGATGTAAATCTTGGGGCAAGGGCAGATTCCATAGTATATCACGGACTTCGACTCACAAGTGATCCTCTTAATGATCTTGAAATTCTTAGTAAAAGAGGAATCACAGAAGTCGTCAGTCCGCGATATATTAGGACATGCGACACATTTTCCACATGGAAAACAGCCGCCCCTAGCAGCAGGTATATTGGAAAAGATTGGAGCTATGGTATTGTCATGAAGACTACGAACCAGGTAGTCCCTAAGATTCCTGGCTCTCCGTAGAGTAATCTGTGGTCTTTTTGGCAGGATTTTAGCCAACGTTGGGTCTGCCTGTAAAATAGGCCAGGATTTAGTCAAAACCTCCCGAATAGCAGTGTGTTGACTACAATAGTTAGTAATAAATCTAACAGATGTTTCACTGCTTCTTAATTTACTAGAGTACAGCAATTGATTCCTGGTAGAGTATTTCGCTCTATGATAAGCACGCTTGATCATGCGCTTACTATAACCTCTTTCGAGGAATCGCTTAGTCAACTCAGCCGCCTGTGTTTCGAAGTCTCCATCACTAGAGCATAGTCTACGGATACGTAGGAATTGACCAGCGGGCACGGAACATATCATATGTGGTGGATGAAAAGATGACGCGTGAAGTAAAGTATTGGTAGCCGTAGATTTGCGATGTAAATTTGACTGTAAACAGTCATCAGAGTCCCTGTATACCAGTACATCCAGAAATGCGATGGAATCGGTAGAGCATTGATAGGTAAGATGGATGTTGCGAGTGTTGGAGTTCAAATCCCTAATAAACAATAAAAGAAAATCAAGAGTCCCCTGCCAGATGAGGAAAATGTCATCGATGTACCGAGTCCATAAAAGGACTCGATCCATCGACGACTCCAAATCTGACAGGGGGAGGTCCCTCTCCCACAGCCCCAGGAACAGATTTGCATACGCTGGCGCAAAAGAAGCGTCCATCACTGTACCCTGGAGCTGGAGATAGAAGGACCCCTTAAAAACAAAAAAATTATGCGTAAGGGAGAACTCCAACAATCGCAATACCAAATCAATAAATTTAGATGATAAACTGCTCATACTTAAGTAAAATTTCACTGCCTCGATTCCATCAGCATGTCGGATGCTGGTATACAGGGACTCCACATCGCATGATACCAAAAGCGAATCATCCCCCACATATAGTCCGTCAATCCGCTTAAGGAATTCCCCAGTATCCTGAATAAAGGATGGAAGACTTCTAACAAGCGGCTGAAGTTGGCTGTCAAGCCATCTGTTGATGTTCTCCAGGAAATTGCCGTTACCCGAAATAATAGGGCGACCAGGAGGGGAGGACGCATTTTTATGCAATTTGGGAAGTAGATATAGTGTTGCAATCCTGGGTTCCGATACAATTAAAGCTGATGCCAACTCAGGGGAAATAACACAGTCATCTTTGGCCATTTGTATAATCCTTTTGAGTTCTTCTGTATACTTAACAAGGGGATTAAACGTCAATTTACGATAACAAACTGTATCCCGCAACTGGCGAAACGCCTCTTTCTCATATGCGGATACAGGCCAGATGACTATGTTACCCCCCTTGTCGGCAGGCTTGATTGTGATGTCACGCATCCGCTGCAGCTCTTTTAGACATGTACGTTCAATTTTGGACAAATTATCCCCTCTAACATGACCAGGCAGACTTTCAAATGCCTTTGACACTACTTGCACAAAAAGATCAATATTTGCACAGGACGATAGTGGTAGGGATTTTTTAGAAGGGGGTTTAATACAAGATGGTACCTTACCTCCCTCCCCGGCTTTTTGTTCCGATTCAAGTTCGGATAATATGGCTAATGCCGTTTGTTCTTTCTCTGCAGGAAACAAAATCCGAGATGTATCATCATAAAAGTATCTTTTAAATAACAGGGACCTAGTAAAGATATGTAAATCTTTGATTGCCGTAAATACGTGGAACCCTGCAACTGGGGAAAACGATAAACCCTTAGTCAATAAAGACAAGTCAGCCTCACTAAGTGTATACGTACTCAAATTAATTACCTTGTTATCGGTAGTGGTATTGAATCCTTTTGACTTCTTATACCATTGGGGTTGATAGCGGGAAAACCCACCACCTCCATAAGTTGTTCCAGATCTGGTACTGGAGTCAGAGGCTTCAGATATCTCACTGAGGGAGGATACACTTGACTGAACTGATGGGCGTCTCGTTCCCTCCTGCGCATTGTATGATTTACGCCAAAAATAAATTTTATTCTCGGAAAGATCTTTCTGATCACGTTTAAACTTCCGTAGATGAACATCTCGAATTTGTTTAACAAGGGAGTCAACCTTCTTACTAGCCTCAGAGTCATATTTGTCAGCCTTGTCAGGGGGACAAATAGACCGAAAGGAAGTCTGCTTCTGATCAATGGTAGAGTCCATTTTCGTAATACTTGCAGTATTCAAGTCTATCAGAAGCTGCATTAGATTAGCGGAACATGTATTGCAAACATCCTCCCATTTAGCAATAAAATCCTGATCTTCAACCACAAATCTTGGCGTCACCCTGACACTAAGACCACGTGGAATGAGTTTTTTATCGATGTATTTCATAAGGAGTAACCTACTCCACCAGAGACATGTACGTTTCGAAATCAGTGTGACAATTTCAGAAAACATGAGATCCAAATCCTGTCCATTACTGGTTTCAATATCCGCTTGAGCTTCCCCAAACACCTGGTCGGCTTGATTAAGCCATGAAGATTCCATAGCTTTGTAGTCCATTTTAAGTACACCACAATCTGTGCAAAACACAGTGAAAAGAGACAGTATAAATAACGGCATAAACATCAGCATATTCATAAAGATATATCTATATATGTATATATATACCATAAATGCATAAGAGGACTACAATACATGGACCAAATCGCTGAGAAGAGACAAAACAAACAAAGAAAAGAAGGCGATCAATTGGTTCAAAAGATATTTTTATTATTAATTATTGCAAAAAGGTGGGAGGGTTGAGGCAAAAAAGCGGATTACATCACCACAGTTACGAGGTAGAAATATGTATATATATATAGTAGCTGGCAAAACAGTGCATTAAAGATGTATAGGTTATACATATATTACTGTGTGAAACATCCGACAACTTCTGTGATTGAGAAATGTCTATAAATATAGAATACGGATATGTCAATAACACATCAGCAACATACGGTTAACACCACAGACACACTCATATCATAAATTGTCCATTACCTAAAAGGCATAAAAGTTCCAACATGAACAATATTAAATCATGTGTCTATGCTTGTGACTCAAATCAGCACAACCACACCTATATCATGAATTATCCATTACTTTATGGGCAGAAAAATCGACCAAAGGAAATATTATGACATGTGCCTATGCCTGCCACACAGATCGACACAACACATGATGGAGCACCCATGGAAAAATCCCTATATAAATATAACAGTGGAAGTAGAACTATTTTACCACTGAAAAAGTATCAAACTAATGCTCCAACAGGTCAGTGTGACCAAAAAGAGACGGACAGAGGCACATATCACCTCACATCACTACATGCCCATGAAAAGGATTCAGATAATCTAAGTGCAGCATAAACACACCATATCATAGATTATTAATTACTCCATGGGTAGGAGGATCAAACATGAAGAAATTTAAACCATATGCCCGTGTCCGCTACACAGACCAACATGATACATGGTGGAACACATATGAGACATATCCATATATATATATATACTAGTGGAGATGAAACCATGAAGTAATATATCCACTGTAAGGTTACAGCAGGTGTCTAATTAGTGCTCCAGCAGGTCAATGCGATCAAGAAACGGACCAGGCATCTATCACTACATGCCCAAAAAAGATTCAGACAATCAAAGTGCAGCACATACGGCACCGAAGTGCCATGGATACAGCCGTATACATAGGGATTATTATAAAGTGGTGCAAGATGGAAACAAACAGCACTGTTAACAATAGGCCAGCACAAAACACATTACCTAAGGAATAGTCGCTGTGGTGGTAATGCGCCCGATGCGCATTTCGGTGTGTACCTTCGTCAGGGGGCGTGACTGGAAAGGGAAGGGGGGTGCCGTTAAAAGGCCTCAATCCCCAGCTGATTGGGCAGACATAGTGACGCATCCTAAGCCGGCCGGGCGGAAGTCCCGCCTCACAGACGCGTCATGGCCACAGAGGACGCCGGGTAAGAAAACCAGCGTCCCCGTAACCATAGAGTCACTTTAATAAATAACTAATCAAGAAACCAAAGGTTTTGTCTCAATAGTACCTCTGGGTAAGAGCACTCTACATATGTCACTCGCTCCTCTGTAAACTCAGCTCTGTCTGCAGGATATTTGTTATTTCCATTGTCAGGTCATCAAGAAGAACACCTAATCTAATATGTGCCAGAACTACATTTATCGGAAGCTCTTTACCCAGACAAATGTTAAACAGTTGTCTGTTCAAAGCTAACCCTTCACCCCTACAAAGGTACACCCTGAGGACAGGACACAGCAGCAGGACAGCTCTTTCTTCCCTCCTCCCTAACTAAAGTGATCTTTAGAAGACTGGGTCAAGACCTTAAGGGGACTGTTTCAAACATATGTTGTAAAACAATCTGATTTCTTAGTTTTGAGTGGCCCTTAAACACATAGGAGGTGTGAACTTGAAATAATTGATTTCATTTTTAGGTGAACCTATGATAGTCATTGTTTGTAGAGTGAACCATTTTTGTCACAATTCTTCATAGCCCCGTTAACTGTTTTCACATTTTCAGCTAAAAAAAATAATGCAAATACATTAAAAGTAAAACAGTAGTTTGAACTGGGACACACTCAAGGGCCCATCTCCACATTAAACTATTTAGACTAAATCTACATGAAGGGTTTAGAAAAGGACACAAAGGCTGAAGTGCTGCATTGTAACACTGCATCTGATGAGTGGACTAGTGGAAGTTCGGACTCAACCGGACTTGTAATTAAAGTTCGGTACAGGACCCAAAACTTGACCCAGGACCCCAAACCCCATAAAAGTCAATGGGGACCCAAATATTGGCTGTAAAATGGTCATGGTAAGGGCTAGGGGATTGCAAAATGATTACAAAGGATGTATGAGCAGGGCAATTGCCTTGCAAACAATTGTGGTTAGGGAATAAATTTTAAAAAATAACTTATGGTTACTTCTATTTTTTGATAACCACTGCAGGTAAAGCAAACAGCTGGGGGCTGCAGGCCTTTCCAGTCTGATAATGCCAGCCTCCATCTCTCTGCTTTACCTTGGCTGGTTATCAAAAATAGAGGAGCCCACATACGTTTTTGAAATTATTTATCGAAATATGGTTATTTGGCCCTTCCCAGGAAAAAATAGCACCCCTCAGACGCTACGGGAAATGGCGCATCCATTAGATGCTGAAATTGTGACGCTGTGAACGACTTTTCTCTATTGTCTTGATGCGGTGGTAATTGGGGTGATCCTTTTGGGTTTGATGTTAGCTGTGAATTAATAACTGGCATCAAGGCCAGAAATTAGTTATGGATAAACATCTTTCAGATGCCTCCGTTACTAACCCAGCAAAAGTGGAGTTAAACACACACACACACACACACACTGCAAAAATAATTGTTTATTTGAATAAAGACTCCCCTACACTTCCTCATTCACAAATTTATTAATTTAAAAAAATCTTCTAATTTTCAGCATAATTCAATAGTGTAATGTCCCATGGTGCCCATTTTTTCTTAAGGAGCTTTGTTCTGAATGCGTTCTGAGAATGAAGCTCCATAGGTCATTGCCAGTCAATGGCAGAACCTGAATTTTTTAGACTTCCTATAAATCTTGAGTCATGCAAAACAACTGTTGCATCTCTAATTAAAACAAAAAATGCCAGTCAATTGCAATGGCTTCACATCATTAGAGTGAACATACAAATTGCAGCAGTAGTGACATCACACCACAAATAAATCTCTTCCCATCTGTAAGGAGGTGGACTGGTTGCTGTCACATTCCTTTCCTTGAAGATACCAATCGAGTACTGTATTGTCATGTAGCATAATGTGAATTGTGTTCTGCTTCTTTTATAAATATTGTGATGTAATGTGCAATGTATAGCAGTATTATATGTGGTCGTTGGAAAATAGAACAAGAAGTAGTCAAGTGTTTGGACTAGTCCACAATGGTAACGGTTATTGCATAGTGAAAGAGATGCTTCCCTTCTACAAAGTTTGTGAAGACCCAGTGTGTGACTGAAATTGACATATAGTTCGTAGCTCATCAAGGCCATAAGTAGTGTGTGACCTGTGGTAGCAAATAGAGAAAGCATGATACTGATATGTTGAACAAGACACAGAATGCGAGACTACACTAAAGTAATAGACCGACTTTCTAACGAAGTGCCTCTAGTCAGATAGATTCAGAGGACAGGACTTTAGCGTCAAGGCCCAAAGTCTCAAAGGTAATTAGTGGAGATGGAATGGTACATGGACTGAGTCTACTTTCCAGGTGTCTCCTCAAGTCTCTGAGAACCTCAAGGTTTTTCTCTGACACTACTTGCAAACCCCAAACCCTTCTCTTCTATGAGAGGAAGACACTTGGACACTGAAAGGTCTACATTTACCATAGTGATCAAAACCCTCATAACCTCTCCTCTACAAAGAGAATAGATGTGGAGCTGCAAGAAAGGAAAGTGGCTGTCATGGATTGGACTGTTGTGCTGGCTGGGTTTTGCTGGGACTTATAGAACCAGTGAGATCGGGAGCAACACAGAGGGAACTGAGTATCAGAAGATGTTTTGTAAAACTGGAATAACTTGGAAGTTATGTGCCCGCTATCTCATTTATAAAGTTTTTATAGAATAAATATTAGGCTGGAGTCAAATTAGCGTATGGCATCCGATGCGAGAGCAACGGATGCGATATGCTAATGACCCCCAGCTCAGGCTCTGCTGCGAGCGTGAGCCGAGTGTCATACGACTGTGACGCAATCTTGCAATCGGTTTACAGCTGCAGAGGAGAGGGAGGGGTTAATCCTTATCTCCTCCATTATAAGCCTGTGTGTATGTCGCACTGCACTTGGATAACATCCGAGTGCAGTCCGATGTTTCTCTTGCATCCATACACTTGAATGGGTGCTAGTGACATGGCTCTCGCAGACAATCGCAGCATGCTGCGATTTCTTTCCTAAGTCTGTTCGCACACCCAGCCAGGACTATATCCTTCATGCAGCATTAGGCCTAAAACACACTTCCGCAAAAAAAACCGTCCGTGTGACATGGTCCGTTTTTCGGGTCCGTGTTCCGTTTTTTTGGGGCATTTCTCCGGTACGTATGGCATCCGTGTCTTGGTGTATGCGAGCCGTGTGTACGTGTAAAATGTCCGTATTTGTGTGTAAAATGCCCGTGTATGTGTACGTGGAATGTCCGTGTGGAATGTCCATTTGTGTGTTGCACAATGTCGTTGATACATGTCGGCTGACAGCAGACAGAGTTGCGCGATGAGAATTAACTTAGGTGAACTGCACCCGACTTCATTGTCATGCCGCGGCTCTGTCTGTGTGCCGCGTACTGATTAGCAGTCACCTGTGAAGGATTCACCAATGACCGCTAATCCCCCGAGTGACAGAAGTGAGCGGCCCTTTCTCATACTTACCGCTCCCCGATCACCAGCGCGGCGAGGAACAGCTGTGCAGAGAATACGCGGCAACAATTACTTTGAATATGCCGGCCGCTCATTAATCAATCTCGTATTCCCTGCTTTCCCCACCCACAGGCGCCTGTGATTGGTTGCAGTCAGACACGCCCCCCAAGCTGAGTGACAGCTGTCTCACTGCAACCAATGACAGCAGCCGGTGGGCGTGTCTATAATGTGCAGTAAAATAAATAAATAATTAAAAAAAACGGTGTGCGGTCTCCCCCAATTTTAATACCAGCCAGATAAAGCCATACGGCTGAAGGCTGGTATTCTCAGGATGGGGAGCCCCATGTTATGTGGAGCCCCCCAGCCTAACAATATCAGTCAGCAGCCACCCAGAATTGCCGCATACATTATATGCGACAGTTCTGGGACTGTACCCGGCTCTTCCCGATTTGCCCTGGTGCGTTGGCAAATCGGGGTAATAAGGAGTTTTTGGCAGCCCATAGCTGCCAATAAGTCCTAGATTAATCATGTCAGGCGTCTCCCCGAGATACCTTCCATGATTCCCGCGAGACTGCTGTCGAAAAACCAAGGGGGAGGACAGAAAAAGCAGCATGCGACACAAGAAGATAAAAGGCAGGGACACCAGGACTTTGCCAAATCCCGTTCCTGGACAAGCAAGCGGCAGGATGTCTCAGGGGTCCGACAACCAGCAAGTGGAGAGGCCCGTTCCCGGGACCGTCGACTGTATTGAAGCGCAGATGGAGAGGATGTGTAGGAGGATCCAGGCCCAGGTGCATTTCCTCATGACGTGGTGGACCACCGAAATGAAGGGCCTGGCTGCAGCTGTCCGGGCGCGCGAGTTGGAGATGGCCTCGAAGAAGCGGGTAAGCAGTGACCCACATGCATATGTTCCCCAGGAACCGGCCATACCAGCCAAGGGGCCCAGCCTGCTCCCGTCCGCCACGTCGCCTCCCTCACCACCCGTGTCTGTGGCCAACACCCCGATCGGCCCACTACCCCAAATAACGGCAGCGGAACCCGTCTACTGAAGAGGCCCCAGCCATGGGGACCACGGGCCCTGCCTGCAACCCCGCCCGACATCTGTCCCGGCCCCACACTGGACCGGAGTTCGG
This sequence comes from Anomaloglossus baeobatrachus, assembly GCF_048569485.1. Taxonomy (NCBI): domain Eukaryota; kingdom Metazoa; phylum Chordata; class Amphibia; order Anura; family Aromobatidae; genus Anomaloglossus; species Anomaloglossus baeobatrachus. Next base: position 128,976,531 of record NC_134361.1, read on the forward strand.
AAAACATTCCCTCCGGCCCCGAACCAGGCCGCAGCATCAGTGACGTCACCCCCGGCGCCGAGTCCGGCCACAACTGTGATGACGTCGGCTCCGGCAGACCGCCCGGCCACAGCGGAGATGGTGCCCGACCAGAAGCCACCCACGGCAGCCGCGCAGGTTGCTACCCAGTTCCCGGTCCCGGCTGTGGAGCAGCCGGGATATACCTGCAGGGAAGCAGAGAAGGCCAGTTAAGCCTGGGGCCCTCGGCAGAGTGAGAGGCTGGTTGTAGCTGGCAGCGAGGGCATCCGTGTGGGCCAAGTCCCTGAACAGGAGGAGCATGGAACCCGTGCCACATACTGGGAGCGACAACAGCGGCAGCTGAAACAGGCGATTGCCACGCAGGAAAAGCAAAACGCCGAGGTGCTAGCGCGCACCTATCAGGAAAAGGACAACCTACGACAGGCTACCTTCCGAGTGCGGGGCCCGACCTACCGAAGGCAGGTCTGCCACTTTAACCCCCAAAAGGGATGGGGGTTTATTTACGAGCCAGGACTGGATTCAGAGATCTTCGTGTCCTGAAGGGATGTGGCCCCTCACCTGCCGACTGGCCATCCAGACAGGAATCTGGAACCCAGGGACCTGGTCAGTTACACCCGACACTGTGGGGAGCGAGGGTGGTTCGCCCTTTATATAAAGAAGTGGGTGGTGGTGAATGAAAGCCCCTGCCTCGCCTCCCACAGCTTCTTGCATGAAGATAAAGAGAAAAAAGGTAGCGGTTCCCCGGCTACCCATTAAATTGTTACAGTTTATCCCCATTTCCATTTATAATCATGGGCCAAGACATCAGGACTGGTGAGGTCACCCCAAAAACTTTCTTGAGTCCAGTAAATACCCTTAACTACCTTCTTGTTACTTGTCAACCTGCACAACCTCTGGAGAGGTAGATTGGAGGAAGGGCCTGCGGTGGAGTAGGCCGAGACCCAGCCACTAATGAAACCAGTGGCTAACCTCCAGGCCAAGGGTCCCCGGACTATGGGCCCCTGAGATGGACTGCCAGGTAAGGAACTTTTTACCCGGACGGTGCAGGTATTAAATGAAACAGCTTGGGACTGGGGGAAAAGGGGTGCCTACCATGCTTAGAGGTGGCACCAAGGTACCAGGTTGTTTGAGTGGCAAACGGAGGAGGGGAATGTTGAGTTAACCCTGTGCCTCCCATAAAGGGAAGAAATGTTTTATCATGTTATTTACCTTTCCCGTTCATTTTAAAAAAAAAAATAAAAAATAAACGTCAGTGGTCGGACAGCCCACGGACGGGCTGTATTAAACCAAGGGAGAGTGTGACGCCCTGGCGCCGCCAGGTGGTCACAGAAGAACACTGCACCCCACACAACACCTTCCCACACTAGGTTCCATCAGCCACAAAACCCTAGCCACCCCCCCACAGGGCATGAAGGATACACCAGTGGACAGGACCAGGCAGATTGGGAGCGCCCACCTAGGGGTCTTGAGGATCCAGGGGAGGAAACTAGTCAGTTAAGTTCGAGTTGAGCTTGAGTCAAGGTCGAGTTCAAGTGCAAGTGGAAGCCTGTACCTAGTGCAGGGTAGCCAGGGTAGTGGCCCTGGTCTACTGGCTAGGTGGCAAGCAGTGGACCGTGTCCAAAGGCGACGAGAGTACGGTTGCGGGAAATGCAGAGTGGACCGGGACAGGGTTGGAGCCCGCTGGTACCGACAGTGGAGATACGGTCTGGAAATCGTGCACAGGCGGGTACCTGGACCCTAGTTAGAATACTGTTGCAAGCCCCTTCTCTAATTAACCAGGCCGGGAGCAAAGTTCCAGACTTTGTTCCAAAGTATTAGCCCAGATAGAGTGAAACTGCAGCCCACCATGGGGGATAGGGTATCCGCAAACACCCACTGAGATCCCAAGGGTCAGTTTTCGCAGGCACGTCTCCCAATTAGAACATACCGGGAGCGGACTTCCCCGTTCCACAGGAGGTCGTCCAGAATAAAAGGAAAATACAGAGTGTTGGAGGAAGGGACATTGGTACACCAGCCGGGTGTGGGAACCGAGTAAACCCGGATGCGGCAGCCAGCCACTGACACCTTGGTTTACCAGACTCGTGTGCATTTATTTAATCGTGAGTACACCAACACCCTCCAGTCCGGCCCGGTGCATAACCACCAACAGCCATCTCCCGTGTTCTGGACACTGAGCCCCGGGGCATCCACCCATACCCACAGAGGGGTTATCAGCCAGCTGCCATCCCATCGCCCCCAGGTGCTCCCCAACAGCAGCGGTGGTACTCCATTTTACCATACACCGTGGATGGTGTCACAAATTATCCACAGACAATCACCTGTACATATTACGCCCCTTTTTATTTGAGTGTCCGCGCGACCCCCGGGTCCGGAGACCCTTCAAGCGACTCCGGATCCGAGCAGCCCGGCTGCTGACGTAGCCCCCCCTACAACTACTACACAACTACTGCCCTATGCCAGTTTACACACCCATAATAGGCAAATGGCTACAATTGTGTAACCAACCCCGTAGTGATTTGTCATTTCAATTGGTGGAGTTTTATTCACACGTGGCCGGCCGCAGCATTTGGTCCTACCCTCAGAATACAGTTTGAATAAATTATATTGCAGAGGCGCAGTTAGCCCCCATTAGGCATCAGGACATAAGTATTGTTGCCACCTCCAAAGCTCATTGTAGCTATGCTGCTGACCTGCTTTTATCCTGCCACAATCAAGAGTAATCAGAACACAGGATATCGGCAAGTAAATCCAGCTTCACACAATGTTCATGTATAGAAAAGTGCAGTATAATAAAGACTAAAGGCTGCAGTAAAAGGAAATCATACAAAAAAAGTATTTTTTTTTAAGTATTGTGTGACAAAAATGTTGCTGTTGTAATACCCTGGGGTTAAGGGGGTTAATCCGACTTGTCGCCGGGCCGGGGGGGTCGCAGATCCTCTACACCATCACGGGGTGGCCTGGCCCGGTTTTGTAACTCCAAGGCATACAGGAGGGAGGAAAGGCAGTGAACGGGAGGAAGAATAGAGGATAGGGGTAGTAGTGACAGTGAGGGAAGTCTTGTTAGATCGTGACGCCACCTGTGGGCCGTGGCCAGAGATGAGCCGCTACTGCGGGTGTTGTTCTCCAGGGCTGATGATGAAGGTCGCAGCTGAGATGGTGTTTCTCCCCACAGGCAAAGTGGGGTTACCCCGGGGAGAATGACTGAAGACAGACGGGGGTGGTGGTAGTCCCCGTTGGTGCCGGAGCGCTGGGCGCCGGCATCGACAAATGAGAGGCAGAGGCAGGGGCTGCGGTTCCAGGACTTTTAGTCACTGGTAGTTCAGGCGCTGCCCCAGAGTACTGATCTCTGTAATGATGGGATCCAGCCAATCCCGGATAGGCGGCGGTCACCGCCGGTGCCCGTGGAAGTCTTTCTAGTGTCCCCCGTTTGCTATCCTGAACCTGGGCTGAGCCTTCAGCTCCAAGCCACGGGCCCCACGAAGAAAGAGAAACACTCGACTCCTGTTGTCTGTGCGAGATGTTATCCCAAGCTGTGCCCGAGAAAGTCTGCTCTAGTGAGATGGTTGCGCCTACTTCTTACCCCCAAGTGGTGCCCGCCCCCAGTGGTTGCCCTAGTGACTGCGGAAGTCCCATGCTTCATGATGGGTAACCTCCCTGTCTGCTCTAGTCCACCCCCCTGTGGAAAGCACCTTATTGTTTTATTGGTGTGGTTTTGTGAAAGCACCGGCAGTTAACCCCCTTCTAACCCAGGATAGATATTACCCCTTAAAAGAAGTGTAATACCCTGAAGCCTCAGTGGCGCCACACTATTATCTATGATATTTATATTTTTGTCAATGTGTTATTTGTCTTATATTAATATTTCAAGTATATTTTAATTTTCCTTTAATACATTTTCCTTTCACTGATTCTGTAACACATTACGAACCATAACAGAAGGACCCTGTAATGGCTTGAAAAGCAATATGCAGCTGAACGTGATGTCAATAGAGGCTAATGCTCCTCTCTCATTACTAGGAATAGGAATAATAATGCTTCTCATTGTATACGATCCTTACAAATCCCACAGGACTACACTGGTGACTGCACCTGCTGAGTCCAGCCCATTAATAACTTCTTTCTGTTTGCTGAGCCGCATCCAGTGCAGTATCTGTTTACAAATGTTTTCATTGAGCCACCAGTCTGTAATGAAGGCGCAGGGTCAGAGGTCCTTGCCGAGTCCAAAATATTATGAGGGAGAGAAAAAGTTATCATGTGACAAAGAGAGTCAAATGTAGCAAGTGTCAAGTGATAAGCCGATATTTGGCTGACAGAACTTGCTGTTGATTTTCACAGCTTAGGTTCACATTTCAATGCCAAGATACCCCCAACTGTTATAACAAGCAAAGTTCAGACACAATGCTGATTAAATAGCCAAGGCAAAGGTTGCACTTTTTGCTTTTTGCAACTAATCAATAAAAACACACCATAGCTATAAAAGATTTTGGTTATGTAGTACATCACAAATTCTGACAAATGAACAAAATAAAAGGGTTCATTACATTACCGTCAAATATTAGAGATGAAGTTCTCCAGATTTGCCAAATTTTCCCCGAAAATTTGATTAATGGTAAATTTGATTTACTGCAAATCAAAAGTACTCCGACGTCTTCAATTGCCCTGGAAAATGTTTGTTTTCTTTCCTCACATGCCCATCTTTTTCATGCCGATCAGAGCAACTGTTGCTGCAAAAAAAATCATAAAATCTACATGGCTGCAATGTGTGAACGCAGCTTTACAATTTATTTTATTAAGAGGGACAATCATAGCCTGTATCAATGCAGAAGTCGATTTGTGGTGAATCTGGATTGTGAAAGTCAGAGAGCTTAAAATAAGTGTACAAATATAGAAAAAGGTCCCTAAGCAAGTGTAGGGAAGTGCAACCCCTACTACTGAAGATACTTTACTGTGACTTTAAGACTTTATTGTGCTGTGACTTTAAGAGACTACTTCCCTGCAGAGCACAATGGAATGATCCGCATCTCACCTGCTGCTGTGTGTTAATTTGGTCTGCCCTGAGAAAAGTGCAGGCAGAACAGGAAGTGGAAGACAGTGTGAGAGTTCCAGGACGTACAGAGGGATACACACCTTAGTGTCGGTATCCAGCCTGCTAGTAGACGGTGCCTGATGAGCACAGCTGCCCAGAGAATCATGGGAAGAGAGATCATGCAACGCCCTCCCAGAGTTTATGGGATTGGCCCTGAGCTGGAAGCAGAAATTATGTTAACAGCTTTGGAAGAAGTAGCCCGCAGAGGTATCTGCCTTCAGCCAGAGAATGCATGGAGGACGCTAAAAGAGTTGGTGACCTTCCTGGAAGAGATCTAGGGGGAAACCACTAGTACGAGGCATCTCTGGGCAAAATTCTTCTTTAGACTACAGCAGGAGGAGAAGCTGTCTCACATTCTGAAATAGCGCTACAGGACATGATGGCAGAAATAAAGAAGAAAGAAGGCGATCAGACGGCCGGTTTAGAATCCATCAACAAGATACTATACGATCAGTTCATACTAGGGCTTTACAATACCTTGATACAAAGGGCTCTGTCAGTGCATGTTCGGGTGGACCCAACCCTCTCGTTCTGGAAAATCATGGTGGAGGCGGTGACAAGAAGTAAGGAATAGTGATGAGCGAGTACTAAAAAGCTCGGGTGCTCGAAGCTCGGGCCGAGCCTCCCAAGATACTCGTGTACTCGGCCCGAGCACCGAGCCCAATGTTATCCTATGGGAGACCCGAGTATTTTTGTGAAATGACCCCCCGGCAGCATGGAGAAACCCTAAAAATGTCACAAAAGTCTCAGAAGAGTGCTCAAATGACATGGCATCAGCATGGGGAAGACCCCTTGAAGCATTTATCACTCAAAAGTCACAGATGTGAACAATTTTGTCCGAGTTTTACGCCATTTTTACGGACTCACCAGAAAACCTTCCAAAATGACACCAAAATGAATTTTCATGGCGGAAATGTTAAGGGCACATACTCAATAGTGAGATAGAGCTGGTGTATGTTACTTTTTGAGATTAATACATGAAAGATTTTACATGAAAACCTTGTGTGGCACTCCGATGTCCAAAACGCACGTTTTGTGCTTTTTACTAGCGATGTCGGTCATTTTTTTTTTTTTATTCTATCTCCCTCAGTCCGTCGGTCTGTCTCTCTCTGTCTTGTCTGTCCCCCTCTCACAGTCTGTCGGTCAGTTCCCCCCCCTCTCTCTTACTTACCGTTCCCCGATCACTGCCGCGGCGCTGCACAGCTGTTCAAACTCCGGTGGCTTTTCCTCTTTTGAAAAAGCCGGCCGCTCATTAATCAATCTCCTATTCCCTGCTGTCCTGCTTTTCGGCGCCTATGATTGGTTGCAGTGAGACACGCTCCCACACTGAGTGACAGCTGTCTCACTGCACCCAATCACAGCAGCCGGTGTGTGTATACTGTGCAGTGAAATAAATAATTAAATAATTAAAAAAAACGGCATGCGGTCCCCCCAATTTTAATACCAGCCAGATAAAGCCATACGGCTGAAGGCTGGTATTCTCAGGATGGGGAGCTCCACGTTATGGGGAGCCCCCCACCCTAACAATATCAGTCAGCAGCCGCCCAGAATTGCCGCATACATTAGATGCGACAGTTCTGGGGCTGTACCCGGCTCTTCCCGATTTACCCTGGTGCGTTGGCAAATCGGGGTAATAAGGAGTTAATGGCAGCCCATAGCTGCCACTAAATCCTAGATTAATCATGTCAGGCGTCTCCCCGAGATTCCTTCCATGATTAATCTGTAAATTACAGTTAAAAAACACACACACCCGAAAAATCCTTTATTAGAAATAAAAAACACTAACAAAGTCCCTCATTACCAATTTATTAACCCCGACAAACCCTCCATGTCCGGCGTACTCCACAGTCCTCCAGCGTCGCGTCCAGCTCTGCTGCATGGAAGTGACAGGAGCTGCAGAAGACACCGCCGCTCCGGTCACCTCCACGCAGCTAATGAGATGAGTATAGCGATCAGCTGAGCTGTCACTGAGGTTACCTGGATCCAGCGGTGGATGCAGCGGTGGCCGCGGGTAACCTCAGTGACAGCTCAGCTGATCGCGCTACTCACCGCCGCTCCAGTCAGCTCCATGCACCAACTGAGGTGAGTATAGCGATCAGCTGCTGTCACTGAGGTTAATCGCGGCACCGCTGGATCCAGCGGTGGCCGGGAGTTACCTGACTGACAGCAGCTGATCGCGCTATTCCCTTCATTAGCTGCGTGGAGGTGACCGGCGGCTTTTACTATTTTGAAAAAGCCGGCCGCTCATTAAACAATCTCCTATTCCCTGCTTTCCCCGCCCACCGGTGCCTATGATTGGTTGCAGTGAGACACGCCCCCACGCTGAGTGACAGGTGTCACACTGCACCCAATCACAGCAGCCGGTGGGCGTGTCTATACTGTGCAGTAAAATAAATTAATAAATAATTAAAAAAAAACGGCGTGCGGTCCCCCCCATTTTAATGCCAGCCAGATAAAGCCATACGGCTGAAGGCTGGTATTCTCAGGATGGGGAGCTCCACGTTATGGGGAGCCCCCCAGCCTAACAATATCAGTCAGCAGCCGCCCAGAATTGCCGCATACATTATATGCGACAGTTCTGGGGCTGTACCCGGCTCTTCCCGATTTGCCCTGGTGCTTTGGCAAATCGGGGTAATAAGGAGTTAATGGCAGCCCATAGCTGCCACTAAATCCTAGATTAATCATGTCAGGCGTCTATGAGACACCCTCCATGATTAATCTGTAAGTTACAGTAAATAAACACACACACCCGAAAAAATCCTTTATTAGAAATAAAAAACACACACACATTCCCTGGTTCACCACTTTAATCAGCCCCAAAAAGCCCTCCATGTCCGGCGTCATCCAGGATGTTCCAGCGTCGCTTCCAGCGCTGCTGCATGGAGGTGACCGGAGCTGCAGAAGACACCGCCGCTCCGGTCACTTCCACGCAGCAAATGAGGTGAGTAGCGCGATCAGCTGAGCTGTCACTGAGGTTACCCGCCGTCACTGGATCCAGTGACAGCGGGTAACCTCAGTGACAGCTCAGCTGATCGCACGGCTGTCTTCATTAGCTGCGTGGAGGTGACCGGAGCGGCGGTGTCTTCTGCAGCTCCTGTCACTTCCATGCAGCAGAGCTGGACGCGACGCCGGAGTCCGTGGAGTACGCCGGACATGGAGGGTTTGTCGGGGTTAATAAATTGGTAATGAGGGACTTTGTTAGTGTTTTTTATTTCTAATAAAGGATTTTTCGGGTGTGTGTGTTTTTTAACTGTAATTTACAGATTAATCATGGAAGGAATCTCGGGGAGACGCCTGACATGATTAATCTAGGATTTAGTGGCAGCTATGGGCTGCCATTAACTCCTTATTACCCCGATTTGCCAACGCACCAGGGTAAATCGGGAAGAGCCGGGTACAGTCCCAGAACTGTCGCATATAATGTATGCGGCAATTCTGGGCAGCTGTTGGCTGATATTGTTAGGGTGGGGGGCTCCCCATAACGTGGAGCTCCCCATCCTGAGAATACCAGCCTTCAGCCGTATGGCTTTATCTGGCTGGTTTTAAAAATGGGGGGAACCGCACGCCGTTTTTTTTAATTATTTAATAAATAATTAAAATTAATAATTAAAATTAATAAATAATTAAAAAAAACGGCGTGCGGTTCCCCCCATTTTTAAAACCAGCCAGATAAAGCCATACGGCTGAAGGCTGGTATTCTCAGGATGGGGAGCTCCACGTTATGGGGAGCCCCCCACCCTAACAATATCAGCCAACAGCCGCCCAGAATTGCCGCATACATTATATGCGACAGTTCTGGGACTGTACCCGGCTCTTCCCGATTTGCCCTGGTGCGTTGGCAAATCGGGGTAATAAGGAGTTATTGGCAGCCCATAGCTGCCAATAAGTCCTAGATTAATCATGTCAGGCGTCTATGAGACACCCTCCATGATTAATCTGTAAGTTACAGTAAATAAACACACACACACACCAGAAAAAATCCTTTATTAGAAATAAAAACACACACATATACCCTGGTTCACCACTTTAATCAGCCCGAAAAAGCCCTCCATGTCCGGCGTAATCCAGGATGATCCAGCGTCGCATCCAGCGCTGCTGCATGGAGGTGACCGGAGCCGCAGCACACACAGCCGCTCCGGTCACCTCCACACAGCAAATGAACACAGCCGCGCGATCAGCTGCTGTCACTGAGGTTACCCGCGGCCACCGGTGGATGCAGCGGTGACAGCGGGTAACCTCAGTGACAGCAGCTGATCGCACGGCTGTCTTCAGTTGCTGTGTGGAGGTGACCGGAGCGGCGGTGTCTGCTGCGGCTCCGGTCACCTCCATGCAGCTGCGGTGGAAGCGACGCTGGAACATCCTGGATGACGCCGGACATGGAGGGCTTTTTGGGGCTGATTAAAGTGGTGAACCAGGGTATATGTGTGTGTTTTTTATTTCTAATAAAGGATTTTTTCTGGTGTGTGTGTTTATTTACTGTAACTTACAGATTAATCATGGAGGGTGTCTCATAGACGCATGACATGATTAATCTAGGACTTATTGGCAGCTATGGGCTTCCAATAACTCCTTATTACCCCGATTTGCCAACGCACCAGGGTAAATCGGGAAGAGCCGGGTACAGCCCCAGAATTGTCGCATATAATGTATGCGGCAATTCTGGCCAGCTGCTGACTGATATTGTTAGGGTGGGGGGCTCCCCATAACGTGGGGCTCCCCATCCTGAGAATACCAGCCTTCAGCTGTATGGCTTTATCTGGCTGGTATTAAAATTGGGGGGAACCGCACGCCGTTTTTTTAATTATTTATTTATTTATTTTACTGCACAGTATAGACACGCCCACCGGCTGCTGTGATTGGGTGCAGTGTGACACCTGTCACTCAGCGTGGGGGCGTGTCTCACTGCAACCAATCATAGGCGCCTGTGGGCGTGGAAAGCAGGGAATATGAGATGGCTGTGTACAGAGCACAGCGCGCCGGCCGGTATAAAGGCTCGGTCACGCTGTGCAGGCCGGCCAATCACTGCAATTCCACAACTAACAGGGCTGTGGCATTGCAGTGGTCTGCCAGCCAATCCCTGCATGAGGGCTGGCTCTCAAAAGAGCGCCAACATGCAGGGATGAAGACCACGAGTAAAGCACGAGTATTGCAAAATTACTCGGTACCCGCCGAGCAGCCCGAGTACAGTGATACTCGTGCGAGTACCGAGTAGTTACAAGCATGCTCGCTCATCACTAGTAAGGAACAAACCTTCACATCCATAGTGGTACGCTACCACTCTGCAAGCCCATGGCTCAGGCGGTACAAAATTTGCAGGATTCTCTGACCAACATGCAAGAGAAATGCACTCAGATGGCGTTGTACATGAAGAACCGCTTTGCCCCTGAAATCCCTTACTTACTTCCACAGTACCCTTATCAGACCTACCCACCACCTTCAGCTATGGGATCATATCAACCAGGCCCCCCGTGTTCGTATAGATCCTACAAAACACCCGTGGAGACCGTACCCCGAAATCAAAATAGGTAATGGAGGAGTGAAGATGTTATCTGCTGGCTGTGTGGAGGACGTGGTAATTTGATCCGAAACTGCCAGAAGGAATCCCCAGCCAAACAAGAGCTGCCGTTAAACTGCCAACCCCCACAGTAGTGCTGCGCCCTGTGGGGGAAACCTGAAGAGAGACCGCTTCTTATGAGAATGAAAATCTGGTAGCAGGTAGTGCCATCCTGCATGCTGTATTTGAAGGTGTCCCGGTAGATTGATTTACACTAGTTCCCAAGTGATGACTATGCCAGAAGCTTTCTTCAATCAATATTTCCAGGCACTGGCCAGGCCCGAATGAGAGACTCTGATTCCTGTATCTGCTGCTAATCACCAGTCAATCCCGGTTAGTGGGGTCATGTGGATAAAGGTATGCACGTGCGGTCAAGAAGTGGGGATGAAAAAGATATTGTTGGTCCAGGAACTCATCAGAGAAGATGTGACTGTGATCTTGGGCATGAATGTCCTCTGGGAACTGGACCAGATATTGTTTATTAAGAGAGGCCCTGGTTACTGAAGGCATACAACCCCGCATAAGGCCACCCAAGTCGCCTTCCAACATCTGAGATGGGTCTGCGGAACTCAGAAGAGTGTGCCAGCACATCGTGCAGTGGGGGTCATTCGAAGCCACACCAAAGAGCCTGTGGTGTTGTCTTCTGGGAAGGAGAGTGTAGTCTGCCAGTCGGTACCCTGTTATTATTCAGTGACCGAGGAGGATCAGAAAACGGACAAAAACTAGGAAACCCAGAATATTACCAGAGTGGTTGAAATCTCAGCGAACTGCAGACCTAACACTAACACACAACTCGAAGTAGCCGTGGGATGTGCCTACGATGACCTGGTCGCCTCGACACAGCCGGAGAACTAATTATTCCTACAGAGAGAAATAAAAGAAAGGCTAATCTGCCTTGCAGTAGTCCCCAAAGATATAGATAGCCCCCCACATATAAACATGACGGTGATGTAGGAAAACACAATACACAGGTAGAAAACAGGTTCAGCAAAGATGAGGTCCAAACTATCTAAATAGGAAAGGACAGAAAAGAGCACTGTCTGCAGCCATGCAATACATTAGAAAAAAAAAACAACACTCCTGATATGGAACAATACTGAGCCCACATGGACTCTCCCCCACTATATCAGTACTCAGGTGTTACTGGGATCCAAACAAAACACTAATATAGTGAGGGACTGAAATTAGTACCAAGCATGACAAAACAAAATACATAGCAGAATATGGAGCAAGGTACACAGACATTCCAAGAAGGAAATGATACAACTCCACCCAGAACTCCACACAGGCAAAATAGGTAATAAGACTTACTACCTAAACAGAAAAACAAGTTTGGTCTTTGTACCTCTACTGGTGGTTTCCACCGTCTTGTTATCTGAAAAGAGTTCCAGTAGACACAGAAGGAAGGGCTGGCTTCAGAATGTCCTTAGCACACAAGAATCAACATAGCTCACCGACCAGGAACAAGAGAACACTACTCAGTTATATAGGCCCAGTCAGAACACCCTGATTGCCAATCATCCCCAGCTGTCTAGTTTCAATTCAGCAAGCTAAATACATTACCAGTACTGACTACAAGAGGAGGCCCCAAACTGGAACCTAGTAAAAATGTATTCACAACACTATCCCCCCCCTTGAGGAGGTGTCACCGAATCCTCACCATAACCCCCGGGTTTGTCAGGATAGGCCCGATGAAAATCCCGAACCAAGCGATCAGCATGTATGTCAGAAGCAAACACCCAAGAATTATCCTCCTGACCATAACCTTTCTACCTTGACCAGGTACTGGAGCTTCCGTCTAGAAATACGGGAATCCAAAATCTTCTCCACTACATATTCCAAATCCCCCTCAACCAACACAGGATCAGGAGCAACAAAGACTTGTGAAAAACATTGTGAATCTTTAAAGTCTCTGGAAGAGCCAAACGGAAAGAAACAGGATTAATCATCTCCAAAATTCTATAAGGCCCAATAAACCTTGGCTTAAATTTTGGAGAAGAGACTTTCATAGAAACATGTCTGGAGGACAACCAGACCAAGTCGTCCACTTTAAACCGTGAACCCAGTGTCCAGTGCCGGTTGGCAAATTATTGGGCATTTTCCTGGGAGTGGGACATATTATCCACCACTTGATCTCAAATTTGCTGCATTTTTTCCACTACAGAATCAACACCAGGACAGGCCGAAGCCTCCATCTGCCCCAATGAAAACCAAGTTTGAAACCCGAAATTGCAAAAAAAGAGACATCAGCGTGGCCAAACTAGCCCTATTATTAAGAGCAAACTCGCCAAAGACAAAAAAGAAACCCAGTCATCCTGATCAGCAGACACAAAACATCTCAAATAGGTTTTTTATCTTGTACTAGTTGTGGCGACATGGTCAGTTGCTTCACCTAAAGAGTATACTGTTGTACTGAGGGGTGTTTTCCCACCTTTACTTCTTTTCCCCCCTACCGCTGCTTGGCAGCTTGTGTTTATTATTCCTTGTAAATAAAATTTCTCCCTGGTTTGTCTGTTAATCCGTCTGATCCCATGAATTGCTCCGCAGAGCGAAGGGCCCTCAATTCATTGCTTCACAAGAACAGTATGTGAACCCTTTGCAGTCCAATAGCTCAGCATAATTCACCCCTTTACTTGGCTGTGACAAAAGCTATTTTGTGCTTTGGAGGTGGTAGTAGGTCCTCTGGCCACTGTTATTTAAAGTGAATCTGTCCGTAGGACCAACCCTTTTAACCCACCTCTGCAGAGGCAGCTGACAGTGTTGATGGTAAGTGCTCTAGTGGAGCTAAAGCCACCAAAGATCTATTGTAATTAGAAGGGGGAAAATTTTGAGAAACAAGTATGGAGAGAAGAGAATGTACTTGGAGTGAGGGAGGATTTTATGACACAGGTTAGGCAGCAAGGGGGAAGAATGTTTGTGGACACAGTATGGAGAGTGAGGGGATGGTCACAGACACAGTATGAGGAGTGAGGGGGATGGACAGAGACACTTTATGATGAGTGAGAGGGATGGGTGCAGACACAGTATGAGAACTGAGGGCTGATGGTAGTGGGCACAGTATGTTGATTGAGGGGATGGGCATGGACACAATGTGGGAAGCAAAAGAAGGAATGTAACTAGACACAGTATAAGGAGCGAAGGGGAATGGGCGCTGACACTGTATGAGTAGTGAGGGGGCATGGGCACAGATACAGTTTGGAAAGCAAAGGGGGAATGTATGTGGACAAAGTATGAGCAGTGGGGGGATGGGCGTGCATACAGTATGGGGAGTGAGGTGGGAAATGTATGAACACAGTATGAGGAGTGAGGGAGTATGGGTGTGCACATAGTATGGGGAGCAAGGGGGATGAATGCGGACAGTTTGAAGACTGTGGGGCTATGGGCATGAACAAAGTATGAGGAGTGAGAGGGGATGGGTGTGAACACAATATGAGGAGTGAGGGGGATGAGTGAGGATACAGTATTAGGAGTGAGGGGTGATGAGCACGGACCCAGTATAAAGAGTGAGAGTGGGAGGTGCAGACACAGTATGAGTATCTTGGGGGGGATGAGTTCTGATGCAGTATGGGGAGCAAGAGGGGATGTGTGCAGACACAGTATGGAGATCATTGGTGATGAGTGAGGGCACAGCATGGGGAGCGGAGAGGGAATCTATGCAGACAGAATGTGGAGCGAGGGGGAATATATGTGGACACAGTATGAGGAGTGAGTGGCGTCAGCTTAGACTCTCATCACTACCATTTCTTTTCTCAGTAATGGGAAAGTCTTCATAGATTACAGATGTTACGACAGAATTGAGAATTTTGAGAATTACTGATCAATTCTGGCAGAGAAATAATCACATTTTTCTAAAAAGATAAATTACAAAAATGCCTATTTTCATGTGTACTATTGATTTATTCAATAAAAATGAAAATGACATTTATGCTTTAATGCTTAATTTACATTTGAATTAAAATTATTATTGATGTATTTGACTTAGAAAGACTTGGATATCCATATATGTGGTATGGGATGGGAACTGATGAAGCAGCTCTTGGCTGGGGATGCAAGATATGGATCCTGAGTGGAAAAACTACTGGTTGGCTTCTAAATATCCTGAAAAGTTATGTAAAGGAGATTTGTCTGTTCATCTCTGACAACTCCTTTAAACCCTTCATGATCTTGGATGTACTGTTGCATCCAAGATCATGTCCCTGACTTTGATGTTGGCTCGCACGGTGAGCCCTTATGTTTCCCTGCATGTCGGCTGATCTGATCAGCCAAAATGTGCCTCTGACAGGAGCGGGTGAATTGTCAGCTGATGATGCCTGTATCTATCATGACGTACTTCCTGTGCTGGCTGAGCACCGGGGTTCATATTAAGACATCATTTGTGCAGTACAGAGCAGAACTGATGCCCTGCTCTGTACTGCAAAAGTAATCAGAGGATCTCAGCTTCAAGTCCCCTAAGGCACTAGTAGAAACAAAATAAAGTTTTAAAAAAAGTTTTGAAAAATATGAAAAATCTAAAAAAAAACCCACACAGTTAAAATCACAACCCTTTTGTCCAATTAAAAATAAAACACATATACAGTATTTGGTATCGGATTTGGACTTGAAGAGAAAAAAAATAAACTACCGTATTTCATTTTTTAGTCACAATAAACTGTAATAAATCACATCTACACCAAAGTGATCTAATTAAAAATGATAGATCAGGAATAAAAAGATAAGACATCACACAGCCCTAGGCCCCGAAAAATAAGAACTAGAGATGAGCGGTGTTCGAATCAAACTGTTCGCCAACCTCAAGTTCGACCAGGTTTTGGAGATGGTCGAGTCGTTCGACGAACTCGAGCAATTAGCTTCACGTTCGACAGTTCGAGTTACCGTTCGATAACGGTTCAATCACCAAAAGCGTAGCTAGTTACTGGCTTTTTGCAGTAATACTGTCATTCAATGTTAATACTAATATTATCCAAATTCGGCGTATAGTGTGCGGGGGGGACGAGGTTTAGATCAGTGCTGCTAAGTGCTGAAAGAATGGCGATCGCCATCTTTTTTTTTCCTAACCGCGCGTCCAGTGAGGCGGGATAGCCTGTCAGCCAATCACAGACACACACACATCAAAGTGCATTTTTGACAGACAAGCAAGGGCATTTGTCATTGGCTGTGTATGTCACATGTCCTTGCCCTATAAGATCTGGCCATTTTCCCCATTGCCGTCATTATCTCAGTGCTGCGATTGTGTGTCAGTCACCGCTCTCGCTGCTGCTGCAGCTGTGGGTGTTATAAAGTGCAATCGAGACATCGGTTTAGGGAGTAGGGACTAGTTGTAATTTAAGCCCTTTTCAGGGCTAGATTAGAGCAGTTCATAGCAATTTTTGCTAGGCAGGTCTGTGCCAGTGCTGTGCAAGTGTTTTTCACAGCATCTGTCCAAATCAGCTCAGGCAATTCCTTATTTCCATAGTATCAGTGTGTGATAGTCAATGGCGTACCACTGTGGTCAAGAAAGCTACTCCACCTCTCCATCTGTAGTAGCCAATTATTAACTGCAAAAAGTCTAGGCAATTTCTTTGGGCACATTATCAGTGTGTGATAGTCAGGGGCGTAGCACTGCTGTCAAGAAAGCTAACCCCCCTCTCCATATCTAGTAGCCAATTTTTAACTGCAGCTAGTCCAGGCAATCCCTTGGGCATAGTATTAGTGTGTGATAGTCAATGGCGTACCACTGCTGTCAAGAAAGCTACCCCACCTCTCCATTAGCCAGTTTTTAACTGCAAGAAACAGTTGCCAATTTGTTCACATACAAAATGAGTTGCAAAAGGCCAGATGCTGGTGGAAAAGGGAACAGGTGTGTTGGAAAGGGAAAAAAAGTTTGTGTCCGTGGGGTAGGTGGTAAAGCAACAGTAACATCTGCTGAAGAAAGACCATCTTCCAGCCAAATTAAGATGTCTACTTCTTTCTGTGGACAGTCTGATATGATCCCTTTCTTATGGACACGACCATCGCTACCAAATGTAGATGAGGCACAAAAAGAGCAGGTGCTTGAATGGATCTCCAGCGCTCCATCAATTGGACTCTCCTCTGCTTCAACTTCATCAACATCCCAAATTCTCTAGTCCTCTGAGGTGTCACCCCAATCGCACTTGCTTCCTACCAGCTCTCAAGTCTCCACCCACCTTGCTGAGTATGGGGTAACAGAGATGGTTGAGTCTGCAGAGCTGTTCAGTCACACTATAGCCTAGGAATCAGAGGTCTGCTCCAAAGCTGCAGTGAGTCCAAACAAGGAAATGATCTGCACTGATGCCCAGAAGCTTTGTGAGTCAGATTCAGGCCCAGATGAAGAAGGTTCTGAGCATAATGTAGACCCTCATTCCCAAACTGTAAAGGCTGCTTTACACACAACGATATCGCTAGCGATCTCGCTAGCGATGTGACACGCCCAAATCGTTGTTACGATTTGCCGAGATTGCTCATAGGTGATTTTGTAGCGGTCACACATACACATCACACAAACGACGGTACATCGTTCAGCGATATATTGTTTGACCAAGGCGATCGTGGGGATGTTATTCGTCGTTGGTAGGGTGTCAAACATAGCAATATTTCTGCTGCGTTCCAAACGACGAACAATATTTTGAAACTGAACGACGAGTCAACGATCAACGATTTTCAGCCTAATTGCGATCATTCGGAGTCGCACGTAGGTGTCACACGCAGCGACGTCGTTAACGATGACGGAAGTGCATCACGAAAACCGTGACCCCGCCGACATATTGTCAGATAAATCGTAGCGTGTAAAGCAGTCTTTACTCCTCTTGGTGGAGACAATGAGGAAGATGCTGATGACGATGAGACTCAGATACCTGATTGGAACAACAACTTGACTATTCGGTCACGGCAGGAAGAGGTTGGCTCTGAGGACGAGGGGAGTGAGAACACACAGTGTGATGATGAAGTTGTAGATCCAACTTACTCTCAACCCACAGTCAGGCAGTCCATGAGGTCAGCAGAGGAGGTGGAGGAGGATGCTACTGATGACGAGGTTAGGTTCCGCCTTCCTGGACAAAGACGGAGTACTGGAAGCACGTCAGCAACTGCATCCTCATCCACAACTCTGCCTCTGAGCAGAAGTGATGGTGGCTCTGCAGGTCGCATGGGTTCTAAGAATTGCCTAGCCTGGGCATTTTTTAACATCACAAAGGATCACCCAACTCATGTCATCTGTAAGATTTGTCACCAATTTCTAAGTAGAGGCCAAAAACTCACTAGTTTGAGTACTTCGTCCATGAACCGCCACATTTATATGATGCATAAGTCGCAGTGGGAAGCTCACTGTGCTACAATGCGGCCTAGCGGGGCAGGCCAACCACCATCTGCCCCATCAAATGCATCCACGCGCTCTTCATCCTCTGTGACTGTGGGGACAGCAGTCACACATGGTTCAGTTCGGTTCGTCGAAGGGAGGCTCCGTTCAACGAACGTACGATGAACCGTTTGACAAACCACTCGAACCCCATTGAAAACAATGCCAGACAAACACTTAAAAACACATTATACATGTACACATACAGTTAATTAACATTGCCATAACACTTACAGGTCCCTGCGACGCGTCCTGCACTCTGTCTCCCACCGCTTTTCCTTCCGATAATCACTGCGTCCTCCCGCCAACCAGCACTGATGATAGGACCTATCATGACGTCAAAATAGCATGTTACCAGTCATGTGTCTATCTCATTGGCTACAGACTGGTCACATGGCTAGACATCATGCTAGGTCCTGTCAGTGCATCTCTCCAGTACACGGTGATCGTTCCAGCATCTCCGTGTACCGGCGAAATGCTCTGGCACATGGTCAACTTCCCCGTTCCTGCATGTGGGCGCTCTTTACAGAGTCAGCCCACATGCAAGGACTGGATGCCACAGCCGGGGAATAACGGAGATCACTGTTGCTATAGCATCCCGCCTGTCAGTGCTGACATCACCGCTTAGAGCACGCAGCTTCTGCTCACTCACTGAGTGAATAGACTGCATAGGAGCAGCAGCGTTCTTCCTCCCATGCTGTGCTGTCTGATGTAGCAGAGCTACATGGGTTGAAGGAGAAAGAATACAGAAGACCATGGATTGTGCAGGGATGAGAGGGAGTAATAAACATGGAGTCTCTAAGTGTGTCTGTGTATTTATTTCTAGTAAAGTATTTTTTCTCTGTGTAGTGTCTTTTTTGTAACCCTTTATTGGAGATTCTTAATGGCTGGGTCAAACTTGCCTGACATTAAGAATCTCTGGCTTAATACTAGCTAGTAAAACAAAGGTAGTATTAACCCATTATTACCCAGCAAGCCACCCGGCTTCAGGGGTGCTGGAAGAGTTGGATACAGCTTCAGATGATGGCGCTTCTATGAAAGCGCCATTTTCTGGGGCGGCTGCGGACTGCAATTCGCAGCAGAGAGGCCCAGAAAGCTCGGGCCAACCTGTCCTGCAGATTCCAATCCCCTTCTGCCTAGTTGTACCTGGCTGGACACAAAAATGGGGCAAAGCCCCTGTCGATTTTTTTTTTAATTATTTCATGAAATTCATAAAATATTTAAAAAAGGGCTTCCCTATTTTTTTAGTTTCCAGCCAGGTACAAATAGGCAGCCTCCCCTCCCCCTTAGTTCTTCTGAGCACTTGTGGCAGCGCTGGGGTTGGATTTTCATCAGCAGGCCAGGGCTTTGCCGTTGATGTTACGGAAGTCTTCCTGTGGGCATGTGGAGGGAGCACGTACCGGTCCACCATCTACTTTGGGAAATGAGCCTCTAGGTCAGCCTTCAGCCTCCAGTATTCGGGGTCCTTGCCCAGCGTGAGCGGGAGGTCCAATTCCTTGGGCTGGGGAGCGGTCTCTGCTCTTGCCTTACAGGATGGGGTAGATGACCTTGCGGTCTTGTCTTGGCGGGCCGCGCCTTGCGTGGCGGCGACTTGGTCTTGGCAGGCAGCGCCTGGCATGGCGGCGGCCTGGATTGGAGTCACTGCTGTGACCGGTTCTTGGCGGGCCGGGCCTAGCATGGCGGAGGCCTGGGTCAGCGTCACTCCTGTGCTATGGATTAGCGTTGCCGCTGCGGCGGGGTCTTGTCTGGCCGAGCAGGGCATCGCTGCGGCGGCCTGAGCTGGATGGGCCGGGCTGGGCGTCACTGCTGCGGTGTGGATGGGCATCGCGGCTGCGGCGGGATCTTGGCGGGCCGCACCTGGCGTGGCTGCGGCCTGGATCGGCGTCGCTCTCGTGGTGTGGATTGGTCTTGCTCCTGCGGTGTGGATGGACATCGCAGCTGCGGCGGGATCTTGGCGGGCTGAGTCTGGCGTGGCTGCGGCCTGGGCTTGGCGGGCCGCACCTGGTGTGGATGCGGCCTGGTTCAGCGTTGCCGCGCCGGGCGTCTATCCGGGGATCGCGGGCATGGCAGCGGGGGTCGGGACACTCGCGCTGGCAGGGGCATTAGGTGACTCTCCCCTCAGCAGCATCTCCGGTGTTCGTTTGGTCGCTGCTCCGCGCATCGCTTGCCTCGCCGTCCACTTCTCATGGGCCCGAGCGATTCCAGCCATCTCACTGAGTTTTGCGCGTGCTTCCCGGATCTGCTGCAGCACCTTCGCCTCCAGCCTCTCACACCACTAGTCCAGCTACCAGTTCCACCAGGCAACGGAGCCCATCTCTGAATCGCTGCGTGTGAACGCCATTTTCTCTGCGTCGTCGCTGCTCTCCAGATCATCTCCCTGTAGAAGGCTTGTCACTTCCTGTAACTCTTCTCCCAGCAGCAGGCTTGTGGCTTCCTTTCCTTCCCGCCGTCTCTGCACACCTCCGCTCTCATCACTTGCAGGGAATCTCTAGGTAGCCACACCTCTTCGTGGGCGGTAACTTCTTCCAGCGCGGGCTCCTGTTGTTTTTCAGCGCGCTTTTCATGGTAGCAATATAGCGGCGCTTCCAACTTTTTAGGGGCCGCCCAGGCACATGGTCACCTGTCTTTACAGGTCTAGTCCTTATCCTGTTCACAGCGCCAGATGTGAAGCCCCACAGGTGTTGTGTCATGCATTACCTTCATGGACTCCACGTGGATGGAACAGTCTGGTCACAGGTAGGAAACCTTCTTTTAGGATTGTTGTGACGCCACTCTCGGTATTGCGGTCAGTGGGGACCGCCACTGCAGTTTAAGGGGTGCCTGGGGCTGATGGTGGGTGCCGTCAGTTGTAGTGGCCTCCCGAGAGTGAGGCAAGCCCCAGGGCCCTGTGTAGGTGTGTGGCACCACAAGTCGCAGAATGACTCACACGCACAAGCAGAATGTCTTTCAGGGGTTTTACTCACATTAGGTGGCAGGGTGAGTAACCCGGGTGTAGCTGGGATGAACCAGGCTGGAACCAGGGATCCTTCCGGCTGGCTGATGAGGGTGACTACCAACTCGCCTTCCTTAGCCCTTTTGTGTTTGTGGTGACCCCGAATTGAAGTCCCTACGGGGGTCACCCAGGGAGGTTGCTGCTGCCTGTTCTCCCCTCGTTTCGGCCCGTTTGCTTGTAGCCTGGACCAGGTCACTCCGGCTGCTTGCCTCCTGTGAACTATGGGCCCTCTCTTTGCTACGTGGCTGCGGACTCTGTGGTGGTATGGTGTGGGCTTTCAGGGCCCCACATCGGCAGGTTTGGCAGTAGAAAGGTGAATCTATCTCTGCACTGGGACCTGTTACCCCTGCGGGCCTGATACCTCCCTGGCAGTCCCCGTACTCTGCCACCCCTTTGTTCTCTCTAGCCTTGGGTGGATTTCGGGTGGCACTACCAGGTGACCGATCTCCCCCGTCGGTAGTCACTGCGCGGACGCTGTTAGACTGCAACAGCTCCAGGGTCTGCTCCTCACGTCTGCTCTCCCTGAGCTGCACACTAAACTGGCTCACTGCTCCTCCTCTCCTATTCTTGCCTACGCCACCTAGCAACCAGGCTCTCTACCACACCCCTTGAGTGGACATGGAGGCTACGCCCCCTCCTGGAATCTCTCAGGAGTCCCTTCAAAGGTCAATGTGTGAGACCTGATTACTATGCGCCTGTGTAGTCACACCTCGGTCAGCCTTCTGGATTACCTGTAATGTACTGCCCCCAGCATGGGTGCAGTACTCAGTGGTGCCTGACCAGGTCAGGGGCGCCACACTACATGGAGAGGACACAGCGCTCGTGGTCTACGGTGCTCCCTGTCATCTTCATGTAGCAGAGCTGATAGTGTCATGTGGATTACTTTGGATCTGGATTGTTGTTTGGGGATTAATAAAGAGGTAAATGAGGTTTTTTGACTTTTCATTCCAAATAAAGGATTTTTCGCTGTGTGTGTTTATTTACTTTCACTTACAGTTTAATCATGGAAGGTGTCTTGGGGAGACGCCTGCCATGATTAACTCCTTATTACCTCGATTGCCACTGCACCAGGGCAATTCGGGATGAGCTGGGTAAAGTCCCAGGACTGCCGCATCTAATGGATGCGGCAATTCCGGGCAGCTGCTGGGTGATATTGTTAGGGTGGTGGGCTCCCCATGATGTGGCGCTCTCAGTCCTGACAATACCAGCCTCCAGCCATGTGGCTTTATATTGGCTGGTATCAAATATGGGGGGAACCGTTTTTTTTTTGTTTTTTTATTATTTATTTATTTTACTGCACGATATAGACCCGCCAGCCGGCAGCTGTGATTGGTTGCAGTGAGACAGATGTCACTCATCATGGGGGCGTGTCTGGCTGCAACCAATCATGGGCGCCGGTGGGCGTGGAAAGCATGGAATAACTAATTGAATAATGAAGCGGCAGCCATTTTCAAAAGAGAAAATGCCGCTGGAGACTTGTGACAACCGTGCAGCGAGACGCCCGTGATGGGTGAGTAGGAAAGAGATAGGGATTGTGCTGGGGACGCAGGACGCATGCAGATACGCAAGGTGCGCACATACTTACTGTGAAATGCCACGCTTTTGGTGATCGAACCATTCTCGAACGTAACTCGAACTGCCAAACTTTTAGCAAATCGTTCGAGTTCGTCGAACGACTCGAACACCCCCCAAAATCACTCGAACATGAAATTAGTGAACCTCTAACATCGCTCATCTCTGGTGTTGCGCTCTCTGAGACATCAAGAGCACCACCCTTAGATGAAGGCAGCATTCTATCTCCGCATGCATCTTCCTCACAGACCAGCAGTTTGCCAGGGACACCCTACTCAACGCCGTCTCAGTACAGCAGCCAGCCCTCTGTGCCTCAGATGTGGACAAGTAAAAGACCATTTCCTCCTAGCCATGACAAGGCTAAGAGGTTGACTATCAGCATCTGCAAGCTGTTGGCTACAGAAATGCTGCCTTTCCACCTGGTGGACACACAGGATTTTCGAGACCTTATGTCCATCGCAGTGCCCCAGTACCAGATGCCCAGTTGCCACTACTTCTCCAAAAAAGATGTGCCTGCGCTACACCAGCATGTCACCCCCAACATCACCGCTTCCTTGAGAAACTCTGTCTGTGACAGGGTGCATTTCACCACAGATACTTGGACCAGTAAGCATGGACAGGGGCATTACATGTCGCTGACTGGGTAACTATGGTGAGGGATGGAGAATGGTCTGTTGTACAAGTCGTGCCGTCCCCACGAGTTGTGCGTCAATCCTCTGTATGTAGAAGTTTCTCAACTGCTTCTGCCTCTTCCACCTCATCTGGGTCCTCCACCTCCGTCCAAAGCCTGTCTGGTCAGGCCACCTGCGATGTAACTGTGCACAAGGAATCCCGCACACCTCCTTACTATGCTAGCAGCAGAGCTCAAAGGCATCAGGCGGTCTTTACGTTGAAATGTCTGGGAAATGTGAGTCACACAGCTGAGGAGTTGTGGTACGCTCTGGAGACCGAGTTTCATCAATGGTTGTCTCCACTCAACCTGCAGCCAGGGAAGGCCGTGAGTGACAATGTTGCAAACCTGGGTGCGGCTTTTCGCCGGGGCAATGTGACACACATGCCTTGTATGGCTCACGTGTTGAACTTTGTTGTCCAGCAATTTTTAACCCACTATCCCAGCCTACATGGGCTTCTGCACAGGGCACAGTCACTATGTGCTCACTTACACCGTTCACATCCTACAGCTAAATGACTTGCATCACTCCAGAAGTCTTTCGGCCTGCTGGTTCACCAACTGAAATACGATGTGCCGACACGCTGGAATTCGACTCTCCACGTGTTGCAACGACTGTGGCAGCACCGCTGAGACCTGGTGCAATACGTTATGATGTATAGACTGGACCAACGAGATCCAGAGGTGGAAAAATTAGAGACTCTTGTTGGAGTCCACTTGCTGTGTTTTACATGATTTTAGAAGGGCATGACATGCCTATATCTGTGTCTTCTCCTTTTACTCGTCCAGCTCTTTTCTTTCAGCATGAGTATATGTACTTGTCACTTTTCTATGTGTTTGTGGTGTTTTCTAAGTTGTTTGTCACCTTTAGGACACCTTAGAAGGTGTTTTCTATTTGTTTGTATGTGTTTATGTTTACCTGCCATTGTTTTCAATGGGGTTCGACGGTGTTTGACATACGTTTGTCGAACGTTCGATGAACACACCTGCCGTTCGATGAACCGAACCGAACTTTAACACTAGGGTGGTGGCTCATCTCTAATGAGAACGCTATAAGTCTCTGAAAATGGCGCCAAAAGCAAAATTCTTCTTTTTTTTTTTACAAACTTCAGAATACTTTTTCACTCCTTATAAAAACAAAAAACTATACATGTTCAGTATCTACAAACTCGTACTGACCTGGGAAATCATACTTTCAGATCTGTTTTACCATATAATGAACATGGTAAATGAAAAACCCAAATAACCATTGTGGAATTGAACTTTTTTTGCAATTTCACCACATTTGAAATTGTTTAACAATTTTCCTGTACATTATGTAGCAGAATGAATAGTGTCATTCAAAAATACAACTCATGCCACACAAACAAGCTGTAAAATGGCAATACTGATTGAGAATTTAAAAAGCTATGGCTTTTTCAAAAAAAGGGAGGAGAAATAACGAAAAACGGAAAAATCACATGTGGCGAAGGAAATAGATAAAACCTACCATTTATTTACAATACATAACTTTACCAGTTTATAATTGTACTTTGTGTTTCAATTTCTTCAATTTAAGTTTTATAATATATTAAAACAAATCTAGTGTCATGTTTTGTGTAGTGGCAGATCCAATGACATGTAGTGGACAGGTTATGGGACACCTCCTGACACTAACCTGCATTTGGTCCCCAAGCTCCTGTAACGTCTCTTTACGAGTCCTTCCCCTCGTCACAGTCACATGCCTAGTCACTCCACTCAATAAGTATAGTGGCAAGGCTGCTGAGTATGCTAGACGTCACCACTACAGTAATAACACACTGGGGAAAGAGGACAGAAAGGGAGACATAGACAAAAGGATATACAAATGAACGTCACGGCTGCAGCCAGACACCAAGGCTACAGATGACACGGCTCCAAGAGTAACACCACAAAAGCTTCAGCAGCGGATCACCAGCAGCTTCAAAAGAACTTCCTTCCTCTAAGGTAGTCAGAAACAAAATGAATTCTATTACCGGCATCAGGTGATGGATCATTTGACTATATAAAGGAGATGGGAGTGGTCAAAAACTGTCTGGACCTGAGGAGAACTAAGAAGGAGATGCTAGCAAGGAAATTACATTAACCCTCACTGCACCAAAAAAGGCAAATACATTTAAAATCCAGAGTCTCACAAGGCAATGTGACACAATGGTCCCAAACCTGTCACAAGTCTCCTGAGGATGGAAGACAGTTGTGACATTGTTCTCCTTTCTACAAGGGGCCTCAGTCAGGATTCTGATGACTGGACTTGTCCAGATACTACACTGTGTGCAGAATTATTAGGCAAATGAGTATTTTGATCACATGATACTTTTTATACATGTCCTACTCCAAACTGTAAAGGCTTGAGAGCCAACTACCAATTAAGTAAATCAGGTGATGTGCATATCTGTAATGAGGAAGGGTGTGGTGTAATGACATAAACACCCTATATAAGGTGTTCTTAATTATTAGGCAACTTCCTTTCCTTTGGCAAAATGAGTCAGAAGAGAGATTTGATGGGCTCTGAAAAGTCCAAAATTGTGAGATGTCTTGCAGATTGATGCAGTAGTCTTAAAATTGCCAAACTTTTGAAGCTTTATCATTGAACAATCAAGCGTTTCATGGCAAATAGCCAACAGGGTCGCAAGAGGCGTGTTGGGCAAAAAAGGCGCAAAATAACTGCCCATAAATTGAGGTAAATCAAGCGTGAAGCTGCCAAGATGCCATTTGCCACAAGTTTGGACATATTTCAGAGCTGCAATATTACTGGAGTATCAAAAGCACAAGG
This sequence comes from Anomaloglossus baeobatrachus, assembly GCF_048569485.1. Lineage (NCBI taxonomy): Eukaryota > Metazoa > Chordata > Amphibia > Anura > Aromobatidae > Anomaloglossus > Anomaloglossus baeobatrachus. The sequence continues at coordinate 129,002,565 of NC_134361.1, forward strand.
TGTGCCATACTCAGGGACCTGGCCAAGGTAAGGAAGGCTGAAAAATGACCACCTTTGAACAAGAAACATAAGATAAAATGTCAAGACTGGGCCAAGAAATATCTTAAGATTGATTTTTCAAAGGTTTTCTGGCCTGATGAAATGAGAATGACTTTTGATGGGCCAGAGGCTGGATCAGTAAAAGGCAGAGAGCTCCACTCTGACTCAGACGCCAGCAAGGTGGAGGTGGGTGACTGGTATGGGCTGGTATCATCAAAAATGAACTTGTGGAACATTTTCGGGTTGAGGATGGAGTGAAGCTCAACTCCGAGACCTACTGCCAGTTTCTGGAAGATAACTTCAAGCAGTGGTACAGGAAGAAGTCGGTATCATACAAGAAAAACATGATTTTCATGCAGGACAATGCTCCATCACATGCATCCAACTACTCCACAGCGTGGCTGGCCAGTAAAGGTCTAAAAAAAATAATGACATGGCCCCTTGTTCACCTGATCTGAACCCCATAGAGAACCTGTGGTCCCTCATAAAATGTGAGATCTACAGGGAGGGAAAACAGTACACCTCTCAGAACAGTGTCTGGGAGGCTGTGGCCGTGAGCTGCACATTGCTTGTAAACAGATCAAGCAACTGACAGAATCTATGTATGGTGGGCTGTTGAGTGTCATCATAAAGAAAGGTGGCTATATTGGTCACACGCTGTCAGCAGGGACGTCACTTAGGTAATGGCTGCATGTGTGTGATGATGATGAGTGCGGTAGTGCCTGCGTGTGTGCGGTGATGATGAGTGCGGTAGTGCCGATGTGTGTGCGGTGTTGATGGGTGCGGTGAAGCTACATCGCGCAGAGACTGCACTGCCTGGGGATCTCCTGGTCTGTATTGTTTATCAGGTAACCTGCACTGAGGATCAGTCACGGGTGTCCCGGTGTATTGTTGCATTCCTGCTTTACTCCTGGCATAGCGCTAGGAGTGCGGGAAGTTTAAACATACCAAGGGGAGCTTAGTTTATGTGGAGCGCGTGGCTTTTATTATTATCTGCAAAACGTGGAGGAGTTGCAGCTCTTGTGAAGTTATAACAAACTCCAAAAATATTGTTTTGACCTTACGGACTGTATTACTGGAAAAACACTCCTTGGACGTTGTCATTATACCTTTTTTAAAAAAAGAAATATATATTTTTTCATCTGGAAAAAAACGTCCAATCCTTCTTCACTATATTCGTTTTTAATCCTAATCAAATTTTTTTTTTCTATCTGAATGTGGTAGCCGCTGGCCAGGGCTCCACAATTTTTAGAGGAATATATTTTTTCTAAAGTTTATGTATTGTTGTTCATATGTATTTGTGTCCTCTTGTTTATCATTATCACAAGTATTTTTATTAGAATTAGGATAGAAATAAATATTATCATTAACCCCTAATTCAGCGCTGATTATTTATAGGAAACATTTTTTTTCTAAGTTTATTATGAATAAAATGATTAGAAGTGTCAGAGACTTTCAAGGCATTTAAATTTGCAATATCAGATAAATGTTTTCTTATGTGAACTTTTAATGTACAAGACGTGCAGCCTATATACTGCAAATCGCATATACCGCAATGAATGCAGTATATGACATAATCTGAATTGCAATTGATGAAGCTGTGAATGTTTTAAGATTTGTTATTAACAGTAGAATGGAAAGTGCTTTTTTTATTTACCGCAAAAGTGCAGCATTTGCAAATTTTTGCTCCCCATTTATAAAAACCTTATAACTCTAGCCATGTCTTTGAACTAGTTTTTAGATTTTCATCAAACAAGCTTGGCGATAATAAGCTGCTGTTCTCCCACCCACCCGGGTGAGGCAGCCGTGCAGACCCCCTATCCCGTCCTGCAGTTCACTGGAGCCAGATAGGTTGCAGTCCTTTGTCCTCTGCCTCCAGTTTCTCCCTGCAAACGATCGAGACATTAGATGAGGTGGAGGAGAGAATGAGCGCAGATGGCTTAGCCCAGGAGTGGCTGGCCAGCCTAAAAAGGGCCGACTTTGAAAATTGCTGTACCCAAGGCAAGGTCATCAACTTCAATCTGACCCGAGGTTTTGGATTTTTTAGTCGAAGATAAGACTGGGTACCATATATATGTGAATTGGACCATTGTCAAACGGGATACCTTCCCCTCTCACCTACAGACCCTGTATGTGGGATAAAGGTTGTCGTTCATTTACTTTTAACTAGAGATGAGCGGTGCTCGAATCGAACTGTTCGCCAATGTCAAGTTCGACCTGTTTTTGGCGATGGTCGAGTCATTTGACGAACTTGAACAATTAGCTTCACGTTCGACAGTTCGAGTTACTGTTCGATAATGGTTCGATCACCAAAAGCGTAGCTAGTTACTAGCTTTTCACAGTAATACTGTCATTAAATGTTAATAATAATATTATTCAAATTCAGCGTATAGTGTGTGGGAGGGACGAGGTTTAGATCAGTGCTGCTGAGTGTGAAAGAATGGCGATCGCCATTTTTTTTTTCCTAACCGAGCGTCCAGTGAGGCGGGCTAGGCTGTCAGCCAATCACAGACACACACATCAAAGTGCATTTTTGGCAGACAAGCAAGTGTATGTGTCATTGGCTGTGTATGTCACATGTCCTTGCCCTATAAGACCCGGCCATTTTCCCCATCGCCGCCATTATCTCAGTGCTGCAGTTGTGTGTCAGTCACTACTCCCGCTGCTGCTGCTGTGAGCGCTATACAGTACAATTGAGACATCGGTTTAGGGAGTAGGGACTAGTTTTAATTTCAGCCCTTTTCAGGGCTAGATTAGAGCAGTTCATAGCAATTTTTGCTAGGCAGGTCAGAGCCAGCACTGTGCAAGTGTTTTTCACAGCATCTGTCCAAATCAGCTCAGGCAATTCCTTAATTCCATAGTATCAGTGTGTGATAGTCAGCGGTGTAGCAGTCTTGTAAAGTAAGATACACCGCCTGTCTCCATCTCTAGTTGCCAATTTTTAACTGCAAAATGTCCAGGCAATTCCTTTGGACATAGTATCAGTGTGTGATAGTCAGTGGCATAGCACTGCTGTCAAGAAAGCTACCCCACCTCTCCATCTGTAGTAGCCAATTTTTAACTGCAACAAACAGTTGAAAATTTGTTCACATACAAAATGAGTGGCAAAAGGCCAGATGCTGGGGGAAAAGGGAACAGGCGTGTTGGAAAGGGAAAAAAAGTTTGTGTCCGTGAGGTAGGTTGTATAGCAACAGTAACATCTGCTGAACAAAGACCATCTTCCAGCCAAAATAAGATGTCTACTTCTTTCTGTGAACAATCTGATATTATCCCTTTCTTACGGACACAACCATCGCTACCGAATGTAGATGAAGCACAAGGAAAGCACATCATTGAATGGATCTCAAGTGCTCCATCAAGTGGCCTCTCCTCCACCTCAACTTCCACATCCCAAATACTCCAGTCCTCTGAGGTGTCAACCCAATCGCACTTGCTTCCTACCAGCTCTCAAGTCTTCACCCGCCCTGCTGAGTATGGGATAACAGAGATTGTTGAGTCTGCAAAGCTGTTCAGTCACACTATAGTCTAGGAATCAGAGGTCTGCTCCAAAGCTGCAGTGAGTCCAGACAAGGAAATGATCTGCACTAATGCCCAGAAGCTTTGTGAGTCAGATTAAGGCCCAGATGAAGAAGGTTCTGAGCATAATGTAGACCCTCATTCCCAAACTTTAACTCCTCTTGGTGGAGACAATGAGGAATATGCTGATGACGATGAGACTCAGATACCTGATTGGAACGACAACTTGACTATTCAGTCAGGGCAGGAAGAGGTTGGCTCTGAGGACGAGAGGAGTGATAACACGCAGGGTGATGATGAGGTTGTAGATCCCACTCACTGTCAACCCACAGTCAGGCAGTCGATGAGGTCAGCAGAGGAGGTGGAGGAGGATTCTACTAACGACGAGTTTAGGTTCCGCCTTCCTGGACAGAGACGGAGTACTGGAAGCACGTGAACAATTGCATCCTCATCCACAACTCTGCCTCTGAGCAGAAGTGATGGTGGCTCTGCAGGTCACATGGGCTTTAAGCCTTGCCTAGCCTGGGCCTTTTTTAACATTGCAAAGGATCACCCAACTCGTGTCATCTGTAACTGCTGACAGATAAGCGCACACGTCTGTCCAGTGACAATGTGGACAGACTAACGTTCATCAAGATGAACAAATCATGGATCCACAAGGACTTTTCAACCCCTATTTTATCCTGGGGAGAGTAAAGGCTTGTGTATTTTGGATTGTGGTTGATGCAAATCAACATTTTAAGTTTGCAACTGTGGGAAAAATGGAGACTCTTGTTGGAGTCCCCTTGCTGTGTTTTAGATGATTGTTCATCAAGGTAAACAAGTCATGGATCCGCAAGGACTTTTCTACCCCTGTGTCATCCTGGGGAGAGTAAAGGCTTGTGTATTTTTGATTGTGCTTCATGCAAATAAACATTTTAGGTTTGCAACTGTGGGACAATTGATGCCACTTAAGTGGTGTCTGTGGCCAAATTTTTGGAAAAAATGGAGACTCTTGTTGGAGTCCATTAGCTGTGTTTTACATGATTTTAGAAGGGCATGACATGCCTATATCTGTGTCTTCTCTTCCTTTTACTTGTCCAGCTCTTTTCTTTCAGCATGAGTATATGTATTGTCACTTTTCCATGTGTTTGTGGTGTCTTCTGAGTTGTTTGTCACCTTTTGGACACCTTAGAAGGTGTTTTCTATGTGTTTGTATGTGTTTGTGTTTGCCTGCCATTGTTTTCAATGGGGTTCGAAGGTGTTCGTCGAACGTTCGTCGAACACACCCACCGTTCAACGAAGCGAACCAAACTCGAACACTAGGGTGGTGGCTCATCTCTACTTGTAACAGTAGGCCCAGGATGCAGCACACAGAGAAGGAAGACACAGTGGTGACTCAATTGTATTTTTTAATGCACAAACAGGGACAGAGAAAGGACAGGGGGAAAATTATTACAAGGAGAATCGTTTCAGTTTGTGACTTACAATAATGCGGGCGTCACACGGTACGATCTATCGTGCGATCGCACGAGCGATCGCACCCATCCCCTTCGTTTGTGCGTCACAGGCAATTTGTTGCCCGTGTCGCACAAAGTCGTTAAACCCTCGTCACATGCACTTACCTGCTGAGCAACGTTGCTGTGGGCGGCGAACATCCACTTCTTTAAGGGGGAGGGACGTTCTGCGTCACAGTGACGTCACACAGCAGCCGGCCAATAGAAGCGGAGGGGCGGAGATGAGCGGAATGTAAACATCCCGCCCACATGCTTCCTTCCTCATTGCCGGCGGGACGCAGGTAAGCTGTGCTTGTCTTTCCCGGGGTGTCACACGGAGCGATGTGTGCTACCCCGGGAACGATGAACAACCAGCACAGAGAAGAAAAAACGACTTTTTGAAAATGAGCGACGTGTCAACAAGCAACGATAAGATGAGTATTTTTGCTCGTTCACTGTCGCTCATAGCTGTCACACGCTACGATATATCAAACGATGCCGGATGTGAGTCACTAACGACGTGACCCCGCCGACATATCACCCGATATATCGTCTCATGTGACGCCCGCATAACAATAAACAACACGGTAGCTCATACAGATTCAGGGAATAACACTCCTCCCTAATGACTAATAGCCCACATTATAACTATGGGGGAGGAGAAGTATTTATGTCTCAGGGCCTCTATCTCTAGGCCTCAGGTCCTAACCTCCGTCTCTATGACTTACAGTCACTAACTTGTGAAACAAAGTAAACTTAAATCACTACCATTACAGTCCCCACAACACGTACTGCACGGCCAGGCAGGAATTAACAGCCTGGCAGATTTAGGTCACCCACGGACGGCTATCTTGACTGGTGACATCTGCAGCTTGGGCTTGGGGGTCTTGACAGGCGTAATGAGGGTCTGGGTCTTAATAGAGGTAGTGTGGGTCTTGGTCTTGACAGACATTGTAGGGTCTAGGTTTTTGTCGGCATAGTGAGGGTCTAAGCCTTGTGGGCTGTACTTGGGAACTTCAGGGGCAGTGTGGGGGCTTCAGTCTTGCGGGCTGTACTCAGGGACTTGGCGAGCGGTGCAGGGGCTTCGGACTTACGGGTTGTACTCAGAGACTTGACGGGTGGTGCAGGGGCTTTTGTCCCAGTCTGCTCCAGAGCTATCACTGTATCGCTCGATTCTCCTGCAGGGGATACTTCTCCCTTCACCCCTGCTTACACATCCTCATGCTTGCTGCACTTCATGCCAGAACTCTCCTTCCGGTCGCTTCTCAGGCTCTTCAATCTCCTTCCTCTCTCCTTGCCTCTGAGTGAACAGGTGCTCCACTGAAAAGTCTCCCTCCAGGAACAAACAGAATGATTTTTCCTTCCTAGGTAACTTTTAGTTCTCTGGCCAATAGAGGGCAGTGTCTCATAACTAATCCTGCAAGGTTGTACACACTGGGTCCACATTCCTAGACACCTGGGGTGCTGCATAGGGTGGTATGCTGTGGGCGTAACCCAGCCTGCCACTGAAGAGGCGATCGAGAGGTGGGAGGAGCAGGCCAATGAAGAATAGCAATGCCAGCAACACAGGAGTACCACGTCTATCAGCCACAGGGAGACCCTTCACCAAGAGGAGCCTGTAGCCCCATCCTTGAGGGGTGCCTGTGGCCTGGCTCCCCATGTGGCCAAACAGGAGTCCTACCAACTTGCCGCCCCTATTAGCCCAGTGGTACCGGCGTAGTACCATAAATGTTCCTTGGAAACAGTAGGCACAACAATTTTATACCGGCACCAACATTCTCTGCGAAACCTGTGGATGGAACAAACACCCGGACTAGCCATAGAAATGGACCATGCCCCCATCCCATAGGTCTTGGTAGGTCTGGAAATAGAAAGCGGCCTGAACCAGACTGATGACCCCTGTCTGTTCCACTGTTAGCTGATGGCCAAGTTAAAAAAGGGGCTAATTCCAAAGCCCTTATGTAAAGGAAGGAACCAGGGCTAGTCATTCGACCATCAGGACCCCTGGTTGAGCAGGATACCATGTTGGCCAGAAGAGGCCATGAGTGGAAAATTTTAAAGGGCAGTAGATATTACCCTTGTGGATGGATAGGCTGTGTTGTTCCTCCCCACTCCAAGTTTTGTGCTTGTTGCACTCTCTCTGCTGGATTTGGAGGTCTTTTGAGCTCTCTGGGCTGTAGGAGGTACCCCCTCAGACAAGGACTTGCCCCTTGCAGCTCTCAGGAACTGTGATCCAAACTGCCATTTGAAATTTGCCCCCATGGACCTTGCCCATTTACACCCTGCCCCTATTGATTTTGCCCTAACCAACCCCTGAGAGACTGTGCCCAGTCCCATGAATCATGAGTGGAGGTAGGATAGCTGTATGACTCGATATATCGGTTGGGTCAGAACATGTTTATTCTGTAAGGATGAATAGTTTTAAGGACTGTACGACCTCCACTGCGAGAGGTGGGAGACATGAACAAAACCACATGGTGGTCTTCGTTGCGGCGTCTGGCGAAGGAATATGACCTTAGACTGGAAGGGTAACTGTTGGCCCAGGGGCCTGTTTTTTAGAACACAGACTTTGTTTATTCTCCGAGAATTAGCCCGATAAGGAAGGAAGAAAGAAAACGTCGAGACCCCAAAGAAGAAAAGAGCTGATAGAACTTTTATTGCATGATTTTATTGTGTTGCAGAATTCTGCTTGGCCGGAGACATACACATTAAGATGAGGCATGTGGGAAGTTGAACTGTGACATGCAAGCCCCTGAAGACTCCATGTGTGTATTAAGGGTATAGTATTACTATTTATAAATTTATGTAGCGCATTAATTCCACAGAGCTTTACATACATTGGCACCACTGTCCCCATTGGGGCTCACAATCTAGAGTTCTATCAGAAAGTCTTTGGAGTGTGGGAGGAAACCAGAGGAAACCCACACAAACATGGGGAGAACATACAAACTCCTGGCAGATGTTTCCTTGGTGGGATTTGAACCCAGGACCCCAGCACTGCAAGACTGCAGTGCTAACCACTGAGCCACCGTTCTGCCCACTGTGCTTCTTTTCTCTGCAGCATAAACTAACATGTGTTGTGGCTCTCAGAGGTGAAACATGTCATTTTATGCTCTGCATACGTGAGTGTTTTGGGCACGGGCAGCTGCGGTGTCCTGAACGTGTGCACATACACTGAAAGTGAAAGTTACTGCCCTGTATGGGGTACAGCTGCAATCTGTACTCTGACAGCACTTTCACTTTCACTTTGAAGCCGCTGCCGGACTGTCAGAATGCGGGTCATCTCCTGGCAGAAAAATCTGTTCTTTTGGCCAAGAGATACAGATTTGGTACTGAAATTTATACCCCAAATTCCTGCACTAAATCTGTACCTTCTGACAAAAAAGTGCATCAATTACGTATCACTATCACATTGCATTTTTTGCCAGAACATGCAGATTTGATGTAGGAACTTGCTGTATAAATTTCAGCAATAAATGTGCATCTCCTGGCAAAAAAGAACTTAAGGCTGCTTTACATGCAGCGATATCACTAGCGATGTCGCTGGTGAAAGCACCCGCCCCCGTTGGTTGTGCGTCACGGGCAAATCGCTACCTGTGGCGCACAACATCGCTAACACCTGTCACACATACTTACCTTCCTAGTGACGACGCTGTGGCTGGCGAACCGCCTCCTTTGTAAGAGGGCGGTTCATGCGGTGTCACAGCGGCGTCACTAAGCAGCCGCCCAATAGAAGCGGAGGGGCGGAGATGAGCGGCCATAACATCCTGCCCACCTCCTTCCTTCCTCATTGGCGGCGGCCGCAGGTACGATGTTGTTCCTCGTTCCTGCAGTGTCACACATAGCGATGTGTGCTGCCGCAGGAACGACGTACATCGTACCTGCAGCAGCAATGATATTTGAGATTAGAACGACGTGTCAATGATCAACGATATGGTGAGTATTTTAGATCGTTAATGGTCGTTCCTGTGTTTCACATGCAACGACGTTGCTAACGAGTCCGGATGTGCGTCACGAATTCCGTGACCCCAACGACCTCTCGTTAACGATGTCATTGCGTGTAAAGTGGCCTTTAGTTTTTATGCAGTTTATGGCCAAGAGATTAATAACAACATATGCATGGCTAAGTTAAATAATCACTGAGGGAAACACAACCTGGGGTTCCCACAGGAAGGGGTGCCTACTTCAAAAGATTATTATTATTTAGGGAAAAGAATGAAGTCACCTGGGGATGAAGGATGTGAGTATATGTAGAACACAAAAAGGGGGGGAGAATATAAGGTCCGGCCCGCCGCCGTAAAGGAACCCTGAGGGGGGGGGGGCCCAAAGGGAATGTATAAAAGATGTTTGAAAAATAGTATATCCCTGAGATGTGTAGATCCAGGGATGGGCCCCTGGGTATCAAGTGGATGAATGGTCAGGGTTACCCTCCACAAGCGTTCAGGCGAAACAGCTGTTGGGATCGTCCTCCTGCCGCCACCTTCCTCCACTCCTCAGGTAGTTATTGGTCTTTTACTCTTTCACTGCTTATACCTCTCTCAAGCTCACACGACTAGACTGGGCATTGAGATCTGACTCTCTTCCTCCTCCCTCTCCCCCCCCCCCCTCTTCTCCGATACTGGCCTTTTGTGCTTTTAGGCACTTCTCGGCTTTATGACTATTTCATACTCTCCATTCAGTTCCCTTCCTCTGCCCCACGACTAGTTCTCTCTACTTTAGAGACTACTTTGTTTACTCGCTTTCTTCTTCCCTTCTGCCTGGTTGTACCTCCTCCCACTGGAGCCGGGCTGTACACCATCTCCATTCAACTGTTCATACCTGTCTTCCCACATCTTTCTTTAAGAAATTACCCTACTATTCCTGCCTCTCTCTTTAGCTCCACGACTAGTCTGGGCACAAGGACCTGATTGTATTTTATTAGCCGTTAATGTGCTAACTGGCACCTCTCGGCTTCACGACTACAATTGCCCATTACATCCACTACCTCAGCCTCCTCTCTATTGCCCTATGACTACTTTGGGTGACACTATCTCCCCACACTCCCTTTAACGCCTTTTGCTTATCTGTTTACTGGTTATTGCCCACTAATTCCTGACTATATTCATTTGTGGAGGGTAACCCTGACCATTCATCCACTTGATACCCAGGGGCCCATCCCTGGATCTACACATCTCAGGGATATACTATTTTTCAAACATCTTTTATACATTCCCTTTGGGCCCCCCCCCCCCCCTCAGGGTTCCTTTACGGCGGCGGGCCGGACCTTATATTCTCCCCCCCTTTTTGTGTTCTACATATACTCACATCCTTCATCCCCAGGTGACTTCATTCTTTTCCCTAAATAATTGTCCAAATTCTTGTCTTATTTTGACATTGTACTATTTATTCTCATAACCACTTGATATTTTATATCGTTGCATATTTATGTGAATAAAATTTAATACTTTTTTGCATTACGTTTTGGTGCCATTTTTCTTCCTTTCTCCTTGTTTATTATGGCCAAGAGATGCAGATTTGGTGCAGAATTGTCTCCTAACAGATGTCCCAGCAGCTGGGAATTGAATGAATGTAAAAGTCTGTCTTAAAGGCTCCTTTACGGTTTCCGGACCTCACAGCTGCCGGGAGATCCATTGGCTGTGAACTCTGGTAAACTTTAGGTTACCTAATCAGATCTTACGGCAGCTTTCAACCCGGTAACTTTAAGAGAGCCTTTAACATTCATATGACAAGACTTATAAAAGGATCACCTTTAACTGTTAGTGTTGCTACTTCCAATAGATGGCACTAGAGTTTGTCTCCTTCCTCCCTTAAGAGACAATTTGCATATTTCCCAGAGGAACATTGCAGCTATAAGTTTTCTCATTGGCATGCCAGATTGGTATGTCAGTCTCCGCAAGGAGAAAAGTTTTCCCTTAGTCTAGGAAGTTATTGGCTGTGCCACAACAGTGTGGTTCCCCTGTAAACTGGTTTAAACTGGTTTGAGCTATAAAGTTGATGTCTATGCTTTTGTTTCTGCCTCCCATTGAATACAATGAGTTCGGATACATTTGTCAAACTGTTCGGTAAACACAGGTGAAGTCGGCGAACACAAACCAAACCGAACCCGTGGTTCGCTAATCTCTAGTTATGATTATTCAGTGCTCGGGATAGCTCCAGCCGAAAGGCCGTAGGGTTAATGGAGTGACTCCTGGGGGGACATCGAGGCCTAGTATTAACCCGTAGAGAGGGCAAGATATCGCCCCTTCCCTCTGGCTGCACCTTGGCCATCTCGGCCTGTAAAGGAGTAAGAAAGGAAATGTACACACCCAGGTCATCTCCCTCCACTCGATCTGGGGAACGCTGCTTGTTAGATGGTATTACATGTTTGAGTATTGATGGACAAACCTCAATACAATGACACTTAAGACCACAGTAAAAGCATGCCCGTATCCCAAGGCCATCTGCAAGCAACTTAGTATGGAGAGAGACGCCCCCCAACTGCATGGATTCATCAAGATGCAACTGTGGAACCTCCTCCCTAGAGAGAATCGATGGCAGGATAGCTGTAGATATCTCCCTGAGGCATCGATCAACCCTGATAGCAAGGGCCATGGTGGCCTGCAATGCCTCCGAACTAGAATATTGATCCAGAGAGTCACTAAGCCTACTTTTTTACAGACCCTTACAGAAATTACTCCTAAATGCAGGATCATTCCATAGAGTGTCAGTGGTCCATCTCCGGAACTCCAAGCAGTACTCCTTATCCAGCCATGCCCCCTGCTGCAGCATACCGAGCTTAGACTCCGCAAGGAAGACACCATCAGGGTCGCCATATATAAGGACCAAAACTGCTAAAAACTCATTCACCGACTGTAAAGCCTGTGAGTCGGTTGGCAGAGAGAAGGCCAGGACTGCGGATCTCCCTGAAGAAAAGAGAATACAATCCCCACTCACTGTACCTCACTCCCTGAGGAACAAGGGTGGAGCTTGAGGTATAATTTGCAAGCCTAATTGTTATAAATGTGTCCCTTCCCTCATTAAACCTATCTGAGAGGGCTATCTTGGGTTCCGGCTGAGTCTAGGTGGGAGCCGAGACCAGTAGACCCACAATTTGTTGCAGCTGCTGCACCACCTGAGGAGGCTGATTCAAAACATCTTGGGAAAGGGTCTACATAAGGTGTTCAAAAGCCACCAGTTAGGCCATGTTGACTCAGAAAAATATTATAGGCCAGTAATAATGTCAAGCTCAGACTGGCAAGTGTCCAAAACACAGTGTGACAGATGTGCTCTGATCAATGACTGTCCAGCGAAAAGCGAAATACATGTATTTCAATGGGGATGGTATAGAAGAGAAAGACCCTCATGGTAGGAGGTGGGGGATGGAACAACTCCTGACACTAACCTGTGTATGGTCTTTCAGTTCACCTAATGTCTCTATGTGAGTCCTTCCCCTCATTACCATCACGTGCCTAGTCCCTTACTGTCACTCTACTCATCCTGTATAGTGACAAGGCTGGTGAGTTCACCAGATATCACCACTATAGTAATGACACACCAAGGAAGGAGGACAGATGGGGGGGACATAGAAAAAAGGCTATACCAACAAAGTTCATAGCTGCAGCCAGACACCAAGGCTGCAGACAACATGGCTCCAAAGAGTAGCACCACAAAACTCCAGCAGTGGATCACCAGCAGTTCCTAGAGAACTTCCTCTCTCTGAGGTAGTCAGAAACAGAATGAATGCTATTATTGGAATCAGGTGGTGGATCATGTGACTATATTCAGGAGATGGGAGTGGTCACAAATTATCTGGGCCTGAGGAGAACTAAGCAATAGCTACTAGCAAGTAAAACTAAATTAACCCTCGCTGGGCCAAACGAAGGCAAACATTTAAAATCCAGAGTCTCACAAGCTAGTGTGAGACTCTGGTCCCAAACCTGTCACAAGTCTCCTAAAGACAGGAGACACTCGTGACATGTTTGCATGCAGAATAAAGTTTGTTAAAAGGCTTTAGCACAGCCAATCATCAAACTTTTTGGATGTGAGTGTGACGCCCTGGCGCCGCCAGGTGGTCACACAGAATAGGCCCTCGCATAACACCTTCCCACACAGGGTCACACTAGCCAACAAAACCTTAGTCACAATCCCCAGGGTAGGAAAGGCACACCAGTGGGCGGGACCAGGCGGATGGAGAACGCCCACCTAGGGGTCTGGAGAACCCAGGGCGGGAAAAGCAGTAGTTGAGAGTTGGAAGTTGGAGTTCAAGTAGAAAGAAGTCAGTCTGGTGGAGTGGAGGAGTTGAGAGGAGAAAGTGAAGTGCTGAGTCAGAAAGGAAAGGCGTCGGTGTTGGAGTGGAGGCGTACTGGCTAGGTGGCAGACGGTGGTCCGTGTCTGTCAGGAGATGGGAAGACAGCTGCCAGAGATACGAGATGGACCGGGGCAGGGTTGGAGCCCGCCGGTACCGACACCGGAGAACGGACCCGGAAACCGTGCACAGAGGGGTTCTTGGACCCTGAAGCCAGGACCGGAACCAACGACTTAGCTAATTAACCAATTGAGGGCAGAATTTTAGGCCCTGTCCCAACCAAAGTCCCAAAAGCAGACAACAGCCGACCGCGAGGGATAGGGCATCCGCCAGGGCCCGGTAGATCCCAAGGGCCAACGTCAGCGGGCACAGCTCCCAACCAAAGTACCGGGAGCGGACTCCCGTGTTTCACACCGGGAAGTCCACCACACCAAAAATACAGTGCAGAGGAAAGTGACACAGACCATCAGCCCGGGTGTGGGACCAGAATACACCCAGCCGCGGCGGCCGGCCACCAACACCTTGGTTTACCATTGAACTTTTGTGATTCATTCAATCGTGAGTAAACTAACATTCCCCGGTCTCACCGGGCGCGCCGGCCCCTGCAATCACCACCCTCAGCACAGAGACACTGGGCCCCGGGGCATCCATCCCTACCCACGGAGGCGTTAACATTCAGCTGCCATCCCATCACCCCCGGGAGCGCCACAACAGCAGCGGTGGTGCCACACTTCACCACACACCGTGGGTGGCATCACAGACTGTTTACGGCAAATCCCGTACAAATACATCCCCTTTTATTTGAAGTGTCAGCACGACCCCCTGGTCCGGTAGAATCCCTTGAGCCACACTGCGGATCCAGATCCGAGCTGCCTGGCTGCTGGTATGGGGGCGGCACATGAGCGCACTTCTTCAGCCATCACAGCCATGCTGAGTACTGGCATGGTTGTGATTGGCCAGCCACATTGTGTCATCGGGTCTATATAGGACCAGGTAACAAGACGTTCTGCACACACTATCCTCTGGACGTTGACAATAGCAAAGAAAGGCCTTTACACTTGCACCCATTAGTGTCTTTCATGATTCACTGAAGTCTGATTTTAGCCTTGTTTACTAATAAATAAATAATTGAAAAGACCTAGAATCTCCCCAATTTTTGTTTACCAGCTAAGGTAAAGCAGAGATCTGCAGGCTGGTATTATAAGGCTGGGAAGGCCTATGGTTTTTTTTAGCCCTTTCCAGCCTAAAAATAACAGCCCGCTGCTTCCACAGAACTGTTGCAGCCATTAGATGCACCAATTCTGGTGCTTCAGCCTGGCTCATTAAATCTCTTGAATATTCACTGCATCCTCTGCCCACCCTCTGTAACAGCGTCTGTGATTGGCTGCAGTCAGACTACCGGTTTGCTGGCATATGTGATTGGTTGCCCTCACACTAGCTGTGAGGGTTGCTGAAGGGAAGTGTAAAATAAATAAATAATTGGAAAAATGTCATACAGTCCCCCGTATTTTGATACCTAGCACATATAAAGCAGACCGCTGGACACTGCAGCTCCCAGCTGTGTGCATTCGCCATTAAGAAGACAAGGTGAAACACATGTTGGGGTGACGGGACATGGAGTGAGTCACTGTAAGTATTGTGCAGGGTGTCATGCTGTTTATGTTTCCTATAGTTATAGTCACTTTAAACAGGGAGTAACATACACCTAGCACACCTTACAAAATTAACAACAGGCTTTTGACTACCAGTGATCTAGGCACAGCACTTGGCATTTTCTGGCAGCATACTAAGATTGTAATATAGGGCTTGTTTAACATGGTTGTTATACCTTAATACATGTTTTGATATGCTTTTGATTGCATGGATTAATTCTTTGTATATATGGTGTTTAAAAATGGTCAATATATGTAATTGATATAATGCACTTTACAAACTATGATTTTATAGTTATATTTATTTATATATTTATCTCTTTATTTATATAACTACTCCATGTTATTACTGTGAATTTTGCCCTTATATAATTATTTGCTTTAGTACCAGTATCAACAGATCACTGCTATATATATAAAAGATATATTTATATATTTTTTCAACTAAAATATATATTTTCTACTCTAAAATATATTCTTTTATTTTGTCATTGCCTCACATCTATGTCTCTGATTGTATTAATGTGGAATTCTGATTGAAATTTTGTATTTGTATGACTTTTTAATATTCAAATAAAAATTAATATTTTTAATACTTAAGTCATTTCTATAGCTTCATTGATCTGAGAAATTTAATCAGACTATGGTGTATATTGTTATAGTGTGAAGCTTTTCCATGTAGTGGGGAAATAGTACTAATACGGGCATTTTGTGATTAAATTATTTTGGCTGTGTATCAAAATACGAGGAACACCATTGCTTTTTAAAATTATTTAAATAAATAATTTAAAATGACAGCATGCGGTCCCCCCAATTTTGATGCCCAGCCAATATGAAGTAGACAGCTGGGGCTGGTATTCTTAAGCTGGGGAGGCCCATGGTAATTGAACCCTCCCCAGCTTCCAAACAGCTGCTCGAGCCACCCCAGAATTGGATAATCCATTAGATGTGCCAATTCTGGCTCTTATCCCGTTCTTCCCGATTGCCTTTGAGTGGTGGAAATTGAGGTAATATAAGGGGTTAATGACAGCTGTGATTTGTAAAAAAAAATCATAGTTATCATCAAGCCTGAGATTAGTAATGAGGAGGGGTCTATGAGACCCCCATTACTAATTGGGTAAGTAAAAAAATAAATAAACACAAAACACAAAGAAAAATATTTAAAAAAAAACACCCTCTTTCTCAAGTTTATTAGCCCCCAAAACACCACTGCAGGTCCAACCAAGACGCCCCACAACGATTCCGGCTCTGCTACATTCTTAGTTTGCAGTGTGTGGTTACATTAGAAAACACCAGTACAAACTGACAGAGCCACAGCTGTACAAGCGGTGATATCAATTAGTTCTCCTGAGGTCATAGCTGGTTGTTCCCATGGTACCCCAGCTGTCCCAAGCATGGTAGCCCAGCTTGACCTCAATGTTGGATTACCAAAATGCGCACGCATTCTGGTAATCCATGATTGAGTTTAATTAGTTCACCTGAGGTGAGTTCACCTGAGGCGAGTTCACCTGAGGCCTCAGGTGAACTTATTGAACTCAATGCTGGATTATTGGATTTTTATTATTCTTATTATTGGATTATTATTGGATTTTTAGATTGGACTATGTGCTTATATTGGCTCTAGGCACTTCTGCACCAAATCTGCATCTCCTAGCAGAAAAAACTTAACCAATACGCGATACATTTATTTTTACCAATTTTTGATGCGTTTTTCTGACAGGAGATGTAGACTTAGTGCAGAAATGTCTGCAGCCAAATACTCAATGTGCGCACATAGTCTAGTTTGATAATCCAGCATTGAGTTCAATGAGTTCACCTGATGTCACAGCTGGGTTACATAGTTACATAGTTACATAGTTACTTAGGTTGAAAAAAAGACCTAGGTCCATCTAGTTCAACCTTCCTCCACCAGTTCCACATTTTGGTCACTAAGTCATTTATAACCAACAATGTTGTATGTACTGAGGAAATCATCCAGCCCTTTTTTAAAAGCTGTTATAGTATCTGCCATTACTACCTCTTGTGGTAGGGCATTTCACAGTCTGACTGCTCTAACTGTAAAGAACCCTTTCCTATTTGGCTGTCGGAATCGCTTTTCTTCCACTTGCAGTGAGTGCCCCCTGGTCCTTATTATTGTCTTTGGAAGAAATAAGTCATGTGCCAGTCCTTTATATTGACCACACATGTATTTATACATATACAGTAAATGAGATCTCCTCTGAGACGTCTTTTTTCTAAGCTAAACATATCTAACTTTTTCAACCTGTCATCATATGGGAGGCCTTCCATTCCTTGTAGTAGTCTAGTTGCCCTCCTTTGAACTGACTCTAACATCTGAATGTCCTTTTTAAAATATGGAGCCCAAAACTGGATCCCATATTCCAGATGTGGCCTTACAAGTGATTTATAGAGGGGTAACAATACGTTGGGATCACGGGATCTAATCTCTCTTTTTATACACCCTAAAATCTTGTTTGCTTTAGCAGCTGCTGCTTGACATTCAGTGCTGCTGCTCAGCTTATTTGTAATGAGAATACCCAAGTCCTTCTCCTGTTCTGTAGTCCTGAGCTTACTTCCATTTAATGTATACGCAGTTATAGGATTACTCCGTCCTAGGTGCATTACTTTACATTTATCAACATTAAATCTCATTTGCCAAGTATCTGCCCATTCTGACATCTTATCCTGATCTTTTTGTAATATTGTACTATCAAGGTCAGTTTTTAATATCTTACATAGTTTGGTGTCACCAGCAAAGACTGACACTTTACTATCAATCTCATCCACAAGGTCATTAATAAAGAGATTAAAAAGAATTGGTCCTAGCACAGATCCCTGCAGCACCCCACTGCTGACTATAGCCCATTTAGAGAATGTTCCATTTATGACTACTCTTTGTTTCCTATCTTTTAGCCAATTCCTTACCCAGTTGCATATAGTTTCCCCTAGTCCTTGCTTCTGGAGCTTTAGTATAAGACTATTATGTGGGACAGTATCAAATGCCTTTGCAAAGTCCAAATAAATCACATCAGCTGCATTACCAGTATCCAGGTTTGCATTTACCCCCCATTGAACCCCAACACATTGGTTAGACACGACTTATCTTTCATGAATCCATGCTGTTTGTCAGTTATTATATTATTTTCTGCAATATATTTTTGCATGTCATCCCTTAATATGCCCTCAAAAACTTTGCATACTACTGATGTCAGGCTTACTGGATGGTAGCTGCCTGGATCTACCCTCTTACCTTTCTTAAATATTGGTACCACATCAGCAATCCTCCAATCCTGAGGCAACAACCCTGTTACAAGAGAATCCCTGTGGGAACTAACAGCTGTGACGACATGTGAACTCACTAGAATCACCACTCTCACAGCTGCTACTCTGTCAGTGTGTCCCTGATGCTGCAGTGATCGGTCACGTTTTATAATGTGACCGCACACTGCAACCTCAGATGTAGCATAGCTGGGATTGTCATGGAATGTTGTGCTGTGGATTAAATTGGACCTGCAGGGGTGTTTTTAGGTTTAAACATTTGGAGAAAGAGGATGTTTTTTTAAACAAAATATTTTTCTTTTAGTTTATGTTTGTCTTTTTACTAACATGATAAGTAATGGACTGAGGGTCTTTTAGACCCCTCCCTATTACTAACATTGAGCTTGATCGCAACTGTTTATTTTTGACAAATTACAGCTGTCATTAACCCCTTATATTATCCCGATTGCGACCGCACCAGGGCAATTGGGATAAGCCAGGTAAAACATCAGGATTATTGTATCTAATGGCAGCTGCAGGCTGCTATTTTAAGACTGGGGAAGGCCCAATAACCATAGGCCTCTGAAGGCCTGAGAATAACATCCCCCAGCTGTCTACTTTGTCTTTGCTGGGCATTATAATTGAGGGAGACTGAACAATGTTTTCATAATTGGGGTCCCTCGTATTTTGATACATAGCCAAGATAATGCACACAACTGGGGACTACAACCTCCAACTATCAGCATTATCTGTGATGGGTATAAAAATATCTGGGACACTACACCATTTTTTCAAATTATTTATTTTTACACTCCACTTCAGGGACTAAGACCTAACACAGCTAGTATGAGGGCAACCAATCCCAGATGCTGGCATGGTAGCAGTGTGACTGCAGCCAATCCCAGACGCTGTCATAGAGGGTGGGCAACACCATGAATATTCATGAGCTTTAATCAGACCTGGAAACAGTGTGACAGCTATCCCGAAATCCCCTACGTAAAATTGTCCTGGTTTAATTCTAACTTTGCTTTTTTTTGCAGCCTCCTAACCCTTACTATTATAATTCTTATAGCACTTACAGTCATATGAAAAAGTTTGGGCACCCCTATTAATGTTAACCTTTTTTCTTTATAACAATTTGGGTTTTTGCAACAGCTATTTCAGTTTCATATATCTAATAAATGATGGACTCAGTAATATTTCTGGATTGAAATGAGGTTTATTGTACTAACAGAAAATGTGCAATCCGCATTTAAACAAAATTTGACCGCTGCAAAACTATGGGCACCTCAACATAAAAGTGACATTAATATTTTGTAGTTCCGCCTTTTGAAAAAATAACAGCCTCTAGTCGCTTCCTGTAGCTTTTAATGAGTTCCTGGATCCTAGATGAAGGTATATTTGACTATTCCTGTTTACGAAAAATTTCCAGTTCAGTTAAGTTTGATGGTCGCTGAGAGTGGACAGCACAAGATTCTTGGTGCCGGCATTGGCCACACTGCCCCAAAGCATGATGGAACCTCCATCACATTTTACTAAGGGTAGCAAGTGCTTTTCTTGGAATGCCATGTTTTTTTGTCTCCATGCATAAAGCCTTTTTGTATGACCAAACAACTCAATCTTTGTTTCATCAGTCCACAGGACCTTCTTCCAAAATGTAACTGGCTTGTCCAAATATGCTTTTGCATACCTCAAGCGACTCTGTTTGTGATGTGCTTGCAGAAATGGCTTCTTTTGCATCACTCTCTCATACAGCTTCTCCTTGTGCAAAGTGCGCTGTATTGTTGACCGATGCACATTGACACCATCTGCAGCAAGATGATGCTGCAGGTCTTTGGAGGTGGTCTATGGATTGTCCTTGACTGTTCTCACCATTCTTCTTCTCTGCCTTTCTGATATTTTTCTTGGCCGTCCACTTCTGGGCTTAACAAGAACTGTACCGGTGTTCTTCCATTTCCTTACTATGTTCCTCACAGTGCAAACTGACAGTTTAAATCTCTGAGACAACTTTTTGTATCCTTCCCCTGAACAACTATGTTGAATAATCTTTGTTTTCAGATTATTTGAGAGTTGTTTTGAGGAGCTCATGATGCCACTCTTCATAGGCGATTCAAATAGGAGAACAACTTCCAAGTGGCCACCTTAAATACCTTTTCTCATGATTGGATACACTTGTCTATGAAGTTCAAAGCTCAATGAGGTTACAAAACCAATTTAGTGCTTTAGTAAGTCAGTAAAAAGTAGTTAGGAGTGTTCAAATCAAGAAATTGATAAGGGTGCCCAAACTTTTGCACCGGTCAAATTTTGTTTAAATGCGGATTGCACATTTCATGTTAGTACAATAAACCTCATTTCAATCCAGAAATATTACTGAGTCCATCATTTATTAGATATATGAAACTGAAATAGCTGTTGCAAAAACCCAAACTGTTATAAAGAAAAAATGTTAACATTAATAGGTGTTCCCAAACTTTTTCATATGACTGTACATTTGGGTCCCTTAAACTCATGGGGTTTAGCGTCAGGGGTCCCAAAATTGACTTTTTTTATGTCCATCTGCACCCGCCAAATCAGAACATCTGAGGGATCACTAATCTCTAATTGTCACTTGATCTTTGTTTTGGGGGCACTCCTGGTTTTGGCATACAAATAATCATAAGATACTGATCAATAATACTGATGTGCGAATGAAGAGGAGAGTCAGGTGATGGCCGACGTACTTTCCCCTTATTCATGAAATATATATGTGCGTGTGTTACTCCAGTTGGTGCCGGTGGCATTAACTATTACACTTTGGGTTACCTCCATTCTTTCTTGCAGCGTCCTCGCTGGATGCGGGGGATGAACGAAAATAAATGCATGTCAGTCTCGGATACACAAAGCAAGAACTTCCTTATTGCAGATCTCTCTTGCTTCTTTCCACGCCTTAGGACCAGTCATGCTGTGTTTGTTCTACCTCGGGGGAAAACTTCTCTATATCTGGAACTCACCCTGAGCACTTTCCTCCAGCAGCTGAGTCCTATGCCCTCTTCCTGGCACTCTTTCTCTCCTTGTATCCTTACTGTGCAGATGCCATACCTCACTCGTGCCCCCGGACACGTGGTTGCTCCAGACAAGTTCAGGGTCGCGCCGGCGGTCTCTGTACGCCGACTTTCCACTGGTCTAAGGATTCCCCACTGCCAGTCCGCTGGGTGAGGTCTCGGTACACAGGAAGATTCCCCCCTATCTGGACAGGTCCCAGCTCTGGACTTGTCCGTACTCTTCAGCTCCTGCCGCTTAACTAACTAATAGCCATCCTACACATTGTAATACCCTCTGCTTCTCCTCTCTCCTATCTCTGTCTCCCCAGCAACCGTCTTGCTACACTTTCTGTGTGTTCCTGCTGAACCTTATGAAAGCTAACTAACTACTTCTCTACTTCTCTCATCTTCCTCCTGCTGCTTGTTAACCTAATTAAACGTTAACCCTACTTCCTATCCCTGAACCTGCATCTATAACATGACTACCCTGTACTACATCTGTACTGCCCTGAGAGGGGCCCGGCCGCTTCTTCCGCTTGCTCGGCGCGAGCCGCTCGAGGTCCGGTCTCGGGTTGTCGGTGGCACGAGCGCCTCCGGACCGGGGGCCACGTCGCTCTGTTAAAAAGAGAGAGGTAGTGGGGTGGTGGTGGTGGGAAGGGGCGCGCAGCCGGGGAGGGCCGCGCTGTCGTCTCACGGGTCGTGATGTCACCCATGGGTCGTAGTGACGGGATGCACCACCGCTGAGGAGATGGTGGGCTCGTCCAGGATCGGTGTTGCGGCCGCAGCCGAGATGGTAGCGCCCTCCGTGGGTAGGGGCGGTGTGTCCCGAGGCCCGGCTTGGGGAACTGCAAGCGCTTATGTTGTTGTCAGGGTGCAGGGTGCCGTGCCGCGGTGTAGTGTTGTGCCCGGATGGCACTGGTGTACTCACAATTAATTCAAACTCAGAGTCACTGGTAAACCAGAGTTCGGATGTGATCGGTTCCCACGGCCGGCTGCTGATGTCCTCTGTGGTGTTGATGGTGGCCCCGTTCCCATGCACCTCTGGTAGTTGTGTTTCGGCTCCCCTGCCTGGGCAGTGGTAGCCTGCTCCCCGGCGTTGAGCTGCCGGAGGAGCCCTCAGTTGCCCGCAGGCGCTGGCCCGTCGGGTTTTTGGCCCTTGGCGGTGGCGCTCACCCGGTCTCGGTGGGCTTTTGCCTTCTTTCGGGACTTTGGGTGTGGATGAACCCGTGAGGTCCAGCCAGCAATCAGTCAATTTGCCTATACTCAGTGGCTTCTAAGCTAGGACGGGGTCTGAGTACCCGGTTTCTGGGGCTCCGGTACACAGTTGACTCCCTGGTTCAGGACCGGCAGGCTCCAACCCAGGCCCGGTCCGTATGGTTCCGCCGGTTTCTGTACCGGTACTCCTGCAGGCGGCCACTACCGTCTACCTGCCTGACGTTTCAAGGGGGCCCAGGATCCTACCCGGGTCCCTGACAGCTGCTCCACTACCACTCACTGTCAACTCAAAAACTGTTCTCGCTGTTCTTTTTGTACTTCCTGTCTCAGGGCAGTAGTCTCCTCGGTGGGAGTGCCTTTCCGCCTGACTCCGCCCACCTGGTGTGCCCTACTGGCCCTGAGGTAGGCATCAGGTCTCCCTTTCGGGTGACGTGTGTGTGACCTCACAGGGGGTGGGGGTATGTGTGTATGTGGTAGGTGTTATTACCTGTGACCCCTGGGGTCCAGGGCGTCACACATCCCCTGCCTAACACAGCACGAGGGGTCTGTACTCTCTATACACTTTACATGGTATTTACAGTACATGAACAAACTTTTTTTCCTACTACATGGCCTGTACCAGCGGTGGCCGCTAGGTGAAGCAGAACGGCATGCCCGTTCGGCTGTGCTACACTCTATATCGACCTTTAGACAGACCATATACTTTCAGACACATCCAATTTATACCAACACCGTCTTTGTAGGAGAGACCATATTTGTCCGCCCACTCCTACATGAATAAGCGTTTGACAGAGACATCAGTGACAGTGTCTAATGATCTGGAGTCTGCCATATGTTTGATCTATCTATCTATCTATCTATCTGTCTATCTATCTGTCTATTTATCTGCTCTGCCATCGATCTGTTCCTGATGTCAAAATAACAATTTTCGTAAACATTTCAATGATTATTGTCTCACCAAACATTGATCATTATTAAATCTACTTATCGCACATCACTAAAAATTCTAAAATCTTGCTAAATTGTACTAAAAATTCTAAAGAGTAATCTTATTCATAGCAATAAAAAAACTTTCAGATTCAACTAGTCAAGAGAAAAAGTAACAATGAAACATACAAACATTGCACACTATAACTATAATGAAAAAAGAAATGATAGATGTGACGCCCTGGACCCCTAGGGGTCACAGATAACAACACCACTAATACCACCCCCCCACACTCCTAGTGAGGACACAACAGTCACCCGAAAGGGAGACCTGATTCCTCCCTCAGGGCAAGTAGGGCACACCAGGTGGGCGGAGTCAGGCGGAAAGACACGCCCACCGAGGAGACTACTGTCCTGAGGCAGGAAATACAAACAGATTGAGCTGTATAGTGACTGTAACAGGCGGTGTAGAGGAGTAGAGCTGTCAGGGACCCGGATAGGAGCCTGGGATCCTGGTAACGTCACGCAGGCAGACGCTGGTGGCTGCCTGCAGGAGTACCGGTGTACGATCGGGCAGGGTTGGAGCCCGCCGGACCTGAACCGGGGAGCCAACCATTTACCGGAGCACCAGAAACTGGGTACTCAGACCCCGTCCTAGCTTGGAAACCACTGAGTGTATGCAAATTAACTGATTGCAGTCTGGACCTCACGGGTTCATTCTCACCCCAAAACCCGAAAGAAGGCAAAAGCCCACCGAGACCAGGTGAGCGCCACCGCCAAAGGCCAACCACCCAAAAGGCCAGCGCCTGCGGGCAACAGAGGGCTACTCCGGCAGCTAAACGCCGGGGAGCGGGCTACCACTGCCCAGGCAGGGGAGCCGAACACCAAGACCAGAGGTGCAGGGAAGAGGGACCATCACCAACCTCACCGGGGACATCAGCAGCCGGCCGCGGGCACCGACCATCCTCGAACTTTGGTTTACCAGTGACTGTGAGTGTGATTAATCGTGAGTACACCAGTGCCATCCGGGCACCGCACCGCAGCGCGGCGCCATGCACCACATCGCCATTGCCGTCCCCATTGGGCCCCGGGACGCACCGCCCCTACCCACGGAGGGGTTAACACCGAGGTTGCGCCACCAACACCGATCCCAGTAATACCCTCCACTCCTGCCGCAGCGGTGGTGCATCCCATCACCACAAACCGTGGGTGGCGTTACGGCTCACCCGACACCCACCGTACACCACCACCCCCACTGCTTCCCCTTAATGGAGTGACGTGGCCCCCGGTCCGGAGATGCTCGAGCCACCGAAAACCCGAGCCCGGACCCTGAGCGGCTCGGCCCGAGCAGCGGAGCGGCCGAGCCCTCTTAGGGCGGTACACCTCTACTCTTTCTGGCGTCACGAACAGGATTCACACAGTCCACTCACCCGTGGAAGTGCGCCTTAGAAGTGTCTGTCAGCGGTGTCCTGCCGAAAAAGTTGAAGTTCCGCTCGAAAGTTTCCCGCTCAAGTCGTCTTCCCCAAGCAGTGAAGGCGTGAAAAAGAAGCCCCGCCCCCAAAGCAGAGAGTGCTGAGAAAAGACCATGGGGGAGGCGGGTGAAGGAACTGCCTCATGGGATCGCGAAGATAAAAGGCAGGGACTCCAGGACTCTGCATCCGTTCTGTTCCTGGACCCTGTAGCAGGGTGGGGGTCCCCCAGGACTACAAAGACGTAGTGACGCAAATAGTCCGATCCAAACAGCTTTCTTGTCCTCGCTGTACAGGTAAAGTCACCCGGAACACAGCCGGGGTATGCACCGTCCATATGGGTCCCCGTCACACAGGCACCCCTTGCCGTAGGAGATGGTCTTACGATGCCCCGTTCGGCTGTTCCAGGAGGGTCCACAGACTTATAATCGCTCCACGCAGGCCTGGAGCTTTTCCAGGCTTCCTGCTCTGCAGCTTACAGAGCAGACTCTATTGCAAGTTCATAGTGGAAGTTTAACCACTTCCCCACTCTCTGGCACCTGGTAGCAGACACCTCTAGCTGAGGTTCCTTCTTGGCCCCAGGGCCCTCTTCAGACCACTGGGTCTGTGTCTCCTCCAGGAGAGGTTCGGCCCTACAGTCCTGGTCTGGCTGCACTCACCTCAGACTTAATATCGGAGCCCTGTGCTCAGCCTTCACACAGGTTGCTCCATCCAGAGCTCTCGACTCTGCTCTCACTCTCCTGAACACACACTGCCAGTCTCCTAAATCAAGCTGGCCACACCCACAGGTGGAGGTCTGTGATTCTCAGCCCTGCACAGCACCCTCGGCTTATTAAAGGGAACCTGACCCTTATATGTAGCAAGAAGCCTTTGTGGACTACAAGTCCCATAGCAACCTCTTCCATTTAGATATCGCAGGTACCTTCTCCACTGTGACATATAGCGACCATTTACCACATTGGTGGTCGCTACCTCACAACCCCGACAGTGCAGCATGGCGACTCCCGTCCAGCGTCCCGAGACCCCGGAACCTGCACCAGGAACAGTGGCGTGGGTGAAGGCCCGGACAGAGGAGATATGCCGCCGCCTCCAGCAATAGTTAAGCTTCCTGGTGGAGCACTGGGCGGTGGAGATGGGGGGAGATAGTGGCTGCCATGCGGGCCCGTGATAAGATGATGGTGTTGGCAGGGCGGGAAGGTGACCCACATCCCTATGACCTTGAGGGGTTGGCCATCGTGGCTGAGGGGCCTGGTCTGCTGCTACCCGCCATGCCGCCTCCTCCATTGCCCGCAGTGGTTGTCACTGCTCCTCCGCCCATATCCCCACCCCCGACACCGGTGGCGGAGTCTGTCCCGGGCGCTCATGGGGAGCTGCTTGGGGAGGCTGTCCTGGACCTGTTGTGGGAGTCATCTGCGCTGTGTCGTTGCCTGAGGGGACCCGTTACCGGCCATCACCTGATCCTGAAGTGGCGCTGGCTGTTCCGGAAGTGACCGCGCCCAAGAGTGCACAGGCCCTGGCAGTCTGCCCGGCCAAGAAGGCCCATAAAGCTAGGCAGGCCGCTCCAGGGTCGCGGGCCTTGGCTGAGGTTCCGCGGGGAGGCAGCTGCAAGGCAGCAGAGCCGGCCGCGACACAGTGGGGCTCCCCTTTGAGAGTGCCGATCGTGGTCGACATCGGAGAGTGCCGGCTGGGCCAGACCCCCACTGCAGTAGACCCCGCGCGTGCGGATGCCCCATATCTGGAGCGGCAGCCTAGCCAACTGAGCCGGGAGATTGCGGCCAGGGAGAGGAGGAGAGAAGAGGTCCTTGCCCGCACTATCGAAGGGAAGGAGCATCTGAGGAGAGCTGGATATTGGGTGCGGGTCCCTACCTACCAGAGCCAGGTCAGGAGGTTCAACCGGGACAAGGGACAAGGGATGGGGATTCCTGTATGACCCCGACTTGAATGGAGAACTTTTCTTTTCCCGGCGGGACGTGAATGCCCATCTCCCGTTCGGGCACCCAGACCGCGACCTCCTGCCCGGTGATTTGGTGCACTACACTCGGCACTGCGGGGAGAGGGGCTGGTTTGCCCTGGATGTTCATAGTGGCAGGCAGCCCCCTCCTCCACTGTACAGCCCCGATGTGGAGGTGGAAGGAGAGTTTCCCGTTGCTGAATAAAGTGATTACCGGTAGCCGTAGCTACTGAAGTGCCCATCCCCGTTGGGACTTGTGTTGCCCCGTTGACCCCCATTTTGCCCCTGTTGCGTGAGTGACTGCTCATGGACAATGCCGTGAACTTGCTGGCCATCCAAAAACTTTTGGGCTTGTAAATATTGCCCCATCCTGCCCCCTTTTACATGTCTTCCCGTCCCGTTAGCCTCCAGAGAGGCAGATTTGAGGAAGGACCCGCAGCAGAGCAGGCTGGGGTCCGGTCACTACCGGGACCGGTGAGCATCCTCCGGGGAGCCCTTGAGCACCTGCCGGGTGCGCCCCACCGTACCCGTTCCCGCTTGGGTGATCTAGCCATGTTCCTGTTTCCGGACTGGGGAAAAGGGGTTCTGCCCATTTCTTAGGGGCAGCATCAAGGCTAGGTTGTTTGGGTGGGAAAGGTGGAAGGACATGAACCCGTTCCGTAATAAAGTTATGCAACGTTAAAGTAAATACCTCCCGTTATGCGAAGACCTGCAGAATTCGTATATTGTACAAATGTTATTATAATTGTAATTGTTTCCCCGTTTTCCATAGTTAAACAGCAAAAATAAACCGAAGTTGGTCGGGTAGCCTGCGGACGGTCTGCATTAAACCAAGGGGGAATGTGACGCCCTGGACCCCCAGGGGTCACAGGTAACAACACCACCAACACCACACACACACACCCCCGCTCCTAGTGAGGACACAACAGTCACCCAAAAGGGAGACCTGATGCCTCCCTGAGGGCAAGTAGGGCACACCAGGTGGGCGGAGTCAGGCAGAAAGACACGCCCACCGAGGAGACTACTGTCCTGAGGCAGGAAATACAAACAGATTGAGTTGTAGAGTGACAGTGACAGGAGGTGTAGAGGAGTAGAGCTGTCAGGGACCCGGGTAGGAGCCTGGGACCCTTGTAACAGTTAGAGCGGTCAGACTGTGGAATACACTACCACAAGAGGTAGTAATGGCAGATACTATAACAGCTTTTAAAAAAGGGCTGGATGATTTCCTCAGTACACAAAACATTGTTGGTTATAAATGACTTAGTGACTAAATGTAGAACTGGTGGAGGAAGGTTGAACTAGATGGACCTAGGTCTTTTTTCAACCTAAGTAACTATGTAAATATGTAACTATGTAACGTCAGGCAGGCAGACGGTGGTGGCCACCTGCAGGAGTACCGGTGTACGACTGGTGGAACCGTAGGGACCGGGCAGGGTTGGAGCCCGCCGGACCTGAACCGGGGAGTCAACCATTTACCGGAGCACCAGAAACCGGGTACTCAGACCCCGTCCTAGCTTGGAAACCACTGAGTGTAGGCAAATTAACTGATTGCAGTCTGGACTTCACGGGTTCATTCTCACCCCAAGACCCGAAAGAAGGCAAAAGCCCACCAAGACCGGGTGAGCGCCACCGCCAAAGGCCAACCACCCGACAGGCCAGCGCCTGCGGGCAACAGAGGGCTCCTCCGGCAGCTGAACGCCGGGGAGCGGGCTACCACTACCCAGGCAGGGGAGATGAACACCAAGACCAGAGGTGCAGGGAAGAGGGACCATCACCAACCTCACCGGGGACATCAGCAGCCGGCCGCGGGCACCGACCATCCTCGAACTTTGGTTTACCAGTGACTCTGAGTGTGATTAATCGTGAGTACACCAGTGCCATCTGGGCACCGCACCGCATCACGGCACCCTGCACCACATCGCCATTGCCTTGCCCATCGGGCCCCGGGACGCACCGCCACTACCCACGGAGGGGTTAACACCGAGGCTGCGCCACCAACACCGATCCCGGGAATACCCTCCACTCCTGCCGCAGCTGTGGTGCATCCCGTCACCACAAACCGTGGGTGGCGTCACGGCTCACCCGACACCCACCGTACACCACCACCCCCACTGCTTCCCCTTAACGGAGTGACGTGGCCCCCGGTCCGGAGGCGCTCGAGCCACCGACAACCCTGAGCCCAGACCCCGAGCAGCTTGACCCGAGCAGCGGAGCTGCCGAGCCCTCTCAGGGCGGTACAATAGACACAAATATTGTATATTGTTCATTGCCATCTAAACTATTACTCATTTATCAATCATAGTAATACATGTGATAGTTGTAAATAATTGGACAGCTATTTCATGGAGAATTCCAACACCAAATGTTCAAATAAAGATATTGGAACGTTTATGAACCATACCATAAGATTTTTCTCATGGATACCTTTAATGACTTGTTGACACTGAATTGTACAATCTGGTCTCTTATGATCAGTGGTACTGATACTATTAACAAGACACACAACACAGTATATCATCTTGGCGCCATTCGGTTATTCTCGAATAGTATTTTCTTAGTGATGACCTACCCTCTAGTTGTACCGAAGCTCGAGGAGCAGAAAGTAACTCTAGTAGAAGGATGACCTTTGGAATATCAATATCCTGCATTCCTTGTATTACCAAATTGATCTAGTCAGTGAGATGGTTCAGTCCGGGCATAATGCATACAGGAGAATCCCCAATGCTTTGCAGATCTCTAACACACAGAAACTTAAAGAACCAGTTGGAGACATGAAATGTCAAGATCCATGAGCTGAAATTAGTCAGTTTATAAATGAATGTAATATTTAACAATTCATGTAATTAAAATAACGAATGCAATCATATATTGGGTCTTCTAGGACAGTGACCATGAAGCTTCTCTCTTTGTGGCTATAATGATTGTTACTTTTTAATAAGATGTACTGTAAGTTGCAAAGCTGTTTATTTTTACAACACTTTGTAATTTAACAAATGGGCAAGCGAGGTACTTGAGACGCTCGGTGCGCAATCTCTTATTCTGGTACTCATGTGCTCTGCTCGAGTCCCTGCTTCGCATGTTTTGTGGCTGATTTTCAGCCACTAAACATGTGGGGATTGCCTGCCAATAGTGGTAATGCCGTAGCCTTGCTGCCATTAGCATTTTTAGGGCTAATTTAAATACATTGTTGCCTCTAGTAACACCTCTCTCATCTCCGTAAATAATTTAAAATGTGCAAGACGTGTGGTAAGGAATGGGGGTAGTGGATGTCCCGCTGATGGTGGTGCACGCAGAGGCCGTGGCCATAGGTAAGGGTAAACTGGGTCTGCTAAGGGAGCACAGCAAAGACCTAGCTTTCTTTCTCACTTTGCAGGGGTGTGCAGGACATCTCTGTTTAAGCCAGAACAGTGTGTGCAGGTTGTGGAATGGATGGCAGAAAATGCTTCTAGTCTTTTTAACAGCACCATACTGTCTTCTACATGGTCCAGTCTGACTAGTCAAGAGTCTGGACCACATAATCTTCACCCTGATACTCTTTCCTCCAACAATGGTCAATCCCTAGAAACAAGTGACCCCACACGTCTGGCCTCTCATCATGCACGTTTCAAGAGGTACTTGAGGAGATTGTGTGAGCAGCCACTATCAGTAGAAGTCTTTTGTTGGGAATGGTAATTGCTGTCTCAAGAGGTAGATGATGATAATGAGCCACAGTTGCCAAGAAGTCATGTACCGCCCCGCACTCGGCTGCAGCCGAGCCCCTCGGATCCGGGCTCGTTGGTGGGTGGCTCGAGCACCTCCGGACCTGGGGTCACTTCGCTCTGAAAGGGGGTGCTGGCGCTTTTGGTGGGAGGTTAGGTAGACGCATGGCCGGAGCCGCGCTTGAGTTCGTGACGCCACCCACAGGTCGTGGTAAAGTTGGGCACCACCACTGCGATTACTGGGCACCCAGGGGAGATGGTAGTGCAGCAAGATGTTAACCCCTCCGTGGGTAGGGATGATGGCCCCGGGGCCCGTTGGGGATAGCTGGGCGGTGCAGTGCGGTGCACGGCTGGATGGCACTGTTGTACTCACAGTTATTGACACACACAAGTCTTTGGTAAACCAAGTTGATGGTGGTCGGTGCCCGCAGCCGGCTGCGTCTGGTCCACCACCCGGTTCGGTGGTCCTGGCCTTTCTCCTGCACCGTGTTGTGTATCTGTAGACTGCCTGCACTTCAGCGACGGGAGTCCGCTCCCCGGCTGTGTGAATGTTGGGAAAGCCCTTTTGCCCGCAGACTCTGGCCCGTGGGATCTCTCTGCCTGTGTGGTGGCTTTCTATCCCCCTCGTTGGGCTGTTGTCTTCAGTCGGGACTTGGGTTGGAAAGGACCTAAAGTCCAGACCGCAATCAGTTAATTAACTTAGTCCAGTGGGTTCTGGACCTCGTTTCAGGGTCTGAGTACCCCCCTTTGTGCTCCAGTTTCTGAGTCGGTTCCCCGGGTCGGTACAAGCGGGCCACTACCCTGTCCCGGTCCACCACGGTTCCACCGAGCCGTCTTCCTGGCTCCTGCAGGCTAAGGCCACCATTTGCCTCCTAGCCAAGGCACCAGGGCTCCGACCCTGGCACCCGTCAGACTGCTGCAGACCTGCTACACAGGCCTGCCTCCACTCTCCTCTCAACTCTCTCACTCTCACTCTGACTGATTGACTGAACTGTGTTTTCCTGCCCCAGGCCCTCTGAACTCCTTGGTGGGCGTCGCCAACCACCTGGCTATGCCCCCTGGTGTGTCCATTAAGCACTGAGGGAGGTGACTAGGTCTTAATATTTGGATGGTGTTACCTTATTGGGGGACAGGTGTAGTGTGGGGGTCTATCTGTGACTACCTGGCTAGTCCAGGGCGTCACAGTCATGTTAAGTGAACTGAACAGGACAGGAGGAGGACCAGAGTGAGGAAGTAAAAGATAAGGTGGTGGATGATGAAGTCACTGGTACAACCTGGCAAGGTGGCATACAGAGCGAGCACAGCAGTGCAGAGGGCTAGGGATCCGCAGCACCACAACAGGCAGGAAGAGGTAGTGGGGCAGCCAAGGAGAGAAGGCGAGTTACTGTTCCACAAAGTACCCAGATGCAGCCAGATATCAGGCCAAGGGTTATGTGTGCCAGAATTCCCTAAGAACTCCTGACCCAGACCATGCACCGAAATACTTTTGATACTTTTACAGTCCGGGTCCGAAATCACCAGTTATAAATAAAAACATTTTGAAAATGGATTAAACAGAAATAATGTCAACCCAAAAGGCCACATGATATGTTTGTTAGAAGAAATATGTTTTAAGAAGTGAGCGTTAAAAAAATTAGAAACTGTTGGATTGATTTGCATTAAAAAGATTGGCTCCACATCCTTTTTGCTTGTGAGGATAACAATGTAAGTAATTATATATGGTGTCTAGAGGATTTAAATCCAAATTCACAGTGGTTTGCAGAAGCAAATTATTATATATTTATACTTATGTTTAGGCTTATTAAAAGGCCACTTTTGACTTTTAGGATTGCTACTTCCAATAGGTGGCGCTAGATTTTGTCTCCTTTCCTGGAGAGACAATTTGAATAATTCCCAGAAGGGCATTGCAGCTATAAGTCCCCTCACCACTGACAGCCAGACTGGTATGTCAGGTCTCCGTAAGGAGAATAGTCTTCCCCCGTGGTCCCCACAAAGCTTCTCATAAGCCAGATCAGTTACCCACACTTTGCACTGAAGAGGGGCAATATCCCCGAAACACCGTGTCTGCAAATTGGGGTTCTAATCTGGTATATATCCTAGGTCATATGCAAAGGCTTGTTAAAAGGTCACTTTTGACTTTTAGGATTGCTACTTCCAATAGGTGGCGCTACAGTTTGTCTCCTTTCCCGGAGAGACAATTTGAATACTCATGTTTATTCATTTGTATTTACGCTACTGCATTTGTCATTTATCTGTTGTTAGGATGGCAATACTTTTACCTGTTTGCTGTATATATTTGGGGCAGGCTGACGAGTGCCCCCTACATTCATGCAGATAAAATGATACCATGTTAGAGATGTTCATGGTCTTCTATGTTCTTTGTTCTGCCATGAGCCCAAGTTCAGACAGACAGAAGATGAATTTAGCGTTCGCTCCCAGTCTTGATGAGCTTTATGAAGGAGGTAATGAGGACCAATCACAGCTAAACATACTAATCAGCATTTCTAAATGATGTTAATTGATAGCTGTGATTCCTCAGCCTTGCCTTCTTGGCTGTCAATCACAGACCAGGGCTGCTTTTCCCAGAGATAAGAGGGGATTAGAGAAGAGACTGCGGATTTTTGTGTGATTTGCAACTAATTACACAGCTCTCTGACTGGGGTTATCTCTGCATCATTCAACAAGTTCTCAGACATGAGGCACATAACAATAAATGCCGGAGGCTCCAGGTTGACTTGCTCATATACGGCTTCTGGAACATTCACACTGGTGTCTAAAACTTGTCTGGTGTTTTTTGTTTGGATGGAAGCACATAACTGATTTTTTTTTCTATGCCAGGTATCCCCAAAAAATATAAGGACAATCATGTAATTTTTATTTTCACATGAGGGCAATGGACTGCAGTTGGATCACAGAGTTTTCTGCACGACGAGGGCACAATGAGGGGCGTTTCATGGGATATTTTTACTTCAGGTGGACGAGTTATGAGCGATCATTATTAGTAGGGTTCTATTACTTGGGTCAATAATCATCAGAACAATATTTTATAGGAATATTAAATTCTAATCATTTATCCTCTTAAACCTGCTGAGCGATCAGCTGACATATGAGCAAAAGCTAGTTTATTGGGTGATCACATGCATTAAGCCAATCTAAAAATCATTGATCAGTGTAGCACCCCTGTGGTACCAGGTGCCACAAAATGTGAATGTGGAAACCCAAAGCCCGGAATATCTATGCCAGTCACACACACACCAGCACCTTCAGGCTACACACATACCCCAACACCAGACTAGGAGACTGCCTTGCAACAGGTAATAGGGATGGGCACTGATTGGATAGTCGCCACACAATCTGTAGGGAGACACCCACCAAGGGGAGGGACCAGTGGTCAGTTGGGAAGTTGGCGGGAAGAAGTAGAGAAAGAAGGAAATGAGTCAGCTAGGAGTGAGGAGAGTTGAGAGTAGTAGTTGGAGGAGTGAAAGAGTGAAAGTACAGAAAGAAAGGAAAAGACCTGAATTATCAACGGAGTGCTGTAACAGGAATGAGGGACTGTGGAGTAAGGAACCAGGAACCAGGACTCCAGGGACCGTGGGTTACCTGTGGAAGTAGAATACCGCGGGGCGCCTGTGGAAGTCTGGAACCTAGGCTCACAGGACTCAGCACGCGGCGGGGTGCAGACCCTAGGTACACCTTATGGTCAACTGTTAAATTTGCCAGGTGAGAAGATCTCCAGGGTCCATTGCCAACCAAAGAATCTGAAGCAGCAAAGAGGGGACTATGGATTGACCCCCTTAAATAGTCCAGGCTGCCTGCAAAAGGACCAAGACAGAAACTGAGGGGTTCCCAAGAAGCTCTAGGCCACGGGAGCCCAATACAAACGAGAGTGTACGTAGGACAGCTACCCCAGGTCACAACTGGCACGGAGAACAAGGGGAACGTGAACAACTGGAACCAGCACCAGTGGGTCCAAGCACTGAAACCAAGTAAAGACAAGGCAAGTTTAAACTGCAATACTGGT
Organism: Anomaloglossus baeobatrachus; assembly: GCF_048569485.1. Lineage (NCBI taxonomy): Eukaryota > Metazoa > Chordata > Amphibia > Anura > Aromobatidae > Anomaloglossus > Anomaloglossus baeobatrachus. Next base: position 129,037,090 of record NC_134361.1, read on the forward strand.
GTGGACTGTTTCCTTATGGCCTCCGTACACTTACACAGACGGTTGCCCACTACAATCCCCATCATCCACTGCTGGGACCTAGCCCTGCTTGCAGAGGGCCTAACCCACCTAAGCTGCATTACTTCATCAGCCCCAGCAAGACCCTGCAGCGGCGCTTCAATAACCTGGCCGCACACCGAAAGTGACATAGACGAAAAACTCTTTCTTTTTATTTCTCCCTTTTTCTTTTATTTTTACCCCTTTTTATTTGGACTGAGCCCCAGGGTCAAGGTACCGGTCATCGGCCGAGACCACGACTGTCCCCCACACTGCGCACCACGCGCCCGGGACAGAGTACCCCACAGCCCTGGGGCGTCACACCAGCAACACATACTATCCTGCAAAAAGTGGTGTGTTGTCCACAATAACGAATACTGTATGGGACGAGCCATCATGGAAAGATATGTTCCATTCTTTTCACTAAATAAATAAATAGCAGCATATTGCATAAAAGGCCACAGGGATATAATTACAAATAGTGCAATAAATATAACTATAAAATTGAAATAGTTCATTCCTTAATTGACTCAAACTGATAATAAATACTCATAACCTCCCTTCAACAAAGCATGTGGTGAACAACAAATATTGGGGGGTGTTTGGGATAGCACCTGACAGAGTCTGTGAGAATAAATAACCTCTGAAGTACACACCTTCTTGACCTCTCCACCAATCACTGCATTCATATTGGGCGGGAAAATCATCACCAGGCTTTCCTCTTATGCCCAGCAACCTGGTAAGATTGACCCAGGGATAACCTGCTTAACCCTTTCAGCTTGAAGAAATAATAGATTAGTAGGTAATCCCATATCCCATAGATCTTTACATGTGAAGGTCAAATATATCATATTACTGATTATTTCTTCCAAATGATCCCAATAAAGTTTGCACTTCACAGTGGATGTGTACCGCCCCGGGGCTCGGCCAGCTGCCGAGCCGTTCGGATCCGTGCTCGTCAGTGGGTGGCTCGAGCTCTTCATGGACCCGGGGGTCACGTCGCTCTGAAAGGGGGTTGGCGCTACACGTAGGGACTTCGGTGGGGAGGTCCATGGCCGGAGCCGACGTGGTTTGCAGGGAGATTTAAGTTCGTGACGCCACCCACGGGTTGTGGTGAATGGATGGACACTACCGCTGCCATTGACTAGGCTCCAGGAGACAGTGTTGTGCAGCTTGATGTTGACCCCTCCGTGGGTAAGGGGGAAGGTGGTCCCGGGGGCCCAAGGGAGGTGCTGAGGTGAGGGGATGGATGCGTGCTGGGGTGTCGATGCGGCGCGGCACGGTGTGTGGCCCGAAGGCACTGTTGTACTCACTATGAGAAAACACGCTGGAGTCTCTGGTAAACCAAACAAGATGGTCAACGGTGCCCGCAGCCGGCTGCAGTTTCCCCTTAACAGGTTGGTGGTTTCCGCCTTTCTCCTGCACCTCGCTTGTGTAGAATCACGACTCCTATGCCTGAGCAACGGTAGTCCGCTCCCCGGCTTGTTATGTGTCGGGAGAGCCCTGTTTGCCCGCAGACGCTGGCCCCTTGGGTCTCTATGCCTTGGCGATGGCTTTACCCTAATGGTTGGGCTGTTGTCTTCAGTCGGGTCTTGTGTGGGAAAGGTCCTAAAGTCCAGTCCTCAATCAGTTGATTTGACTTAGCCTAGTTGTTTCTGGGCCTCGTACCGGGTCTGAGTACCCCTCCTGGTGCTCCGGTTTCCAATCGGTTCCCTGGTTCGGTACCGGCGGGCCACCGCCCGTCCCCGGTCCTTACGGTTCCACCGGCTGTAATCCCAGCTCCTGCAGGCGGCCACCACCATCTGCCTCCTTGCCAGAGGTGACCGGGCTCCAACCCAAACACCTAGTGTAGACTTTTGGCAGGCCTGAGCACAGGTCTGCCCTTGAACTTGACTCAAACTCATCTACTGTCTTTCCCGCCTTCGGGACTGTGAACTCCTCAGTGGGCGGAGCCAACCACCTGGCTCCGCCCCCCCTGGTGTGAACCTCAAACCCGGAGAGTGGTGACAAGGGTTTTGTAGTTTAGCTACTGTCACCTTGCTAAGGGGGAGGGGGTGTGTGTATACATGGGACTACCTGGGACGAACTGACTAGTCCAGGGCGTCACAACTGCATATAAAATGAGCGCCAAACTGCTATAATGTCCTTCAGATCTAGGTTACAGGGTGTTGCTTCCTACGTCAACTGACTTAGACTTATTAAAATCGCCTGTGTAATCTTTTATTAGTTGTAAACCATCTGGGAGCTCAGGTCCAAGGTGGGCAGAATTACTTGCCATGAAATAAGAGCATCAGTGTAAGTTTATGTCAATGACAGCCTGGTGGCTCAGGGCAACATGGAGTCGGTATATTACTGCTGGGCTTAAGGTGGTTTCTTCCATGTACTCCATCTGTAAATCACTGTGGAATATGTTGGCTCTACATGTGCAATCATACTAAATACCGTATATTTCGCTTTATAAGATGCACCTGATTATAAGACGCACCCCCAAATTTGGTGAAGGAAAAGAGAAATTTTTTTTAATGTTAAATGGGGTCCATCTTATAATGCCAGTGTCCGTCTAACAAATCATATAGGGTATATGTCCCTCATAGCCCCCCATCCTAAAATTAGCCCCCCTTAATCTGGATATGGCCCCCTTATATTGAATATAGTCCCCTTGTGCTGGGACACATTCCCCCTGTGCTGCCCATGGCCCCTATAGATGGCACACCTCCCCTGTGTTAGATATGGCCCCCATGTGTGCTGCCCATGGCCACTATAGATGGCACTTCTCCCCTGTGTTTGATATGGCCCCCATGTGTGCTGCCCATGGCCACTATAGATGGCACATCTCCCCTGTGTTTGATATGGCCCCCATGTGTGCTGCCCATGGCCCCTATAGATGGCACACCTCCCCTGTGTTAGATATGGCCCCCATGTGTGCTGCCCATGGCCACTATAGATGGCACTTCTCCCCTGTGTTTGATATGGCCCCCATGTGTGCTGCCCATGGCCACTATAGATGGCACATCTCCCCTGTGTTTGATATGGCCCCCATGTGTGCTGCCCATGGCCAATATAGATGGCACATCTCCCCTGTGTTAGATATCGCCCCCATGCTGCTGCCCATAATAAAATAAAACACTCTTTCCTTACCTTCTCAGCGCTGTCCTCCTCGTGTCTCCCACCTCGCAGTTGAGCTCTGGCTTCCTTACTTCCTGGTTCTTGCTGCCGGTCATGTGATCGGCATGGCAGAGTGATATCATCTCTGCGTGCCTTATCACAGACAACAGCAGCAGGAGACCGGAGATCAGCGCTGGAGGAGGTGAGTAAAGTTTTTTTTATTTTACTATGGGCAGCAGCACGGGGCCATATCTAACGCAGGGGGAATCATGTGCGATCAAAGGAGGGCGCAGGCAGATATAATATGCTCTGCTGCCCCAGTCCCTCAGCACGATGCAATTTCAGCACCACACTGATGGACAGCGGCTGTGCATATTATATGAGCGGGAGCAGGAGATCAAACGCTGCCGCTCGCAGCTGTCACCTGCCCCCAGCACCGCTCAAGAGCGGACCCTGCAGTATATATATATATATGTACACCCCCCCGTATATTCGGTTTATAAGACGCATCCCCTACTTTCCCCCAAAATTTGGGGGAACAAAAGTGCATCTTATAAAGCGAAAAAAACGGTAAATACATAAATAATATGGATCCAAATATATATATGTATATACAATATAGCACATATACATATAGGAGTAAACTATGCAGGATATCCTAGAAATGGAAAGTATAGTCTTCTTCACCCTTGATCTTTCTCTTATTGTCCAGTCACAAAAAAAGTCTCAATATAAAACAGTAAAGAGAAAGCAGAAGATGAGGGAGATGCAGCTGCCAGGTGAAAATGTCTTTGCTATTAATCTTTCCTTCTGTTTAATCCTAGGAATGAAAGGAATTGGACCCTCACTGAGAAGAAGGTGCCTAGAGGTCTGATGACAGGAAAAAATAACTCTATGACCTTCCTTAGGTGTCAAACCGACATCTCAATGGTATAAATGAGCAAAAGGGTAAGGATACTTCCAATGTTCTACTCCTAAAATAGAAAAGAATGGGCAAAAGAAGAGCTGAACATAGGTAAGATAAGCCTACTATTGTATGTATAAGGGGCCATTTACACGCTGCGACATCGCTAATGATATATCGTCGGGGGTCACAGTGCTTGTGACGCACATCCGGCGTCATTAGCGACATCGGAGCGTGTGACACGTACGAGCGACCTGCAACAATTGCAAAAGAGGTAAAAATCGTTGGTTTTGGAGAGGTAGTTTATTTACCAAAAATCGTTGTATGTGCAGTAACGAAGTTGTTCCTCATTCCTGCGGCAGCACACATCTCTATGTGTGACACCGCAGGAACGAGGAACATCTCCTTACCTGCAGCCGCCGGCAATAAGGAAAGAAGGAGATGGGTGGGATATTACATCATTACTGTGCTTCTATTGGGCGGCCGCTTTAGTGACGTCGCTATGACGCCGAACGAACCGCCCCCTTAGAAAGGAGGCGGTTCACCGGTCACAGCGGCGTCGCTAGGCAGGTAAGTATTTGTGACTGTTCCTAGCGATGTTGTGCGCCCCGGGCAACGATGTGCCCATGATGCACAACCGACGGGGGCGGGTACACTCGCTAGCGATCTCGCTAGCGAGATCGCAGCGTGTAAATGTCACGCTCCCTGGTCCCCGTGTCGCGCTCCCCGGTCCCCGTGGCACGCTTCCCGGTTCCCGATGGCGCTCCCCGCTCACCACTCCTGTCCCCGGTCCTCATTTCCACAGTCCTCCTGCTCCCTCTCCCTCGCCGGTGACCTCCAGGCGTCCCCGCTCCAGGCGCCCCTCTACATCGCAGAACACTCTGCCCGGCACTCCTGCTTCTTCAGCGCCGCTTCCTTCCCTGGTCTCAGGCACTCAGGCTTTGCGCATGCACATTAGGGCGCGTGCGCAGGCATTGACCCTCTCTTAAAGGGCCAGCATCCAGAAACAGGATATTGGCTTGCAGGTACAGGGTATAAGAGGATTCCTCTTCCAGGTGGGCGGGGCCTGTTCTACGTGTTTAGTAAGCTAGGAGTTCAGGTCCCCTTTTGCCTTGTCCAGTATTAACCCTTGTCTGTCTCGCAGAGCCCGTCCTGCCATGCTAACCGGTCCTAACCATGACTGCTGCTTAACTCCTGTCGGTGACGGTCGGCTGAGGACTCCACCATCTTCTTCAGCCCGGACCCGGCTCCAATCCCCAGCTCCACGTGGTGACCTCTGCCCTCTCATCCAGCTGGATTCGGTTCCACCTGTCATCTCCACCAGGCACCTGAACCAGAGCCTTGTTATCGGGACTACCATCTGGAACCCTGTGACCTCAGGGACATCTTCCTTCCTCTTTCCGGAACGGACTGTGCCTGTACAGCTAGTGCTTCGGCTACCGTGCATCAAGGCCCTCTGGCGGGCTGACCGGACAGTCCCTGTATAGGGGTTAGCTCCGGGTTGCTCCACTGGAGGAGTCCGGTGCACGATCCAGAGTTTCCACCACCAGGACCTTACAGTAAAGTACCTGTAGTGGCCCAGTCCAGATTGTGTCTGTTTCTTTAAGTACATTCACTTACATGTAATATTATGCTTTATGTTATAAGTAAAGAATTTTTCATTTGTTGTGTTCTAGCACCATCTACTGGTGAAAACTGTAAGAATCTGAAGAGTTCATTGGGTGTTATTCTATTGGCTAGTTCTTGGTCACATGGCTCAATATGTTGAGCTATTTTCCAGCCTCTGTCTGGAAAGAACTGGAATGAGCTAGTTCTGGCTGAGTCTTCTCTGAGGGCAGAGATTATGTGGAGAGTCTCTTCACCACAAGACTCCTACTAGGCCAAGCCTAGAATTTCATCATTTCCTGACTTTTAAAGCCAATATACTGAAGGCTTCCTATCCTGAATTCTCACTGGCCAGATATGTATTGTGCATCTCTTCAGACAGTAAGGCATACTGACTATATACCAGACCCTACTGCACGCAGATTGGGGAAGTTTGAGGGTCTCCCACCCCACTGCAATATTAGTGGCTTGCATGCCATTGTCCACGCATTAGCCATCCGGTCTCCATAGCTCGCTGGGCAACTGTCTACATTTGCTTACAAGTACTGCACGTATCTGAACTAGCAGTGCAATCAACCCCAGGACTCAAGGTCTGTACAATCTTATTATCATATCTACATTCTAAGCTGAAGAGACTCTGAACCTAAGGGTACCTTCACACTTAGCGATGCAGCAGCGATCCGACCAGCGATCTGACCTGGTCAGGATCGCTGCTGCATCGCTACATGGTCGCTGGTGAGCTGTCAAACAGGCAGATCTCACCAGCGACCAGTGAACAGCCCCCAGCCAGCAGCGACGTGCAAGCGACGCTGCGCTTGCACGGAGCCGCCGTCTGGAAGCTGCGGAGACTGGTAACTAAGGTAAACATCGGGTATGGTTACCCGATGTTTACATTAGTTACCAGTGTGAGCAGGGAGCAGGGAGCCGCGCACACTGAGCGCTGGCTCCTTGCTCTCCTAGCTACAGTACACATCGGGTTAATTAACCCGATGTGTAATGCAGCTACATGTGCAGAGAGCAGGGAGCCGCGCACACTGCTTAGCGCTGGCTCCTTGCTCTCCTAGCTGCTGTACACATCGGGTTAATTAACCCGATGTGTACAGCAGCTACATGTGCAGAGAGCCGGAGCCGGCAGCACAGGCAGCGTGAGAGCTGCAGAGGCTGGTAACTAAGGTAAATATCGGGTAACCACCTTGGGTACCCGATGTTTATCTTGGATACAGCTTACCTCAGCTGTCAGACGCCGGCTCCTGCTCCCTGCTCGCTTCATTTGTCGCTCTCTTGCTGTCACACACAGCGATCTGTGTGTCACAGCAGGAGAGCGGCTTTGAAGAAAACGAACCAGGGCTGTGTGTAACGAGCAGCGATCTCGCAGCAGGGGCCAGATCGCTGCTCATTGTCACACACAGCGAGATCGCTAATGAGGTCACTGCTGCGTCACAAAAAGCGTGACTCAGCAGCGATCTCGGCAGCGAGCTCGCTGTGTGTGAAGCACCCCTAAAGCATACCAGTATTAATTCGAAAACAAATCGTGCTCTTAAAGCTCCAGAACCCTAATTGCACTTCAGCATTCAACTCCAAGCTGTATTTACCATGGCCTACCCACAAGAGACTGTGAAACATACAGTATATTCCGTATTGATTTGCTTTGTTCCTGATATATTAAAGCAACTGTTATCCCCAAAACCGTGTCTGTGGACTGTCCATCAGCTGTGGATACTGTGTGGCAGTGAATAGCAGGGAACATCTGGGCCCTTACAAAGGTCGAATTTGGCGTCACGAACAGGATCATTCCTCTGTGCCTATCTTCTCTTACTGCACTACAAGTCTCAGCATTGCTCATTAACCTCTATCTTGCCAGTGAATACTGCCAAAGACAGTTTCCTGCTTATATGGTTATATGCTTGGGTTGACAGCACCTGCACCAGCTCTTCTACTCTGCTGCCTTCCAAGTTACTCAAATAAGTGCAAATCCTCATTCACAGCAGTGTTATATTCAAGAGGGGGAGCCTTCCATCTCAGAGACTGTGTTGGTGCATAACAGTGCATCCCTTAAAGCTACAGTGTCATCATTATTCTTAAAGAGACAGTACTTGCATCATGAACAAAATGTCTGAACCTCTTCATAATGGCCAGGCCGAGCCTGTTAACTCTGTATCATCATCCTCATCAGCTAGTTATCCAGTGGAACGGGCTAATGCCGCCAACCCAGTTCCAGCCCCTGTCATGCCATTCTTCTTTGGAAACTCTAGTCTCCCAAGAGGAGATCCTCATACACTTGCTGGGTTCAAAGAAAAGATGATGCATACTCTTGAGCTTTTCTCACTTTCTCCCCATCAGCAGGTACAACTTCTCCTGGGACAGCTTGATGGACCAGCTGCTGAGGAAGTCCGTTCCTGGCCATCTACTGAGAAAACCAATCTGGAACAGATCCTCACCCGCCTGAGAAAAGAATTTGAACGCCAATCACCCACCGAGGTTCATCTCAAATTTTACAACAGACGTCAGGGACCAGGTGAGACTCTTAGGGACTACGCACTAGTCCTTCAGTCTGCATACAGGGCCTTACAGCAAATAGACACTATAGATCCTGCTGCTTCAGAAAACATAATCACCGACAGATTCATAGAAGGTGTGGACTCCAGGCTAATACAAAGTCAACTCCGCATGCTAGCAGCACAAAATCCAAACATGACTTTTTTAGACTTAAAAGCTCTAGCCCTGCGAGTAGTGGGTACTGACTCACCTTGTACCATGGATTTCCCGATTTATCTCCAAATGCCCGTATATAACCATATGGATTGATGGTGTACCTCTAGAAGCCTTAGTGGACACTGGATAACAAGTAACCACAATTGAGCGACAAGCCTTTGAAAAGAATTGGGACTTTGATCTCCTGAATCCAGTGGGTAAAGCAAAGTTAGACTTAATTGCAAGGAATGGCCAATCTATTTCCCAGCTAGGCTACTGGGAACCCACAATCCAAATTGATGATCGCAAGTTACCAGGTCAAGGTGTAATTGTTACTGAGGCTGAGGGAGATACAACAGCAGTAGTGTTAGGCATGAATGTCATTCGCATTGTGTTTACTGAATTGCTCGCTGCCTTCAGCAGACTATCAAAGTTCTCTGTGCCCAACAGAAGTTTTCCAACAGTAAAAGGTGAGATCTGAAATGTGCGTATCACCGACGCACGACCAGTTACCTTCACAGCCAACAGCGAGACTCTAGTCTGGTGTCGAGCTCGACCAGGAATTGACAACGAGGACTATGTAGCTCTTCTTGACTCCATCCAGATTGAAGGACAGCCCCTGGTAAAAGCTGCCAGAAGTATTGTCTCCGTCTCAAATGGTAGAGTACCAGTACGGCTAGTCAACCTAAGTGATACGCCCATCGAGCTATACAAGTTTAATTCAGTTGCTCAACTGTATAGCCTTGATCCAGAAGACATCATAAATGAAGAGACACTTGCTCATCAAAAGTCGTTAAAAGCCACTCCCAAAGGCTCTAAAACACCCACTATCTTCTGGTGGAATGAACTTAATGTTGGAGATGCTAACACTCCTATCGAATACATCAATGGTGTAACTAAACTTGCTAAGCGACACAGCCAAGCTTTCAGCAAACACCCCCTTGACTTCGGCAAGATTACTCTGACCTAGCACAAGATCAACACAGGTGATCATTCTCCTAACAAAGAAAGACACTGTCCAGTACCTCCTGCTAACTATCAACAAGTAAAGAAGCTGTTAAAGGAGATGAAAGATTCTGAAGTCATCCGAGAAAGTCAAAGCCCATGGGCTGCACCCATCGTCCTGGTGAAGAAAAAGGATGGTAACATCAGATTTTGTGTTGAATACCAAAAGTGTAATAACGTTACACACAAAGATGCCTATTCTCTTCCACGGATTGAAGAATCCATCACCGCTCTTGGCTCAGCTACATACTTCTCCACTTTTGACTTAACCAGCGGTTACTGGCAAGTACCCATGGCTCCTGAGGACAGAGAGAAGACAGCTTTCACCACCCTTATGGGACTCTTTGAGTTTAACGGTATGCCGTTTGGGTTATGCAATGCCCCTGCAACATTTCAGTGACTCATGGAAAGATGTCTTGGTCACCTCAACGTCCAGAGCATTCTGTTATATCTTGATGATGTTGTCGTATACTCTCGCACTTACGAAGACCACCTATGCCACCTTGCAGAAGTATTCCAGGTACTCATTGAACATGTTTTCAACAAACCATTATTAAATCAAATAATGGGAACAAGAGATTCATGCGAAAATATTTTTAATAAGATTTTAATGATACAAAGTAAACAAACATCATAAACAGAAACACTTCCTTGAGGAACTGAAATGCATGCCAGACAATATTTTCAATATATTTTTTATATAGCTGCAAGGTATCAATCGGTATTACCTAATCATACAGACCCCTGACAATTTAAATATATATATATATATACACCATACAGTGGGGAAAACAAAAAAAAAAAAAACCCTCAAAAATATCCGGGATCTGCATGATCTTGGACAATGTTGAATATAGGAGCCTTGGTATAATAAATACGGAAAATAGGATCACAATTTATTCAAAAATTATTTACTGCAGCTTAGCACAGGCGGGGCTTTTTTTTTCTCCTCTTTCCCTTAATGTGACCGGTACCACGTCAAACACATTTTTTTCTCTTTTTTCAACAAATGCATTATATTGAATTAAATATCACAATGTTCCATTAATGCAAATGGTCCTAGGTGGAAAGCGCACATAAAGGCATATATATATGTGGCCAGCAAATATTGACCCAATTGTGATATGTTGCAAAAAGCAATACAAAGTCAAAAGGCCCTGTCACACACAGAGATAAATCTTTGGCAGATCTGTGGTTGCAGTGAAATCATGGATATATTGTTCCATTGGTACACAGCCACAAACCTGGCACTGATTGTCCACAATTTCACTGCAACCATAGATCTGCCGCAGATTTATCTGTGTGTGTAAAGTGGCCTAAAGTCCTGTGCGTTTAACACTGGCCATGCATTAGGAACACCACTTATAAACAAATAGTAAGCTGCAGGAATAGTCTAAGTGTAAGGAGTTCATAATAAATCGGTTTTTAATAAACCAGTTTAACCGCTAATACCTGAAGCAGCTGAAGTGATCATTGAAAAGAACGCTGGCAGTATACACATCCCTCCACCTCAAGGTAAACTGGTTTATTATAAACCGATTTATTATGAACTCCTTACACTTAGACTATTCTTGCAGCTTACTATTTGTTTATAAGTGGTGTCCCTAATGCATGGCCAGTGTTAACCCCTTCACGTCCATGGACGGAATGATCCGTCCTTGTGCCCTGGGCCTTAACGACCAAGGACGGATCTTCCCGTCATGGCGGAATCTCGGCACCGGAGCCTCCAGTGACTGCAATATGTTAACATAAACCGCAGATTCGGGGAGGAGGGGACCTGTTCCTGACCTCAGGAGGGGTGGTGCCTCCTCCCCGGACCTACGGAGGCTGTGATTGGCTGACGAACGCCGCTCAACCAATCACAGCCACTGTAATGTTCCAGCCATTTAAAATGACTGAAACATTGAAATCCAGCCCTAGCCAGTGCAGCTGTAGCACTGGCCATTGGCTGGAGCTGGGTGACCTCACTGGATCACCCTCCCCCAGCTCCAGTAGCTCTGATTGGAGAGATCGGCCTTGTGACCGATTTCTCCAATCACAGTGGACCTGTTGCTGGTGACTGCCCCCATCAGCTTCACTTGTTGTCCCTGCAGCATGCCAGCACAGTGAGTGTACACAGTGCAATGGCAGGGCGACAAGCTCTGGTCCCATGCTATTATGAGACCGGAGCATGGGACCCGGAAGTTGCCGCGCTGCCATTGCACTGTATGAAACCAGCGAAAAGCCTCCCGATCCGCCGCCGCTGCCCTCCGCGATCTGCCACCTGTCTCCCCGATCTCCTGCCCGCACCCCCACCCCTCATATCTGCTGCCCGCACCCTCACCCCCACACCTCCCGATCCGCTGCCGCCGCCGCCCTCCATCTGCCACAGTGCCACCGCTCCCCCCGATCTGCTGCGCGGCCCCTCACCCCTCGTGATCGGTGCCCGCCCCCTCACCTCCGTGATGGGATGTGCTGCGCGATCCCTGTCCTCCTCCATCTGTCATAGTGCCACCGCTCCCTCCGATCTGCTGCCCGGCCCCTCCCCCTCGTGATCGGTGCCCGCCCCCTCCCCTCCGTGATGTGCTGCCCGCCCCCTCCCCTCCGTGATGTGCTGCTCGCCCCCTCCCCTACGTGATGGGCTGCACGCTCCCCCCACTTCTCACCCCCGTGGTCAGCTACCCGCCCCCTCCCCTGTCACCCCCGTGATGTGTGCTTCCTCCCCTGTCACCGCCATGATGTGTGCTCCCACACCTGTCACCGCCGTGATGTGTGCTCCCTCCCCTGTCACCCCCGTGATGTGTGCTCCCTCCCCTGTCACCCCCGTGATGTGTGCTCCCTCACCTGTCACCGCCGTGATGTGTGCTCCCACACCTGTCACCCCCGTGATGTGTGCTCCCTCCCCTGTCACCGCCGTGATGTGTGCTCCCACACCTGTCACTGCCGTGATGTGTGCTCCCTCCCCTGTCACCGCCGTGATGTGCGCTCCCTCCCCTGTCACCCCCGTGATGTGCGCTCCCTCACCTGTCACCCCCGTGATGTGCGCTCCCTCCCCTGTCACCCCCGTGATGTGCGCTCCCTCCCCTGTCACCCCCGTGATGTGCGCTCCCTCCCCTGTCACCCCCGTGATGTGCGCTCCCTCCCCTGTCACCCCCGTGATGTGCGCTCCCTCCCCTGTCACCCCCGTGATGTGCGCTCCCTCCCCTGTCACCCCCGTGATGTGCGCTCCCTCCCCTGTCACCCCCGTGATGTGCGCTCCCTCCCCTGTCAACCCCGTGATGTGTGCTCCCTCACCTGTAACCCCCGTGATGTGTGCTCCCTCCCCTGTCACCCCCGTGATGTGCGCTCCTTCCCCTGTCACCCCTGTGATGTGTGCTCCCTCACCTCTCACCCCCGTGATCTGTGCTCCCTCACCTCTCACCCCCGTGATGTGTGCTCCCTCACCTGTCACCCCCGTGATCTGTGCTCCCTCACCTGTCACTGCCGTGATCTGCGCTCCCTCACCTCTCACCCCTGTGATCTGTGCTCTGCTCACCTGTCTCCCCCGTGATCTGCGCTGCGCTCCCTCTCCCACCTCTCACCCTCCCTGATCTGCTGCCTCCTTCATCTCCTGTGATCCTGCTGCCTAGATCCATCCTGTAGGGTACGTATCCCCAATCTCACCTCCCACTCCCCTTCCCTACCAGCCCCCCTTCCCCCCCATCCTCTGCCGCTCCTGCATCCAGTGCGCCCTCTCCCATCCGCCCCCACCCTATCCCAGCCACCACCGTCTCACATTCACAGATGCTCCCTTTATATGCCGCTGCCCCCCCATCTGCCGCCGCCCAATCTGCCGCCCCCCAATCTGCCGCTGTCCTGATCCATCCTGTAAGTATTGTTCGTGGCTCTTTTCTAACTATCCCCAATCGCATCTCCCACTCCCTCTCCCCCCCCCTCCCCCACCTGCCTGCCGCCAAGTGCTGATCAGCTACGTGATTGGCTGATCAGGTACGTAATTGTTGCTCTAGTTTTTGCTTTTTTTGTGCACCCCAAATAAAAAAAACAAAAACAAAACATGTACAATTAGGTACCTGATCAGCAATCGTCCTGCAGTCGTACTCGACTTTGGACAGGACTTCTTTTTTCCATCCCACCTAGTCCCCCCCCCCCTTTTTTGCAGAACATTTGTGCGTGCGCCCTATATTTTTTTCTATGCCATGGGGGGTCTAGTTTCCAAAATGGGGTCACATGTGGGGGAGCTCCACTGTTTTGGCACCTCAGAGAGTCTCCAAACACAACATGGAATACACTAATTATCCCAGACAATTTTGCGTTTGAAAAGTCAAATGACGCTCCTTGCATTCTGAGCCCTGCTGTGCACCCAAACATTTGATTTCCACCACATATGAGGTGTCTGTGTACTCAGGAGAAATTGCACAATACATTTTATGGTGCAATTTTTCCTGATGCCCTTGTGAAAAAAAATGCTACCTGGTTGAAGCAACAATTTTGTGGTAAAAAATTTTTTTTATTTGCACGGCTCAACTCTATTAACTTTTGTGAAGCCCCCAGAGGTTCAAAGTTCTCAATAAACATCTAGATAAATGCCATGAGGTGTCTAGTTTCCAAAATGGGGTCACATATGGGGGAGCTCCACTGTTTCGGCACCTCAGGGGGTCTCCAAACGCAACATGGTGCGGCTAACGATTCTAGCTAATTTTCTGTTCAAAAAGTCAAATTGCCCAACAAATTTTGGGGGTTCATTTAATCCTACTACCCTTGTGAATATGCAATATTTGAGGCTAAATTATCATTTTTGTTGCAAAAAGTAAAATGTTCATTTTTTCCTTCCACATTGCTTTAGTTACTGTGAAGCACCTGAAGGGTAAATAACCTTCTTGAATGTGGTTTTGAGTAGCCTGAGGGGTGCCGTTTTTGGAATGGTGTCACTTTTGGGTGTTCTGTGTCATGTAGACCTCTCAAAAATCACTTCAAATGTGATGTGGTCCCTAAAAAATGTGGCTTTGTAAATTTTGTTGTAAAAATGAAAAATTGCTCATAAACTTTGAACCCCTATAACTTCTTTAATTTTTTTTTTTTCCCCAAATTGTTCTGATGTAAAGTAGACATGTGGGAAATGTTATTTATTAATTATTTTGTGTCATATGTCTCGTTGTTTTTTTTTTTTTTAAACTCGTTTTATTGAAGGTTAAGTAAATCATTACAATAAAGGATAATTCAGCAATTTGTACAGTAAAAATACATGTAAATTGGTTAATAGTCAGAGTAATAAAGCATCAACAATCAAGTCAACATCTATTACTTTCAGCATGGCCTTAGTACAGTAAACATTTCAAAGGTGTCAGCTCGCGAGTTATATCCGTCCTGGGGCAAAAAGCCCATATCGACAAGGAATGTACAACCCAGGTGTCAGGGACCTCGCCATATCACTGATACGGAGTTTCATGGATTACATGTTTCTCCTTTCCCATCACTGGAGCAATATCGATTATTACTGCGATAATAATGACTGTAGGTTATCGGTCAGGGAACCGGGTGATCCTCTGGTCAAGGGCGATCCCAACCATCTACCCCATATTTTGTCAAATTTATGTAAAGAACCTCTCGTCTTATATACAAATTGTTCTAACGGAATTATACCAATGCAATCCAAGAGGCTCTAGTTGGGGGATGAGTACTCATCCAATTTAGTATAATGCCCTTCCGGGCCAAAAACAGGACCTTTTTTATTAATAGATTCTCATCTTGGGACCAGGAGTGTACATCTACCACCCCGAATAAACACAGGATTGGGCTCATAGCAACCGCTTTTTGAAGTATGGTGGAAAGAGTTGTTACAACCTCACTCCAATAGGAGAGAATGACCCGGCAGTCCCATATCATGTGCCAGAACTCAGCACCGTCTCTCCCGCATCTCGGAGAACCCACCCCCACCAAATTATTCATCTTTTTCATCTTTTTCAGTCTCTGGGGAGTGATATAACTCTGGTGTATTATATATAATTGAATCAGTCTATTATTAATTGCGGGAGAGACCAACGTGTGGGATTCGACAATGTCATCCCACACTACATCAATTTCAGAGATCCTGGCACTCCACCTCTCCCGGACAGAAAGAGGACTGTTCATGGCTTTGGCCCGAATAAGTGAGGAGTATAGTTTGGAAATAAGACCGCCAGGGCCCTGCGATCTAATAATTCCAATGACTGGAAAGGAAGAGAATCTAAACCCACGACCAGAGAACTGAGCCCGAAAAGCGTGCCTGATCTGGAGATACTGAAACCCATGAGATTCCGGCAGATCGAATTCCGTACGCAGTTGTGCAAAGGGGCGGAGTTCACCATCCCGGACAATTGAACCCAGGGAGACTATTCCGCGATTCCTCCATTCACCAAACCCCGGCAACCCACAAAAGTGTGGAAGGTCCAGGTTATCCCACAAGGGGGTCTCAATTGGTATATCATGAAATCCGAATATGGCTTTAGCCTCTTTCCAGATCCTGGCCCCTAGTTTGTGTATCGGGAGGACACGGCCCTCAGGGGCTCTCTTGTGATCTGTCAATAGTGGCCATAGGAGATCCACACCCGTGAACTCTGCCAAGAGTCCCTCCGGAGAACCCCTTACCCCAGGAAGTGTCCATTGACCCAGATATTTCAATTGTCCGGCCAGGTAATATATATAAAGATCAGGAAGGGCCATACCCCCCATGTCCTTGGGTCTCTGTAATTTGGCCAATTGGACCTTCGATCTGGAGGTGCCCCAGACAAAGGTGATCATTAAGGATTCCAGGGACCGAAAGTAAGAGCAGAGAATCTGTACAAATACATGCTGGGTAATATAAAGACACTTTGGTTGCACTATCATTTTAAGGAGGTTAATCCTTCCCGCTATTGAGAGCAGGAGCTGGCTCCATCTATTAAATTTCTCCCCGAGGTGTGATAATAGGGGGGCAATATTTCTTGCTATCATCTCCGAAGGGCTTCCCGCCAGTATAATCCCAAGGTATTTAAAATGATCCACTACTGGAACCCTACATATGTGGGTGTTCGCCATTTCCTCTCTGTCCCGAGACAGAAAGAGGAGGTACGACTTTGACCAGTTTAATGACAGACCCGAGAACTCCCCGAATCGATCGATTAGTTCCACGGCTCTAGGAATGGAGGAATCCGGATCAGATGCAAACAATAACAAGTCGTCTGCATACAGAGACAAGCGTTCATCTCCCTTATGGTGCCTCACTTCTCGGTAAATTGGGTCCGCCCGAATGCGCACCGCCAACGGTTCCATGGCCAGGGCGAACAGGAGAGGGGATAGGGGACATCCCGGTCTGGTTCCCCTCCCCAAAGGAAAAGTTTCTGACACCCCGCCACCCACCTGAATGTTAGCAGATGGAGCTTTATATATAATCTCAATCCATCTAATGAATTTGTTGCCGAAACCAAATGCCCGCAGCACCTCCAGCAGGTATGGCCACTCTATAGAGTCAAAGGCCTTGGCCGCATCCAGTGAGACCAGAGCCCAATCCTCCTCTAACTTGGTGCCCATCTGTAAGACCACCTGCGCCCTCCTCAGGTTATCCGAGGTACTCCTACCCGGAATGAATCCAGACTGATCCTCATGTCTTATGGAGGAGATCACTTTGTTGAGTCTAGTTGCTAGTATTTTGGTAAGAATTTTATAGTCAGAGTTCAACAAAGAGATCGGTCTGTATGAGCCACAATCCAATGGGTCCTTATCTCGTTTCAATAGCAGAATGATGGTTGCCTCATAGAAAGAGTCAGGCAACCGTCCCCTGCGGAACGAAGCCTCAACCGTTTCCAGGAGGGCTGGAGCCAGCTTCCCCTGATATTTGTCAAATATTTCAATCGGGAGTCCGTCTGGCCCAGACGCTTTACCCCTATTGAGGGCCCCCATCGCCTCCACCATCTCCTCCATACTAATGGGTTCATCCAAGGCCGATCTCTGGGCCGAAGTCAATCTGGGAAACTCCAGATCTCGTAAATAATCAGCGATCTCCTCCCTTGACACGGTCAGCCTGGATTCATATAGGTTCCTATAGAAGTCCAAGAACACCTCCAGAATACCATTGACGGAAGTGACTGATTCGCCGCTAGGGTCGCTAATCTTAAGGACCGCAGGTGAACTATTGGATTGGTGCACCAAGAACGCTAGTAAACTACTAGATTGGTTCCCTTGCTCAAAATATCTCTGGTTCGTGAAGAAGACATGTCTCCTAGCCTTATCTTGCAAGTACAAAAGATATTTCCTCCCAGCCTGTAGCCACTGAGATCTGTTTTCCTCAGAAGGGTCCGAGGTGAATCTATGTTCGAACGCTCTATTTTGAGTGGCCAATTCCTCCTCCTCTCTGGCCGCCTGTTTCTTGAGATAGGAGATAGAGGAGTGACAGCATCCCCTCAAATACGCCTTAAGTGCATCCCAATAGGCCGAGTGATTCTCTTCCACGGAGTTCGTCTCAGTATATGCCCTGAGTTGATCAGGAATCCTATCATTGGTTCCAAAGAGTGAAAGCCACCAAGGGTTAATCTTCTAAAGAGATTTACATCCTTCCCATTTAATGCCTACAAATACCGGGGAGTGATCAGATACTGATCTGGGCAAGTGACATACCGATTGTATATGGGCACAGACTCTTTCGTTTCCACAGATGTAATCAATTCGAGATAAAGAATTTTTCCCGGGAGTATAACATGTATATTCTCTCAGTACTGGGTTATAAAACCGCCACATGTCGCATCATCCCACCTCCTGTAGGAATGCACTCAGTCTAGTTTGTATCGTAGGGGAGATCGGGACCTGTCGGGTGTTGAATCTATCCAGTCTTGGGTTATTAATCAAATTAAGGTCCCCCATGCAGAGCACCAAAGCTTGTGGGAATTGTGAGGCAAACTTAGCCGCCTCATACAGAATCGAGATCCCCATCGCAAGGGGGATGTATATGGCTAGGATCACTATCATTACCCCATCGATATGAGCCTGGATAAACACATACCTCCCATCATTATCCTTTATAATCTTACCCGGGTCCCACCGCAGTGTTTTGTGGATTAGTACTGATACTCCCCTAGAATATGAGGAATGAACAGAATGAGCTGACCATTGAACCCAAGGCTTCTGAAGCACTCTAGTGGTCTCCAACAATAAATGGGTCTCTTGTAAACATACAATCTGAGCTTTGGATCTTTTGATATGTGCGAATACTGCCGCCCTTTTCCTGGATGTGCCCAGTCCCCGAACATTCCATGTCATCAAGCTTAAAGCCATTGAAAGATACCACTTGCTAAATTGAATGGAAAATGTCAAAAACTTAACCTACAGTAGAACTTGGGTAAACGTACCCTTAAATACAAACAATCGGCTGCACTCACACAGCCGATAAGAACTGGTCCAGTAGTGCGACCAGGAGAGATTTTCCCTAGCAGCGACTAGGGTGAACCAACGTCGCTAGATGGTGTACTTGGTACGGGGGTGTCCTCAAACAAGGACTTAAGCTTCTCCTGCAGTCCAATAATTTGAATTACCCTGCTACATAGTCTTTAAAACATGCATAAATAAAAAGGACCAAGAACAGAGGGGTATAGAAATAAGGGAGAAAAGAAGGGGGGAGAAGGAAAGAAGTGAAAAAGAAAGAGGGCAAGGGAAAGAGAGAAAGAGAGAGAGGAGAAAAGAGATGAGAGAGGAGGAAAGAGAGAGAGAAGAAAGGAAGAAAAAAAAAGGGGGGGGGGGAGGAGGAGGAAGGGAGAATATAGAAATGTGAGGAGGAAAAGAGGTAGCGGAGGGCAAACATGGGAGAAAACTGGGGGGGGGGGAGAGGGGGAGGGAGGAAGGGTGAAGGGGGAAGGGGGGAAGGGGACAAGGGGTAGGTAGGGGGGTGGGATGAGGGGGGGGGATGAGGGATTAAGCAAAAGGGGGCAGGGGGAGAGAAGAAATGGAAGTGTGAAGGAAATGAGAGGAATATTTGCAGGTAACCTTAGGTTATAAGATACTATGATGCATGGTAACCTTAGAAACTCAATACAGCTCTAAAAAACAAAATTCAGCATTATGAACTTAAGTGCGTTGCCAAATGTTGCGAACCCAAAATAAAGTCCCATTTTGGATCAAAAGATACAGGATGGCACGAGTTCGCTTGAAAGTGTTCTTGGTGCCGCAACAGCGGTCTGGCCCAAGTCCCGCCTGATTTCGCCTCGGTCCGGTCCCACCAGCGACGCACCTACAACCGAGTAATCTGGAGCTCAAACTGGACTTAGCAATGATCGCAGTGATCGCAGGCCACGTCACATCCAAAGACGCGACCTCCAGCCACCCAGACCCGAGGGGGCTGACCAGGAAACCGGCTCAATGGAAGGCCAATAATAATCGCACCCAGTAGCTCACAAGCTTCCGGAGGGCCACAAGTACACCAGCGCATCCTGATAAGTTCATCAGCTTCTCAGCGAACTGGAGCCAGGAGATCAGGGAGCGGACGCAACGGCAATCCCGAGCCCCGCTCCACTCACATGACAGAAGAGGAGAAGAAAACAAAAATATTTCGCGCCTTCAGTAACAAGGGATGCCGAATACCTGCATAGGAGGATCATAAAGCGATCGCAACAGCGATTTCAGACACGACGTCTCAGGAATTAGAATCGCATTACCGACCTCACTCCGGAGAAGAAGAAATAAGTGGATCAAAACCGCGACGCCAGCACAACAACGACCCTCCGGACATCGCCCATAACTGTAGCGCATCAGCGCTTCCTCTTCAGTGTGTTGATCCAATCATCCGCTTCCGCAGGAGAGGTAAAGAAAAGGGAGCGCTCTTGATGAACCACTCTGAGACGAGCTGGGAAGATCATGGAGTAGGCAATTTGGTGTTCTCTAAGGCATTTTTTTCACTTGGATGAAGGATGCCCTTGTTTTCTGAAGAGACGCAGAGAAGTCAGGGAAGATCAATATGGAAATGTTGTTGTGTAAGATCGGGCCCTTGCGTCTCGCCACTCCAAGGATCGCGTCTCTATCCCTGCTGCTCAACAGTCGGGCCAGGAGATCTGGGCTGCGCTCCTGGGGAGGTCTGGCCGGCACCCGGTGGGCTCTTTCTATGGCGAAGGCCGCTGACAACGTCGCATCAGGGAAAGTTTCGGAGAGCCATGTTTCCATGAACTTACATGGGTCGCTCCCTTCTGATCTCTCCGGCATCCCTAGGATTCTTAAATTGTTGCGATTCAGGCGATTTTCCAGATCATCAGCCCTCTGCGTCCAGTTGTTTGCCGCGCTTTCCAAAGAGGATAATCTGCCCGGCGTCGCTCTTGCGTCGTCCTCCAATGTGGAGATCCGCTGCTCCGTCTCCTTTACCCGCTCTCTTAGATTTTGCAAATCCAGCCTGAGGAGACCCACATCGATCTTAACCTCCTCAATTTTACCCGTCAGCGACACTTTTGAATCCTGGATCGCTGCAAGTAATTGCGTAGTGACTTGCTGCAAGGTCAGCTCCTGCGATTCCTTGGATCCGGCCTCCATGACCTCCTCCTCCTCCGCCTCACTGGCTTCCCGCTCTGCCTGTTTGCCGGCGCCATCTTGCTGGGAGTCTCGGGCAAATTTCTTCAGCTTCTCAGCCACCGCAGCACTGCGACCTCTACTCATATTACCGGTCAGAATGATCACCGCACCACAGGTAATCCGGAGGTGTATTTAGGCACCAATTTCGGCAGGATTAATAGGATATATCAGCGTTGGACTGCGGAGCTGCTCTCAAATGCGACCGCTCATGCTGCCTGCTGGCCACGCCCCCCCTCGTTGGTTTTAGAGCATAAAAATTAAAAGTTTGAAAATTACAAAATTTTCAAAATTTTCGCGAAATTTCCGTTTTTTTCACAAAGAAACGCAAAAAATATTGGCCTAAATTTACCACTAACATGAAGCCCATAATGACACAAGAAAACAATCTCAGAATCACCGGGATCCGTTGAAGCGTTCCAGAGTTATAACCTCATAAAGTGACACTGGTCAAAATTGCAAAAAATGGCCTGGTCTTTAGGGTCAAAATAGGCTTGGGGCTGAAGGGGTTAAACGCACAGGACTTTGACTTTGTATTGCTTTTTGCAACATATCACAATTGGGTCAATATTTGCTGGCCACATATATATATGCCTTTATGTGCGCTTTCCACCTAGGACCATTTGCATTAATGGAACATTGTGATATTTAATTCAATATAATGCATTTGTTGAAAAAAGAGAAAAAAATGTGTTTGACGTGGTACCGGTCACATTAAGGGAAAGAGGAGAAAAAAAAAGCCCCGCCTGTGCTAAGCTGCAGTAAATCATTTTTGAATAAATTGTGATCCTATTTTCCGTATTTATTATACCAAGGCTCCTATATTCAACATTGTCCAAGATCATGCAGATCCCGGATATTTTTGAGGGGTTGTTTTTTTTTTTTGTTTTCCCCACTGTATGGTATATATATATTTAAATTGTCAGGGGTCTGTATGATTAGGTAATACCGATTGATACCTTGCAGCTATATAAAACATATATTGAAAATATTGTCTGGCATGCATTTCAGTTCCTGAAGGAAGTGTTTCTGTTTGTGATGTTTGTTTACTTTGTATCATTAAAATCTTATTAAAAATATTTTTCGCATGAATCTCTTGTTCCCATTATTTGATTTAATAATGGTTTGTTGAAAAAATTCTATGATGAAGTGTCATGCATGTAAGCTATTTTGGACTTATGTAATATTACTCATTGAACATGGCCTGAAACTAAAACCATCAAAGTGTCATCTGCTCAAGCCGAAAGTCAACTACCTGGGTCATGTTGTAAGTGCCGAAGGTATCCAGCCTGATCCTGAAAAGATCTCAGCTGTGAACAACTGGAACACCCCAAAAACTGTCAAAGAAATCAGAAGTTTCCTAGGTTTTGCGGGCTACTACAGCAGCTTCATAGCTCATTTTGCGCAAATAGTAGAACCCCTTACAGAGCTGCTACGAGGTTGCCCTAGAGAAAACTATGACAGAAGACTTCCAATTAATTGGTCTGAGCGACAAGAAACTGCCTTTCAGATGTTGAAAAGTCTATTGACTTCACCTCCAATTCTGGTGTACCCTGACATCCTTTCCGTGTCTACACGGATGCCAGCTACCAAGGCCTCAGAGCGGTACTATCACAAGTCCAGGGTGACAAAGAGAGAGTCATTGCATATGCCAGCCGAAGCTTGAGAGGTGCAGAGAAAAACTATAGCAATTACAGTTTTTTCAAGTTAGAGCTGCTAGCTCTTGTGTGGGCAGTCACAGAGAAGTTCAAAGATTACCTCGCTGCTACATCCTTCACAGTTTACACGGACAATAATCATCTTGCTCATCTCAATACTGCACGGCTAGGTGCTCTTGAACAAAGATGGGCTTCAAGATTAGCGAATTTCTGCTTTGATATTAAGTATCGCAGTGTCAAGATCAACATCAATGCTGATATGTTATCCCATTTGCCCGAAGGAGAAGAGTCTCCTGACGAAGATCTGTGGGAAGATGTTGAGATGCCTCCCTTCTATCAAAGTTTTGCTACACAAAACGCTGTTGCTGCTACACAAACTGATGAAGTTTCTCCACAGAAACCTGACCTATTCCAAGATCCATCGAGATGGCAAACTCTTCAAAATGAGTCTCGTGTCCTAGGTGAAATCTATGATTACCTGACTACCGGGAGAATACCTGTCAGACGATGCAGAAGATGTCCTGATGTTGAGGTTAATCGTCTCTGGAGACAGCGCAAAAGACTCTTCATTCAAAAGGGCTTGATCCTGCGCAATACCTTAGACCCGGTTCAGGTGAAAGGCTACATCAGATTCTAATCCCACGGTGAGATGCCAGAATTGTTCTTGATGCCTACCACAACCAGTCTGGGCACTTTGGCATGCACAAAACTGAAGCCACCATACGCCAACGCTTCTATTGGAATGGGGTGCGGTCAGACATAGAAAATTGGTATAGTGAATGTCCAGCCTAAAAGTCAGTAAGAAAGATGCCAGAGCTCCTCTTTATCTAATCCATTCTCAGAAACCAAACGAGCTAGTCGCTCTTGATCATGTGAAGCTAGCACCAACTCGTTCAGGCTACACGTATGCCTTAACCATGGTGGATCACTTGTGCCAGTAAAAGACCTTACAGCTCAGACTACAGCTATCACCTTCTACCGTGAATATGTGAGACATTACGGTTGCCCTGAAGCAGTCCTCACAGATCGTGGATCTGCCTTTGAGTCACAATTATTTCAAGAACTCTGCCAATTTCATGGGGGCAAAAAGCTGAGAACAACCGCCTATCATCCCCAAGGGAATGACCTCTGTGAGAAAGTCAACCAGACCTTCATCAATATGCTGCGAACAGCATCTGTTACCAAACAAGCTGGCCTCAATTGCTTGACGAGTTAGTGGAAAGCTACAACAATACTGTCCACTGTTCTACAGGTTACTCACCATATTATCTGATGTTTGGAAGATAAGGTCAGCTCCCAAAAGATCATTCTCTTGGAATCCAAGTCCTTGACATGATCAATTCCCTGCCAAAAACTGATTGGGTCTCAGAGCATCAGCGAAGAATACACGAAGCCCAACAGATTGTTGATTACCGCGTGGGTGAAGCTCACAGTCAACAAGAAGAGAGCTACAATCAAAGAGCTTCTGCTTCCCCACTTCAAGTCGGAGACAAGGTATGGCTAAAGAAGTACCACCGTACAGGAAAACTCAACTCACTCTGGGAAACAGAGCCATACACAGTTACAGCTATCCCATATCCTGGGTCAGATGTCTAAGAAGTGAAGAAACCCGGAATGGCCCCACAGACGGTGCACAGGAACTGCATGAAGCTATGCACCAAAGAGGATCTACTGGTGATGTCATCACCTCCTCCACAAGTCATGCCGGTCTACACACCAATTCCTGCAATGGAAACAGCCAGACAACCTAGAAAACTCCCTCTACAACACTCAATTTATCCTTCCATGCTATCAATATGTCCCCGTCTTGGTTCCTGCTCGCTGCTCCTCTGCCAACTTCACCTGAGCCAGCAAACAATATCTTTCCTGCTCAAGAGGAAGATCAAGTGTTGAGGCGTTCAGAGCGAAGCACACAAGGAACACTTCCAGCCCGCTACAGAGACTAAAAGGTCATATCCTTTTCCATGAGTATATAATCTTGTGTTTATTTATTTATCTGGATAGTCAGTTTAGTAATGTTTAAGCCTCTGCACCTGGGTAATACCAAGCACCTTGTTTATTATTTGCACAATTTTCTGTATACAGCCATGGACCTATGGACTGTTTGTTGCCACTAAAGTGCCTTTCCAGAGCCTTTCATATGGACGATAGTGTATTGAGGAAAGAGACTATCTCATATTGGCACTACAACATTCATGTTTTACATTTGTTCATTGCATATTGTTCTTCTGTTTGTCTGCATATTCTTGGCTTATTGTTACTGTGCCTTAAATATATATATTTCCTTGATTTCTTAGCAGTCCTCCACTCACACAATCGCCGAGGACGGCTCACCTTCAGAGGGGGAGTATGTAGTGGCCCGGTCCAGATTGTGTCTGTTTCTTTAAGTACATTCACTTATATGTAATATTATGCTATATGTTATAAGTAAAGAATTTTTCATTTGTTGTGTTCTAGCACCATCTACTGGTGAAAACTGTAAAAATCTGAAGTGTTCATTGGGTGTTATCCTATTGGCTAGTTCTTGGTCACATGGCTCAATATGTGGAGCTATTTTCCAGCCTCTGTCTGGAAAGAACTGGAATGAGCTGGTTCTGGCTGAGTCTTCTCTGAGGGCAGAGATTATGTAGAGAGTCTCTTCACCACAAGACTCCTACTAGGCCCAGGCCTAGAATTTCATTATTTCCTGACTTTTACAGCCAATATACTGAAGGCTTCCTAGTCTGAATCCTCACTGGCCAGATATACATTGTGCATCTCTTCAGACAGTAGGGCATACTGACTATATACCAGACACTACTGCACGCAGATTGGGGAAATTTGAGGGTCTCCCACCCCACTCCAATATTAGTAGCTTGCATGCCATTGTCCACGCATCAGCCGTCTGGTCCCCGTAGCGCGCTGGGCAACTGTCTACTTTTGCTTACAAGTACTGCATGTGTCTGAACTAGCAGTGAAATTAACCCCAGGACTCAAGGTCTGTACAATCTTATTATCATATCTACCCTCTTAGCTCAAGAGACTCTGAACCTAAAGCATACCAGTATTAATTCTGAAACAAATCGTGCTCTTAAAGCTCCAGTACGCTAATTGCACTTCAGCATTCAACTCCAAGCTGTATTTGCCGTGGCCTACCCACAAGAGACTGTGAAACATACAGTATATTCCGTATTGATTTGCTTTGTTCCTGCTATATTAACCCCTTCACGATCGCGGGCAGTAAAGTCACATCCTATTTTAACATAAGCAATAGTATAGCTATGCTCACTGTATATTTAGGTGCTCAGGAGTAAATTGTATAGTATATTTGAAAAGTAAACTCCGGCACTCAAAAAATGAAATGACAACTCTTTTATTGATGAAAAGATATTTTTTCCCATGAAGAATTAACAAAAACGTTTCGGCTGTTTGCCTTCTTCAGTTTTTTATATGACTATATAATAGAAAAAAACATATTATTACAAAAATTATCATATTGATACAATCATTACATAAAAATTACAGAAAACTGAATATTAATTTTCCTTTACCTATGAGAATAATTATGGATTCATACTAGAAAATATTCTGTTGTCATCATAGTAGAACGCTTATAGTGTATGCATCTATATAGTGAAACAACATATTACTAATATGCAACAATGTATAATACCATCGAAATCATATGGCCAGAGCATTGTACAACAAAAGGAACAGTAATAAAAAAAGTTTTTTGCAAGGACAGAAAAAGCAGCGAATGAAACCCAGAGTTCCATCTCAACCCCTATAACTATAGAAACAGGTGCCATATGTTAGTGACTAAACACTTAATTACAATGTGGAGGCACAATAATGTACAAAAAGGAAGATTCAGGTAGTACAAAGTCCAAGAAAAAAAAATATAGGGTCTAGCACCAATAATCACAAAGTATATTTACCGGTAAACAAGTGTCAAACCATCATAGGTAATAAATGATAATAAGGTCAGCAGGAACTAAAAGAAAAAACAAGAGAATAAATAACACCATACAAAGATACACGGTGCTAGTTTCCCACTAGTCAATTCATTACCTGTGTTCATCAGTGTCCAGGAAGGGAATGAGTGAGGGAGTACAAGTGTGCAGCCTTTTATAGTGAAAAAGGGTGGGTGTAAACAAACATTCCTTCTTCTCTTGCAAAATCTAATGTGCATATGCCCGTCACTGGGTTCCACTACGCACGCACAGCTTGCATTCCACTTTGATCACTGCTTGCACTCCATCACATGGAAATGTTTGTTTACACCCACCCCTTTTCACTATAAAAGGTTGCACACTTGTACTCCCTCACTCATTCCCTTGGCTTTCAAATTATGTCCCCTGCTGTTTCTTACAGCAGGGGACCTTTGCTTGACCCCAAGGTGGGTGGCATCGCCACCCCCCATCTACGATTGTTGTGATTGGCTGTTCAAATCTGAACCGCCAACCACATCGTTCGCATTGATTTCGGCTAAAACAATGCCTAAATCAATGTGATACTGTGAGATCCGGCTATGAGGTGCCACAGCAGCTGCAGCAGATCATAGCTGGAGCTCAAACGTGGCACCCCCCAGCCCCTGCAGCACTGATTGGAGCGATCGTGCTATGACGCACAATTGCTCCAATCAGTGTGCAGTGGGGCGGTCTGATCTGCCGGTGACCACCCTCCACAGGCCTGTGCTGGTCTGCGAGCCCTCCCCCAACATGTCTTCAGCGTGCACTGGCTGGTACTTGTAGTACCACACCATCGCTGCTGCTGCCGCTGATGTCACCGCTCCTGCTCCACGTGAGTACTGCGCTCCACTTGCTGCCCATGCGCGCTCCTGCGATGTTCCCTGCACGCTTCCGTGATGGCCCCTGCCCGTGCCCCCTCTCCGCGATCTGCCCTTCCACGCCCGATCTG
This sequence comes from Anomaloglossus baeobatrachus, assembly GCF_048569485.1. NCBI lineage: Eukaryota > Metazoa > Chordata > Amphibia > Anura > Aromobatidae > Anomaloglossus > Anomaloglossus baeobatrachus. Next base: position 129,064,525 of record NC_134361.1, read on the forward strand.
CCCCCCGACATCCCGATCTGCTCCCCCCGTGATCTGCCTGCCTCCCTCATAATCTCTATTCTGCTCCCATGCTTCTGCAGCTGCTTCTACAGTCACCCCCTCCCCCTCTGCTCTCCCCTCGATGTCCTCTTACCTGTCTTCACCGGGTCGTCCGAGGTCTTCACTGGCCCGATCACATCTGCCTCCATCGCTGGGTCCTTCCTGGGTATTCTGCAGAGCTGTCCAACTTCCCGCCTGCTGCTCCTGTAAAGCTGTCCATCTCGCTGCCTTCTTGTTCCTCCTGCAGTTCCTCTGGTCAGTGATCCTCCTGCTAATCCTCTGGGTATTGTGAGTATAACTTTTTTTTTTCTTTTTCTGTATCCCCTGTCCATTTTTACACCTCATCCATCCGTGCGTCCCACCGAGCACTGATCAGGGATGCAGATAACGTATCTGCATCCGTGGTCAATTTTTGGCGGGACTTTTTTTTCCCGTATCCCCGACGCTTTTTGTATCAAGTGCGTTCCGCCGAGCGCTGATCAGGGATGCACATAACGGATCGGCATCGCTGCTCAATTTTTGGCGGGATTTTTTTTTTCCCGTATATTGGACGCTTTTTATATCTCATCCAACCGTGCGTCCTGCAGCGGCCGATCAGTACACTGCGTCTGTGCGTTTGAAAAGTCAAATGGCGTTCGTTCTCTTCTGAGCCCCACCGTGCGCCCATACAATTACTTTCCACCACATATGAGGTATCTGCGTACTCAGGAGAAATTGCGCAATACGTTTTATGGTGCATTTTTTCCTGATACCCTTGTGAAAAAAAAACTACCTGGTTCAAGTAAGTTTTGTGGTAAAAAAAAAAATTGTATTCATGGCTGAACATTATCAACTGCTGTGGAGCCCCTTGGGGCTCCCTAAACATCTAGAGAAATTCCTTGAGGGGTCCAGTTTCCAAGATGGGGTCACTTGTGGGGGAGCGCCATTGTTTAGGCACCTCAGGGGGTCTCCAAATGCAACATTACGTCAGCTAATGATTCCAACCAATTTTGCTGTCAAATGGCGCTCCTTCTCTTCTGATCCCCGCAAGCGCCCAAACAACCAAACAATTACTTTCCACCACATATGAGGTATCGTCGTACTCAGGAAAAAATGCACTATAAATTTTATGGTGCATTTTTTCCTGATACCCTTGTGGAAAAAAAAGCTACCTAGTTGAAGCAACAGTTTTGTGGTAAAAAAAAAAAATTCTTTTCACGACTCAACGTTATAAACTTCTGTGAAGCCTCCAGGGGTTCAAAGTGCTCACCAAACATCTAGAAAATTATCTGAGGGCTCTAGTTTCCAAAATAAGGTCACTTGTGGGGGAGCTCCATTGTTTAGGCACCTCAGGGGGTCTTCAAACCCAACATGGTGTCCGCTAATGAGTGCAGCTAATTTTGTACTCAAAAATTCAAATGGCGCTCCTTGCCTTCTGAGCCCTGCCGTGTGCCCAAACATTTGATTTCCACCACATATGAGGTATCTGCATACTCAGGAGAAAATGCACAATACCTTTTTTGGTGCATTTTTTTTATACCCTTGTGAAAAAAAAGCTACCTAGTTGAAGCAACAGTTTTGTGGTAATTTTTTTTTTTCTTTTCACGGCTCAACGTTATAAACGTCTGTGAAGCCCCCAGGGGTTCAAAGTGCACATCAAACATCTAGAAAAATTATTTGAGGGCTCTAGTTTCCAAAATGGGGTCACTTGTGGGGGAGCTCCAATGTTTAGGCCCCTCAGTGGGTCTACAAACCCGACATGGCGTCCGCTAATTAGTGCAGCTAATTTTGCACTCAAAAATTAAAATGGCACTCCTTCCCTTCCGACCTCTGCCGTGCGCCCAAACAATTAATTTTTACCACATATGGGGTATCAGTGTACTCAGGAGAAATTGCACAATAAATTGTATGGTGCACTTTCTCTTTTCTCCCTTGTGAAAATGAAAATATTATGGCTAAAGTAACATTTTTGTGTTAAAAAGTAAAATTTTAATTTTTTCCTTCCACATTGCTTTGGTTCCTGTGAAGCACCTAAAGGGTTAATAAACTTCTTCTTGTATGTGGTTTTGAGCAGCGTGAGGGGTGCAGTTTTTAGAATGGGGTCACTTTTGGGTATTTTCTGTCACCTCGGCCTCTCAAAGTCACTTCAAATGTGATGTGGTCCCTAAAAAAAATATTTTGTAAATTTTGTTGAAAAAATGAGAAATTGCTGATGAACTTTGACCCCTTCTAACATCCTAACGAAAAAAAAAATTGTTTTGAAAATTGCGCTGATGTAAAGTAGACATGTGGGAAATGTTATTTAGTAACTATTTTGTGTGACATATCTCTCAGATTTATAAGCATACATTTTCAAAGTTTGAAAATTGCAAAATTTTAGCAAAATTTTCACAAATAAACGGAAAAATTATCGGCCTAAATTTACCACTGACATGAAGTACAATATGTCATGAAAAAACAATCTCAGAATCACCAGGATCCGTTGAAGCGTTCCAGAGTTATAACCTGTCAAAGTGACACTGGTCAGAATTGCAAAAAAATGGCCCGGTCATTAGGGTGTTTTAGTGGCCGGGGGTGAAGGGGTTAAAGCAACTGTTATCCCCAAAACCGTGTCTGTGGACTGTCTATCAGCTGTGGATACTATGTGGGGGTGGATAGCAGGGAACATCTGGGCCCTTACAGTACCGTTAAGAGTCCGTATTCACTGGGTAATGCACAATACTAAACCTTTAAAGCTTATCATTTCTTCTTAGCGATGCACTCTGAACAGTCAGTAATAGCTCATTCAGTGCACAAAGGAGCCTTTATTCTCAGCAGTGCAGGTGTTTACACACCATGATGTGCTGCCGAGAACGACGATCTATTGTGCAAAACAAAGCCTCATTAAATACAACGAACGATTGTTTTGCGCATTGATCGGTTAATCAGCAGCCTCTTTTGCCTGCACGATTATTGTGAAATCAGCATTCCTTAGTATACTTGGTCAATAGGTGCAGACGACTGTTCCTTTTCTCATCTGAGAAAATCACATCAATTATGCTAATCACACTCTGAGCATACTTTAATCAGAGTTTGATGAAAGCGTGATCTGATCATTTTCTCAGATGTGAAGAAATATTTTTATATATATATATATATATATATATATATAAAAATATAAATATATATATATATATATATATATATAATCTCCATCTTCCCTATTTTGTGAGGCTGTGAAAACTGGAGCGCACTTGTATATCATCTAAGTGCAATCTCATTTTTTTCCATAGGTCAATTGGCTTAAATGGCTGAGTACAAATCCGATTTACTGAGGAAACTCGGACATGCAGCAATTTTGTTTCCTCTGACAGCCTAGATCCAAGGGAAAAATCCGATTTGCACAAAGCCTCATAAAATGACATTAGTCCAAGTTCAATCTGATGTTTTGTTGTATCACACTCGGACAGAAAATACAGTGATGTGAATGAGACTTGGTTGCAGTGTAAATGCAACTTGAGGGTCCATTTACAAGGTACAATAATCAGCAATAAATGACCTCTGGATGGCAATATTTTTGCTGTTTGTGTCGATTAATAACCTGTATACTCCGGCCAACCCCACTTCAGATGCACACTGAATCAGTAATAGATTGTTCCGTGCACATAGACTGCCATTGTTCTCAGCAGCACGTGGCCTCATGATGATGCTTTATCTAAGGCCTGCAACACACATCCATTTAAAACGTGCGTGTTTGGTCCATTTCCGCACATACCGGAGATACGACCAAACGTGCACATATGTTTTTTTATGTTTAAAGGCACACGTGCATGTTATTTGATCTTCCGTGTGTTCGTGTGCGTCCCACGTTTTTTGCTCCGTTTGGCACGGAAGCATGTTCGTTTTTGGGATGGAGCACGCACACACGGACATAATGTTAGCCTATGGGAGTCCAAATAAAACGTTCCTTGCACGGATGTGTGGTTATGTTGTCCGTGAGAAATGTCCGTGTGTGATGCAAAATGTCATTACTACATGTCGGAAGACAGAGTAGCGCGATGAGAATGAACTCGGGTGAACTTCACCCGACTTCATTGTCATGCCGCGGCTCTGTCTGTGTGCCGTGTACTGATTAGCGGTCACCTGTGAAGGATTCACTAGTGACCACTGATCCCCCGAGTGACTGAAGTGTCCCCCCCTCTCTCATACTCACCGATCTCCGATCACCGGTGCTGCATGGCGTTCACACTGCTCCGGCGGCTTTTTCTAATTTGAAAAAGCCGGCCGCTCATTAAACAATCTCGTATTCCCTGCTTTCCCCGCCCACCAGCGCCTATGATTGGTTGCAGTGAGACACGCCCCCACGCTGAGTGACAGGTGTCTCACTGCACCCAATCACAGCAGCCGGTGGGCGTGTCACTATGGAGTATAGAAATAAATAAATAAATAATTAAAAAAAACGGCATGCGGTTCCCCCCAAATTTAATACCAGCCAGATAAAGCCATACGGCTGAAGGCTGGTATTTTCAGGATGGGTAGCTCCAAGTTATGGGGAGCCCCCCAGCCTAACAATATCAGTCAGCAGCCACCCAGAATGGCCGCATACATTAGATGCGACTGTTCTGGGACAGTACCCGGCTCTTCCCGATTTGCCCTGGTGCATTGGCAAATCGGGGTAATAAGGAATTATTGGCAGCCCATAGCTGCCACTAAATCCCAGATTAATCATGTCAGGCTTCTCCCCGAGATACCTTCCATGATTGATGTGTAAATTACAGTAAATAAACACACACACACGAAAAATCCTTTATTAGAAATAAAAAACACAAACACATTCCCTGGTTCACCAATTTAATCAGCCCCAAAAAGCCCTCCAAGTCCGGCGGAATCCAGGATGGCCCAGCGTCGCTTCCAGCTCTGCTGCATGAAGGTGACTGGAGCAGCAGAAGAAACCACCGCTCCTGTCACATCCACGCAGCAAATAAAGAGAGCCGCGTGATCAGTTGAGCTGTCACTGAGGTTACCCGCGGCTACCGCTGCATCCACCGCTGGATCCAGGTAACCTCAGTGACAGCTCAGCTGATCACGTGGCTCTCTTCATTTGCTGCTATGGGCTGCCAATAATTACTTATTACCCCGATTTGTCAACGCACCAGGGCAAATCGGGAAGAGCCGGGTACTGTCCCAGAACAGTCGCATCTAATGTATGCAGCCATTCTGGGCGGCTGCTGACTGATATTGTTAGGCTGGGGGGCTCCCCATAACATGGAGCTCCCCATCCTGAGAATACCAGCCTTCAGCCGTATGGCTTTATCTGGCTGGTATTAAATTTGGGGGGAACCGCACGCCGTTTTTTTTAATTATTTATTTATTTATTTCTATACTCCATAGTGACACGCCCACCGGCTGCTGTGATTGGGTGCAGTGAGACACCTGTCACTCAGCGTGGGGGCGTGTCTCACTGCAACCAATCATAGGCGCCGGTGGGCGGGGAAAGCAGGGAATACGAGATTGTTTAATGAGCGGCAGGCTTTTTCAAATTAGAAAAAGCCGCCGGAGCAGTGTGAACGCCGTGCAGCGCCGGTGATCGGGGATCGGTGAGTATGAGAGAGGGGGGGACACTTCAGTCACTCGGGGGATTAGCGGTCACTGTTGAATCCTTCACAGGTGACCGCCAATCAGTACACGGCACACAGACAGAGCCGCGGCATGACAATGAAGTCGGGTGAAGTTCACCCGAGTTCATTCTCATCGCGCTACTCTGTCTGCTGACATGTAGTAAACGACATTTTGCATCACACACGGACATTCCACACGGACAACACAAACACATGTCAGTTAAGTTTCACACGCACACACGGACATTTCACACGCACATACGGCTAGCATACGGGATACATACGCAGGTCACACATACCATAAAAACGGACCTAAAAAACGGAAAACGGACCCGAAAAACGGCCCGTTTTACACAGACGTGGTTTTCACGGATGTGTGTTTTAGGCCTAAAACAATGATCTTTGGTGCAATCCAAATCATAATTTCTCCTGATGACTGAGGATCAGGTTATCAGCAGCCTGTTAGATTGCACAATATACTTGAAACAAGCATTCCCAGGTTAGAGATGTAGTGAAATGGATTTCCAGTCAGAACATTACCCTTGATTGAGGAATGGATATTTCCTTAATGTTTCCCTCTTCTGTGATCTTCAACCAGTCATTGACCTTAATATCTGCTTTCAAACTGTAATACTGTTCTTGGCTCTAGAAAAGTACATTGCAGGATATGGATCCCAGCAGCTATGTGGCATAAATGGGTTATTAACTTGTAGAATAGAAAATAAAGAGACAATGCAGACCCATAAAAAGCATTGTTAAAAGCGCTCAGCCAGTTATCTACCTCTTTACAACATATGTTGTAAGTTTGCTAATGCAATAGATGTGTATTTAGCAGCTTCTCACATATTCACCAAGATGCCTCAGAGAAATACTGTGGAATGTGCAGCACAAACTGATCCCTATAGAAAACCGTGATAATTTGATCCTAAAGTAAAGGGGAAATACACAGCTGTCATGAAAGAAATGCGCAGTGGTGGCCATTTTTAGAGATTGAAGTACATGACAGAAATTTAGACTTTACAATAATATTAGTTCAAGATTCTTAACCCGTTCTTGGCAATAAGAGCAGTTTACATCCAGGCAGGCAAGCTAGAACGAATAATAATATTAATTACAATATTAACCCATTCACTCCAAGCGATTTTCCGTTTTTCATTTTCATTTTTTCATCCCCTTCTTCCAAGAGCCATAACATTTTATTTTTTAATTAATTTAGCCATATGAAGATTTATTTTTTGCTAAACAAGTTGTACTTTTGAATGACACCGTTCAATCTGCCACTTAATATTCTGTAAAACTAGAAAAAGTGCAAGTATGATGACATTGAAGAGAAAGTGCAATTCAACAATGTTTCTTTTTCATTTATGTTCATTATATGGGAAAATTGACCTAGCAAAATGATAACCCACGATCAGTACGAATATATAGATGCCAAACATATATATATATATATATATATATATATATATATATATACTAGAAGGTGGCCCGATTCTACGCATCGGTTATTCTAAAATTAACATATTGTGTAGTTCATGTATGATTTTTGTTATATATATATATAGATGTTGTTGTGTGTAGTTACCAAGTGTTTGTGTAGGGGCTGTACATGTTCCGGGTGTTGCGTTGTTTGTGGACCGCTGTGTGTCTGTAGCGTTGTGTGTGTGTGTGTGTTGCGCGGTTTGTGTGTGTGTGGTGTGTTTTGGGGGAGGTATGTTTTGTGCAATGTGTGTGTTGTGCGGTATGTGCGTATATTTGTGTGTGCCGCGGTGTTTGTGTGTTGGGTGTTGTGTGTGTGCAGCGTTGTCTGTGTTTGTGGGTGTCTGTGTAGGGCAGTTGTTTGTGGTTCCCAGTGTGTGTGTGGGGTGTGTTGTGCAGTGCGCGCGCGTGTGTGTGTGTGTTGGGGGGAGGTGTGCACTTCCCATCGTGCTCCATCCCCCATGCAGCGCACTCCCCATCGTGCTCCATCCCCCATGCAGCGCACTCCCCATCGTGCTCCATCTCCCATGCTGCGCACTCCCAAACGTGCTCCATCCTCCATGCTGCGCACTCCCAAACGTGCTCCATCCACCATGCTGCGCACTCCCAAACGTGCTCCATCCGCCATGCTGCGCACTCCCAAACGTGCTCCATCCACCATGCTGCGCACTCCCAAACATGCTCCATCCGCCATGCTGCGCACTCCCAAACGTGCTCCATCCGCCATACTCCGCACTCCCCATCGTGCTGCATCCCCCATGCTGCGCACTCCCAAACGTGCTCCATCCACCATGCTGCGCACTCCCAAACGTGCTACATCCGCCATGCTGCGCACTCCCAAACGTGCTCCATCCGCCATGCTGCGCACTCCCAAACGTGCTCCATCCGCCATGCTGCGCACTCCCAAACGTGGTCCATCTGCCATGCTGCGCACTCCCAAACGTGCTCCATCCGCCATGCTGCGCACTCCCAAACGTGCTCCATCCGCTATGCTGCGCACTCCCAAACATGCTCCATCCGCCATGCTGCGCACTCCCAAACGTGCTCCATCCGCCATGCTGCGCACTCCCAAACGTGCTCCATCCGCCATGCTGCGCACTCCCAAACGTGCTCCATCTGCCATGCTGCGCACTCCCAAACGTGCTCCATCCCCCATGCTGTGCACCCCCCATCGTGCTCCATCCCCCATGCTGCACCAGCATCAGCCTCTCTACCCGCAGCATCAGCCTCTCTGCCCGCAGCATCAGCCTCTCTCCTCCCAGCATCAGCCTCTCTACCCGCAGCATCAGCCTCTCTCCTCCCAGCATCAGCCTCTCTGTCCCCAGCATCAGCCTCTCTGTCCCCAGCATCAGCCTCTCTCATCCCAGCATCAGCCTTTTCTGTCCCCAGCATCAGCCTCTCTCCTCCCAGCATCAGCCTTTTCTGTCCCTAGCATCAGCCTCTCTCCTCCCAGCATCAGCCTCTCTCCTCCCAGCATCAGCCTCTCTCCTCCCAGCCTACCCCAGCCTCAGCCTCCCCCAGCATCAGCCTCTCTCCTCCCAGCATCAGCCTCTCTCCTCCCAGCATCAGCCTCTCTCCTCCCAGCATTAGCCTTTTCTGTCCCCAGCATCAGCCTCTCTCCTCCCAGCCTACCCCAGCCTCAGCCTCCCCCAGCATCAGCCTCCCCCAGCATCAGCCTCTCTCCTCCCAGCATCAGCCTCTCTCCTCCCAGCATCAGCCTCTCTCCTCCCAGCCTACCCCAGCCTCAGCCTCCCCCAGCATCAGCCTCTCTCCTCCCAGCATCAGCCTTTTCGGTCCCCAGCATCAGCCTCTCTCCTCCCAGCATACCCCAGCCTCAGCCTCCCCCAGCATCAGCCTCTCTTCTCTCAGCCTCCCCATCCCAGCCTTCCCCAGGATCAGCCTCTCTCCTCCCAACCTCCTCCAGCATGCCGTGCTCCTCTGCCGACACTCACAGATCCGATCGCATACACTCACACACACACACACACACCCGATCGCATACACTCACACACACCCGATCGCATACACTCACACACACCCGATCGCATACACTCACGCACACACACATTGACGATATTGCACATACGCGCTCACACTCACAACATCCGGAGATACCACATGCTTCTGGCCATGTGATCCTCCGGCAGGTCCTGGAAGCTCACAGCACAGTATCGCCGCCGAAAAGCAAGCGATATCCCAGGATGTTGTGAGTGTGTGGATGCGATGTGATGTGTGTGTGAGGTGTGTGTGAGAGTGAGTGTGATCTGATGTGTGTGTGTGTGTGCTGTTATGTGTGTGCGTGTGTGTATGTTCCGCCGCTGCAGGACCTTGATGCGCTGGTAACTATGCTACCATGGTTACCAGCGTATCTCGTCCCCCGCTCGCACGGGAGCCCACACCAGCATACGTCGGCCAGCCCCAGCAATGCGAGGGTATGTGTCGGCTGGTTTGGCGGCATACGCTGATGTCGGCTCCCGGGGGTACAGTACTCACCTGGGAGTCGTAGCTCCGTGTCGGTTCGAGGAATGCGTGGGGGGGGGGCCAGAGCTAGCGTGCATTGCGTGAGGGGGGCGTGGCCGAGTTGCCAATGCCTGCAGGGTGCCGGGGCGAGAGGCCAATCTGTGGGGGGGGCGGAGCCTGGGCGAGCGGCCGGCCAATCCGTGTGGGAGCGCAGCCTGGGCGAGCGGCCAATCCGTGCGGGGGGGGGAAGGGCCATGGCGAGCCCAGCGGCCAATCAGCTTTGTGTCACCGTAAGGACACAATTTTGGAGCAAGACAGACAGACAGAAAGATAGACAGACAGACAGACAGATAGACAGACAGACAGACAGACAGAATAAGGCAATTATATATATAGATATATATATATATATATATATATATATATTTTATTTAAGTAGTGAAAAAAAATCAGAAATTTGTCAAAAAAAGAATTTTACTTATGTCACCATTCTCTGAAACCCGTAAAGTTCTAAATTTTTGGGATATGGGGCTGTGTGAGAACTTCTTTTTTTGCACCCTGAGCTGACATTTTTATTGGTATAATTTTGAGGTAGATACAAGGGCATCTCATTAAATTGGATCATCAAAAAGTTAATTTATTTCAGTAGTTCAATACAGAAAGAGAAACGCATATATTACACACAGAGTGATCTATTTCAAGTGTTTATTTCTGTTAATGTTGATGATTATGGCTTACAGCGAATAAAAACCCAAAAGTCATTATCTCAGAAAATTAGAATAATTACCACAAAACACCTGCAAAGGCTTCCAAGCGTTTAAAATGGTCTTTTAGGGCTCGTGCACACATTGCATAATTGCATGTATTTACGCTGCGTATAGCACTGCAGTGTAAATGCATGCATCCTGCGTCCTCTGCACAATCTATGAAGATTGTGCATGATACGTGCGCACGATACTGTTATGAACGCAGCGATTTGGGTGCTAAAATTTTGACCCAAATCCATGTGTTCATAAAATGAGCATGTCAATTAATTTGTGCGCTATGGATGCAGCTCCCACTCTGTCTATGGTGTGGGCAGCAGCCATAGCGCATGAAATTGGCTTTTTTCTACCAAAAAACTGCATCAATTCTGCAGTGTTTCTGCAGCGATTTGACGCTCACATGTGCTGTCAAATCGCTGCAGAATATTCAGCAGTTACGTGAGCATGAGCCCTTAGTCTGGTTCAGTAGGCTACACAATCATGGGATAGACTGCTGACTCGACAGATGTCCAGAAGGCAGTCATTGACACATTCCACAAGAGGGATAAGCCACAAAAGGTCATTGCTAAAGAATCTGTCTGTTCACACAGTGCTGTATCCAAGCATATTAATGGAAAGTTAAGTGGAAGGAAAAAGTGTCTTAGAAAAAGTGTGTGCTGCCCCAGCAGCGGATCGAATCGCTCGTATCTGGGGGTTGTGTCCGCTCATGGCTCGAGGGTCTCCGGACCTGGGGGCTTAGGGAGCCATACTCTAAAGTTAAAGAGGGATATTTACAGGGGAGTTATAGTTCGTGACGCCACCCTTGGTGTGCGGTAACTGGGAGTACCGCCGCTGCCATTGGGAGTACTCGGGGTGATGGAATGGGGCAGCAAGGTGTCGTTACCCTCCACAGGTATGCCCCGGGACTCTGGAAGATGTTACTAGGTGCCGTGATGGGGAGATCACTCATGTACTCATTTAGTCAGTAAGCAGATGCTGACAACTAGGTAAACCAAGTCTCTGGGTGTCGCTGCCTCTCAAGGGGAGCTCATCCGGGTCCTGTCCCCTGCAGTGCTGCCTGATGATCCGTGACCTGCCTCCTGGAACAAAGTTTAGATTCACCGTAGTGGCCCGGTAGTCTGGAACTTGCCGGGCCCTGCTCCCCACTGTGGCTAAGTGTGGAAGCCTGCTCTCAGGGCTCACGCTTGGGATCTTAGTGGACTACTTGTATGGAAGGCCCTATCTCCCCTGTTGCGCTAGTGCCCTGATTCTGGAGCTAGTGGGAACAGTCCATAAAGGCTACGTTTTCCGCAGGTTAATTTCCGGGTTGCCTGAAGCCTCTCCCTGACCTAGGGTCCGTGTACCCCGCTGTGCCTTCGGTCCCGGACTGGTGATAGGACCAGGCTGCTGACCGTTCTCTTTAACAGGTCCAGCCACCTTGCCTCAATCCCATGCGACCGGGGGCTGACTCCTCTAGGTCCAGACCACCGTTTGCAACCTAGACACTACTCTTGGGAGCCACCGCTCCCTGCCTTCTCCACTTCACAACTCTCTTTCACTCTCTCCTCTACTCTAATCACTCCACTCTCTGACACTCCTCACCTCCCCTTCCTGACCCCTAGGTGGGCGATGATTTTCCACTCAAGCCGCCCACTGGTGTGTCTGGTGGGTGTGGTGCAGGGTGTATCTAGGATTTGATTTGTTGTTGGGGGCAGCACCGCAAGATGGGGATCCAGAACCATGAGAAATTTGAATACTGCACTAAGAAGAAAGAGCGTGCAGTGCCCTGTGACGACCTGATAGTCCCGGGGCCTCACATTCCCCCTTGCAAATCATTTTTGATACGATTAACGAGCGCAAAAGTGTCGTAATCGTATCATCGGTGTAGTGTCGGGCATTTTCATTATTTCGCTGCAGCGGCAGGTACGATCTTGTTCCTCGTTCCTGCAGCAGCACACATCGCTGTGTATGAAGCCACAGGAGCGAGGAATATCTCCTTACCTGCCTCTAGCGGCTTTGTGGAAGGAAGGAGGTGGGCACGATGTTTACGTCCCGCTCATCTCCGCCCCTTCGCTTCTATTGGCCGCCTGCTATGTGACGTCACTGTGACGCCGCACGACCCGGCCCCTTTGGAAGGAGACGGGGTGGCCGGCCAGAGCGACGTCGCAGGGCAGGTAAGTGCGTGTGAAGCTGCCGTAGCGATAATATTTGCTCGGCATCGCTACATCAGCATGCGATGTCGTAGTGTGCAAAGTGCCCCTTAGAGTTCATCTTTACTAAATAATGATAGAATGCTACTGGTCATGTTAGTAGAGGAGGTTCAACCTGCTCCGTTGCAGCCTCTTCCTGCGATAGTCCAGTCCCAACGTCCCGGATCCCATTAACCCACCACCCAAACAACCTGAACCCCACTGGTTTCTAATTGGTTCCGTGACAGGGTTAAAGTCCCGGATTTAAAAAGGACGACTCTGGTATGCACAGGAGGTGCAACTTATTTACAATGAGCACAAGTCCGTGCTGGCCGCAACCAGTCCCTCAGCCATGGTCCATTTTTACTACTAATATAGATAAAGGAAATGGAGTCCATGTACCAGGTGCAAACATCATGTAAACTTTTCTTAATCAGGTGAAATACTCTGTTGATTAAAACCGGTTATCATCATTTGCATATAAACACTACCTATTATTGCTAAAGAAAAATAAAAAACTGTGAAAAATAACAAAGGAAAACACAGATACCTAACATTTTTAACTTTTAGATAGCCGAGTACCACTACCACTACTCTCTATATCTCAATGGGGGCTGACCAAAGTTAACCCGGGTCGGCTTTCTCAATTCTGGACCCTCTTCCTCCCCCTGTGATGTGGCAATAATTCCTGCAGGTTCCTCGCTCTCCGTGGCAGGTGTGGCTGATAGGATTCTACATGTGCGTGGTAAGGGGACAGGTACTACTCGGTGCGGGAGTGAGTGCAGTGTCAGTAATCCTTTCCTGTTCTGGTTCTTCCACAGATTGTGGGAATGTTAACACAGGGACTATCACTGCTCCATTTTTCATGGGCCAATCTTCTGGGAAGTCATCTAGAATGGTACGGATCATCCTTTTCTTTCTTTCCACCACCGGAGGTTGGAGCTGGGATCATCTGCAACTCTTAAGGGCTCTGAACATTTGTTCAGGTGGTCCCGGGAGACAGTAGACGTGGTTCTTCCCTGATCCTTGCTGATAAGGCAGGTCTTTTGGTTGTCAAAGTAGGAAGGTTGCACCACGTAAGGCTCTCTCTCCCATTGATCGTCCAATTTGTGCAGCTTTCTCTTACTCTTCAGTACCCCCTCAACTGGTTAGAAAGGAGTAGCTTTTGCCTGCTTGTTGAAGTTCCTTTCTTGCTTTTCTCTATTCTGATTCAAATTCTCTTCAACATACTTCTGAATCTGCTTATACTGGATCTGGCGATGTGAGTCCCAATCCGCTTTGGACGAGTAAACTTCAGGCTGTTCAACTTCCATCTCTAAGTCCACTGGGAGTCTTCCAGGTCTGGCTCTCATTAAGTAGGAGGGTGCACTTTTAGTGGACCCCACAGGAATGTTATTGTAGATGTCAACAAGGTCCGGCAACTTTTCAGCCCACTGGTTCCGCTCCTCTAGAGGTAGAGTCTTCAGCAGGTTAATCACCAGGTGGTTCATCTTTTCACACATCCCATTCGCCTGCGCATGGTAGGGTGTAGTGCGTATCTTCTTGCACCCGTACAGACTACAGAATTCCTGGAAGATTTCAGCCTCGAACACTGGACCTTGATCGGTGAGGACCCACTCTGGATACCCATGCAGCCTTCAGAAGTGCGCCTGGAATGCCATTGCCACCCTACTGGCAGTTAGATCTTTCACCGGTATCACCACCAGGAATCAGGAGTAGTGGTCCACCATCGTGAGCGCATAGGTGTAACCACTCTTGCTTTGGGTTAGTTTGACGTGTTCCAAGGCCACAATCTCCAGGGGCTATTTGGTGACTATTGGTTGGAGTGGCGCTCACTGACTGGTGCCATCTTGCCTCCTCAAGGCGCAAGGACCACAGTTTCTGCACCAGGCTTCTATGGAATCCCTCATCCCAATCCAGTAGAAGCGACTTCTCAGCAACATCTCCAATTTCTTCCATCCAAAGTGCCCTGCTCTATCGTGGTACGCTTCCACCACTGGGACATATGCTTTAGGTATCACGATCTGGCAGAATCTTTCTTGCGTCTTGGGATTGGTCAGACTCCTGCATAACTTGCCTTGGTGGAGATATAGCCGACTCCTGTCTTGATACAGCTTCTTGGCCTCTTCTGAAGCGCCTGGTTCGAGGTGGGAGCCAGCTCGGGCTAGCAGTGTTTTTATCAGCCTGATCGCAGGGTCACCATCTTGGGTTTCTTGCCAACCGTGATGGGGTAACAGATTGAAGGCTGCCTCTTGCTGATTACTATGGGACCGGCCCGTTCTATGCTAGCGGGCCGATGGAAAGCAGGTAACTCGAGCTCCTTCAAGTCATCCTGGTCTTTCCCATTATCAGACAAATGGGGCATTCTGGATAGGGCATCCGCATTGGTGTTCTTGCGGCGAGCCCTATACAGTATTTTATGGTGAAATCATAATTTGCCAACCTTGCAACCCAGCGCTGATTGAGCGCTCCAAGCTTTGCCATATCCAGATGGGTCAGTGGATTATTATCCGTGTATACGGTAAACTTTGTGGAATCCAGGTAGTGCTTGACCCTCTCAATTACAGCCCACACAAGTGCCAAGAACTCCAACTTAAAAGAACTATAGTTCTCCGGGTTTCTTTCTGTAGGCCTCAGCTATCTGCTGGCATAGTCGATTACTTTCTCCTAGCCCTTCTGTACCTGGGACAGGACTGCTCCTAGGCCTACGTTACTGGCATCTGTGTACAGTACAAACGGGAGACTGCAAGGATCTCGTCCCCCGTCAGAGCTGACTTCATTTATTCAAAGGAATCTTCCTATTCCTTACCCCATTTGAACGGAGGGCCAGAGGGCTTGCCATGTTTGGGTTGCCCCACCAGGAGGGCTTGTAAGGGAGCCGCCAATTTGGTGTAGCCTTTTACGAACCTACGGTAATACCCCATCAAGCCCAGGAACTGCTGCACCTCTCTGACAGTACTGGGCCTCAGCCAGTTCTGGATGGTCGTGATCTTCTCGGGATCTGGTGCCACACCCTCGGCGCTGACCACTTGTCCCAGGTACTGGACCTTAGGCTTCAGTAGGTGACATTTAGATGGTTTTAGCTTCATCTCATACCTGGATAGGGATTTGAATACTTCTGCTAGGTGTTTCAGATGCGCCTCATACATCTTAGAGTATACGATGACGTCATCCAAGTAGAGCAGGACAGTTTCGAAGTTGTAGTGACCCAAGCAGCATTCCATGAGTCTCTGGAACATTCCTGGTGCATTACACAGCCCGAACGGCATATTATTGAACTCACATAATCCCATCGGGGTAGCGAAGGCGGTTTTCTCACGGTCCTCTTCAGCAACGGCCACTTGCCAGTATCCGCTGGTAAGATCAAGAGTAGAGAAATAAGTGGCTGACTTCAGGGCAGCTAATGATTCCTCAATTTGGGGTAAGGGATAGGCATCCTTATGTGTGATTTTATTGATTTGTCTGTAATCCACACACATCCTCATAGTGCCGTTCTTCTTTTTCACTAGTACCAGGGAAGCTGCCCAGGGGCTGCAACTATAACGGATGACCCCAGCCTCCTTCATGTTTCGAAGCCTGTCCTTTGCACATTGGTAATGGGCAGGTGGTATGGGCCTATACCTCTCCTTTATGGGTGGATGAGCGCCTGTGGGTATGTGGTGGTGTACTCCTTTTATTCACCCCAAAATCAAGTGGATGCTTGCTAAAGACCTGCTCATACTCTTGCATAACCCTGTAGACCCCTTGTTTGTGATGTGAAGGTGTAGAGTCGGTGCCCACATGTAACTCCTGGAACCACTTTTCTAACTGCCCCTGGGGACTGTCACTGGAGGACTGGTCTGATGTATTTGAGGAATTCACTGCATGGAGGGAGTCTGTGTTCACTGTGAACAGTTTGGCAATTTGGGCATACCTGGGCAATATAACCTTCTCTACCCCGCAATTCAACACTCGCACGGGCACCCTCCCCTTCCGGACATCGATTACAGCTCTGGCCGTTAACACTGTGGGCCAATACCTGGTAATCCTGTCCACGGGAGCCTACAGCTGCCCTGCACCATATCATCATCTCGCTCCATAGGGGCACTACAAGGGGAGCTACATCCATTACCCGTACACCACCAATTTCACCTCTGGAGAGATTTACCTGTTGCCGCTGCAGGAGGGCTCAGATTTCACATTGCAGGACTCTCTGCCGCCCTGCGCCTGCACTCTCAGATAGCTGTTGGAGCAAAAACAACACTTCAACCATACAGTTCTCAATGACATTTGTTCCCAAAATGATCTTAGGGTTCCGATCACTATGGTCATTCTGCATGACTATGAGTCTCTGTCGCGCCAACTCTACCCGGCCCACCTTAATGGTTACCTCCTTGAACCCAATTTGAGTCACTGGTAACCCATTGACAGTGTAGATGGTAATGCTGTCCTATGGCGAGGTGAGTTTATCATCTAACCAGAACTTCTTATACAGTACATAGGGAATAGTCGTTACCTGGGAGCCGTTATCAAGGAGTGCAGAGGTCGGGATCCCATCCAGGGTGATGGAAACGATGGGCCGTCCCCCCATATACCGCTCTTGCCAGTCCTCTGGGCCTTGGGAGTTTATTCCTGGGGATTGGCCCTTGGCCTCAGGGGTTGCACGTTTAAAGGACAGACTCGAGCATGATGGTCAGTCTTATTACACTTATATGCATGGAAGAAAGAAATCCGACCGCAATCAGCTTTAGTGCCGGGGGTACTTTATTGAGGTTCAAAGGTGCATAGTAAAAGCGTCGAGACGAGACCTAGATGCGGGGTCCCTCACCTGAGGACGTCAGGTGAGGGACCCCGCATCTAGGTCTCGTCTCGCCGCTTTTACTATGCACCTTTGAACCTCAATAAAGTACCCCCAACACTGAAGATGATTGCGGTCGGATTTCTTTCTTCCATGGACATAATTGGACACATTTCCTATCTTCTGACCAGCACGCTCACACTGGACACTCTCTAAGACTGGAGCTGACTTCCACGCATGTGGGTTAATTGCACAAAGTACCTCAGGTGGATTGAGTGGTGCAGGAGATCTTTCTATTGTTTGTGCTTATTACACTTATAACAAACAAGCTGTCCATACCGGTCGCTATTCCATTTTCTGTACGTCGATGTCCTCCCTCTCATCCAGGGGACATCCTCCAGGCAGTCGGCTAGCTAAATCTTTCCTGCTGGCTTGGCCTTTGGCTTGAGCTACATCGCCTCCAAGATCCTTGCGACGTCGCTGCTCAGCTGTTGCACCTGTGAAGACAAATCGTTGATTCCGCCCACGAGCACTACCAAAGATGTTGGTTCCGGCAATGCTAAGGCAGGGGGCTTCATATGTAAAGGAGAAGTGCCTGCTTGCCAGGGTGGAAGAGGAGAGTCAGCAGCCTCTGGGGGCTGTAGGGCTTTGATCGCCCGTTCTGCCCCATTCCATCACCCCGGGCACTCCCAACAGCAGTGGCGTTCAAGATAGCAAAGTCTAATGTAGGATGCTCCAGGGCCCACAGCCGGAGCTGCTTACAATCTTCCACTGATCCCAGGCCTTGCAGGAACTGCTCCACAAGCATCTTGTTCCCCTCCTGTTCACCAATATCGTTGATCAATTTCAGAGTCCATAACGCTGCTTGAAATCTCAGGGCATAATCTCTGATGCTATCTTGGGGGTGCTGTTTGCAGCTGTAGAACCTCATTCTCAGCTCAGTATCGGTGCGGGTCTCAAACGCAGATGGCGGGGACCGAGGTCCGGTCCTCATCAGTCTACGTTTCCACTTCCAACTCAGCGGCGCCTGTCAATTGACCGAGTATCACGGACGCTCGCTGCTGACCTGTCAGGGCATACATATCAAGAACGGTGCAGATCTTCCGCTTGAATCCCTACAACGCATCAGGTCGGCCATCATACTGTGGGAGCAAGGCAGCGCCAGGCACGTAGGGAAAGGTGATCGTCAAGATAGGTACGACCGCCTCGGCCCCGGGTGCCGCTGCTTCTGCGGCGAGAGCAGCGCCCGCTGCACCCGCGTTACCATGGTCTGGTGGGGGTAGCGATGCAACGCTTCCATCGTCCGTCGCGGACATCTTCACGTTTCCACTTGGTTTTCGCGAGCCACTCACTACTGCATTGGGGCCCTCTGTAAACTTACGGTGTCAGGCAAACTCTCAGGACCATGGGCGGGGCTTTGGCTTTGCGCACTTTTGGTCAAGAAGATGACGTTTTGGCGTCAAAGATGGCAGAAAATGGCGGGAACGGTACTTTTGATATGCAGTTTTGCTTTTCAGGGCGCACGTCACCCAAGTTAGTGGGTCCTGTCCGAATCATGTTCGTGACGCCAAGTTTTTAGAGGGTGTGCCGCCCCAGCAGCGGATCGAACCGCTCAGATCCGGGGGTAGTGTCCATTCGTGGCTCGAGGGTCTCTGGACCCAGGGGCTTAGGGGGCCACACTCTAAAGTAAAAGGAGGATATTTACAGGGGAGTTATAGTTCGTGATGCCACCCATGGTGTGCGGTAACTGGGAGTACTGCCACTGCTGTTGGGAGTGCCTGGGGTGATGGAATGGGACAGCAAGGTGTCGTTACCCTCCATGGGTAGGGGTATGCCCCGGGTCTCTGGAAGATATTACTAGGTGCCGTGACGGGGAGATCACTCATGTACTCACTTAGCCAGTAAGCAGACGCTGACAACCGGGTAAACCAAGTCTATGGGTGACGCTGCCTCTCAAGGGGAGCTCGTTCGGGTGCCGTCCCCTGCAGTGCTGCCTGATGATCCGTGACCTGCCTCCTGGCACAAAGTTTAGATTCACCATAGTGGCCTGGTAGTCTGGAACTTGCCGGGGCCCGCTCCGCCCTTTGGCTAAGTGTGGGAGCCTTCTCTCAGAGCTCACGCTTGGGATTTTAGTGGGCTGCTTGTATGGAAGGCCCTATCCCCCCCATTGCGCTAGTGCCCTGATTCTGGAGCTAGTGGGAATAGTCCATAAAGGCTCCGTCCTCCGCAGGTTAATTTCCGGGTTGCCTGAAGCATCTGCCCGACCTAGTGTCAGTGTACCCCGCCGTGCCTTCGGTCCCGGACCGGTGATAGGACCAGGCTGCTGACCGATTTCTTTAACAGGTCCAGGCACCTTGCCTCAATCCCCTGCGACTGGGGATCCAACTCCTCTAGGTCCAGACCACTGTCTGCAACCTAGACAGCTACTCTTGGGAGCCACCGCTCCCTGCCTTCTCCACTTCACAACTCTCCTTCACTCTCTCCTCTACTCTATTCACTCCACTCTCTGACGGACTTGGCACCTGTCCGCACAGCCAAAAGTACCTGGTTTAATAACCATAGTATCACTGTGCTTGATTGGCCAGCAAACTCGCATGACCTAAACCTCATAGAGAATCTATGGGGTATTGTGAAAAGGAAGATGAAGGACAGCAGACCTAACAATGCAAACGAGCTGAAGGCTGCTTTCAAAGCAACCTGAGCTTCCATAACACCTTAGCAGTGCCACAGGCTGATCACCTCCATGCCACGCCGCATTGATGCAGTAATTCATGCAAACGGACCCAAACCAAGTATTGCGTGCATTTACAGTACATACGTTTCAGAAGGCGCTAACATTTCTGAATTTGAAATCATTTTTTCAGTTGATCTTCTATACTATTCTTATTTTCTGAGATAATGACTTTTGGGTTTTCATTGGTGTAAGCCATAATCATCAACATTACCAGAAATAAACACTTGAAATAGATCCCTCTGTTTGTAATGACTGTATTATAAGAGTTTCACTATTTGTATTGAATTACTTAAATAAATAACTTTTTAATGATATTCTAATGTATTGATTGTTTTGATCACTTTTATTCCATTTTATTGCAATGTTGCAGCAACCACAAAACTGTTATTTTGACTTTTTTATTTCTCGTTACTCCATTTACTGATCAAATAATTATTTTTTTTATATTGTGGTAGAATTGATATTTCTGAAAGCGGCAATACCAAATATGTATATATTTTTTGTTTTCATGTGTTTTATTTATAATGTGGCAAAAGAGGGATGATTTAAATTTTTATCCTTTTTTAATGTTGTTAATATTTTTTTCTTACTTTTTACAGTATTTAATCGTACCCTTAGAGGACTTGAAGCTGTCATCTTCTGATTGCCTGTGCTATACAGAGCAGTTCATCAGCACTGCTTTTTATAGAAAAATCATAATCTCCTATGAATGCCACCTTGCAGCCAGCATTTATTGGATTACCATGATGACAGGCACGAGGTTTGTCAGCTGACCTCCAGCTGTCATGAATAGCTCGCTTGTGTTTGCCAAACCTAGTCGAACTCATTGAATTCAGTGAGAGGCTAAAGAAAAGGCATAGACAATGCCTTTATGGGGGCCCAAAAGCTACCAAAACAGCTCACACCATTTTACAGTGGAGCCACACTGCTGAGACACAGCCATTAAATTCCTACACTATTAATATAAGAAATATTGGATGGGTGACAGGTGTAGGCCTGTTGCTCTGGGGACCCTGCTATTACAGTCAAGATAGAATTTGGAGACGAACCCTGGAGTCTCCACATTTTCAAAAATTAGAGGCAGACAGCAGGACAATGGCATCAATGGCGCCAGAGTATCCATAGTGTCTTTTCACGGCAGTCTGGCATGGACCATACACCACACAGGGTGTGGCCCAGCATTTACATTGTTCAAATTAAGAGATAGGTGGATTAGTGACAGGTGTAGGCCTCTTGCTCTAAGCCCCCAGCCACTACTGGTAAGACACAAAACGGAGACTCATGTAAGAGTCTCTATTTAAAAAAAAAAAAAAAATGAGGCTTGTCGTGACTCAGGATTAAGCAAAAGGAGGGGGAATAGGAGGAATAGTTGGTGCTTCAAACATAACAAAAAGCAAAGGTGTAAAAGTACATACTGCTTGATTGTTGCACCATCAAGGCATTTGTTATTAACATTGGCAGCAGTAGCAAAATAAGCTACAGAGGCCACGACAAAGGTGTCACAGACTGCAACAATGCAAAATCAATGCAGCACACTGAAAATTACAACATTGCCTAGTCTGCACAGTCTGTGAATGGGATGGAAAAGTTATTGGAGATCAATAAATTTCAGGGGACAGCCGAATGCGCTTATCCATCAGGACACCATCAGCATCACTCAAGACACGTTTTGAGAGCACTCTGGCTGCCAGACATGGCAAAATCTCCAAGTCGTGACTGGCGAGCTCAGGCCACTCTTCTATTTTTGAAGCCCAAAATGGTAAAGTGTCCGACCCACCATGATGGCATCGATATTGAACTCAAGATACTCCTGCACCATCTTCTCCAGTCATTCACTATGAGTCAGACTTGCACTCCATTCTGCTTGACGTTCCCAGTGATTGATGTGAAGAACTGCGATGCACACTGGGTGCCTTACTGCTGTCTTGGGGAAAAGCACTTTAAGATTGTGTACAAGCTTGTTTTTGTACCGCTCGGCCGGCTGCCGAGCCGCTCGGGTCCATGCTCGTCGGTGGGTGGCTCGAGCTCTCCACGGACCCGGGGGTCACGTCGCTCTGCAAGGGGGTTGGCGCTTCACGTAGGGACTTCGGTGGGGAGTTCCACGGCCGGGGCCGCTGTGGTTTGTAGGGGATTTAAGTTCGTGACGCCACCCATGGGTTGTGGTGAATGGATGGACACCACTGCTGCCATTGACTAGGCCTCCCTGGGACAGTGTTGCGCAGCTTGCTGTTGACCCCTCCGTTGGTAGGGGAGTGATGGTCCTGGGGGCCCGAGAGAGGTGCTGAGGCGCGAGAGCGGGTGCGTGCTGGGGGGGTGGCGGTGCGGTGCGGTGCACGGCTCGAAGGCACTGTTGTACTCACTATGATGAAACACGCTGGAGTCTCTAGTAAACCAAACAAGATGGTGAACGGTGACCGCAGCCGGCTGCAGTTTTCTCCCCTTAATAGGTTGATGGTTTCCGCCTTTCCCCTGCACCTCACTTGTGTAATCTGTATTGACTCCTATGCCTGAACAACGATAGTCCACTCCCCGGCTGGTTTGTGCCAGGAGAGCCCTCTTTGCCCGCAGACACTGGCCCCTTGGGTCTCTATGCCTGAGCGGTGGCGTTACCCTTTATGGTTGGGCTGTTGTCTTCTGACGGGTCTTAGGTGGGATAGGTCCTTAAGTCCAGTCCTTAATCAGTTGATTTGACTCAGCCTAGTTGGTTCTGGGCCTCGTACTGGGTCTGAGTACCCCTCCTGGTGCTCCGGTTTCCAATCGGCTCCCCAATTCGGTACCGGCGGGCCACCGCCCGTCCCCGGTCCCTACGGTTCCACCGGCTGTAATCCCAGCTCCTGCAGGCGGCCACCACCGTCTGCCTCCTTGCCAGAGGTGACTGGGCTCCAACCCAGATACCTGGTAGACTATGGCAGGCCTTATCACAGGTCTGCCCTTGAACTTGACTACTCGACTCCACTGTCAAAGCTAATCTACTTAGAACTACTGTTTTTCCCGCCTCCAGGCCTGTGAACTCCTCGGTGGGCGGAGCCAACCGCCTGGTTCCACCCCCCTGGTGTGGACATCAAAACCTGGAGGGAGGTGACAAGGGTTTTGTAGGTTGGCTGCTGTCACCTTTTTAGAGTGGGTGTGTGTGTGGGGGGCTACCTGGGACGACCTGAGTAGTCCAGGGCGTCACATTTCCATGCTCCAGCATGTGCGCATCCCTTTAAAGGGGGGATGCATCTGACAAAATTTACTTTTTTACCGAGGATATAATAGAGTGGCAACCCAGTAGTCAGGACTATTTCTAATTCTAACAATTCTGGAATAATGTTGCACATAGTGCAGCAAGAAGGCACTCATGTGTCTGGCCCTAACATCAGATCCATGGTGCATTGGTGGCGGGGTAACAATCAAGCTTGATTCCTCCATCTCCCACCAACTATGGACAACAGAGAGGAGATCAATATCTTCTTCACCACCTGACTGTTGAACGCCCATCATCTCTTTCTCCCCTTTCCTCCTCCATTTCTTCCAGGGCTTCTACACTTTTGCTAACAGTTTCTCTGGTACCATGAGCTCACCTTGATCACTATACTCCACCCTCCAGTGCCACCCACCCATGCAACGAAAGTCCGGACTTTAGATATATTGGTATCCCTTCCGCATCCTCCTCTGTTTGCTCCTCTTCCTCTGGGACCCTCCCCTTCTCTCGCAGAATATTCAAAGTTTGCTACAGCATATCGATGAAATAGTGATGCTGATGATGCCTGATGGCAAAGAAGAGACAGGGTAAGTTACTTAAAGGGAATTTGTCACCAGGTTTTTCCTACCCAATCTGAGAGCAGCATAATGTAGAGACAGAAACCCTGATTGCAGTGATTTGTCACTTACTGAGCTGTTTGGTGTCATTTTGAAAAAATCAATGTTTTCTCTGCTGTAGATCTAGAAGTTATACAGAGTTCATGAATATGCTGGACTACTTGACAGCACATGAAGTAATCCTCTAATGATAATCTACTGCTGATTAAACAGCGATTTTATCAAAACTAGATTAAGTAGCCCAGTAAGTGACACATCGCTGGAATCAGGATCTCTGCCCCTATGTTATGCTGCTCTCAGATTAGTTGATAAAAAACGGGTGACATGTTGTATTAGTACAAACTAGGAAAAGGGTTTATTGCTATGTTGTAACTGCTAACAATTTGATTTATATCTGTGATACATGTAAGGGGATGGCCAGAAGATACTCACATTATCTGCTCCACATCATGTGCACAGCATCTTCACTATCTGCCGGAGGATCAAGATCACCAGGCACCGATCTGTAAGAAGTGTGTTTCCTTGAGGCAAGAGTTAGAAGGGGATGTCGAGTCAGAGTAATCACCAAGTTAGAACTCGATCCTGAAGAAGACTACACCAGAGGCAATGTCAGTATTTGTGAGCAAGAACCTCGGTACAGGCTTCAAACACTGAGAAGGCTGATGGAAAAAACATTTTGGGAAATGGACAATTCTGATACAACCGCAGTGCAAGAAATTTCCCTTCAGCCAGGCAATCAGGTTCTGATCCAGGCTAAGCATACCAAGAACAAGTTAGACTCCTCACAGGATGAAAAGGAGACTTCGGATAAAAAAATTAGTCTATGGAGGCGCCGGGTTGAGTACTGTATTGCAACATGCTCTGCCCCTATGTATGTGAAGGAGAGAACCCCACAGTTGAGCTCAATGTTATACTGTATGTGGTAGGACTGCCAGTGAGGAGGATGAGTGGTTTGCAGTGCACTCTGAGCCTCGAGGAATAGAAACTCTCTCTCCTGCTAAGTTGGAAAATGGGTCCATACCTGAGCCTCCACATGAAGCATCCAAAGCCTCAAATGTCCCAGTAGATCAACTTCAAGAAGAGCTTTGCAGGACAGAGCACACTAATGCTGATATCCTACCCATGAGATACAGTCCCTGACAGAAGTTCTGTCGCTTATCCATGTTATGTAAATAAAAGCTTATAACCTGGCTTTAAATTCATCCATTGGTTTTATAAATTACATTTTTGAAAGCTGAAACCCTCCCAAATTTGGTTTAGATTATGAAAATAAGGTTGCTGCAAAGCTGAAATATTGATCATTTAATAAACACAGAAAGGTCAGATTTTGGCAAGACAAAATTTTTGTCGCCCACAGAAAGTAATGTGAAATTCAAATAAATAATTAACTTCTAATACAAAGATATGTTGCATAACATTGGTAAATGAAGTTGTGGTGCTATTAGAGACATATTTAATATTTTGTGTGACTTCCATGAGCTTGAAGGACTTCATCCATGCGGTTCAATAATGATTCATACAATTTATTAATGAAATCATCAGGAATAGCAAATAATGCAGTCTTACATGCCTCCCAGAGTTCATCTAGATTCTTTGGTTTTGTCTTCCAAGCTTCCTTTTTCATCCTACCCCAAACATGCTTAATGATGTTCATGTCTGGTGACTGGGCTAGCCAGTCCTTGAGCACCTTGATCTTCTTTGCCAGGAGGAACTTTGTTGTAGAGATGGATGTATGAGATGGAGCACCATCCTGCTGCAGAATTTGACACTTTTTATGATTGGGAATGTAAGAGGTAGCTAATACTTCTTGATATTTTAGGCAACTGATATTGCCTTCCACCTTGCAAATGTTTTGCACGCCCCCATACTAAATGTAACCCCAGACCATGATCTTTCCACCACCAAACTTAACTGTTTTATGGATCCCCATGGACTCTAGTAGATCTCCTGCAGTATTTGCGGCGGCTGTGGTGTAATTCAACTGAATATTGATCAGAGAAATCCACCTTCTGCCACTTTTTCAGCATCCATCTGTTTAGCAGGCTGTGGGACTTGACAAATGCCATACGATTTTTTAGTTGCCTTTTGTTCAGTGCTAGCTTCTGGGCACTGATTCGACTATGGAGGCCATTTTGAGACAGAATCCTACAAACTGTCCTTGATGACACAGGGACTTGAGGTGACCAGGCCTTTTGGAGCTCTGCTGCAATGGAAGAGGGGCTGGCTTTGGATTTTCTAACCAACAAACATTCCTCCTGAGCAGTTGTCTTGCGGGGTCTGGCGAACCTGGGCTTGTCAAAAACATCTCCAGTCTCTTCAAATCTTTTTTTAATTCTTTGTACTTGATGCTAAGACACATTAAAGGTGCCAGCCACCTCTGCAGTGGATCTGTTCTTCAGCCTCTTGATATTCAAGGCTTTGGTCGCAGGGTGGATTTTTGGCATGTTGTCAGAGGTCAAGTTGCAGTTCAACTAAAGGTCTGGGGTGTTGGGTTTCTTTTTATACACACCCATTAATTAATCGATCATTTAGTGAGCACAGGTGAGGATGTAAACTAGGATTAGGTGCATTATATGACAAGGCGACAAAGCTTTTGTCTTGCCAAAATCTGACCTTTCTGTGTTCATTAAATGATCAATATTTCAGCTTTACAGCAACTTTATTTTCAAAACCTATACCAAATTTGGGAGGGTT
This sequence comes from Anomaloglossus baeobatrachus, assembly GCF_048569485.1. Lineage (NCBI taxonomy): Eukaryota > Metazoa > Chordata > Amphibia > Anura > Aromobatidae > Anomaloglossus > Anomaloglossus baeobatrachus. The sequence goes on from NC_134361.1 coordinate 129,091,017, forward strand.
TCAGCTTTCAAAGAGTAATTTATAAAACCAATGGATGCATTTAAAGTCAGGTTACAAGCTTTTATTTACATAACATGGATAAGCGACAGAACTTATGTCAGGGACTATACACACAGATTGAGTTTATTTGGCAAAGTATTGCACAAAAGGACGGGGAATGGACACAGCTGTCATGCACATTTAAACCCCTCCCGATGAATATTGAGTACAGAAGAAGTCACTTCACCTGAAGACAGGCGAATCAAAAAAAGTGAGGAATGTAAGGGGGTTGCCAGAAGAAGATACTCATATTTACTGCTCCAAGGCATTTGTACACTTGCCATGTGATGGAGGATAAGGGTCTTCAGGAATCGATCTGTAAGGAGTAGAGTTGAGCGCAGTTCGCGGTTCTCCAGTTCGCGGTTCGAGTGATTTTGGGGGGTGTTCTAGATCGAACTAGAACTCGAGCTTTTTGCTAAAGTTCGATAGTTCTAGTTACATTCGAGAACGGTTCTAGCAGCAAAAAGAAGGGCTTTTTACAGCTACAGTGTGCAGGGAGCCATCGCTGGCAGCCTGCCAGAAGCTGGTAACCAAGATAAACATCGGGTATCCAAGCAAAGTGCTTTGGTTAGTAACCCGATATTTATCCTAGTTACGTGTGCAGAAAGCCGACACTTCCCCGCTCAGCTCGCTCCGCCCCCTCCTGCACGCGGCATGTACACATACACACACACACACTCACACTCACACTCACCTGTCCCCAGCTATGCAGTCCACGACACTGACGTCCTCAGCGCCAAATGACCCCGCTAGGCTCCACCCACTTCGCACTCCGCCGCCAGCACACATAGCTCCGCCCATCTGGCACTCTGCATACATGGTCCCGCTAGACTCTGCCCACCTGGCACTCTGCACACATGGTCCAGCTAGGCTCCGCCCACCTGGCACTCTGCACACATGACGCTGCTAGGCTCCGCCCACCTGACACTCTGCACACATGGTCCCGCTAGGCTCCGCCCACCTGGAACTCTGCACACATTGCCCCACTAGGCTCCGCCCACCTGGCACTCTGAACACATTACACCGCTAGGCTCCGCCCACCTGGCACTCTGCACACATTACTCCGTTAGGCTCCGCCCACATGGAACTCTGCACACATTACCCCGCTAGGCTCCGCCCACCTGGCACTCTGCACACATGGTCCCGCTAGGCTCCGCCCACCTTGAACTCTGCACACATGGCGCTGCTAGGCTCCGCCCACCTGGCACTCTGCACACATGGCGCTGCTAGGCTCCGCCCACCTGACACTCTACACATGGTCCAACTGGGCTCCGCCCACCTGGCAATCTGCACACATGGTGCTGCTAGGCTCCGCTCACCTGGCACTCTGCACACATTACCCCGCTAGGCTCCGCCCACCTGACACTCTGCATACATGGTCCCGCTAGGCTCCGCCCACTTGGCACTCTGCACACATTACCCCGCTAGGCTCCGCCCACCTGGCACTCTGCACACATTACCCCGCTAGGCTCCGCCCACCTGGCACTCTGCACACATTACCCCGCTAGGCTCCGCCCACCTGACACTCTGCACACATGGCGCTGCTAGCCTCCGCCCACCTCGCACTCTGCACACATTACCCCACTAGGCTCCGCCCACCTGGCACTCTGCACACATGGTCCCGCTAGGCTCCACCCACCTGGAACTCTGCACACATGGTCCCGCTATGCTCCGCCCACCTGGCACTCTGCACACATGGTACCGCTAGGCTCCGCCAACCTGGCACTCTGTACACATGGCGCTGCTAGGCTCTGCCCACCTGACACTCTGCACACATGGTCCCGCTAGGCTCCACCCACCTGGCACTCTGCACACATTACCCCGCTAGGCTCCGCCCACCTGGCACTGCACACATGGTCCCACTCGGCTTACCTGCGGTGATGAAGTCCCGACCTCAGCGCTGTCACTGTCCTCCATGGCCGCCGCTTGTCACATCACCTTCTCTCGCTTCCGACCCGAGACTGTCACTAGCGGTGACGTCACGGGCCGCTCGCGATACTTGGCTGTGAAGATGATTGAAGTCAGTGTGCAGGAGATCAGCGCAGGTAATGTACCTTGCTGACAGCAGCACTTGTCATCCCCTGCAGTGACCTGGGCTGACCCATTGATGTTAGCTCAGGTCACTGCACTGCTCTCCCAGCCAATGGGGAACATCCTGCTCTTCATTGACTGGGACAGTGTGGATCGTCATGGGAACCCCTTGGATTACACCAGACCTGGATTTGTTTTTCTTTCTAATAAATTGGTTAAAGAGGGAATGTATTGGGGAGTGTTTTTTCAAATAAAAATGTGTTTGTCGTCTATTTTTTTTTATTACTGACTCAGTTGGTGATGTCGGGTATCTGATAGATGCCTGACCTCACCAACCCCAGGGCTTGGTGCCAGGTGACATTACACATCTGGTATTAACCCCATATATTACCCCGTTTGCCACCGCACCAGGGCACGGGATGAGCTGGGGCGAAGCACCAGGATTGGCGCATCTAATGGATGCGCCACTTCTGGGGCGGCTGCGGCCTGCTATTTTTAGGCTGGGGAGAGTCCAATAACCATGGACCTCCCTAGTCTGAGAATATCAGACCCCAGCTGTCTGCTTTACCTTGGCTGGTGATCCAATTTTGGGGGGACCTCTACGTGGTTTTTTTTTTAATTATTTATTTAATTTAAAATAACAGCGTGGGGTACCTCAGTTTTGGATTACCAGCCAAGGTGAAGCTGCCAGCTGTGGTCTGCAGGCTGCAGCCGTCTGCTTTACCCTAGCTGGCTACAAAAATAGGGGGAACCCTACGTCATTTTTTTTTTTTCATTTTTTTGGCTAAATACAAAGCTAAGCACCCCTTAGTGCCATATGAAAGGCACCAAAGGGTGCAAAATTACAAAATGCAGGAGAGTGGGACATTATGTGTTTTCTGCCATTATAATGACAGAAAAGACTGATATGAAGTGTACAAGCACTGTAAAATCATCAGAGCGCTCTACGCTGTGAAAAGCAGTAGAAAATGGCACTGGAGTGAACATGTGACCACCTCATGTAGGTTGAAGCTATGGATCCTGGGTAAATTTATGTATTTTCCCTCCTTCAGTTTTTTTTCAGTACGCAAAAAAACCGGAAGGCACACGGATGACAAACAGATGACATACGGACCGTCTACGGAACGAAAACGGATGCCCCACGGATGCACCCGTGAAAAAAAAACGGACTTTTTTTGCAGACCGCAAAAATGGATCGGTCGTGTTAATGTAGCCTTATTCTGATCTGCCGTTTATAAACAGCAGGCAGAAATAAGTGAATAACGCCCCCCAGCATCAGAAAATCTCCGGCATTTCAGGAGTAGCTGAGACCCTGGAGATCCTGATTCAGGACGGTTTTTCCGGTACCCGCTCACGTGATCACAGGTATACACTGTACACCGATGATCACGTTACAGTAAATGACAGTGTCGGTAAAAAAATATTTATCTCCCATCTGGCATGAACAAACATGATAAATCTCCTACCCGGTCCCCTCCGGTCCCCCGGTGTCGCCAAAGTGCCCCCCTGATGCCCTCCCAGAAATCCAAGATGGCCGCGCGCACAGCAGCGTGCCGGCCGCATTCACCCTACTCCTCTGATTTCTGTCGCATGTGCCATGACACATGCGACAGAAAACTCCACCCCAGGCCCTGCCAGGTCACCCCCTATAACCCCACCGGTGTTCCCCGGTGTCCCACAGTACCTGTGCAGCATTGATCCCCCGCGGCCCTCTCCTTCACAATAGACGCTGCCGCATGCACAGAGCGGCTGTCAGCTCAAGTTCCTGTGTTCAGACACAGTGAGTGGTGGTTATGCATCTGTAAGCTAAATGGGCGGCACGGTGGCTCAGTGGTTAGCACTGCAGTCTTGCAGCGCTGAAGTCCTGGGTTCAATTCCCACCAAGGACACCATCTGCAAGGCGTTTGTATGTTCTCCCCGTGTTTGCGTGGGTTTCTTCCGGGTACTATGGTTTCTTCCCACACTCCAAAGACATACAGATAGGGATTTTAGATTGTGAGCCCCAATGGGGACAGTGTTCCCAACGTATGCAAAGCGCTATGAAATTAATAGCGCTAAATAAATGAATAAATTATTATTATTACTGCAATGCCCTGCTCATGAGGTAAGGAACATAGTTGATCAGGAGAGCTATATAATACATTTCCAAATGGAGGCATTTGATTTTATAGTTGCCCTGCTGAACGACTACCAAACATGAGAGTCCGTTATACGCCACAAGAAAACACATCTAAATAGCGAGCTCTGTTGTTTAGTATTCATTCAGCTGGATAACTGGACTTAAAGGGGTATTCCATCTCCAAGATCCTATCCCCAATATATAGTAGGTGGAATAGCAATAATATCAGCAAATACCAATATTTGGAAATGTAGAATAGTTCTCCTGATTAGGCATGCCCTTACCTCATGAGCAGGGCATGGCAGCTTTGGTAGCAACCGTTACGACATGGACTCTGCTGCTGTGGACCCGGGGAGAGTGGGTGCAGATTCATTGCACACACACTCCTCACATGGAGGGTCTGCACTCCTAGAAAATGGGGGATACGTTCCCGTTTTTTCCTTACAATAAACTTGTGAAAGAGGGAATGTTTTGGGGAGTTTTCTTTCAAATAAATTTTTTTTGTCAATTTTTTTTGTTAGTACTGACAGTTTGTGATGTCGGGTATCTGATAGACACCATGACATCACAAACTGCTGGGCTTGATGTCAGGTGACTTTACAACTAGTATCAACCCCATTTATTACCCCGTTTGCCACTGCACCAGGGCACGGGATGAGCTGTGGTGAAGCGCCAGGATTGGCGCATCTAGTGGATGCGCCACGTCTGGGGTGCCTGTGGCCTGCTATTTTTAGGCTGTGAAGGCCCAATAACTATGGACCTTCCCACCCTGAGAATACCAGACCACAGCTGTCCGCTTTACCTTGGCTGGTGATCCAATTTGAGGGGGACCCTACTTTTTTGTAATTATTATTATTTATAAAATAATTATAAAAAAAGAGCCTGGGGTGACCTCCACATTGGATCCCCAACCACGGTAAAGCTGCCAGCTGTGGTTTTCAGGCTACAGCCGTCTGCTTTACCCTAGCTGGCTATCAAAAATGGGGGGACCCAACATCATTTTTTTTTAACTATTTTTTAACTAAAAAAAATTAATGGGCTTCCCTGTATTTTGATTGCCAGCCAAGGCAACGCCAGGCAGATGGGGGTGGCAACCCATAGCTGTCTGCTTTATCTGCACTGAGAATCAAAAATACCGCGGAGTGCTACGTCATTTTTTTTAAAGATTTATTTTTACAGCACTGTCATGTCAGGCAATCAAAATACAGGGAAGCCCTTTTTGTTTTTAGTTATTTAAATAAATAATTAAAAAAAATATATATGGGCTCCCGCTGCATTTTTTGTATTGCTAGCTAAGGGTAATCCAAGCAGCTACTGGCTGCTAACCCCCATTGCTTGGGGTTACCTTCAATGGCAATGGAAAATCCAGGGAAGCATTTTTTATTTTTTTTGCCAAAAAACTACAAAATAAATGACGTGCGCTTCGCCATATTTTTGCATGCTAGCCAGGTACAGCAGGCAGGTACGGGCTGGTCGTAACCCCCAGCTGCCTATTTGTACCCGGCTGGGAACTAAAAATATAGGGAAGCCCTTTTTTTAATTAATTCATGAATTTTATGAAATAATTTAAAAAAAAAAAATAATGACGTAGGCTTCGCCCCATTTTTGTGTCCAGCCAGGTACAACTAGGCAGCTGGGGATTGGAATCCACAGCACAGGTTAGCCCGAAGTTTCTGGGCACCTCTGCTGCGAATTGCAGTCCGCAGCCACCCCAGAAAATGGTGCTCTCATAGAAGCGCCATCATCTGGCTCTGTATCCAACTCTTCCAACAGCCCTGGAGCCGGGTGGCTTGTTGGATAATCATGAGTTAATATTGGCTTTGTTTTACTATCCAGCATTAAGCCAGAGATTCTTAATGTCAGGCACGTTTGACCCGGCCATTAAGAATCACCAATAAAGGGTTAAAAAAAAACACCACACAGAGAAAAAATACTTTAATAGAAATAAATACACAAACACATTAGAGACTCCATCTTTAATACCCCTTGTCAGCCCTCCACGATCCTGCTATTCTGTCTTCTTTCCCCTTCAACACATGCAGCTCTGTCTGCTCCATCAGACAGCACAGCTGCATGGGGGAAGACGCAGAAATCACTCTGTGAGAGTGACCACAGGCTCCCGGCTGTAAGCGGTGAAACGGGTTGCCATAGCAACACTGCTCCGATCACGTGATTCCGGTGCCGCTGCGTGCTGGTAGCGGGACGTCCCCGTCACCGCTACCAAGCGCTTTGCTATGGCAACGGTGATCTCCGTGATTGACCGGCTGTGTCAGCCGGTCAGGAGCCGGCTTCTGCTGATGCTGGTACAGTTAGGTCCAGAAATATTTGGACAGTGACACAATTTTCGCGAGTTGGGCTCTGCATGCCACCACATTGGATTTGAAATGAAACCTCTACAACAGAATTCAAGTGCAGATTGTAACGTTTAATTTGAAGGTTTGAACAAAAATATCTGATAGAAATTGTAGGAATTGTACACATTTCTTTACAAACACTCCACATTTTAGGAGGTCAATAGTAATTGGACAAATAAACCAAACCCAAACAAAATATTTTTATTTTCAATATTTTGTTTCGAATCCTTTGGAGGCAATCACTGCCTTAAGTCTGGAACCCATGGACATCACCAAACGCTGGGTTTCCTCCTTCTTAATGCTTTGCCAGGCCTTTACAGCTGCAGCCTTCAGGTCTTGCTTGTTTGTGGGTCTTTCCGTCTTAAGTCTGGATTTGAGCAAGTGAAATGCATGCTCAATTGGGTTAAGATCTGGTGATTGACTTGGCCATTGCAGAATGATCCACTTTTTTGCACTCATGAACTCCTGGGTAGCTTTGGCTGTATGCTTGGGGTCATTGTCCATCTGTATTATGAAGCGCCGTCCGATCAACTTTGCGGCATTTGGCTGAATCTGGGCTGAAAGTATATCCCGGTACACTTCAGAATTCATCCGACTACTCTTGTCTGCTGTTATGTCATCAATAAACACAAGTGACCCAGTGCCATTGAAAGCCATGCATGCCCATGCCATCACGTTGCCACCACCATGTTTTACAGAGGATGTGGTGTGCCTTGGATCATGTGCCGTTCCCTTTCTTCTCCAAACTTTTTTCTTCCCATCATTCTGGTACAGGTTGATCTTTGTCTCATCTGTCCATAGAATACTTTTCCAGAACTGAGCTGGCTTCATGAGGTGTTTTTCAGCAAATTTAACTCTGGCCTGTCTATTTTTGGAATTGATGAATGGTTTGCATCTAGATGTGAACCCTTTGTATTTACTTTCATGGAGTCATCTCTTTACTGTTGACTTAGAGACAGATACACCTACTTCACTGAGAGTGTTCTGGACTTCAGTTGATGTTGTGAACGGGTTCTTCTTCACCAAAGAAAGTATGCGGCGATCATCCACCACTGTTGTCATCCGTGGACGCCCAGGCCTTTTTGAGTTCCCAAGCTCACCAGTCAATTCCTTTTTTCTCAGACTGTACCCGACTGTTGATTTTGCTACTCCAAGCATGTCTGCTATCTCTCTGATGGATTTTTTCTTTTTTTTCAGCCTCAGGATGTTCTGCTTCACCTCAATTGAGAGTTCCTTAGACCGCATGTTGTCTGGTCACAGCAACAGCTTCCAAATGCAAAACCACACACCTGTAATCAACCCCAGACCTTTTAACTACTTCATTGATTACAGGTTAACGAGGGAGACGCCTTCAGAGTTAATTGCAGCCCTTAGAGTCCCTTGTCCAATTACTTTTGGTCCCTTTAAAAAGAGGAGGCTATGCATTACAGAGCTATGATTCCTAAACCCTTTCTCCGATTTGGATGTGAAAACTCTCATATTGCAGCTGGGAGTGTGCACTTTCAGCCCATATTATATATGTAATTGTATTTCTGAACATGTTTTTGTAAACAGCTAAAATAACAAAACTTGTGTCACTGTCCAAATATTTCTGGACCTAACTGTAACTACGGTAAACATCGGGTAACCCAGAAGCTCTTTCCTTGGTTACCCGATGTTTACCGTAGTTACCAGCGTCCGCCTCTCTCACGCTGCCAGTGCCGGCTCCCTGCACACATAGCCAGACTACACATCGGGTTTAATTAACCCGATGTGTACTCTGGCTAGGAGTGCAGGGAGCCAGCGCTAAGCGGTGTGCGCTGGTAACCAAGGTAAATATTGGGTTGGTTACCCGATATTTACCTTAGTTACCAAGCGCAGCATCGCTTCCACGCGTGCTGCTGGCTGGGGACTGTGGTCACTGGTTGCTGGTGAGATCTGCCTGTGTGACAGCTCACCAGCAACCCGTGTAGCGACGCTCCAGCGATCCCTGCCAGGTCAGGTTGCTGGTGGGATCGCTGGAGCGTCGCTTAGTGTGACGGTACCTTAAGGGAACGGGGAAGCAGAGCGGGGAGTCGAGCTAGAGCATGTCACCGGTACACGGCGATACACAAACGTTCCCCGTGTAACAGAGAGATGCAATGACAGGTCCTACATGATGCGTCATAGTCATGTGACCAGTCTGTAGCCAATGAGATAACAGGCACGTGACTGGTCACATGGCTATTTTTCACGTCACTATAGGTCCTGCATCCCTGCTGGCAGTGCTGGTTACCGGAAGGATTCAGCGATCATTGGATGGAATAGCGGCAGGAGACAGAGTGCAGGTGGGATCGCGGGGACCGGTAAGTGTTATGGCAATGTTTATTAACTGTATGTGTACATTTATAATGTGTGTTTGTGTGTTTGTGATTGCCTCCTATTGTTTCCTATGCGGTTCGAGTGGTTCGCCGAACCGGTTCGCCGAACCGAACTCGAACGAGACCTCCGTTCGGTGAACCGAACTCGAGCCGAACCACGGCCGGTTCGCTCATCTCTAGTAAGGAGTGTGTTTCCTCAAGTGAAGAGTTAGAAGGGGAAGCCAAGTGTTGACAACTGTGGCACGCTACAAAATATAAAAGACTGGGCTGGCAGCGGCAAGGTGGAGTTGGCACCAAGATCATCAGGGAGCATTCATGTGCCCAGCAGAGCAGGCAAGTGCTGTCGGCAGGGGAGTCATCTGGAAACATAGGAACCCGAACCTTGCATACCATTACCAGAGGAAACCGAAGCCTGTACACCATTGCTAGAGGAACCTGAAGATTGCATACTGTTGCCAAAGGAACCATAACTTACAGCAAGATGGAATTGCAGCTGTATATTGCTCAGGGCAAAAGACTACTACTACTCCAGCAGGATACAGCTAAACCCCCACTAGGTGGAGGCAACACAGGTGCAGGTGGAGCCATTCACACTCACTTCCAAATATGGAGGAGGTGATGGCTGGATGGTAAAACTGCACACTGGTGGCTTGCATAGAGCACTGTTCCCACTAGCAGACGCACAGTCACAAACCCGCAGCCTATTAGGTGACGCCCATACTATTAGATCAGGCGGGCTGCCAAGCCATACCCCCACTGCGCGCTACGTAGGGACAGAAACTCTGATAGCAAGGCCTAACAAAAAGGGGCCTGGCTGTATCCTGTACAAAAAAGTTTTTGAGGTTTTTTGTTAGCGTTATGGCCATAAGACGTAAGCCTACAACCCTCGTCACGGGAACCTCATGCTTGTAGGTCCCTACACTATATATATATAATATAAAAAAGCAAAAAAGAAAATATCATTACTTACAGCAAGATGGAATTGCAGCTGTATATTGCTCAGGCCAAAAGACTACTACTACTCCAGCAGGATACAGCTAAACCCCCACTAGGTGGAGGCAACACAGGTGCAGGTGGAGCCATTCACACTCACTTCCAAATATGGAGGAGGTGATGGCTGGATGGTAAAACTGCACACTGGTGGCTTGCATAGAGCACTGTTCACACTAGTAGACGCACAGTCACAAACCCGCAGCCTATTAGGTGACGCCCATACTATTAGATCAGGCGGGCTGCCAAGCCGTACCCCCACTGCGCGCTACGTAGGGACAGAAACTCTGATAGCAAGGCCTAACAAAAAGGGGCCTGGCTGTATCCTGTACAAAAAAGTTTTTGAGGTTTTTTGTTAGCGTTATGGCCATAAGACGTAAGCCTACAACCCTCGTCACGGGAACCTCATGCTTGTAGGTCCCTACACTATATATATAATATAATTAGAGTGTGCAGTTTTGCCATCCAGCCATCACCTCCTCCATATTTGGAAGTGAGTGTGAATGGCTCCACCTGCACCTGTGTTGCCTCCACCTAGTGGGGGTTTAGCTGTATCCTGCTGGAGTAGTAGTAGTCTTTTGGCCTGAGCAATATACAGCTGCAATTCCATCTTGCTGTAAGTAATGATATTTTCTTTTTTGCTTTTTTATATTATATATATAGTGTAGGGACCTACAAGCATGAGGTTCCCGTGACGAGGGTTGTAGGCTTACGTCTTATGGCCATAACGCTAACAAAAAACCTCAAAAACTTTTTTGAACAGGATACAGACAGGCCCCTTTTTGTTAGGCCTTGCTATCAGAGTTTCTGTCCCTACGTAGCGCGCAGTGGGGGTACGGCTTGGCAGCCCGCCTGATCTAATAGTATGGGCGTCACCTAATAGGCTGCGGGTTTGTGACTGTGCGTCTGCTAGTGTGAACAGTGCTCTATGCAAGCCACCAGTGTGCAGTTTTACCATCCAGCCATCACCTCCTCCATATTTGGAAGTGAGTGTGAATGGCTCCACCTGCACCTGTGTTGCCTCCACCTAGTGGGGGTTTAGCTGTATCCTGCTGGAGTAGTAGTAGTCTTTTGGCCTGAGCAATATACAGCTGCAATTCCATCTTGCTGTAAGTAATGATATTTTCTTTTTTGCTTTTTTATACAAAGGAACCATAAGACTGAATAATGTTGCCAGATGAACCCAAAGATTGAATATAGTCACAAGAGAACACTGAATACTGTCACTATTGTAAGTAAAACAGGATCTGTCTATGCTGTAAGTACAAAAGATTGGACATCAAGTACCAGAGATTGAGAAACGAGATGCCTACCATTATTAATCTAGAGCTTAGTGGCAGTTGTGGCTGTGATTAAAGCCCTGATTGCCACCACACCAGGGCAATCGAAAAGAGCCAGGTAAAGTGTTGGGATTGTCGAATCTAATGGATGCGGCAATCCTTGGCAGCTGCAGGCTACTATTTTTAGGCTGGGTGGCTCCAAATAACCATGGGTCTCCCCAGCATGAGAATACCAGCCCCCAGCTGTTGGGCTTATCATGGCTGGGTATCAAAATTGAAGGGAAGCACATGTCATTTTTTAAATTATTTCTTTAAAGAATTAAAAAAAAATAAAGCTACATACGGTTCTTCTTATTTTGATACACAGCCAAGATAAGCGCATGGCTGGGGGCTGCAGTCTGTAGATATGGGCTTTTTTTTGTGCTGGGTATCATAATATGGGGGGACCCTACACCAATTTTTTTTATTAATTTATTTTTACTGTATGATAGACCCGCAGACCGACAGGGTCAGTGATTGGAAGCGTCAGGCACGCTGTCATTCAAGGGAGGGGCGCAGTCTGACTGCAACCAATCACAGATGCCAGTGGGCGGAGAAAGCAGTGCATATGCATGAACCTAATGCATGGCCCTGGAAGTGAATGGGCAACCGTAGGAGCAGCTACAGCTGGGCCAGAGGCTCAGTAAGTATGATGCGACCCTTGCTTTATTATTTATTTGCTTTATTTTTCCTTTATTTTTTTATATGTCCTGAGTGCTGGATCCATATCATCACTCAGGTACCTTTGAAACCGTGTGGATCCAGACTTTTACAGTCCGGGTCCACCCATCACTATTGTTAAGATAATTTGTTTGTAATAACCTTCAGTGATTGCATGTACTTGATCAGTCGTGTGTAATTTAGAACGTAGAACATGCCATTTGATGTTAGATTTGTTTGCTTTGTACACCTTTATTGATTGTTGCTAGGGATGATCGAACACCCTAATACTCGATTCGCCGAATATACGGCGATTACGTCGCCACTATTTGACTATTTGCGAATATTCGACCCCCACTGTAAGTCTATGGGAAACCAGAATAATTTTACGTTGGACCCAACGGGGACCTGTGGTGACTGAGGAAAAGGCTGAAATCAATGGGAAAAGGCTTAAACAGTATGGGCACAGCCTGTAGAAGGTGCCTCACTGCATTTCTGGTGTCTTTGAATAACGTGGTCAGAGCAGCACGAGGCGTTTACATAGTTGCCAGAACAGCTCTCAAACCAAAGTAAAAGAGGGGAAATTGCTAAGAAACAGTTTCTACTGCCTAATAACTGTACTAAAACGTCAAATCAACCCCCGACCTCCAAAAAAATACACTTTAGCATATGTTCACATGTTTCGTTTTTTACATTTTTCCTTCTTTTTCGAATAGAAAGGCCTGTAACTTATACATTATATTGGTGTCTGTCTCGCACCTCCTTTTTTGGGACATATTTGACAGCAGTTTAAAAGGTCAGCTACAATGTGCCCGTTGGGATGTTGACCTTGCCCTCCTCCTCCTCCACCAGCATCACCGGCTCCAGTAGCCCTCTATTCAAATGTAGAAAGGGCCATTGGCTGTCCTCAAATCTCAGACTTCTTAGGGCTCTCAGGGGGCCCTGTAACATACATTGGGGAGGGATGGCAGTCATTTGTAGTTTCCTGCGTCCCTTATATCATTAATGTGAAAGTTGGAATACGTACTCCATAACACTGTACAGTACTATTGCCAATGTGGCCATTTGGGTGTTGGCCTTGCCCTCCTCCATCTCCTACACCAGTACCACTGACTCCAGTGGCCCTCTATTTAAATTTTATTGAAATGATTCAGTAATGTATGTTTTATGGACATATGAATACCACCCTGGGACATTGAAGCTGATGTTGTTGATGATGATTGCATCTGACCAAAAGCAGGTTGGGAGCAGGAGGCATCATCACCTGCTTCCTAGACTGCAGTTTGTGAAGCATGCAGCATCGTGGAAGTGGCAGTTGTTTCACTCTGGAACTCAGGCCTTATTCCACTAGCTAACACCGAGGATTTAAAAAAAATCAGTTTTCCCAGGGGGGAATGGTTCAAACACCATGTAGCACAGCCTCAGAATGTACTTGCAACAGCTTTTTTTTAAAAAAAATTGGTAGGATTTGCAACAGAGAATAGCATGAAAAAGAGTTTAATACATTCAGTTCCCCTAGGGCAGGGGTCTCAAACTTGGCTGGGTGTATGGGCCGCACAGAGGAAAAATATAATTTGGGGGGCCGCATTCTTTGCAGGACAAAGTGACATTTTTATTGGTACCTTATAGATTTTTTTACACACCTTTGGATGACTGACTTTCAACATTTTTCACTTGTTTATTATAACAAATGTGCACATTCTTTAGTTAAATCTAAAAAAAAAAATATTTGATGTTAAAAAAAAGTCATGCCTTATTTTGTTTTGTTATTTTTTTACATTTTATCCCTTTCTTGGAACTAATAGTGTTACAATTATCACTATATAGAAATTTTGGCCAACATCTTTTAGTAATGTTCCCCATCCTATAGTAATGTGCCCACCTTGTCCCCATCCTATAGTAATGACCCCAGCCTTGTCCCTATTCTATAGTAATGTCCCCATCCAATAGTATTATGCCCATCCTTGTAATGTCCCCATCTTTTAGTAATGTCCCCATCCTATAGACATGTGCCCACCTTGTCCCCCATCCTATAGTCATGTGCCCACCTTGTCCCCCATCCTATAGTCATGTGCCCACCTTGTCCCCATCCTAGAGTCATGTGCCCACCTTGTCCCTATTCTGTAGTCATGTTCCTACCTTGTCCCCCATCCTATAGTCATGTGCCCACCTTGTCCCCATCCTAGAGTCATGTGCCCACCTTGTCCCTATTCTGTAGTCATGTTCCTACCTTGTCCCTATTCTGCAGTCATATGCCTACCTTGTCCTCCATCCTATAGACATGTGCCCACCTTGTCCCCATCCTATAGTCATGTGCCCACCTTGTCCCCATCCTATAGACATGTGCCCACCTTGTCCCCATCCTATAGTCATGTGCCCACCTTGTCCCCATCCTATAGTCATGTGCCCACCTTGTCCCCATCCTATAGACATGTGCCCACCTTGTCCCCATCCTATAGACATGTGCCCACCTTGTCCCCATCCTATAGTAATGTGCCCACCTTGTCCCCATGCTATAGTCATGTGCCCACCTTGTCCCCATCCTATAGTCATGTGCCCACCTTGTCCCCATCCTATAGACATGTGCCCACCTTGTCCCCATCCTATAGTCATGTGCCCACCTTGCCCCCATCCTATAGTCATGTGCCCACCTTGTCTCCATCCTATAGTCATGTGCCCACCTTGTCCCCATCCTATAGACATGTGCCCACCTTGTCCCCATCCTATAGTAATGTGCCTACCTTGTCCCCATGTTATAGTCATGTGCCAACCTTGTCCCCATGCTACAGTCATGTGCCCAACTTGTCCCCATCCTATAGACATGTGCCCACCTTGTACCCATCCTATATTAATGTGCCCACCTTGTCCCCATGCTATAGTCATGTGCCCACCTTTTCCCCATGCTATAGTCATGTGCCCACCTTGTCCCCATCCTATAGTCATGTGCCCATCTTGTCCCCATCCTATAGACATGTGCCCACCTTGTCCCCATCCTATAGTCATGTGCCCACCTTGTCCCCATCCTATAGTCATGTGCCCACCTTGTCCCCATCCTATAGTCATGTGGCCACCTTGTCCCCATCCTATAGACATGTGCCCACCTTGTCCCCATCCTATAGTAATGTGCCCACCTTGTCCCCATGCTATAGACATGTGCCCACCTTGTCCCCATCCTATAGTAATGTGCCCACCTTGTCCCAATGCTATAGACATGTGCCCACCTTGTCCCTATGATATAGTCATGTGCCCACCTTGTCCCCATCCTATAGTCATGTGCCCACCTTGTCCCCATCCTATAGTCATGTGCCCACCTTGTCCCCATCCTATAGACATGTGCCCACCTTGTCCCCATCCTATAGACATGTGCCCACCTTGTCCCCATCCTATAGTAATGTGCCCACCTTGTCCCCATGCTATAGTCATGTGCCCACCTTGTCCCCATCCTATAGTCATGTGCCCACCTTGTCCCCATCCTATAGACATGTGCCCACCTTGTCCCCATCCTATAGTCATGTGCCCACCTTGCCCCCATCCTATAGTCATGTGCCCACCTTGTCCCCATCCTATAGTCATGTGCCCACCTTGTCCCCATCCTATAGACATGTGCCCACCTTGTCCCCATCCTATAGTAATGTGCCTATCTTGTCCCCATGCTATAGTCATGTGCCAACGTTGTCCCCATGCTATAGTCATGTGCCCACCTTGTCCCCATCCTATAGACATGTGCCCACCTTGTACCCATCCTATATTAATGTTATATTAATGTGCCCACCTTGTCCCCATGCTATAGTCATGTGCCCACCTTGTCCCCATGCTATAGTCATGTGCCCACCTTGTCCCCATCCTATAGTCATGTGCCCATCTTGTCCCCATCCTATAGACATGTGCCCACCTTTTCCCCATCCTATAGTCATGTGCCCACCTTGTCCCCATCCTATAGACATGTGCCCACCTTGTCCCCATCCTATAGTAATGTGCCCACCTTGTCCCCATGCTATAGACATGTGCCCACCTTGTCCCTATGATATAGTCATGTGCCCACCTTGTCACCATCCTATAGACATGTGCCCACCTTGTCCCCATCCTATAGACATGTGCCCACCTTGTCCCCATCCTATAGACATGTGCCCACCTTGTCCCCCATCCTATAGACATGTGCCCACCTTGTCCCTATTCTATAGTTATGTGCCCACCTTGTCCCTATTCTATAGTAATGTCCACCACCCTGTAGTAATGGGTGGTGGGGGCAGTGGCAGCGGCGGGTGAAAGGTGATAATTTACCGATCGCTCTCGGCTTCCACCCACAGATTCCTGAGTGAAGCTGAGGGGGCGATCTCTGGCCCCAGATCCACAGTGATTGGACAGATCGGTCACAAGGCCGATCTCTCCAATCAGAGCTGGGGGCGGGTGAAACTGAGGTCACCCAGCTCCAGCCAATGATCGGTGCTACAGCTGCACTGATCAGGGCTGGATTTCAATGTTACAGCCATTTTCAATGGCTGGAACATTACAGTGGCTGTGATTGGCTGACGAACGCCGCACAGCCAATCACAGCCTCCGTAGGTCCGGGGAGGAGACACCACCCCTCCTGAGGTTCCCTCCTCCCCGATTCTAAGGTATTTGCTATTTGCAATGCAAACAGCGATCGCAGCCACTGGGGCTGCGATTTCGCCTCGAGGAACTGGGTATGTCATGGATCCTTAAGTACCAGGGAGCCATGATGTACCCAGTACGTCATAGGTCGCTAAGGGGTTAATGTGCCGTCCTTCACATACACAACAAATAAAAAAACACCATTCTTCTCACCTGTCCCGCGTTCCCTCGGCTCCTAACCTCTGCTTCTCGCTGTCTGCAGGCCATGCCCCGGTGACTATCGCGGCCGGTGCAGGGGCCGCAGCCCCTGGCAGCGATTTATGGCAGATCAGATGGTTGTTTTGCCGGCGCTGCACGTGCACAGTCCTTGCCTCTGAGAACGCAGCACCGGCAAAACACTCATCTAACAAAGTGCAGACAGTGGCTGCGGGCCCTGCACTAGCCGCGATAGTGACCAGGGGCACGGGCCTGGGGGCCGCACGAAGCAGCCTGACGGGCCGCATGCTGCCCGCGGGCCTCGTGTTTGAGACCCCTGCCCTAGGGTGTGATGGTTCAGACACCATGTAGCAAAGTATCAGACGGTACTCCCAACAGCTTTTTTTTAAAAAAAATTGGTAGGATAAACAACGGGGCATAAAAAGCCAAGGAGCTAAAAAAAATCTTATTCCGCAGGGGGCGATGTGTAACACACCATGGAGAACAGCATCAATAAAGAATATACCGTAAATAGAGACTGCCTGACCAATTGTTATAGACAGCGTAGCCTCGACAGTGGTTGTGCCAGTGCATAATGTACAAAGGCTTGAAAAATATTGCCCTGGGTGATTGGGCCAAACAATTACATCAGCAGCATAACAAGTTACATTAGTCATGCGGTCTCATTAGATGATAGAAGACAAAATAGTCTTGAATGAGAAACAATGGAACTTATTTGGACTTAATAATAGAGATGAGCAAGCCTCTAGAGGCTCGAGTTCGGTTCGTAGAATGGAGGCCGCGTTCGAGTTCGGTTCGGCGAGCCGTTCGACGAACCTCTCGAACCCCATAGAAAACAATGGGAGGCAATCACAAACACATAAAAACACATAGAAAACACCTTCAAAGGTGTCCATAAGTTGACAAACAACTCCCAAGACAACACAAACACATGGGAACGTGACAAGGACATATACTTATGCGAAAACAAAACAGCTGGACGAGGAAAAAGAGGAGGAGACACAAATATAGGCATGGCATGCCCTTCTAAAATCATGTAAAACACCGCAAGGGGACTCCAAGCAAAATCTCCCTTTTTTCCAAAAATTGGGCCAAACACACCACTTCAGTGGCATCACTTGTGCCCCAGTTGCAAACTGGACATGTTGATTTGCATCAAGCACATTCAAAAATACGCCAGTCTTAACTGTCCCCAGGATGACACCGGGGTAGGTAGCAGTAAAAGTCTTTGCTGAACCATGACTTGTTCATCTTGGCTCATTTTTAAAAACACAGCAAGGGGACTCCAAGCAGAGTCTCCCTTTTTTCCAAAAATTGGGCCCCACAGACACCACTTCAGTGGCATCACTTGTGCCCCTGTTGTAAACTTCACAGGTACATTTGCATCAAGCACATTCCAAAATGCGCCAGACTTTAATCTCCCCAGGATGACACAGGGGTAGTAAAGTCCTTGCGGATCCATGACTTGTTCATCTTGGTGAACGTTAGTCTGTCCACATTGTCACTGGACAGACGCGTGCGCTTATCTGTCAGCACACACCCAGCAGCACTAAAGACACGTTCAGAGACAACGCTGGCAGCTGGACACGTCAAGATCTCCAAGGCGTAAGTGGCGAGCTCAGGCCATTTTTCAAGATTGGAAGCCCAAAATGAGCAAGGCTCCAGTTGCAAAGTCATGGCATCGATGTTCATTTGGAGATACTCCTGTATCATCCTCTCCAGCCGTTGACTATGTGTCAGACTTTTTTTCTCTTGTGGCCTTGCATTGGACGGTCTAAAAAAATGATGAAACGATTCCATAAAATTGCTGTTACCAGCACCAGATACGGTGTTGCTGGTACGGTTTGACTGATAATGATGAGACCGTCCCATGCTTGGCAAGTTACAACTGGGAAATTCACTCCGTGCATCACTGGTTGTTTAGTGGAAAAGCTGAGCTAAGATTGCATAACAGCTTCTGCTGATACTCCTGCATACGTGCGTCCCTTTCTATGGCTGGAATTATTTCGCCAAATTTGGACTTGTACCGGGGATCTAATAGTGTGGCAACCCAGTAGTCATCATTACTTCTAATTCTGACACTCTGTGGGTCATGTTGTAGGTAGTGCAGCAAGAAGGCGCTCATGTGTCTTGCGCATCCATGCGGACCCAAGTCCTCGCTGTGTTTGTGGCGGAGAGGTGATAACTGTGTTTTCTTCCTCTGACATCTCCCCCCAATCTCGTTCAACCGAAATTTGACCAAGGTCTCCCTCCTCTGCTGAGTCTTCCATGTCCATCGAGAGTTTGTCCTCCATTTCTTTCTTCTCCTTGGTGATGATGAACGTCTGGACCTTGTAGATGTTGGTATCCCTTGCGCATATGAATCCTCCTGTACTTCCTCCCCTTTCTCTTGTCCCACCCCCTGACTCCGAATAGTGTTTAGCGTGTGCTCCAGCATGTAAATGACTGGAATTATCATGCTGATAATGGCATTGTCAGCTCTAAACATATTCGGCGCCATGTCGAAACTGTGCAGAAGGGTGCATAGGTCCTTGATCTTAGACCACTCCATCATTATTATCTGCCCCACCTCTGCATCTTGTTGGCCCAGGCTATACGTCATAACGTATTGCACCAGGGCTCGGCGGTGCTGCCACAGTCACTGTAACATGTGGAGAGTCTAATTCAAGCGTGTCGCCACATCCCATTCCAGGCGATGAACCGGCAGGCCGAAAGACTTCTGGAGCAATGCAAGTCGGTCAACTGCGGCGTTTGAACGACGGAAGTGAGCAGAGAGTGAGCATGCCCTGTGCAGAAGCCCATCTAGGCTGGGATAGTGGGTTAAAAATTGCTGGACAACAAGGTTCAACACGAGAGCCATAGAAGGCACGTTTGTCACCTTGCCCTGGCGAAGGGCCGCACCCAGGTTTGCAGCATTGTCGCACACGGCCTTCCCTGGCTGCAGGTTGAGTGGAGACAACCATTTGCGAAACTCGCTTGCAAGAGCTGACCACAACTCATCCGCTGTGTGACTCTTATTTCCAAGACATTTCAAGGTAAAGACCGCCTGATGCCGTTGAGCTCTGCTGCCAGCATAGTAAGGAGGTGTGCGGGATTCCTTGTGCGCAGATACAACGTGAGTGGCCTGACCAGGCAGGCTTGGGGAGGATGTGCAGGACCCAGATGAGGTTGAAGAGGCAGAAGCAGTGGAGGAACTTCGACATACAGAGGATTGACGCACAAGTCTTGGGGATGGCAAGACTTGTTCAGCAGACCCTTCTCTATCTATCACGATAGTTACCCAGTGCTCAGTCAGCGATATGTAATGCCCCTGTCCATGCTTACTGGTCCAAGTATCGGTGGTGAAATGCACCCTGTCACACACAGAGTTTCTCAAGGAAGCAGTGATGTTGTGTGCGACATGCTGGTGTACCGCAGGCACACCTTTTTTGGAGAAGTAGTGGCAACTGGGCATCTGGTACTGGGATACTGCGACGGACATAAGGTCTCGAAAATCCTCTGTGTGCACCAGGCGTAAAGGCAGCATTTTGGTAGCCAAGAGCTTACAGAGGGATAAAGTCAACCTCTTAGCTTTGTCATGGCTCGGAGGAAATGGCCTTTTATTTGTCCACATCTGAGGGACCGAGATCTGGCTGCTGTGTGGAGACTGTGGTGAGTAGGGTGTCCCTGGAAAACTGCAGGTCTGTGAGGAAAGTGCAGGCGGAGACATGATGTTGCCTTCATCCAAAGTTGGTGCTCTCGATGTCTGAGAGAGCTCTACACCAGCACTTGTATCCCCTTCCAAACCAACTGACGACCTGCCAACCAAACTGCCTGTTGCGCTTAAAGTGGTGGAAGGTCCGCGTGGAAAAACAGGTGTGACAGCTGTCCCCACAGTCATAGAAGATGAAGAGCGCGCGGAGGAACTTGAAAGGGCAGACGGTGTTTGGCCCGCTCCGCTAGGTCGCAATGCAGCACGGTGAGCTTCCCACTGGGACTTATGCTTGTTATTTTATTCATGTGACGATTCATGGAAGAAGTTGTCAAACTGATAAGATTTTGGCCTCTACTTATAGATTGCCGACAAATTTTACAGATCACATGATTTGAGAGATCCTTTGCAAGGTTAAAAAAGGACCAGGCTAGGCAAGGCTGAGAGGCCATGCGACCTGCAGAGGCTCCCCGACTTGTGCTCAGAGGCTGAGGATGCAGTTGTAGATGAGCTTCCAGTACTCCGACTCTGTCCAGGAAGGCGCAAGGTAACTTTGTCGTCAATTGCATCCTCCTCCACCGCCTCTGGTGACCTCCTCGAGTGCCTGACTGTGGGTTGACAGTAAGTGGGATCTAGAACTTCATCATGAAGCGTTGTGTTTGCACTCCCCTCGCCCTCAGACCTAACCTCTTCCTGCCCTGACTGAATAGTTAAGTTGTCATCCCAATCTGGTATCTGCGTCTCATCGTCATCAGTATGTTCCTCATTGTCTCTACGAACAGGTGTTGCAGTTTGGGAAAGAGGGTCTACAATATGCTCAGAAACTTGGTCATCAGGGCCTGAATCTGACTCACAAAGCTTCTGGGCATCACTGCAGACCATTTCCTGGTCTGTACTCACTGTAGCTTGGGAGCAGACCTCTGATTCCCGGCCTATAGTGTGACTGAGCAGCTCTGCTTGAACTGTCGAGTAGAGATGAGCGATGTTCGAGGTTCGCCAATTTCATATTCGAGTGATTTTCGGGGGTGCTCAAGATCGAACTCAAACGCGAGCTTTTTGCTAAAAGCTCGATAGCTCGAATTACGTTCGAGAACGGCTTGATCAGCAAAAAGCCTAGCTAGTTACTAGCTGGATTTTCACTGTAATAGTGTGAGTCACTGTGATTCACACACTATTATCAAATTTCAGCTTATAGTGTGCGGTGGGGATGCGGTTTAAATCTGTGATGCTGATAGAATGCCGATCGACATATATTTTTTTTTTTTCTCAAGCTCGCGTGCAGTGGGGTGGGCCAGGATGTCAGCCAATCACAGACACACACACAGCTAAGTGTACTTTTTGCCAGACAAGCAAGGGCATGTGTCATAGGCTATGAATGTCACATGTCCTTGCCTTATAAATACGGCCATTTTCCATCACGCCGCCATTATCTGCTTTCTGCGTGTGGGTGACAGTCACCGCTCATGCTGCTCCTGCCGTCGCTCCTGCTGTGTACGCTATACACACAGCGCTGTACAGATTAGGGACAGCAGTTTTTTTCAGCCCTTTTCAGGGCTGATTTCCAGGCGCTCAGAGCCATAGCTGACAGGCAGGTCCGTGGAAACGCTGTATACAGCTTCAGATAACAGCGTCTGTGTACCTAAGCTCAGGGAATTCCTTGCTGCATTTTATCATTAGGAGGGATAGAAAGTGAGGTTTCCTTTCCAGTTCTGGTACTCACAGAATCCGGGCACTGTACCCACCTGCCCATTTTTTGCCAGGCTATTTTATTTGCCCAAAGAGCTGACACTTTTGCTGCCATCCTAAAAGTGTCTGGAATACTAAGTTACTGTTCCTTTCTTGTCCACTGACCCACAGAACCCGGGCACTGTACCCACCTGGCCATTTTTTTCCAGGCAATTTTATTTGCCCTAGGATCTGATACTTTTGCTGCCATCCTAAAAGTGTCTGGAATAGTAATTTAGTTTTCCTTTCCTGTCCTGGTACCCACAGAACCCGGGAACTGTACCCACCTGCCCACTTTTGCCACGCAATTTTATTTGCCCAAAGAGCTGACACTTTTGCTGCCATCCTAAAAGTGTCTGGAATACTAAGTTACTGTTCCTTTCTTGTCCACTGACCCACAGAACCCGGGCACTGTACCCACCTGCCCATTTTTTGCCAGGCTATTTTATTTACCAAAAGAGCTGACACTTTTTCTCCCATCCTAAAAGTGTCTGGAATAGTAATTTAGTTTTCCTTTCCTGTCCTGGTACCCACAGAACCCGGGAACTGTACCCACCTGCCCACTTTTGCCACGCAATTTTATTTGCCCAAAGAGCTGACACTTTTGCTGCCATCCTAAAAGTGTCTGGAATACTAAGTTACTGTTCCTTTCTTGTCCACTGACCCACAGAACCCGGGCACTGTACCCACCTGCCCATTTTTTGCCAGGCTATTTTATTTACCAAAAGAGCTGACACTTTTTCTCTCATCCTAAAAGTGTCTGGAATAGTAATTTAGTATTCCTTTCCTGTCCTGGAACCAACAGAACCCGGGCACTGTACCCACCTGCCCATTTTTTGCCAGGCTATTTTATTTGCCCAAAGAGCTGACACTTTTTCTGCCATCCTAAAAGTGTCTGGAATAGTAACTTAGTTTTCCTTTCCTGTCCTGGTACCCACAGAACCCGGGCACTGTACCCACCTGCCCATTTTTTGCCAGGCTATTTTATTTGCCCAAAGAGCTGACACTTTTGCTGCCATCCTAAAAGTGTCTGGAATAGTAACTTAGTTTTCCTTTCCTGACCTGGTACCCACAGAACCCGTTCACTGTACCCACCGGCCCACTTTTGCCACGCAATTTTATTTGCCAAACGAGCTGACACTTTTGCTGTCATCCTAAAAGTTTCTGGAATACTAAGTTACTGTTCCTTTCCTGTCCACTGACCCACAGAACCCGGGCACTGTACCCACCTGCCCATTTTTTTCCAGGCAATTTTATTTGCCCTAGGATCTGATACTTTTTCTGCCATCCTAAAAGTGTCTGGAATAGTAACTTAGTATTACTTTCCTGTCCTGGTACCCAAAGAACACGGGCACTGTACCCACCTGCCCACTTTTGCAATGCAATTTTATTTGTCCAAAGAGCTGACACTTTTGCTGCCATCCTAAAAGTGTCTGGAATACTAAGTTACTGTTCCTTTCCTGTCCACTGACCCACAGAACACAGCCACTGTACCCACCTGCCCACTTTTGCCACGCTATTTTGATAGCAAACAGTGCTGAAACTTAGTGGCATCCACAAAGTGTCTGCTATACTAAAATAGTGTCCCACTGGTGCCAAGCAAGGTCCACCACCTCTGCATTCTACCCTCCTGCACATTTTGCTACGCTATTTTTTATAGCAAACAGTGCTGAAGCTTAGTGGCATCCACAAAGTGTCTGCTATAGTAACTTAGTGTCCCACTGGTGCCAAGCAAGTTCCACCACCTTTGCATTCTACCCTCTTGCCCATTTTGCTACGCAATTTTTATAGCAAACAGTGCTGAAACTTAGGGGCATCCACAAAGTGTCTGCTATAGTAACTTAGTGTCCCACTGGTACCAAGCAAGTTCCACCACCTCTGCATTCAACCCTCCTGCCCATTTTGCTATGCTATTTTTATAGCAAACAGTGCAAAAGCTTAGTGGCATCCACAAAGTGTCTGCTATAGTAACTTAGTGTCCCACTGGTGCCAAGCAAGTTCCACCACCTCTGCCTTCTACCCTCCTGCCCATTTTGCTACGGTATTTTTATAGCAAACAGAGCTGAAACTTAGTGGCATCCACAAAGTGTCTGCTATAGTAACTTAGTGTCCTACTGGTGCCAAGCAAGTTCCACCACTTCTGCATTCTACCCTCCTGCACATTTTGCTACACTATTTTTATAGCTAACAGTGCTGCCAGTTTTAGGGCCATAGTTTCATTGTCAGGGATAGTCAGTGTTGGTTTTTCAGCTGTCAATAAAGCTAGACCACCTCTGCAATCTACACCACCTCTCAAATTTTGCTACCACATTTTAAGTGTCCAATCTTGTCGCTAACAAAATGAGTGGCAAAAGGACAGAGGCTGGTGGAAAGGGGAACAGGCGTGTTGGAAAAGAAAAAAACCGTTTGTGTCGTGCCTGCGCGAAGGTGGGAAAGCTACATTAACATCTGCTGAAGATAGGCCATCTTCCAGCAAAAGTAAGATGTCTACTACTTTCCGTGGACAATCCGATGTGCTACCTCTTTTATGGAACAAAACAACTGTAACAAAGGTAGACGATGCACAAAAAAAACAAATGCTTGAATGGATCTCAAGGGCTCTAACAAGTGGCCTCTCCTCCACCTCAACTTCAAAATCCAAAAAACAGCAGTCATCTGAGTTGTCATCCCAATCGCACTTGCTTTCTCCCAGCTCTCAAGTCTCCACCCGCCTTGCAAAGTATGGTGTAACAGAGATGGCTGAGTCTGCAGAGCTGTTCAGTCACACTATAGGCTGGGAATCAGAGGTCTGCTCCCACGCTACAGTGAGTACAGACCAGGAAAGGGTTTGCAGTGATGCCCAGAAGCTTTGTGAGTCAGATTCAGGCCCTGATGACCATGTTTCTGAGCATAATGTAGACCCTCATTCCCAAACTGTAACACCTGTTGGTGGAGACAATGAGGAACATACTGATGACGATGAGACGCAGATACCAGATTGGGATGACAATTTAACTATTCAGTCAGGGCAGGAAGAGGTTAGGTCTGAGGGCGAGGGGAGTGCAAACACAACGCTTGATAATGAAGTTCTAGATCCCACATACTGACAACCCTCAGTCGGGCACTCGAGGAGGTCACCAGAAGCGGTGGAGGAGGATGCAACTGACGACGAAGTTACCTTGTGCCTTCCTGGACAGGGTCAGAGTACTGGAAGCACATTTTCAAGTGCATCCTCAGCCACCACTCTGCCTCTGAGCACAAGTTGGGGTGGCTCTGCAGGTCACATGTCTTCTAAGCCTTGCCTAGCCAGGTCCTTTTTTGACCTTGCAAAGGATCTCCCAAATCATGTGATCTGTAAAATTTGTCGGCAATCTATAAGTAGAGGCCAAAACCTCACCAGTTTGACAACTTCTTCCATGAATCGTCACATGAATAACAAGCATAAGTCCAAGTGGGAAGCTCACTGTGCTGCAATGCGGCCTAGCGGAGCGGGCCATCCACCGCCTGCCCCTTCCAGTGCATCCGCGCGCTCTTCATCTTCTAGGACTGTGGGGACAGCTGTCACACCTGTTTTTCCACGCAGACCTTCCACCACTTTAACCACAACATGCAGTTTGCTTGGTAGGTCGTCAGTTGGTTTGGAAGGGAAAACAAGTGCTGGTGTACAGCTCTCTCAGACATGAAGAGCACCAACTTTGGTTGAAGGCAACATCATGTCTCCGCCTGCACTTTCCTCACAGACCTGCAGTTTTGCAGGGACACCCTACTCACCACTGTCTTCACACAGCAGCCAGATCTCGGTCCCTCAGATGTGGACAAATAAAAGGCCATTTCCTCCGAGCCATGACAAAGCTAAGAGGTTGACTTTATCCCTCTGTAAGCTCTTGGCTACGGAAATGCTGCCTTTCCGCCTGGTGGACACAGAGGATTTTCGAGATTTTATTTGCATCGCAGTGCCCCAGTACCAGATGCCCAGTTGCCACTACTTCTCCAAGAAAGGTGTGCCTGCGCTACACCAGCATGTCGCACACAACATTACCGCTTCCTTGAGAAACTGTATGTGTGTGACCGGGTGCATTTCACAACCGATACTTGGACAAGTAGGCATGGACAGGGGCGCTACATGTCGCTGACTGGGCACTGGGTAACTTTGGTGATAGATGGAGAAGGGTCTGCTGAACAAGTCTTGCCGTCCCCACGACTTGTGCATCAATCCTCTGTATGTCGAAGTTCCTCCACTGCTTCTGCCTCCTCAACCTCGTCTGGGTCCTCCACCTCCACCCCAAGCCTGCCTGGTCAGACAACCCACGTTGCAACTGCGCACAAGGAATCCTGCACAACCCCTTACTATGCTGGCAGCAGAGCTTAACGGCATCAGGCGGTCTTTAGCTTGAAATGTCTTGGAAATAAGAGTCACACAGCGGATGAGTTGTGGTCAGCTCGTAAATGGTTGTCTCCAATCAACCTGCAGCCAGGGAAGGTCATGTGCGACAATGCTGCAAACCTGGGTGCGGCCCTTCGCCGGGGCAACGTGACACACGTGCCTTATATGGCTCACGTGTTGAACCTTGTTGTCCATCAATTTTTAACCCATTATCCTGGCCTAGATGGGCTTCTGCACAGGGCACGGTCACTCTCTGCTCACTTCCGCCGTTCAACCGCCGCAGCTGACTGACTTGCATCGCTCCAGAAGTCCTTCAGCCTGCCGGTTCATCGACTGAAATGCGATGTGGCGACATGCTGGAATTCGACTCTCCACATGTTACAGCGACTGTGGCAGCACCGCCGAGGCCTGGTGCAATACGTTATGACGTATAGCCTGGGCCAACGAGATGCAGAGGTGGGGCAGATCACGCTGATGGAGTGGTCTCAGATCAAGGACCTCTGCACCCTTCTCCACAGTTTCGACATGGCGACGAATATGTTTAGCACTGACAATACCATTATCAGCATGACAATTCCAGTCATTTACATGCTGGAGCACACGCTAAACACTATTCGGAGTCAGGGGGTGGGACAAGAGGTAGGGGAGGAAGTACAGGAGGATTCATATGCGCAAGAGATACCAACATCTACAAGGTCCAGACGTTCATCATCACCAAGGCGGCAGGCATAGGACGGTGGGGAGAGGGATTAACAAGGGCGCATGGTAGCAGCCAAAATGTTGAGGAAGGTGCAGGAGACCAGGAAGAAAGGGAGGACGAACTGTCGATGGACATGGAAGACTCAGCAGATGAGGGAGACCTTGGTCAAATTTTGGTTGAACGAGGTTGCAGGGAGATGTCAGAGGAAGAAAGCGTGGTTAGCACCTCTATGCCACAAACACAGTGAGGACTTGGTCCGCATGGATGCGCAAGACACATGAGCGCCTTCTTGCTGCACTAACATCAACATGACCCTCGGATTGTCAAAATTAGAAGTGATGATCACTACTGGGTTGCCACACTATTAGATCCCCGGTACAAGTCCAAATTTGGCGAAATAATTCCAGCCATAGAAAGGGACGCACGTATGCAGGAGTATCAGCAGAAGCTGTTACTCGATCTTCGCTCGGCTTTTCCAGCAAACACCAGTGGTGCACGGAGTGAATCTCCCAGTTGTAACTTGACAAACATAGGACTGTCTCGTCATCAACAGTCTAACTGTACCAGCAGCACCGTTTCTGGTGCTGATAACAGCAATTTTATTGAATCGTTTCATAATTTTTTTACACCATCCTTTGCAAGGCCACCAGAGACAAGAAGTCTGACACATAGTCAATGGCTGGAGAGGATGATACAGGACTATCTCCAAATGAACATCCATGCCATGACTTTGCAATTGGAGCCTTGCTCCTTTTGGGCCTCAACTCTTGAAAAATGGCCTGAGCTCGCCACTTACGCCTTGGAGATCTTGTCGTGTCCAGCTGGCAGCATTGTCTCTGAACGTATCTTCGGTGCTGCTGGTTGTGTGCTGACAGATAAGCGCACGCGTCTGTCCAGTGACAATGTGGACAGACTAACGTTCATCAAGATGAACAAGTCATGGATCCGCAAGGACTTTACTACCCCTGTGTCATCCTGGGGAGAGGCTTGTGGATTTGGAATGTGCTTGATGCAAATCTACCTGTCAAGTTTGCAACTGGGAGACAAGTGATGCCACTTTAGTGGTGTCTTTCGGGCCCAATTTTTGCAAATAAAGGAAACTGTGCTTGGAGTTCGCTTGCTTGCTGTGTTTATAAAAATGATCCAAGATGAACAAATCATGGATCAGCAAAGACTTTGCTACCTACCCCAGTGTCATCCCAGGGACAATTAAGGCTGGCATATTTTTAAATGTGCCTGATGCAAATCTACATGTCAAGTTTGCAAATGGGGCACAAGTGCTGCCACTGAAGTGGTGTCTGTGGGGCCCAATTTTTTGAAAAAAGGGAGACTCTACTTGGAGTCCCTTTGCTGTGCTTTTAAAAATGATCCAAGATGAACAAATTATGTATCAGCAAAGACTTTGCTACCTACCCCGGTGACATCCCAGGGACAGTTAAGGCTGGCGTATTTTGGAATGTTCTTGATGCAAATCAAAACATCCAGTTTGCAACTAGGGCACAAGTGATGCCACTAAAGTGGTGTCTGTGGGGCCCATT
This sequence comes from Anomaloglossus baeobatrachus, assembly GCF_048569485.1. Classification (NCBI taxonomy): domain Eukaryota; kingdom Metazoa; phylum Chordata; class Amphibia; order Anura; family Aromobatidae; genus Anomaloglossus; species Anomaloglossus baeobatrachus. The sequence goes on from NC_134361.1 coordinate 129,119,694, forward strand.
TTTTGGAAAAAAGGGAGACTCTACTTGGAGTCCCTTTGCTGTGCTTTTAAAAATGATCCAAGATGAACAAATTATGTATCAGCAAAGACTTTGCTACCTACCCCGGTGTCATCCCGGGGACAGTTAAGGCTGGCGTATTTTGGAATGTGCTTGATGCAAATCAACCTGTCCAGTTTGCAACTAGGGCACAAGTGATGCCACCCAAGGGGTGTCTGTGTGGCCCAAAAGGGAGACTCTGCTTGGAATCTCCTTGCTGTGTTTTACTTGATATTAGAAAGGCATGCCATGCCTATATCTGTATCTCTTCCTCTTTTTCCTCGTCCAGCTGTTTAGTTTTTACATGGGTTTTTGTCCTTGTCACTTTCCCATGTGTTTGTGTTGTCTTGGGAGTTGTTTGTCACCTTTTGGACACCTTTGAGGGTGTGTTCCAGGTGTTTTTAGGTGTTTGTGATTGCCTCCCATTGTTTTAAATGGGGTTCGAGAGGTTAGTCGAACGGCTCGCTGAACCGAACTCGAACGCGGCCTCCGTTCGACGAACCGAGACGAACTCGAGCCTCTACAGGTTTGCTCATCTCTACTGTCGAGCTTTTAGCAAAAAGCTCGAGTTCGAGTTCGATCTCGAGCACCCCCCAAAATCACTCGATCATGAAATTGGCGAACCTCGAACATCGCTCAACTCTACTTAACCCCTTCACGACCGCGGGCCGTAAAATTACGTCCTATTTTAACGTGACTTAATGACCAGGGACGTAATTTTACGGCCTAAACTTCATTTGATTGCCGTGGCCATAGCAACGGCTTTCAAATGATGTCCCCTGCTGTTTCTTACAGCAGGGGACCTTTGCTTGACCCCAGGGGGGGCGGCATCGCCACCCCCTATCGACGATCGATGTGATTGGCTGTTCAAATCTGAACCGCCAACCACATCGATCGCACTAATTTCGGCAAAAATAATGCCCGAATTAGTGCGATCCTGTGAGATCCAGCTATGAGATGCCGCAGCTGCTGCAGCATATCATAGGTGGACCTCAAACATGCCGCCCCCAGCCCCTGCAGCACTGATTGGAGCGATCGTGCTATGACGCGCAATCGCTCCAATCAGTGTGCAGTGGGGCGGTCTGATCTGCCGGTGGCCGCCCTCCCCAGGCCTGTGTTGGTTTGGGAAGCCCTCCCCCAGCATGTTTGCGGCGTGCACTGGCTGGTACTTGTAGTACCACACAACGCTGCTGCCGCCGCCCGATCGCCGCTCCTGCCCCACTTGAGTATTGCGCGCCTGATAGCCCCTGCGCGCTCCTGTGATGGCCCTGCCCCCTGCCGATGTGTCCCCCCGATCTGCTCCCCGCCACGATCTGCCCCTCTGCTGCGATCTGCCCCCCTGCCACAATGTGCCCCCCTGCTGCAATCTGCTTCCTGCTGCGATCTGTCCTCTGCCATGATGTGCCCCACTGCTGCGATCTGCCTCCTGCCGCAATCTGCCCCCTGCTGCCATCTGCCTCCCTGCTGCGATATGCCCCCTGCCGCTGCGAGCCCTCCCCCAACATGTCTGCAGCGTGCAGTGGCTGGTACTTGTGGTACCACGCCACCGCCGCCGCTGCTGCCGCCGCCGCTGCTGCACGTGAGTACTGTGCTCACTTTGCAGCCCGTGCGCGCTCCCGTGGTGCCCCTGCGCGCTGCCGTGATAGCCCCTGCCGTGCCCCCCCCGCGATCTGCTCCCCCCAACCCCCCCCCCCATCCCGATCTGCTCCCCCCGCTTTCTGACTGCCTCTCCCATTATCTCTGTTCTGCTTCTGCAGCTCCCTCTCCGGTCTCCCCCTCTGCTCTACCCCCTCCCCCTCTGCCCCCCCCCTCTGCTCTCAGCCCCCCCTCTGCTCTCAGCCCCCCCTCTGCTCTCACCCCCCCCTCTGCTCTTACCCCCCCTCTGCTCTCACCCCCCCCTCTGCTCTCACCCCCCCTCTGCTCTCACCCCCCCCTGTCCCCCTCTGCTTTCCCCCGACTTCCTCTTACCTGTCTTCACCGGCCTGATCACATCTGCGTCCATCGCTGGGTCCTTCCTGGGCATTCTGCTGATCTGCCTGCTGCTCCTGTAAAGCTGTCCATCTCTCTGCCATCTGTTCCTCTGCAGCTCTTCTGGTCAGTGATCCTCCTGCTAGTCCTGTGGGTACTGTGAGTATAACTTTTTTTTTTTCCGTATCCCCTGTCCATTTTTACACCTCATCCGTCCGTGCGTCCCGCCAAGCGCTGATCAGGAATGCAGATAACGGATCGGCATCCCTGCTCAATTTTTGGCGGGACTTTTTTTTCCGTATCCCCGACGCTTTTTGTATTGCATCCGTCCGTGCGTCCCGCCAAGCGCTGATCAGGGATGCAAATAACGGATCGGCATCCCTGCTCAATTTTTGGCGTGACTTTTTTTTCCGTATCCCCGACGCTTTTTGTATCGCATCCGTCCGTGCGTCCCGCCAAGCGCTGATCAGGGATGCAGATAACGGATCGGCATCCCTGCTCAATTTTCGGCGTGACTTTTTTCCGTATCCCCGACGCTTTTTGTATCGCATCCGTCCGTGCGTCCCGCCAAGCCCTGATCAGGAATGCACATAACGGATCGGCATCCCTGCTCAATTTTCGGCGTGACTTTTTTCCGTATCCCCGACGCTTTTTGTATCGCATCCGTCCGTGCGTCCCGCCAAGTGCTGATCAGGAATGCAGATAACGGATCGGCATCCCTGCTCAATTTTTGGCGGGACTTTTTTTTCCGTATCCCCGACGCTTTTTGTATTGCATCCGTCCGTGCGTCCCGCCAAGCGCTGATCAGGGATGCAGATAACGGATCGGCATCCCTGCTCAATTTTTGGCGTGACTTTTTTTTCCGTATCCCCGACGCTTTTTGTATCGCATCCGTCCGTGCGTCCCGCCAAGCCCTGATCAGGAATGCACATAACGGATCGGCATCCCTGCTCAATTTTCGGCGTGACTTTTTTCCGTATCCCCGACGCTTTTTGTATCGCATCCGTCCGTGCGTCCCGCCAAGCGCTGATCAGGGATGCACATAACGGATCGGCATCCATGGTCAATTTTTGGCGTGACTTTTTTCTGTATCCCCGACGCTTTTTGTATCACATCCGTCCGTGCGTCCCGCCGAGCGCTGATTAGGGATGCACATAACGTATCTGCATCCATGGTCAATTTTTGGCGTGACTTTTTTTTTTTTACGTATCCCTGACGCTTTTTTTATCGCATCCGACCGTGCGTCCTGCAGCGACCGATCAGTGCACTGCGTCTGTGCGTTTGAAAAGTCAAATGGCGCTCCTTCTCTTCTGAGCCCCGCCATGCGCTCAAACAATTACTTTCCACCACATATGAGGTATCTGCGTACTCAGGAGAAATTGCACAATACGTTTTATGGTGCATTTTTTCCTGTTACCCTTGTGAAAAAAAAAGCTACCTAGTTGAAGCAACCGTTTTGTGGTAAAAAAAAAAAAAAAAATTCTTTTCACGGCTCAACGCTATAAACTTCTGTGAAGCCCCCAGGTGGTCAAAGTGCTCACCAAACATCTAGAAAAATTATTTGAGGGCTCTAGTTTCCAAAATGGTGTCACTTGTGGGGGAGCTCCACTGTTTAGGCACCATAGGGGGTCTCCAAACGTAACATGGCGTCCGCTAATGATTCCAACCAATTTTGCTGTCAAATGGCGCTCCTTCTCTTCTGAACCCCGCCATGCGCCCAAACAATTACTTTCCACCACATATGAGGTATCTGCGTACTCAGGAGAAAATGCACAATACATTTTATGGTGCATTTTTTCCTGTTACCCTTGTGAAAAAAAAAGCTACCTAGTTGAAGCAACCGTTTTGTTGTAAAAAAAAAATTTTTTCTTTTCACGGCTCAACGCTATAAACTTCTGTGAAGCCCCCAGGTGTTCAAAGTGCTCACCAAACATCTAAAACAATTATTTGAGGGCTCTAGTTTCCAAAATGGGGTCACTTGTGGGGGAGCTCCATTGTTTAGGCACCTCAGGGGGTCTTCAAACCCGACATGGCGTCCGCTAATGAGTGCAGCTAATTTTGCGTTCAAAAATTCAAATGGCGCTCCTTGCCATCCGAGCACTGCTGTGTGTCCAAACATTTGATTTCCACCACATATGAGGTATCTGCGTATTCAGGAGAAAATGCACAATACATTTTATGGTGCATTTTTTCCTGTTACCCTTGTGAAAAAAAAAGCTACCTAGTTGAAGCAACCGTTTTGTTGTAAAAAAAATTTTTTTTCTTTTCACGGCTCAACGCTATAAACTTCTGTGAAGCCCCCAGGTGTTCAAAGTGCTCACCAAACATCTAGAACAATTATTTGAGGGCTCTAGTTTCCAAAATGGGGTCACTTGTGGGGGAGCTCCATTGTTTAGGCACCTCAGGGGGTCTTCAAACCCGACATGGCGTCCGCTAATGAGTGCAGCTAATTTTGCGTTCAAAAATTCAAATGGCGCTCCTTCCCTTCCGAGCTCTGCCGTGCGCCCAAACAATTGATTTTTACCACATATGGGGTATCAGCGTACTCAGGAGAACATGCACAATAAATTGTATTGTGTACTTTCTCTTTTCTCCCTTGTAAAAATGAAAATTTTATGGCTAAAGTAACATTTTTGTGTTAAAAAGTAAAATTTTCATTTTTTCCTTCCACATTGCTTTGGTTCCTGTGAAGCACCTAAAGGGTTAATAAACTTATTGGATGTGGTTTTCAGCAGTGTGAGGGGTGTAGTTTTTAGAATGGGGTCACTTTTGGGTATTTTCTGTCACCTAGGCCTCTCAAAGTCACCTCAAATGTAATGTGGTCCCTAAAAAAAATTATTTTGTAAATTTTGTTGGAAAAATGAGAAATTGCTGATGACCTTTGACCCCTTCTAACTTCCTAACGGAAAAAAAATTTGTTTCGAAAATTGCGCTGATGTAAAGTACACAAGTGGGAAATGTTATTTAGTAACTATTTTGTGTGACATATCTCTCAGATTTATGGGCATAAATTTTCAAAGTTTGAAAATTGCGAAATTTTCAAAATTTTCGCCAAATTTCCTAAATTTTCACAAATAAACGCAAAAAATATCGGCCTAAATTTACAACTGACATGAAGTACAATATGTCACGAAAAAACAATCTCAGAATCGCCAGGATCCGTTGAAGCGTTCCAGAGTTATAACCTGTCAAAGTGACACTGGTCAGAATTGCAAAAAATGGCCCGGTCATTAGGGTGTTTTAGTGGCCGGGGGTGAAGGGGTTAAGAAATAAAAATTTTGGTGCTATTCTTATTATTGGGTCTTGTTAACAGGCAGCGGGGGGCAATCCATCTATGGTTCATTTTGATCATCGTCAAACTGTCTGCACTTTCCGTGGATAGTAATTAACCAAAAAGGAGATCTACAAGAGGAATCAAATAATTTATCAAACAACCAATGTGGTTAAAAATATTAATCATGTTTTATTTAATTAGATTACAAAAAAATATAGTGCTAGTACCCACAGGATTAAAAGAAACTACCTACCCCATAAAAACATACAAAAACAAGCTGGTGCAATGTGGTAAAGTCATGATTTGATATTCAAAGTTCTTATAATTTATATATAGACATCTGGGTATAAATAATCATAAAATTCATCAGATCTGCTAACCAGTCACAGTTGGACCTATAAAGTGCAAGTGCAGTTATGACCAGAGCAGCTGAACATGTATGTTAACCTCCTGAACACAATAAAACAATATGTAGTTAATATTATATTGCCCAAAGCCAAGGAGTGACAGAAATCAAAAGGCTAATACATTCAATATGCTAAGGGACAATAAATAAATCACACACAGTCTAACATGATCCTTAGAGAGTGTTTGTATCAGCCTAATGAAAAAGATTTTTAAGCAGTATGGAGGCTTCCATTGGGATTATGTCAGTGTCAGGTAAAGAGATACAAACCCAGATGGCGAACCACAAAGCCCAGCACCTCGACACGCGTTTTGCTTTCCGCTTCATCAGGAGGTGCTGGGGTAGCCGCACGGTCACTCTCTTATACTGTAACGCCCACCTGAGGTCTATTACGGCGCACGCCGCGCGGCGGAGGCCGCGTCATCCATCACTGTCGGCGTCCCGGAAGACGACATGCACTTGCGCAAAGGACGTCTCCCGATTGGGCGCCGACCAAGGAGGAGGAGGCAGGCTCCGACACGCAGAGCGCACTCTGACCTCAGCATAATCAGTGGCCATTTTAGAGGTGGGCAAGAATAATGGCAAATTAGACATACAGTTAGGTCCAGAAATATTTGGACAGTGACACAATTTTCGCGAGTTGGGCTCTGCATGCCATTACATTGGATTTGAAATGAAACCTCTACAACAGAATTCAAGTGCAGATTGTAACGTTTAATTTGAAGGTTTGAACAAAAATATCTGATAGAAATTGTAGGAATTGTACACATTTCTTTACAAACACTGCACATTTTAGGAGGTCAAAAGTAATTGGACAAATAAACCAAACCCTAACAAAATATTTTTATTTTCAATATTTTGTTGCGAATCTTTTGGAGGCAATCACTGCCTTAAGTCTGGAACCCATGAACATCACCAAACGCTGGGTTTCCTCCTTCTTAATGCTTTGCCAGGCCTTTACAGCCACAGCCTTCAGGTCTTGCTTGTTTGTGGGTCTTTCCGTCTTAAGTCTGGATTTGAGCAAGTGAAATGCATGCTCAATTGGGTTAAGATCTGGTGATTGACTTGGCCATTGCAGAATGTTCCACTTTTTTGCACTCATGAACTCCTGGGTAGCTTTGGCTGTATGCTTGGGGTCATTGTCCATCTGTACTATGAAGCGCCGTCCGATCAACTTTGCAGCATTTGGCTGAATCTGGGCTGAAAGTATATCCCGGTACACTTCAGAATTCATCCGGCTACTCTTGTCTGCTGTTATGTCATCAATAAACACAAGTGACCCAGTGCCATTGAAAGCCATGCATGCCCATGCCATCACGTTGCCTCCACCATGTTTTACAGAGGATGTGGTGTGCCTTGGATCATGTGCCGTTCCCTTTCTTCTCCAAACTTTTTTCTTCCCATCATTCTGGTACAGGTTGATCTTTGTCTCATCTGTCCATAGAATACTTTTCCAGAACTGAGCTGGCTTCATGAGGTGTTTTTCAGCAAATTTAACTCTGGCCTGTCTATTTTTGGAATTGATGAATGGTTTGCATCTAGATGTGAACCCTTTGTATTTACTTTCATGGAGTCTTCTCTTTACTGTTGACTTAGAGACAGATACACCTACTTCACTGAGAGTGTTCTGGACTTCAGTTGATGTTGTGAACGGGTTCTTCTTCACCAAAGAAAGTATGCAGCAATCATCCACCACTGTTGTCATCCGTGGACGCCCAGGCCTTTTTGAGTTCCCAAGCTCACCAGTCAATTCCTTTTTTCTCAGAATGTATCCGACTGTTGATTTTGCTACTCCAAGCATGTCTGCTATCTCTCTGATGGATTTTTTCCTTTTTTTCAGCCTCAGGATGTTCTGCTTCACCTCAATTGAGAGTTCCTTAGACAGCATGTTGTCTGGTCACAGCAACAGCTTCCAAATGCAAAACCACACACCTGTAATCAACCCCAGACCTTTTAACTACTTCATTGATTACAGGTTAACGAGGGAGATGCCTTCAGAGTTAATTGCAGCCCTTAGAGTCCCTTGTCCAATTACTTTTGGTCCCTTGAAAAAGAGGAGGCTATGCATTACAGAGCTATGATTCCTAAACCCTTTCTCCGATTTGGATGTGAAAACTCTCATATTGCAGCTGGGAGTGTGCACTTTCAGCCCATATTATATATATAATTGTATTTCTGAACATGTTTTTGTAAACAGCTAAAATAACAAAACTTGTGTCACTGTCCAAATATTTCTGGACCTAACTGTAGATGTTACAAAAGAACATACAGAATGGGATTAGTGACAAATCGTAAAAAAAATCATATAGATAAAGATTAATAGTTGAATAAGATAATCCAAACATATTAATATAAATGCATACATGGATTACAAATAATCAGATGGTGAACACACCTAAAATATTATATGCTGTCCTCTAGTGGACAGTCACATACATGTCACAAGAAGTAAAGCCTTCATATACATATATAAAAGCCATGACAATCACATCTCATAGCATTACCTGCATCCATCATATACATATATGAAAACCATATTTATCACGTCTTATAACATTAACCCCTTAACGACCCTTGACGTACTGGGTACGTCATGGTGACATGGTGCTAAACGACCCATGACGTACCCAGTACGTCATGGTGAAATTGTGGTCCCGGAGCCCCAGGGAGTCCAATTTGTTTAATTAAACAGTAGATTCGGGAAGGAGGGGACCTCTGCCTTACCTCAGGAGGGGTAGTGCCTCCTCCCTGAACCTACAGAGGCTGTGATTGGCTGACGAACGCCGCTCAGCCAATTACAGTCACTGTAATGTTCCAGCCATTGAAAATGGCTGGAACATTGAAATCCAGCCCTGATCAGTGCTGCTGTAGCACTGGCCATTGGCTGGAGCTGGGTGATCGGTGCTTCACCCGCTCCCAGCTCTGATTGGAGAGACCGATCTTGTGACCGATCTCTCCAATCACCGTGGATCTGGTGCCGGATACCTGTGTCCGTCCCTGAAAGCCGAGGAGAGCGGTCTCTGTGGGTGCCTATTGGTAAGTTGCTGCCCTGCCACCCGCCCCTGTCCCCGATCGCCCTGCCAGCCCCGCCGTTGTCTCCTATCGCCCCGCCCTCCACCGCCAGCCCCGCCGCTGTCTCCAATCGCCCCGCCAGCCCCACCGCTGTCTCCGATCGCCCTGCCCGCCACCGCCAGCCCCGCCGCTGTCTCCGATCACCCCGCCTGCCAGCCCCAGCCCCGCCGCTGTCTCCGATTGCCCCGCCCGCCAGCCCCAGCCCCGCCACTGTCTCCGATCGCCCCGCCCGCCACCGCCAGCCCCGCCGCTGTCTCCGATCGCCCCGCCCGGCAGCGCCAGCCCCGCCGCTGTCTCCTATCGCCCTGCCCCCAGCCCCGCCGCTGTCTCCGATCGCCCCACCCGCCACTGCCAGCCTTGCTGCGGCTCCGATCGCCCCACCGCTGCTCCCGATCCACCGCTGTCCCCGCCTCCACGTTCACCACTGTCCCCGCCGCCACGTTCGCCACTGTCCTCACCGCCGTCGCACGAACCTTTTTCAGCCGCTGCTGCCCCTGAATCAGCCCCCACTGTTCCTGATCGGCCGCCGCCGCCTCCTTCATCGGCTGCCCCTTCTCCATCGCCACTACACCTCCTCCCCCTAAATGTGCTGCAAGCCACCCTCCCCCTCCATGTGCTGCAAGCCACCCTCCCCCCACATGTGCTGCAAGCCACCCTCCCCCCTCCATGTTCTGGGGGCCCCCCTCCCCCTGGGGCCCCCCCTCCTCCTCCATGTGCCATCTCTCTCTCCCATCAGACTCTGCCCCCCTCCCCGATCTGCTGCCTGCTCTCTCCCATCCTCTTCATCTACTGCCCCCTCTCACACTCCTCAATCTGTTGCCTCCTTCATCTGCTGCCTCTTCTGTCTGCTGTGATCCTGCTACCTAGATCCATCCTGTAAGGTAGGTATCCCCATCTCACCTCCCTCCCCCCCATCTTCCGCTGCTCCTCCATCCGCTGCGCCATTTCCCATCATCTATCTGCTGCGCCCTTTCCCATCCTCTGCCGCTCCTCCATCCGCTGCGCCCTTTCCCATCTTCCATCCGCTGCGCCCTTTCTCATCTGCCGCCCCGCCCTCTCGCATCGCATTATCCAGATCGGAGTGGATGATGCGATGCGAGACTCGTGCATTGCTCTCACGTTTGGCACTGGTCTTAGTGGCAGGTGCTCATATTTTTTTTTTTATTCATTTTTTTTTTTTTACTGATGTCTATATTATTTATTTTGCCAAACTAATTTTTTGTATGGGGGGGGGTCTAGTTTCCAAAATGGGATCACATGTGGGGGAGCTCCATTGTTTAGGCACCTCAGGGGGTCTCCAAATGCAACATGGCGTCTGCTAATAATTCCAATCAATTTTACTGTGAAATGGCGCTCCTTCTCTTCTGAGCGCCGCCGTACACCCAAACAATTGATTTCCACCACATATGAGGTACCTGTGTACTCAGGAGAAATTGCACAATACATTTTATGGTGCATTTTTTCCTGATACCCTTGTGAAAAAAAGCTACCTGTTTGAAAAAACAATTTTGTGGTAAAAGAAAGAATAAAATATTTTCACGGCTGAACATTACAAACGTTTGTGAAGCCTCCAGGGGTTCAAAGTGCTCACTAAACAGCTAGATAAATTCCATGAGGGGTCTAGTTTCCAAAATGGGGTCAGTTGTGGGGGAGCTCCATTGTTTAGGCACTTCAGGGGGGTCTCCAAACGCAACATGGCGTCCGCTAATAATTCCAACCAATTTTGCTGTGAAATGGCGCTCCTTGCTTTCCGAGTCCTGCCGTTTGCCCAAACATTTGATTTCCACCACATATGAAGTATTTGCGTACTCAGGAGAAATGCACAATACATTTTATGGTACATTTTTTCCTGATACCCTAGTGATTAAAAAAGCTACCTGGTTGAAGCAACAGTTTTGTGGTAAAAAAAAATGTTTTTATTTTCACGGCTCAACGTTATAAACTTCTATGAAGCCCCCAGGGGTTCAAAGTGCACATCAAACATCTAGAAAAAATATTTGAGGGCTCTAGTTTCCAAAATGGGGTCACTTATGGGGGAGCTCTATTGTTTAGGCACCTCAGGGAGTCTTCAAACCCGACATGGCGTCCGCTAATGAGTGCAGCTAATTTTGCACTCAAAAATTCAAATGGCGCTCCTTGCCTTCCGAGTCCTGCCGTGTGCCCAAACATTTGATTTCCACCACATATGAAGTATTTGCGTACTCAGGAGAAATGCACAATACATTTTATGGTACATTTTTTCCTGATACCCTAGTGATTAAAAAAGCTACCTGGTTGAAGCAACAGTTTTGTGGTAAAAAAAAATGTTTTTATTTTCACGGCTCAACGTTATAAACTTCTATGAAGCCCCCAGGGGTTCAAAGTGCACATCAAACATCTAGAAAAAATATTTGAGGGCTCTAGTTTCCAAAATGGGGTCACTTATGGGGGAGCTCTATTGTTTAGGCACCTCAGGGAGTCTTCAAACCCGACATGGCGTCCGCTAATGAGTGCAGCTAATTTTGCACTCAAAAATTCAAATGGCGCTCCTTGCCTTCCGAGTCCTGCCGTGTGCCCAAACATTTGATTTCCACCACATATAAGGTATTTGCGTACTCAGGTGAAAATGCACAATACATTTTATGGTGCACTTTTCCTGATGCCCTTGTGAAAATACTAATTTTTATGGCTAAAGTAACATTTTTGGGTTAAAAAAGTAAAATTTTCATTTTTTCTTCTACATTGCTTTGGTTGCTGTGAAGCTCCTAAAGGGTTAATAAACTTCTTGGATGTGGTTTTGAGCAGAGTGAGGGGTGCAGATATTTGAATGGGGTCACTTTTGGGTATTTTCTGTCGCCTAGGTTTCTCAAATCACTCCAAATGTGATGTGGTACCTGAAAAATTTTTTTTTGTAAATTTTGTTGGAAAAATGAGAAATTGCTGATGAACTTTGAACCCTTCTAACTTCCTAATGGAATTTTTTTTTTTTTTTCAAAAATTGCGCTGGTGTAAAGCAGACAAGTGGGAAATGTTATTTAGTAACTATTTTGTGTGATATATCTCTCAGATTTATGGGCATAAAATTTCAAATTTTTAAAATTGCGAAATTTTCGCCAAATTTCTGAAATTTTCACAAATAAAGCCAAAACATATCGGCCTAAATTTACCACTGACATGAAGTACAATATATCACGAAAAAACAATGTCAGAATCGCCAGGATTCGTTGAAGCGTTCCAGAGTTATAACCTGTCAAAGTGACACTGGTCAAAATTGCAAAAAATGGCTGGGTCTTTAAAATGAAAACAGGCTGGGGGCTGAAGGGGTTAAATGCATCATATAAAGACACACAGTAACATAATGATCATAAATAAGAATACAGATTATCCTCATTTCAAAAATTAGAGATGTGTCCATGATCCACAAGATAATCCATGTATTAGTAGGCATTTCATCCCATCCATACTTTATATATCAAACATGTAATCTGTATAAAGAAAGATATAGAAAGAAAAAATAAACAAGTGACCTCAAACCACATTAAAAGGTGAAATATTGGTGACAGCATCATGGTATTAAAAAATTATAAATTATATGAAGTTCATCTATAATTTAACTCCCAATTCAAAAACCACCAAACCGGAAAGACCAAGCCAAGCAGAGCAGAGATGACATGGGGGAAAAAATAGAGAGGTAAGAAAGGGGATCACAATAGTGAGACGGAGACAGCCAAAATGATTTATAAAAATGGCTTAAAAGAAATAAAATCATTCAAACCCTTAGGTTTCTCCGTCTCCAAAATTGTGATCCACTTAACCTCCCTCTGCGCTAGGACCCTCTTGGGATCACCTCCCCTAAGGCTCAAGTAAATACGGTTGATGCCCCGAAATTTAAGAAGGCACCAGTTGAAGTTATGTCTTTCTTTAAAATGCTTAGGTAATTCTTCAGCAATTCGAACTCCTCAGGTTTAACAATCCCAGCTGCCTTCTTGATTTCCCTGATATGCTCGAGGACCCTCACGCTCAACTCGCGGGATGTGAGGCCCACGTAAATGAGCCCACAAGGGCATTTTGCCCAATAGATCACGTATGCCGTTCTACAATTTATATTGTGAACGATTTTGAACTCCCTGTTGTTGGCAAAGTTATGAAAAGTAGATGACCTCTCCATCTGTGAGCAAGCCCCACAGTCCCCACAACAAGAGGAACCCCATCTTGGTCCCCTAGTTCTCTCTAAAAAATTGGAAGGGGGAGGTATATAATGGCTTTTAATGATCATATCTTTCAGAGTGCTAGATTGATATCTGAACATATACGACGGGCCCTAAGGAACTGACCTGTTGGAACTGACTTCATGACCTGTGGAGGATGGAATGATTTAGCGCTTAGGAGAGAATTGACCGCTGTACCCTTTCTGAAGATGTCCGTCTTGATAAAGCCACCCTCTTCACAACTCTTAAATCAAAAAATTCAATGGAATACATGCTGTAATGATAGGTCAAATTTATGTTGAAGGCATTATCATTAAGTGCCAGCCTAAACATGTCAAGTTTCTCACGCTCACCCTGCCAGATAGCGAAGATGTCATCGATATATCTCACCCACATTAATACTGTACCACAATCCTCTTCAGGTAATTGTATAAGATGCTCCCAATATCCCAGGAAGAGGCACGCATACAAGGGCGCAGAAGACACCCCCATAGCGGTGCCCCTCTCCTGGAGATAGTAACGTCCCCTGAAGAGGAAATAGTTGTGGGTGAGAATGAACCTGAGCAGGGTGAGCAAGAGATCAACCAAACACCTATCGAGGGTTGTGGTGCCCAAAAAGAATTCCACCGCCCTCAGTCCATCCACATGTGAAATAGACGTATAAAGAGACGTCTACGTCTGCAGTTAGCATTAAGGTGTTACTATCCAGATGTAAATCCTGCAGACGGACCAAGAAATCGGTAGAGACTCTTATGTACGAAGGGAGATCAAACATTAAAGGCTTGAGGTAGTGATCTAAGAAAATACAAGCTTGTTCACAAACGCCATTGATGCCTGAAACAATGGTCCTTCCCGGGGGATTTACAATGTCCTTATGGACCTTCGGTAAGAAATACATAGTCTGTGTTGTAGGGAGCTTATCAAGCAAACCCTCAAACACCGACGGTGGTATAATATTCTCATCAAAGGCCCTTTTTAAAATCCCCTCCAATTCATTTTTAAAGGAAGCAGTCGGATTACTATCAAGCCTGCGATAACATGAGCGATCATTCAATTGTCTGAATGCCTCACGTTCGTACTTTACCGTAGGCCAAACCATGACATTGCCCCCCTTGTCGGCCTGTTTTACCACAATGTCCCTCATCCTAGACAGCTCATCAATCGCTTTACGCTGATGCTGATTCAAATTATCGTGTGATCTTACTTCAGGAAGCTTACGCAAATCCTGGTTGACCAATCTAGTGAAGAGTTCTACCGTGGGACAGGACGACAAGGGGGAAAAAGCCGTGGATTTCTTCTTAACCGACTGTGGGAATTTCGCCAGAGTGGGCTCCTCCAGCTCAGCCAATAAAGACTCTAATAAATTGACAATTTCTCTATCCTGTGTGGACCAGTTAGTTAAGTCTTCCCCATCATTATTTCTCGAAAAATATTTTTGATATAGGAGCTTACCGCTGAACAGTTGGACATCTTTAATGGCCATAAACCTATCAAATTTCACCACAGGTGAGAAAGATAGTCCCAATTGCAAAACCTCAAGTTGTTCTTGGGTGAGTATTCTATCCGAAAGATTAATTACCTTAAGGTTATCTTTAGGACAAGTTTGAGTTCGATCTCGAGCACCCCCCAAAATCACTCAAACATGAAATTGGCGAACCTCGAACATCGCTCAACTCTACTTAAAAAATAAAAATTTGGGGCTACACTTATTATTGGGTCTTGTTAACAGGCAGCAGGAGATGGTCTGGTGCAATCCATCTATGGTTCATTTTGATCATCGTCAAACTGTCTGCACTTTCCGTGGATAGTCATGTGTGAGTATCTGTTATTATTAACCCCACTGAGCTGAAAACACGCTCAGAAAACACACTCGCAGCAGGGCAAGCTAGCACTTCCAAAGCGTATAAGGCGAGGTCTGGCCAAGTGTTGAGCTTGGAAACCCAATAGTTAAAGGGAACAGTAGACTCTAAAAGCACACTGATACGGTTACCTACATAGTCCCTCACCATCTTACTTAAGTGTTCCCTCCTTGTCAAAGTTCCCCCAACCGGTATTTGGTTCTGAGTTGACGGTTTGTGGAAAATGGACCAGTTTAGGCACATTAGTCCCCCGCCTGTGATGTTCCTACTATGCGTAGTCCTCTCTTGTAATTCTGTTGCGTGAGATGACACGCTACCTCTGATGCCAGCATTATCTGAGGGTAATCGTTTCATCAACTGCTCCACTACAGCTCTCTTGAATGTTTCCGTAGTACAATCCTTATTTGCCTCGACAAGTAGCGAAGCGAATTTGTCTTTGTAGCGTGGGTCAAGGAAGGTACATAACCAGTAGTTGTCTGCCAAAATGTGGACTAGCCGACAGTCATGAAAAAAGCAGTGTGAGACAAGAACTGTGCCATGTGTCCAAGACACTGAACTGGAAACCTTTGTGTGTCACTGCTAAGAATATATTCTGTCTCCCTAATAGAGATGAGCGAACCGGTCCCGGTTCGGCTCGAGGCCGGTTCGCCGAACGGGGGTCCCGTTCGAGTTCGGTTCGTCGAACGTTCGACGAACCGAACTCGAACGTATAGGCTATAATGGGAGGCAATCACAAACACATAAAAATGCATTATAAATGTACACAAACAGTTAATAAACATTGCCATAACACTTACCGGTCCTCGCGATCCCTTCTGCACTCTGTCTCCTGCCGCTATTCCATCCGATGATCGCTGAATCCTCCCGGTGACCTGCACTGCCAGCAGAGAAGCAGGACCTATCGTGACGTCAAAATAGCCATGTGACCAGTCACGTGGCTATTATCTCATTGGCTACAGACTGGTCACATGACTATGACACGTCATGTAGGACCTGCGAGTGCATCTCTCCGGTACACGGTGCACATATGTGTATCGCCGTGTACCGGCGACATGCTCTAGCACACGGTCGACTCCCCGTTCCGTTAGGGACCGGCTGACACAGCCGGTCATTAACGGAGATCACCGTTGCCATAGCAACGCAGTTAGCGGTGACGTCACCGCTAACCGCGGCTCCGGGAGCACCGTTGCTATGGTAACGCGTCTGTCAGCGTTACCGCTAGCAGCCAGCAGTGATCACTCACGGAGTGAAGGCTGCACGCTGCTTCCCGATTGTAGTGAGCATTGTAGTTAGGATGGAGGTTCCCCAGCCCCAAGTGATGCCCCTCACTACAATCGTCACTACTACTACACTAGAAAGAAAGAAGACAGAAGAGCAGGATCGTGGAGGGCTGACAGGGGTAATAAAGATGGAGTCTCTAATGTGTCTGTGTATTTATTTCTATTAAAGTATTTTTTCTCTGTGTGGTGTCTTTTTTTAACCCTTTATTGGAGATTCTTAATGGCCGGGTCAAACGTGCCTGACATTAAGAATCTCTGGCTTAATACTGGCTGGTAAAACAAAGCCAGTATTAACTCATGATTACCCAACAAGCCACCCGGCTCCAGGGCTGTTGGAAGAGTTGGATACAGCGCCAGATGATGGCGCTTCTATGAGAGCGCCATTTTCTGGGACGGCTGCGGACTGAAATCCGCAGCAGAGGCGCCCACAAACCTCGGGCTAACCTGTGCTGCGGATTCCAATCCCCAGCTGCCTAGTTGTACCCGGCTGGACACAAAAATAGGGCGAAGCCCACGTCATTTGTTTTTTAATTATTTCATGAAATAAGTGAAATAATTAAAAAAAACGGGCTTCCCTATATTTTTGGTTCCCAGCCGGGTACAAATAGGCAACTGGGGGTTGGAGGCAGCCCGTGGCTGCCAGCTGTACCTGGCTAGAATACAAAAATATGGCGAAGCCCACGTCATTTTTTTGGTGGGCAAAAAACTTCTGCATACAGTCCTGGATGGAGTATGCTGAGCCTTGTAGTTCTGCAGCTGCTGTCTGCTCTTCTCCATACAGACAGACAGCAGCTGCAGAACTACAAGGCTCAGCATACTCCATCCAGGACTGTATGCAGAAGTTTTTTGCCCCCTGAAAAAATTATGTGGCTTCGCCATATTTTTGTATGCTAGCCAGGTACAGCAGGCAGGTACGGCTGCCCCCAACCCCCAGTTGCCTATTTGTACCCGGCTGGGAACCAAAAATAAAGGGAAGCCCTTTTTTTATTATTTCATGAATTTCATGAAATAATTAGAAAACAAATGACGTAGGCTTTGCCCCATTTTTGTGTCCAGCCAGGTACAACTAGGCAGCTGGGATTGGAATCCGCACCACCGGTTGGCCTGAGCTTTCTGGGCCCCACTGCTGCGAATTGCAGTCTGCAGCCACCTCAGAAAATGGCATTTTCATAGAAGCGCCATCTTCTGGCGCTGTATCCAACTCTTCCAGCACCTGCCTGCTATACCTGGCTAGCATACAAAAATATGGCGAAGCTCACGTCCTTTTTTTGTAGCTTTTTGGCAAAAAAAAAAAAAAAAATGCTTCCCTGGATTTTCCATTGCCAGTGAAGGTAACACCAAGCAGTGGGGGTTAGCAGCCAGTAGCTGCTTGGATTACCCTTAGCTAGCAATACAAAAAATGCAGTGGGAGCTAACATATATTTTTTTTAATTATTTATTTAAATAACTAAAAATAAAATGGGCTTCCCTGTATTTTGATTGCTGGACATCACAGTGCTGTAAAAATAAATCTTTAAAAAAATGACGTAGCGCTCCGCGGTATTTTTGATTCTCAGCGCAGATAAAGCAGACAGCTATGGGTTGCCACCCCCATCTGCCTGCCGTTACCTTGGTTGGCAATCAAAATACAGGGAAGCCCATTAATTTTTTCTATTTAAAAAATAGTTAAAAAAAAAAAATTACGTTGGGTCCCCCCATTTTTGATAGCCAGCTAGGGTAAAGCAGACGGCTGTAGCCTGAAAACCACAGCTGGCAGCTTTACCGTGGTTGGGGATCCAATGTGGAGGTCCCCTCAGGCTCTTTTTTATAATTATTTTATAAATATTAATAATTACACAATAAAAGTAGGGGACCCCCCAAATTGGATCACCAGCCAAGGTAAAGCGGACAGCTGTGGTCTGGTATTCTCAGGGTGGGAAGGTCCATAGTTATTGGGCCTTCACAGCCTAAAAATAGCAGGCCGCAGGCACCCCAGACGTGGCGCATCCACTAGATGCGCCAATCCTGGCGCTTCACCCCAGCTCATCCCGTGCCCTGGTGCAGTGGCAAACGGGGTAATAAATCGGGTTGATACTAGCTGTAAAGTCACCTGAGATCAAGCCCAGCAGTTTGTGATGTCATGGCGTCTATTAGATACCCAACATCATAAACTGTCAGTACTAACAAAAACAAAAAATCGACAAAAGAAATTTATTTGAAAAAACAGTCCCCAAAACATTTCCTCTTTCACCAATTTATTGTAAGAAAAAAAATAAAGGGGTCCCACGACGACTCTGGACCGTCTAGAATATGGGGGGGAGACACTCAGGGAACGTATCCCCCATTTTCTAGGAGTGCGGACCCTTCATGTGAGGAGTGTGGGTGCAATGAATCTGCACTCACTCTCCCCGGGTCCACAGCAGCAGAGTCCATGTCGTAATGGTTGCTACCAAAGCTGCAATGCCCTGCTCATGAGGTAAGGGCATGCCTAATCAGGAGAACTACTGTAGAGGAAGCTCTGCTCACTGGTATATAGGTGCTCAGAGGTAATAATAGATAAAATTAGTGAGTAACCTCGGCACTCTATATCTCCCAGACTAAGTCAGTAAGTCACAACGGATAGTAATGCAAAATCACTCTTTATTGGTCCGTATTAAGAAAAATTTTTTTTCATAAGCATATATGTTTTTGTCCAAAACAAGTTACAAATGACGTTTCGGCCTGAGCCTTCGTCAGATTGGACTTATCTGCATGTAATCATGAAAAATGACAATAATCAGTATCACATAAGAGTGAGAGAACAATAACATAAACTCGAACAATGTAGAGGTACAATTGGGATGCAGCAAAAAAATTGCAACACAACAAGAAATGAAACACATGATACAAATGTCATAATACAGTACAAGGACAATATAGTAATGACAAATATGGGGTCAGAGTAGACTTAGACAGCTCTGGTACGAAAGAGATGTCAATCATAAAGTAACATGTGCAGTAGGTGTAGAGCTACACTATGCATGGCAGAGCTAATGGGTAGACCGACCATAGAAAAAGTAGAGAAAAAGTGGAGAAAAAGTGGAGAATAAGTGGAACATAAGAGGAGAAAAAGTGGAGAAAAAGTGGAGAAAAAAGTGGAGAAAAAGTGGAGAAAAAGTGGAGAAAAAGTGGAGAAAAAGTGGAGATTAAGAGGAGAAAAAGTGGAGAAAAAAGTGGAGAAAAAGTGGAGAAAAAGTGGAGCATAAGTGGAGAAAAAGTGGAGAAAAAGTGGAGAAAAAGTGGAGCATAAGAGGAGAAAAAGTGGAGAAAAAAGTGGAGAAAAAGTGGAGAAAAAGTGGAGCATAAGAGGAGAAAAAGTGGAGAAAAAGTGGAGAAAAAGTGGAGCATAAGAGGAGAAAAAGTGGAGAAAAAGTGGAGCATAAGAGGAGAAAAAGTGGAGATTAAGAGGAGAAAAAGTGGAGAAAAAGTGGAGCATAAGAGGAGAAAAAGTGGAGAAAAAGTGGAGAAAAAGTGGAGAAAAAGTGGAGCATAAGAGGAGAAAAAGTGGAGATTAAGAGGAGAAAAAGTGGAGAAAAAGTGGAGAAAAAGTGGAGAAAAAGTGGAGAAAAAGTGGAGCATAAGAGGAGAAAAAGTGGAGAAAAAAGTGGAGAAAAAGTGGAGAAAAAGTGGAGATTAAGAGGAGAAAAAGTGGAGCATAAGAGGAGAAAAAGTGGAGAAAAAAGTGGAGAAAAAGTGGAGAAAGTGGAGAAAAAAATGGAGAAAAAGTGGAGAAAAAGTGGAGAAAAAGTGGAGAATAAGAGGAGAAAAAGTGGAGAAAAAGTGGAGAAAAAGTGGAGAATAAGAGGAGAAAAAGTGGAGAATAAGTGGAGAAAAAAATGGAGAAAAAGTGGAGAAAAAGTGGAGAAAAAATGGAGCATAAGAGGAGAAAAAGTGGAGAAAAAGTGGAGAAAAAGTGGAGAAAAAGTGGAGCATAAGAGGAGAAAAAGTGGAGAAAAAAGTGGAGAAAAAGTGGAGAAAAAGTGGAGCATAAGAGGAGAAAAAGTGGAGAAAAAGTGGAGAAAAAGTGGAGCATAAGAGGAGAAAAAGTGGAGAAAAAGTGGAGAAAAAGTGGAGAAAAAGTGGAGCATAAGAGGAGAAAAAGTGGAGAAAAAAGTGGAGAAAAAGTGGAGAAAAAGTGGAGAAAAAGTGGAGAAAAAGGGGAGAAAAAGTGGAGATTAAGAGGAGAAAAAGTGGAGAAAAAGTGGAGCATAAGAGGAGAAAAAGTGGAGAAAAAAGTGGAGAAAACGTGGAGAAAACGTGGAGAAAAAGTGGAGAAAAAGTGGAGAAAAAGTGGAGCATAAGAGGAGAAAAAGTGGAGAAAAAGTGGAGAAAAAAGTGGAGAAAAAGTGGAGAAAAAGTGGAGAAAAAGTGGAGAAAAAGTGGAGATTAAGAGGAGAAAAAGTGGAGAAAAAGTGGAGAAAAAGTGGAGCATAAGAGGAGAAAAAGTGGAGAAAAAAGTGGAGAAAACGTGGAGAAAACGTGGAGAAAAAGTGGAGAAAAAGTGGAGAAAAAGTGGAGAAAAAGTGGAGCATAAGAGGAGAAAAAGTGGAGAAAACGTGGAGAAAAAGTGGAGAAAAAGTGGAGCATAAGAGGAGAAAAAGTGGAGATTAAGAGGAGAAAAAGTGGAGAAAAAGTGGAGATAAAGTGGAGAAAAAGTGGAGAAAAAGTGGAGCATAAGAGGAGAAAAAGTGGAGAAAAAAGTGGAGAAAAAGTGGAGAAAAAGTGGAGAAAAAGTGGAGATTAAGAGGAGAAAAAGTGGAGCATAAGAGGAGAAAAAGTGGAGAAAAAAGTGGAGAAAAAGTGGAGAAAGTGGAGAAAAAAATGGAGAAAAAGTGGAGAAAAAGTGGAGAAAAAGTGGAGAATAAGAGGAGAAAAAGTGGAGAAAAAGTGGAGAAAAAGTGGAGAATAAGAGGAGAAAAAGTGGAGAATAAGTGGAGAAAAAAATGGAGAAAAAGTGGAGAAAAAGTGGAGCATAAGAGGAGAAAAAGTGGAGAAAAAGTGGAGAAAAAGTGGAGCATAAGAGGAGAAAAAGTGGAGAAAAAAGTGGAGAAAAAGTGGAGAAAAAGTGGAGCATAAGAGGAGAAAAAGTGGAGAAAAAGTGGAGAAAAAGTGGAGCATAAGAGGAGAAAAAGTGGAGAAAAAGTGGAGAAAAAGTGGAGAAAAAGTGGAGCATAAGAGGAGAAAAAGTGGAGAAAAAGTGGAGAAAAAAGTGGAGAAAAAGTGGAGAAAAAGTGGAGAAAAAGTGGAGAAAAAGTGGAGATTAAGAGGAGAAAAAGGGGAGAAAAAGTGGAGAAAAAGTGGAGCATAAGAGGAGAAAAAGTGGAGAAAAAAGTGGAGAAAACGTGGAGAAAACGTGGAGAAAAAGTGGAGAAAAAGTGGAGAAAAAGTGGAGAAAAAGTGGAGCATAAGAGGAGAAAAAGTGGAGAAAAAAGTGGAGAAAAAGTGGAGAAAAAGTGGAGAAAAAGTGGAGCATAAGAGGAGAAAAAGTGGAGAAAAAGTGGAGAAAAAGTGGAGAAAAAGTGGAGAAAAAGTGGAGCATAAGAGGAGAAAAAGTGGAGAAAAAAGTGGAGAAAAAGTGGAGAAAAAGTGGAGAAAAAGTGGAGATTAAGAGGAGAAAAAGTGGAGCATAAGAGGAGAAAAAGTGGAGAAAAAAGTGGAGAAAAAGTGGAGAAAGTGGAGAAAAAAATGGAGAAAAAGTGGAGAAAAAGTGGAGAAAAAGTGGAGAATAAGAGGAGAAAAAGTGGAGAAAAAGTGGAGAAAAAGTGGAGAATAAGAGGAGAAAAAGTGGAGAATAAGTGGAGAAAAAAATGGAGAAAAAGTGGAGAAAAAGTGGAGAGAAAGTGGAGAAAAAAATGGAGAAAAAGTGGAACACCCTTTGGTACCTTTCATGTGGCACTAAGGGGTGCTTAGCTTTGTATTTAGCCAAAAAAATGAAAAAAAAAATGACATAGGGTTCCCCCTAGTTTTGTAGCCAGCTAGGGTAAAGCAGACGGCTGCAGCCTGCAGACCACAGCTGGCAACCTCACCTTGGCTGGTAATCCAAAACTGAGGGCACCCCACGCTGTTATTTTAAATTAAATAAATAATTAAAAAAAAAAACACGTAGGGGTCCCCCAAAATTGGATCACCAGCCAAGGTAAAGCAGACAGCTGGGGCCTGATATTCTCAGACTAGGGAGGTCCATGGTTATTGGAATCTCCCCAGCCTAAAAATAGCAGGCCGCAGCCGCCCCAGAAGTGGTGCATCCATTAGATGCGCCAATCCTGGTGCTTCGCCCCAGCTCATCCCGCGCCCTGGTGCGGTGGCAAACGGGGTAATATTTGGGGTTAATACCAGATGTGTAATGTCACCTGGCATCAAGCCCTGGGGTTGGTGAGGTCAGGCGTCTATCAGATACCCGACATCACCAACCCAGTCAGTAATAAAAAAAAAATAGACGACAAACACATTTTTATTTGAAAAAACACTCCCCAAAACATTCCCTCTTTAACCAATTTATTAGATTGAAAAACAAATCCAGGTCTGGTGTAATCCAAGGGGTTGCCATGACGATGCACACTGTCCCAGTCAATGAAGAGCAGGATGTTCCCCATTGGCTGGGAGAGCAGTGCAGTGACCTGAGCTAACATCAATGGGTCAGCCCAGGTCACTGCAGGGGGGTGACAAGTGCTGCTGTCAGTGAGGTACATTACCTGCGCTGATCTCCAGCACACTGACAGCCCCTGTCACTGAGGTCAATGACCGGCGCCTTCACATCAAGTATCGCGAGAGGTCCGTGACGTCACCGCCAGTGTCAGTCTCGGGTCGGAAGCGATAGGTGATGTGACAAGCGGCGGCCATGGAGGACAGTGACAGCGCTGAGGTCGGGATGGCGGGACTTCATCACCGCAGGTAAGCCGAGCGAGCAAGCGAGCGAGCGGGCGGGCGGGCGGGCGGGGGGGGGGGGGGGGGGGGTGTGGATGTGTGTGTGTGTGTGTGTTTGTGTATGTGTATGTATGTGTACATGCCGCGGGCAGGAGGGGGTGGAGCGAGCTGAGCGGGAAAGTGTGGGCTTCCTGCACGTAACTAAGATAAACATCGGGTTACTAACCAAAGCGCTTTGCTTGGATACCCGATGTTTATCTTGGTTACCAGCTTGTGGCAGGCTGCCAGCGATGGCTCCTGCTCACTGTAGCTGTAAAAAGCCCTGCTTTTTGCTGCTAGAACCGTTCTCGAACGTATCTAGAACTATCGAGCTTTTAGCAAAAAGCTCGAGTTCTAGTTCGATCTCGAACAGCCCAAAAATCACTCGAGCCTAGAACTGGAGAACCACGAACCACGAACCGCGCTCAACTCTACTCCCTAAACCTCCTCTCCTCCTCAGTCTCTCTCCTCCTCCTGCTCCTCCTCAGGCCATCCATGCTTGACAGCCCTGAAGCTTGGGTTGTCAATCCCTTAGTTACCAACTTCAAAGCATTCCTGATCTTTATCATCCTCCTCATCCTCATTCTCATGATGCGGACCAAAGGATCCACAGACACCTCGGGTGCATTAACACTTTGGTCAGTCAGACCATCCAGAGAGCATTTAAATAAACAAATCAGTACAATGGTAATGCTGATAAGAGCATCATCAATGCTCACAATTAGAGATGAGCGATGTTTGAGGTTTCAGGTTCGCCAATTTCATGTTCGAGTGATTTTGGGGGGTGTTCGAGATGTTCGACGAACTCGAGCTTTTTGCTAAAAGCTTGGCAGTTTGAGCTACGTTCGAGAACGGTTCGGGCACCAAAAACGTGGCTTTTCACAGTAAAGCTATGTGCACATGTGACGCCCTGGACTAGCCAGGTAGTCACAGATAGCGCCCCGCACAACACCTGTCCCCCAATAAGGTAACATCAGCCAACCCTTAAAACCTAGTCACCTCCCTCAGTGTGTGATGGACACACCAGGGGGCAGAGCCAGGTGGTTGGCGACGCCCACCTAAGAGTCCAGAGGGCCTGAGGCAGGAGAAGCAGTCAAAAGTCAGAGAGTTTGGAGTGAAGTGCAGCAGGCCTGTGGTGACAGGTCTGCAACGGAAACTGACAGGTTCCAGGGTCGTGGCCCTGGTACCGCGGTTAGGAGGTAGACGGTGGCCTAGCCTGCAGGAGCCGGGAAGACGGCTCGGTGGAACCGTGGCAGACCGGGACAGGGTAGTGGCCCACCGCTACCAACTCGGGGAACCAACTCGGAAACCGGAGCACAAGGGGGGTACTCAGACCATGAACGAGGTCCAGAAGCCACTGGACCGAGTCAAATCTACTGATTGCGGTCTTGACTATAGGTCCTTTCCCACCCAAGTACCGACTGAAGACAACAGCCCACCGAGGGGGATAGAAAGCCACCGCACAGGCAGAGAGATCCCATGGGCCAGCATCTGCGGGCAAACGGGCTCCTCCGACATACACAAAGCCGGGGAGCGGATTCCCATTGCTGAAGCGCATACAGTCTACACATTCACAACACAGTGCGGGAGAAAGGCCAAGACCACCGAACCGGGTGGGGGACCAAACGCAGCCAGCTATGGGCACCGACCATCAACTTTGCTTACCAAAGAGTTGTGTGTGTCAATAACTGTGAGTACAACACTGCCATCCGGCAGCGCACCGCCCTGCACCGCCCGGCTACTCTCCCCAATGGGCCCCATCTCCGCCGCATCATCCCTGCCCAAGGAGGGGTTAACATCTTGCTGCATAACCATTTGCCCCGGGTGCCCCGTAACTGCAGCAGTGGTGTCTACACCTTCACCATGTCCCGTGGGTGGCGTCACAAACTCTAAAATGGCTCCGGCCTTATACCTACCTACCTACCCCCTAGATCGCACCAGCACCCTTTCAGAGCGAGATGACCCCCGGGGCCGGAGGCGCTCGAGCCACCCACCGACGAACCTGGATCCGGGTGGCTCGGCTGCAGCCGAGCTCGGGGCTGTACACACACGATGCTGTCTTCATGCGTCCTGTGTCCACAGCACAATCCCTCTTTCTTTCCTACTCACCGATCACAGGCGTTTCGCTGCATGGCTGTCACAAATCTGCGGTGTCTTTACCTCTTTTGAAAATGGCTGCCGTTTTATTATTCAATCAGTTATTCCGTGCTTTCTCTGCACACCGGCTCCCATGATTGGTTGCAGTCAGACACGCCCCCACGATGAGTGACAGCTGTCTCACTGCAACTAATCACAGCCGCCGGCGGGAGGGTCTATATCGTGCAGTAAAATAAATAAATAAATAATAAAAAAAAAAAATGCGGTTCCCCCCATATTTGATACCAGCCAGGATAAAGCCACACGACTGGAGGCTGGTATTGTCAGGATGTAGAGCACCACGTTATCGGGGGCCCACCACCCTAACAATATCACCCAGAAGCTGCCCGGAATTGCCGCATCCATTAGATGCGACAGTCCCGGGACTCCACCCAGCTCATCCCAAATTGCCCTGGTGCAGTGGCAATCGAGGTAATAACGTGCCTAATCATGACAAGCGTCTCCCCGAGACAACTTCTATGATTAAACTGTAAGTGAAAGTAAAGAAACACACACAGCGAAAAATCCTTTATTTGAAATAAAAGACAAAAAAAATCCTCTTTCACCATTTTAATAAAATCTCCAAATACCCCTCCAGGTCCGAAGTAATCCACACAATACTGTCAGATCTGCTACAGAACACAAGTGCTCTGTGTCCTCTCCACATAGCACATGAAGAGAATCGCGCTGTCACCTCAGACTTCAGTCTGCTTTGCAGACCTCAAGATAACAAAATCTGCCTATGTTCCTCATTGGAGCCAGAGGCTGAATGGATAGAGTGCTCACCTAAGAAGCATAGCTTCACGAGTTCAAATCCCAGCTGTGTCGGGAAAGATTTTTTTTTATTTTCAATTTTAAATTAATTAATTATTATTCTTTATTTATAATTATTTATAAAATATGATTATTTTAATTATGCACAGAGGGGAGTAGCCGGACATCATCTATGAGCCGCTTCACGGAAAAAGGTGTGTCTGTCTCTCTCTCTCTCTCTCTCTCTCCTATGAAAGCACCATTTTCTAGGGCGGCTGCAGACCGCAATTCGCAGCAGGGGTCCCCAGAAAGCTTGGGCACTCTGAGCTGCGATTCCATTCCCCAGGTGCCAAGTTGTACCTGGCTGGACAAAAAAATTGGGCGAAGCCCACGTCATTTTTTTTTTTTAATTATTTCATGAAATTCATGAAATAATTAAAAAAAAGGGCTTTCCTATATTTTTGGTTCCCAGCCAGGTACAAATAGGCAGCTGGGAGTTGGGGGCAGCCCGTGGCTGCTTGCTGTACCTGGCTAGCATACAAAACATGGCAAAGCCCACGTAATTTTTTTGGGGGTGGCAAAAAACTTCTGCATACAGTCCTGGATGGAAGACATACAAAGAGGTTGTGTCCAGCTCACCTGCTTAGTAGGAGACCCAAATGCAGTGGATATTGCAAGGAAGGAAGGTCGGCAAATCCTGGTAGTACAAGGAAGGAAGGTTTTATCCAGCAATTGATCCACGCAAAAAATGTTTTCTTAAAATCCAGTATTCTTTATTCAAGGCATATTAAAAAGTCCATAGCATGGTCAGAAAGCCCATAAATGAGATTATTTATGGGCTTTCTGACCATGCTATGGACTTTTTAATATGCCTTGAATAAATTATACTGGATTTTAAGAAAACATTTTTTGCGTGGATCAATTGCTGGAAAAAACCTTCCTTCCTAGTCCTGGATGGAGTATGCTGAGCCTTGTAGTTCTGCATCTGCTGTCTGTCTCTATGAAGGAGACATAACGACAAGGCAAAACGACAAGGCTCAGCATGCTCCATTCACTAGTGTATGCAGGAGAGCAGACAACAGCTGCAGAACTACAAGGCTCAGCATACTCCATCCAGGACTAGGAATCATAAGGAAATCCAGCAGCTTGATCCAAGAATTTTAAAAAATAATATTTTTTATTGAAGTATAATTAAAAAGACCATACAGTCAAATGGAGTGCTAAATCAGACAGAGGACGCATTTCAAACGTCTAGTTCTTATTCAGTCTCTGAGAGGGAGAGTGAGAGGGAGACTGAATAAGAACTAAACGTTTGAAACGCGTCCTCTGTCTGATTTAGCACTCCATGTGTATTTAAAAATATAATTTTTAAAAATTCTTGGATCAAGCTGCTGGATTTCCTTATGATTCCTTGACCTGGTTTTGCCGACTTTTTCAATCCTTGCACGGTCGAAGGTTGGTGTCTCCTACACAGGTGAGCTGGAACACAACTTTTCTTGTTTGTTCCGTCCAGGACTGTATGCAGAAGTTTTTTGCCCACCAAAAAAATGACGTGGGCTTCGCCATATTTTTGTATGCTAGCCAGGTACAGCAGGCAGGTACGGCTGCCCCCAACCCCCAACTGCCTATTTGTACCCGACTGGGAACAAAAAAAAATAGTAGCTTTGTTTTGCTAGCTAGTATTAAGTCAGAGATTCTTAATGTCAGGCAAGTTTGACTCGGCCATTAAGAATCTCAAATAAAGGGTTAAAAAAAGACACCACACAGAGAAAACATACTTTAATAGAAATAAATACACAGACACACTTAGAGACTCCATGTTTTTTACTCCCTGTCAGCCCTCCACGATCCTGCTCTTCTTTCTTCTTTCTCCTTCAACCCATGCAGCTCTGCTACATCAGACAGCGCTGCATAGGAGGAAGACGCTGCTGCTCCCCGTGCAGTCTATTTACTCGGTGAGTAGAGATGAGCGAGCCTCTGAAGGCTCGAGTTTGGTACGGTTCGTTGAACGGAGGCCCCGTTCGAGTTCGGTTCGATGAACCGTTCGACGAACCTCTTGAGCCCCATTGAAACCAATGGCAGGCAAACACAAACACATAAAAACACATTATAAATGTACACATTCAGTTAATAAACATTGACATAATACTTACAGGTCCCCGCAATGCGTCCTGCACTCTGTCTCCCGCCGCTTTTCCTTCCGATAACCGCTGCATTCTCCCGGTAACCAGCACTGATGATAGGACCTTCTGTGACGTAAAAAAAAAGCATGTGAACAGACACATGTCTATTATCTCATTGGCTACAGATTGGTCACATGGCTATGATGTCATACTACGTCCTGTCATTGCATCTCTCCGGAACGCCGTGATCATTCGAGCATCTCCGTATACCGGCGAAATTCTCTGGCACATGCTCGGCTTCCCCGTTCTGCTTCACCATTCTGTTATTCACCGGCTGCCACAGTCAAGCGGTGAAGTCACCGCTTAAAGCCTGCAGCCTCTGCTCACTGACTGAGTGATTAGACTGCACTAGAGCAGCAGCGCAGTCTGATGGAGCAGAGCTGCATGGGTTGAAGGAGAAAGAAGACAGAAGACCATGGATCGTGGAGGGATGAGAGGGATTATTAAACATGGAGTCTCTAATGTGTCTGTGGATTTATTTCTATTAAAGTATTTTTTCTCTGTGTGGTGTCTTTTTTTGTTAACCTTTATTGGAGATTCTTAATGGCCGGGTCAAACTTGCCTGACATTAAGAATCTCTGACTTAATGCTAGCTAGTAAAACAAAGCTATTATTAACTCATTATTACCCAGCAAGCCACCCAGCTTCAGGGCTGCTGGAAGAGTTGGATACAGCGCTAGATGATGGCGCTTCTATGAAAGCGCCATTTTCTGGGGCAGCTGCGGACTGCAATTCGCAGCAGAGGGGCTCAGAAAGTTTGGGCCAACCTGTGCTGCGGATTCCAATTCCCAGCTGCCTAGTTGTACCTGGCTGGACACAAAAATGTGGCGAAGCTCACGTCGATTTTTTTTTTTAATTATTTCATGACATTTATGAAATAATTAAAAAAAGGTCTTCCCTATTTTTTTTGTTCCCAGTCGGGTACAAATAGGCAGCTGGGGGGTTGGGGACAACCGTACCTGCCAGCTGTACCTGGCAAGCATACAAAAATATGGTGAAGCCCACGTCATTTTTTTGGTGGGCAGAAAACTCCTGCATACAGTCGTGGATGGAGTATGCTGAGTCTTGTAGTTCTGCAGCTGCTGTCTGCTCTCCTGCATACATTAGTGAATGGAGCATGTTGAGCCTTGTAGCTCTGCAGCTTCTGTCTGCTCTCCTCCATACAGACAGACAGCAGCTGTAGAACTACAAGGCTCAGCATACTCCATCCAGGACTGTATGCCGAAGTTTTTTACCCCCCCCCAAAAAATTACGTGGGCTTTGCCATGTTTTTGTATGCTAGTCAGGTACAGCAGGCACCTACGGGCTGCCCCCAAACCTCAGCAGCCTTTTTGTACCCGGCTGAGAACCAAAAATATAGGGAATCCCTTTTTTTTTTAATTATTTCATGAATTTCATGAAATAATTAAAAAAAAAATGACGTGGGCTTCGCCCAATTTTTTTGTCCAGCCAGGTACAGCTAGGCAGCTGGGGATTGGAGTCCGCAGCTCAGGGTGCCCAAGCTTTCTGGGCACCCCTGCTGCGAATTGCAGTCCGCAGCCGCCCCAGAAAAGGGTGCTTTAATAGAAGCGCCATCTTCTGGCGCTGTATCCAACTCTTCCAGCTGCCCTGGTGACGGGTGGCTCGCTGGGTAATAATGGGGTTAGGGCTAGCTGTATATTATCAACTGGCCCTAATCCCAAAATTTATGGTGTCACGCCAATATTAGACATGGCCACCATGAATTTCTAGTACAGATAAAAAAAAACACAACACAGAAAAATATTTTTATTAGAAATAAAACACAACACAATTAGTGACTCCATCTTTATTGAAATAAAGAACCCCCACCTCTGCAGTAATCCTGGGTCAAGGGTCCCGCGCCGTCCAATCCGGATCCAATATCATCTGATCGGTTTGCTGGAAGGCAAAGCGATCAGATGATGTGTCAGGTTCAAGAGCCTGAATCACATGACACAGCAGCTGATTGTACAAACGGCTTTTATACAATCAGATGATGCATCAGTGCAAAAAAAAAACAAAACTAGACACTTCTGTGCAGTTTCCTGTCCGACAGCATCAGCTGATAGTTTAGCTGGCAGGGCGGTAAACACCCAGCCTCACCACTTGACTTATAGTGTTAGCT